>NC_053394.1:2253700-2986200 GCF_905171765.1 Bufo bufo | reverse complement strand
TGACTGTAGGACAGGAGAATACAATCTATTGCTCCCTGTTATCAGCCATTTCAGGGGCGAGGATGACTGTAGGACAGGAGAATACAGTCTATTGCTCCCTGTTATCAGCCATTTCAGGGGAGAGGATTATTGTAGGATAGGAGAATACAATCTATTGCTCCCTTTTATCAGCGATTTTTGGGGAGAGGAAGACTGTAGGACAGGAGAATACAATGTATTGCCCCCTGTTATCAGCCATTTCAGGGGAGAGGATGACTGTAGGACAGGAGAATACAGTCTATTGCTCCCTGTTATCAGCCATTTCAGGGGAGAGGATGACTGTAGGACAGGAGAATACAGTCTATTGCCCCCTGTTATCAGCCATTTCAGGGGAAAGGATGACTGTAGGACAGGAGAATACAGTCTATTGCCCCTGTTTTAGACATTTCAGGAAAGCGGATGACTGTAGGACAGGTGAATACAATGTATTGCTCCCTGTTATCAGCCATTTGAGGGGAGAGGATGACTGTAGGACAGCAGAATACAGTCTATTGCTCCTGTTATCAGTTATTTCAGGGGAGAGGATGACTGTAGGACAGGAGAATACAATCTATTGCTCCCTGTTATCAGCCATTTCAGGGAGGGGATGACTGTAGGACATGAGGATACAGTCTATTGCCCCTGTTATCAGACATTTCAGGGGAGCGGATGACTGTAGGACAGGAGAATACAGTCTATTGCCCCCTGTTATCAGCCATTTCAGGGGAGAGGATGACTGTAGTACAGGAGAATACAGTCTATTGCTCCCTGTTTTTAGCCATTTCACTGGAGAGGATGACTGTAGGACAGGAGAATACAGTCAATTGCTTCCTGTTATCAGCCATTTCAGGGGAGATAATGACTGTAGGACAGGAGAATACAGTCTATTGCCCCCTGTTATCAGCCATTTTAGGGGAGAAGATGACTGTAGGACAGGAGAATACAGTCTATTGCCCCCGGTTATCAGCCATTTCAGGGGAGAGGATGACTGTAGGACAGGAGAATACAGTCTATTGCTCCCTGTTATCAGCCATTTCAGGGGAGAGGATGACAGTAGGACAGGAAAATACAATCTATTGCTACCTGTTATCAGCCATTTCAGGGAAGCGGATGACTGTAGGACAGTAGAATACAATCTATTGCCCCCTGTTATTAGCCATTTCAGGGGACAGGATGACTGTAGGACAGGAGAATACAGTCTATTGCTCCCTGTTATCAGCCATTTTAGGGGAGAGGATGACTGTAGGACTGGAGAATACAATCTATTGCCTCATGTTATTAGCCATTTCTGGGGAGAGGATGACTGTAGGACAGGAGAATACAGTCAATTGCCCCCTGTTATTAGCTATTTCAGGGGAGAGGATGACTGTACGACAGGAGAATACAGTCTATTGCTCCCTGTTATCAGCCATTTCGGGGGAGAGGATGACTGTAGGACAGGAGAATACAGTTGATTGCCCCCTGTTATCAGCCATTTCAGGGGACAGGATGACTGTAGGACAGGAGAATACAATCTATTGCTCCCTGTTATCAGCCATTTCAGGGAAGAGGATGACTGTAGGACAGGAGAATACAGTCTATTGCTCCCTGTTATCAGCCATTTCAGGGAAGAGGATGACTGTAGGACAGGAGAATACAGTCTATTGCCCCCTGTTATCAGTCATTTCAGGGGAAAGGATGACTGTACGACAGGAGAATACAGTCTATTGCTCCCTGTTATCAGCCATTTCGGGGGAGAGGATGACTGTAGGACAGGAGAATACAGTTGATTGCTCCCTGTTATCAGCCATTTCAGGGGACAGGATGACTGTAGGACAGGAGAATACAATCTATTGCTCCCTGTTATCAGCCATTTCAGGGGAGAGGATGACTGTATGACAGGAGAATACAGTCTATTGCCCCCTGTTATCAGTCATTTCAGGGGAGAGGATGACTGTAGGACAGGAGAATACAGTCTATTGCTCCCTGTTATCAGCCATTTCGGGGGAGAGGATGACTGTAGGACAGGAGAATACAGTTGATTGCCCCCTGTTATCAGCCATTTCAGGGGCGAGGATGACTGTAGGACAGGAGAATACAGTCTATTGCTCCCTGTTATCAGCCATTTCAGGGGAGAGGATGACTGTATGACAGGAGAATACAGTCTATTGCCCCCTGTTATCAGTCATTTCAGGGGAGAGGATGACTGTAGGACAGGAGAATACAGTCTATTGCTCCATGTTAGCCATTTCGGTGAGAGGATAACTGTAGGACAGGGGAATACAATCTATTGCTCCCTGTTATCAGCCATTTCAGGGGAGAGGATGACTGTAGGACAGGAGAATACAGTCTATTGCCCCCTGTTATCAGCCATTTCAGAGGAGAGGATGACTGTAGGACAGGAGAATACAATCTATTGCTCCCTGTTATCAGCCATTTCAGGGAACAGGATGACTGTAGGACAGGAGAATACAGTCTATTGCCTCCTGTTATCAGCCATTTCAGGGGAGAGGATGACTGTAGGAAAGGAGAATACAATCTATTGCTCCCTGTTATCAGCCATTTCAGGGGAGAGGATGACTGTAGGACAGGAGAATACAGTCTATTGCTCCCTGTTATCAGCCATTTCAGGGGAGAGGATTATTGTAGGACAGGAGAATACAATCTATTGCTCCCTGTTATCAGCGATTTTTGGGGAGAGGATGACTGTAGGACAGGAGAATACAATCTATTGCACCATGTTATCAGCCACTTCAGTGGAGTAGATGACTGTAGGACAGGAGAATACAATGTATTGCCCCCTGTTATCAGCCATTTCAGGGGAGAGGATGACTGTAGGACAGAAGAATACAGTCTATTGCTCCCTGTTATCAGCCATTTCAGGAGAGAGGATGACTGTAGGACAGGAGAATGCAGTCTATTGCTACCTGTTTTAGACATTTCAGGAGAGAGGATGACTGTAGGACAGGAGAATACAGTCTATTGCCCCCTGTTATCAGCCATTTCAGAGGAGAGGATGACTGTAGGACAGGAGAATACAATCTATTGCCCCTGTTATCAGCCATTTCAGGGGAGAGGATGACTGTAGGACAGGAGAATACAGTATATTGCTCCCTGTTATCAGCCTTTTCAGGGGACAGGATGACTGTAGGACAAGAGAATACAGTCAATTGCTTCCTGTTATCAGCCATTTCAGGGGAGATAATGACTGTAGGACAGGAGAATACAGTCTATTGCCCCCTGTTATCAGCCTTTTCAGGCTAGAGGATGACTGTAGGACAGGAGAATACAGTATATTGTTCCCTGTTATCAGCCATTTCAGGGGACAGGATGACTGTAGGACAAGAGAATACAGTCAATTGCTTCCTGTTATCAGCCATTTCAGGGGAGATAATGACTGTAGGACAGGAGAATACAGTCTATTGCCCCCTGTTATCAGCCTTTTCAGGGGAGACGATGACTGTAGGACAGAAGAATACAGTCTATTGCCCCCGGTTATCAGCCATTTCACGGGAGAGGATGACTGTAGGACAGGAGAATACAGTCTATTGCTCCCTGTTATCAGCCATTTCAGGGGAGAGGATGACTGTAGGACATGAGAATACAGTCTATTGCTCCCTGTTATCAGCCATTTCAGAGGAGGATGACTGTAGGACAGGAGATTACAATCTATTGCTCCCTGTTATCAGCCATTTCAGGGGAGAGGATGACTGTAGGACAGGAGAATACAATCTATTGCTCCCTGTTATCAGCCATTTCAGGGAACAGGATGACTGTAGGACAGGAGAATACAGTCTATTGCCTCCTGTTATCAGCCATTTCAGGGGAGAGGATGACTGTAGGAAAGGAGAATACAGTTTATTGCTCCCTGTTATCAGCCATTTCAGGGGAGAGGATGACTGTAGGACAGGGGAATACAATCTATTGACCCCTGTTATCAGCCATTTCAGGGGAGAGGATTATTGTAGGATAGGAGAATACAATCTATTGCTCCCTGTTATCAGCGATTTTTGGGGAGAGGATGACTGTAGGACAGGAGAATACAATGTATTGCCCCCTGTTATCAGCCATTTCAGGGGAGAGGATGACTGTTGGACAGGAGAATACAGTCTATTTCTCCCTGTTATCAGCCATTTCAGGGAACAGGATGACTGTAGGACAGGAGAATACAGTCTATTGCCTCCTGTTATCAGCCATTTCAGGGGAGAGGATGACTGTAGGAAAGGAGAATACAGTCTATTGCTCCCTGTTATCAGCCATTTCAGGGGAGAGGATGACTGTAGGACAGGAGAATACAATCTATTGCTCCCTGTTATCAGCCATTTTAGGGAACAGGATGACTGTAGGACAGGAGAATACAGTCTATTGCCTCCTGTTATCAGCCATTTCAGGGGAGAGGATGACTGTAGGAAAGGAGAATACAGTCTATTGCTCCCTGTTATCAGCCATTTCAGGGGAGAGGATGACTGTAGGACAGGGCAATACAATCTATTGACCCCTGTTATCAGCCATTTCAGGGTAGAGGATTATTGTAGGATAGGAGAATACAATCTATTGACCTCTGTTATCAGCCATTTCAGGGGAAAGGATGACTGTAGGATAGGAGAATGCAGTCTATTGCCCCTGTTATCAGACATTTCAGGAAAACGGATGACTGTAGGACAGGTGAATACAATGTATTGCTCCCTGTTATCAGCCATTTGAGGGGAGAGGATAACTGTAGGACAGGAGAATACAGTCTATTGCCCCTGTTATCAGCCATTTCAGGGGAGAGGATGACTGTAGGACAGGAGAATACAGTCTATTGCCCCCTGTTATCAGCCATTTCAGGGGAGAGGATGACTGTAGTACAGGAGAATACAGTCTATTGCTCCCTGTTTTTAGCCATTTCAGGGGAGAGGATGACTGTAGGACAAGAGAATACAGTCAATTGTTTCCTGTTATCAGCCATTTTAGGGTAGAAGATGACTGTAGGACAGGAGAATACAGTCTATTGCCCCCGGTTATCAGCCATTTCAGGGGATAGGATGACTGTAGGACAGGAGAATACAGTCTATTGCTCCCTGTTATCAGCCATTTCAGGGGAGAGGATGACTGTAGGACAGGAAAATACAATCTATTGCTCCCTGTTATCAGCCATTTCAGGGAAGCGGATGACTGTAGGACAGGAGAATACAATCTATTGCCCCCTGTTATTAGCCATTTCAGGGGACAGGATGACTGTAGGACAGGAGAATACAGTCTATTGCCTCCTGTTATCAGCCATTTCAGGGGAGAGGATGACTGTAGGAAAGGAGAATACAGTCTATTGCTCCCTGTTAGCAGCCATTTTAGGGGAGAGGATGACTGTAGGACTGGAGAATACAATCTATTGTCTCCTGTTATTAGCCATTTCAGGGGAGCGGATGACAGTAGGACAGGAGAATACAGTCTATTGCTCCTTGTTATCAGCCATTTCAGGGGAAAGGATGACTGTACCACAGGAGAATACAGTCTATTGCTCCCTGTTATCAGCCATTTCGGGGGAGAGGATGACTGTAGGACAGGAGAATACAGTTGATTGCCCCCTGTTATCAGCCATTTCAGGGGAGAGGATGACTGTAGGACAGGAGAATACAGTCTATTGCCCCCTGTTATCAGCTATTTCAGGGGAGAGGATGACTGTAGGACAGGAGAATACAGTCTATTGACCCCGGTTATCAGCCATTTCAGGGGAGAGGATGACTGTAGGACAGGAGAATACAGTCTATTGCTCCCTGTTTTTAGCCATTTCAGGGGAGAGGATGACTGTAGGACAAGAGAATACAGTCAATTGCTTCCTGTTATCAGCCATTTCAGGGGAGATAATGACTGTAGGACAGGAGAATACAGTCTATTGCCCCCTGTTATTAGCCATTTTAGGGGAGAAGATGACTGTAGGACAGGAGAATACAGTCTATTGCCCCCGGTTATCAGCCATTTCAGTGGAGAGGATGACTGTAGGACAGGAGAATACAGTCTATTGCTCCCTGTTATCAGCCATTTCAGGGGAGAGGATGACTGTAGGACAGGAGAATACAATCTATTGCTCCCTGTTATCAGCCATTTCAGGGAAGCGGATGACTGTAGGACAGGAGAATACAATCTATTGCCCCCTGTTATTAGCCATTTCAGGGGACAGGATGACTGTAGGACAGGAGAATACAGTCTATTGCCTCCTGTTGTCAGCCATTTCAGGGGAGAGGATGACTGTAGGAAAGGAGAATACAGTCTATTGCTCCCTGTTATCAGCCATTTTAGGGGAGAGGATGACTGTAGGACTGGAGAATACAATCTATTGCCTCCTGATATTAGCCATTTCAGGGGAGCGGATGACAGTAGGACAGGAGAATACAGTCTATTGCTCCTTGTTATCAGCCATTGCAGGGGAGAGGATGACTGTACGACAGGAGAATACAATCTATTGCTCCCTGTTATCAGCCATTTCGGGGGAGAGGATGACTGTAGGACAGGAGAATACAGTTGATTGCCCCCTGTTATCAGCCATTTCAGGGGACAGGATGACTGTAGGACAGGAGAATACATTTTTTTGCTCCCTGTTATCAGCCATGTCAGAGGAGAGAATGACTGTAGGACAGGAGAATACAGTCTATTACTCCCTGTTATCAGCCATTTCAGGGGAGGGGATGACTGTACGACAGGAGAATACAGTCTATTGCTCCCTGTTATCAGCCATTTCGGGGGAGAGGATGACTGTAGGACAGGAGAATACAGTCTATTACTCCCTGTTATCAGCCATTTCAGGGGAGGGGATGACTGTACGACAGGAGAATACAGTCTATTGCTCCCTGTTATCAGCCATTTCGGGGGAGAGGATGACTGTAGGACAGGAGAATACATTCTATTGCCCCCTGTTATCAGACATTTCAGGGGACAGGATGACTGTAGGACAGGAGAATACAATCTATTGCTCCCTGTTATCAGCCATTTCAGGGGCGAGGATGATTGTAGGACAGGAGAATACAGTCTATTGCTCCCTGTTATCAGCCATTTCAGGGGAGAGGATGACTGTAGGACAGGAGAATACAGTCTATTGCCCCCTGTTATCAGTCATTTCAGGGGAGAGGATGACTGTAGGACAGGAGAATACAGTCTATTGCTCCCTGTTATCAGCCATTTCAGGGGAGAGGATGACTGTAGGACAGGAGAATACAGTCTATTGCCCCCTGTTATCAGCCATTTCAGGGGAGAGGATGACTGTAGGACAGGAGAATACAATCTATTGCTCCCTGTTATCAGTCATTTCAGGGGAGAGGATGACTGTAGGACAGGAGAATACAATCTATTGCCCCCTGTTATCATCCATTTCAGGGGAGAGGATGACTGTAGGACTGAAGAATACAATCCATTGACTCCTGTTATCAGCCATTTTAGGGGAGAGGATGACTGTAGGGCAGGAGAATACAGTCTATTGCACCCTGTTATCAGCCATTTCAGGGGAGAGGATGACTGTAGGACCGGAGAATACAATCCATTGACTCCTGTTAAGAGCCATTTTAGGGGAGAGGATGACTGTAGGACAGGAGAGTACAGTCTATTGCCCGCTGTTATCAGCCATTTCAGGGGAGAGGATGACTGTAGGACAGGAGAACACAGTCTATTGCCCCCTGTTATCAGCCATTTCAGGGAAGAGGATAACTGTAGGACAGGGGAATACAAACTATTGCACCCTGTTATCAGCCACTTCAGTGGAGCAGATGACTGTAGGACAGGAGAATACAATGTATTGCCCCCTGTTATCAGCCATGTCAGGGGAGAGGATGACTGTAGGACAGGAGAGTACAGTCTATTGCCCGCTGTTATCAGCCATTTCGGGGAGAGGATAACTGTAGGACAGGGGAATACAATCTATTGCTCCCTGTTATCAGCCATTTCAGGGGAGAGGATGACTGTAGGACAGGAGAATACAGTCTATTTCCACCTGTTATCAGCCATTTCAGGGGAGAGGATGACTGTAGGACAGGAGAATACAATCTATTGCTCCCTGTTATCAGCCATGTCAGGGGAGAGGATGACTGTAGGACAGGAGAATACAGTCTATTGCTCCCTGTTATCAGCCATTTCAGGGGAGAGGATGACTGTAGGACAGGAGAATACAATCTATTGCTCCCTGTTATCAGCCATTTTAGGGAACAGGATGACTGTAGGACAGGAGAATACAGTCTATTGCCTCCTGTTATCAGCCATTTCAGGGGAGAGGATGACTGTAGGAAAGGAGAATACAGTCTATTGCTCCCTGTTATCAGCCATTTCAGGGGAGAGGATGACTGTAGGACAGGGCAATACAATCTATTGACCCCTGTTATCAGCCATTTCAGGGTAGAGGATTATTGTAGGATAGGAGAATACAATCTATTGACCTCTGTTATCAGCCATTTCAGGGGAAAGGATGACTGTAGGATAGGAGAATGCAGTCTATTGCCCCTGTTATCAGACATTTCAGGAAAACGGATGACTGTAGGACAGGTGAATACAATGTATTGCTCCCTGTTATCAGCCATTTGAGGGGAGAGGATAACTGTAGGACAGGAGAATACAGTCTATTGCCCCTGTTATCAGCCATTTCAGGGGAGAGGATGACTGTAGGACAGGAGAATACAGTCTATTGCCCCCTGTTATCAGCCATTTCAGGGGAGAGGATGACTGTAGTACAGGAGAATACAGTCTATTGCTCCCTGTTTTTAGCCATTTCAGGGGAGAGGATGACTGTAGGACAAGAGAATACAGTCAATTGTTTCCTGTTATCAGCCATTTTAGGGTAGAAGATGACTGTAGGACAGGAGAATACAGTCTATTGCCCCCGGTTATCAGCCATTTCAGGGGAGAGGATGACTGTAGGACAGGAGAATACAGTCTATTGCTCCCTGTTATCAGCCATTTCAGGGGAGAGGATGACTGTAGGACAGGAAAATACAATCTATTGCTCCCTGTTATCAGCCATTTCAGGGAAGCGGATGACTGTAGGACAGGAGAATACAATCTATTGCCCCCTGTTATTAGCCATTTCAGGGGACAGGATGACTGTAGGACAGGAGAATACAGTCTATTGCCTCCTGTTATCAGCCATTTCAGGGGAGAGGATGACTGTAGGAAAGGAGAATACAGTCTATTGCTCCCTGTTAGCAGCCATTTTAGGGGAGAGGATGACTGTAGGACTGGAGAATACAATCTATTGTCTCCTGTTATTAGCCATTTCAGGGGAGCGGATGACAGTAGGACAGGAGAATACAGTCTATTGCTCCTTGTTATCAGCCATTTCAGGGGAAAGGATGACTGTACCACAGGAGAATACAGTCTATTGCTCCCTGTTATCAGCCATTTCGGGGGAGAGGATGACTGTAGGACAGGAGAATACAGTTGATTGCCCCCTGTTATCAGCCATTTCAGGGGAGAGGATGACTGTAGGACAGGAGAATACAGTCTATTGCCCCCTGTTATCAGCTATTTCAGGGGAGAGGATGACTGTAGGACAGGAGAATACAGTCTATTGACCCCGGTTATCAGCCATTTCAGGGGAGAGGATGACTGTAGGACAGGAGAATACAGTCTATTGCTCCCTGTTTTTAGCCATTTCAGGGGAGAGGATGACTGTAGGACAAGAGAATACAGTCAATTGCTTCCTGTTATCAGCCATTTCAGGGGAGATAATGACTGTAGGACAGGAGAATACAGTCTATTGCCCCCTGTTATTAGCCATTTTAGGGGAGAAGATGACTGTAGGACAGGAGAATACAGTCTATTGCCCCCGGTTATCAGCCATTTCAGTGGAGAGGATGACTGTAGGACAGGAGAATACAGTCTATTGCTCCCTGTTATCAGCCATTTCAGGGGAGAGGATGACTGTAGGACAGGAGAATACAATCTATTGCTCCCTGTTATCAGCCATTTCAGGGAAGCGGATGACTGTAGGACAGGAGAATACAATCTATTGCCCCCTGTTATTAGCCATTTCAGGGGACAGGATGACTGTAGGACAGGAGAATACAGTCTATTGCCTCCTGTTGTCAGCCATTTCAGGGGAGAGGATGACTGTAGGAAAGGAGAATACAGTCTATTGCTCCCTGTTATCAGCCATTTTAGGGGAGAGGATGACTGTAGGACTGGAGAATACAATCTATTGCCTCCTGATATTAGCCATTTCAGGGGAGCGGATGACAGTAGGACAGGAGAATACAGTCTATTGCTCCTTGTTATCAGCCATTGCAGGGGAGAGGATGACTGTACGACAGGAGAATACAATCTATTGCTCCCTGTTATCAGCCATTTCGGGGGAGAGGATGACTGTAGGACAGGAGAATACAGTTGATTGCCCCCTGTTATCAGCCATTTCAGGGGACAGGATGACTGTAGGACAGGAGAATACATTTTTTTGCTCCCTGTTATCAGCCATGTCAGGGGAGAGAATGACTGTAGGACAGGAGAATACAGTCTATTACTCCCTGTTATCAGCCATTTCAGGGGAGGGGATGACTGTACGACAGGAGAATACAGTCTATTGCTCCCTGTTATCAGCCATTTCGGGGGAGAGGATGACTGTAGGACAGGAGAATACAGTCTATTGCCCCCTGTTATCAGACATTTCAGGGGACAGGATGACTGTAGGACAGGAGAATACAATCTATTGCTCCCTGTTATCAGCCATTTCAGGGGCGAGGATGATTGTAGGACAGGAGAATACAGTCTATTGCTCCCTGTTATCAGCCATTTCAGGGGAGAGGATGACTGTAGGACAGGAGAATACAGTCTATTGCCCCCTGTTATCAGTCATTTCAGGGGAGAGGATGACTGTAGGACAGGAGAATACAGTCTATTGCTCCCTGTTATCAGCCATTTCAGGGGAGAGGATGACTGTAGGACAGGAGAATACAGTCTATTGCCCCCTGTTATCAGCCATTTCAGGGGAGAGGATGACTGTAGGACAGGAGAATACAATCTATTGCTCCCTGTTATCAGTCATTTCAGGGGAGAGGATGACTGTAGGACAGGAGAATACAATCTATTGCCCCCTGTTATCATCCATTTCAGGGGAGAGGATGACTGTAGGACTGAAGAATACAATCCATTGACTCCTGTTATCAGCCATTTTAGGGGAGAGGATGACTGTAGGGCAGGAGAATACAGTCTATTGCACCCTGTTATCAGCCATTTCAGGGGAGAGGATGACTGTAGGACCGGAGAATACAATCCATTGACTCCTGTTAAGAGCCATTTTAGGGGAGAGGATGACTGTAGGACAGGAGAGTACAGTCTATTGCCCGCTGTTATCAGCCATTTCAGGGGAGAGGATGACTGTAGGACAGGAGAACACAGTCTATTGCCCCCTGTTATCAGCCATTTCAGGGAAGAGGATAACTGTAGGACAGGGGAATACAAACTATTGCACCCTGTTATCAGCCACTTCAGTGGAGCAGATGACTGTAGGACAGGAGAATACAATGTATTGCCCCCTGTTATCAGCCATGTCAGGGGAGAGGATGACTGTAGGACAGGAGAGTACAGTCTATTGCCCGCTGTTATCAGCCATTTCGGGGAGAGGATAACTGTAGGACAGGGGAATACAATCTATTGCTCCCTGTTATCAGCCATTTCAGGGGAGAGGATGACTGTAGGACAGGAGAATACAGTCTATTTCCACCTGTTATCAGCCATTTCAGGGGAGAGGATGACTGTAGGACAGGAGAATACAATCTATTGCTCCCTGTTATCAGCCATGTCAGGGGAGAGGATGACTGTAGGACAGGAGAATACAGTCTATTGCTCCCTGTTATCAGCCATGTCAGGGGAGAGGATGACTGTAGGACAGGAGAATACAATCTATTGACCTCTGTTATCAGCCATTTCAGGGGAGACGATGACTGTCGGACAGGAGATTACAGTCTATTGCTCCCTGTTATCAGCTATTTCAGGGAAGAGGATGACTGTAGGACAGGAGAATACAGTCTATTGCCCCCTGTTATCAGCCATTTCAGGGGAGAGGTTGACTGTAGGACAGGAGAATACGATCTATTGCCCCCTGTTATAAGCCTTTTCAGGGGAGCGTATTACTGTAGGACAGGAGAATACAATCTATTGCATCCCCCTGTTATCAGCCATTTCAGGGTAGAGGATGACTGTAGGACAGGAGAATTCAGTCTATTGCTCCCTGTTATCATTCATTTCAGGGTAGAGGATGACTGTAGGACAGGAGAATTCAGTCTATTGCCCCTGTTATCAGCCATTTTAGGGGAGAGGATGACTGTAGGACAGGAGAATACAGTCTATTGCCCCTGTTATCAGACATTTCAGGGGAACGGATGACTGTAGGACAGGTGAATACAATGTATTGCTCCCTGTTATCAGCCATTTCAGGGGAGAGGATAACTGTAGGACAGTAGAATACCATCTATTGCCCCTGTTATCAGCCATTTCAGGGGAGAGGATGACTGTAGGACAGGAGAATACAATCTATTGCTCCCTGTTATCAGCGATTTCAGGGGAGAGGATGACTGTAGGACTGGAGAATACAATCTATTGCCCACTGTTATCAGCCATTTCAGGGGAGAGGATGACTGTAGGACAGGAGAATACAGTGTATTGCTCCTTGTTATCAGCCATTTCAGAGGAGAGGATGACTGTAGGACAGGAGAATACAGTGTATTGCTCCTTGTTATCAGCCATTTCAGGGGAGAGGATGACTGTAGGACAGGAGAATACAATCTATTGCCCACTGTTATCAGCCATTTCAGGGGAGAGGATGACTGTAGGACAGGAGAATACAGTGTATTGCTCCTTGTTATCAGCCATTTCAGGGGAGAGGATGACTGTAGGACAGGAGAATACAGTCTATTGCTCCCTGTTATCAGCCATTTCAGGGGAGAGGATGACTGTAGGACAGGAGAATACAGTCTATTGCTCCCTGTTATCAGC
The DNA here is from genome assembly GCF_905171765.1 of Bufo bufo. Lineage (NCBI taxonomy): Eukaryota > Metazoa > Chordata > Amphibia > Anura > Bufonidae > Bufo > Bufo bufo. The sequence goes on along the minus strand of NC_053394.1, from coordinate 2,973,258 downwards.
CATTTCAGGGAACAGGATGACTGTAGGACAGGAGAATACAGTCTATTGCCTCCTGTTATCAGCCATTTCAGGGGAGAGGATGACTGTAGGACAGGAGAATACAATCTATTGCTCCCTGTTATCAGCCATTTCAGGGAACAGGATGACTGTAGGACAGGAGAATACAGTCTATTGCCTCCTGTTATCAGCCATTTCAGGGGAGAGGATGACTGTAGGAAAGGAGAATACAGTCTATTGCTCCCTGTTATCAGCCATTTCAGGGGAGAGGATGACTGTAGGACAGGGGAATACAATCTATTGACCCCTGTTATCAGCCATTTCAGGGTAGAGGATTATTGTAGGATAGGAGAATACAATCTATTGCTCCCTGTTATCAGCGATTTTTGGGGAGAGGATGACTGTAGGACAGGAGAATACAATGTATTGCCCCCTGTTATCAGCCATTTCAGGGGAAAGGATGACTGTAGGACAGGAGAATGCAGTCTATTGCCCCTGTTATCAGACATTTCAGGAAAGCGGATGACTGTAGGACAGGAGAATACAATGTATTGCTCCCTGTTATCAGCCATTTGAGGGGAGAGGATAACTGTAGGACAGGAGAATACAGTCTATTGCCCCTGTTATCAGCCATTTCAGGGGAGAGGATGACTGTAGGACAGGAGAATACAGTCTATTGCCCCCTGTTATCAGCCATTTCAGGGGAGAGGATGACTGTAGTACAGGAGAATACAGTCTATTGCTCCCTGTTTTTAGCCATTTCAGGGGAGAGGATGACTGTAGGACAAGAGAATACAGTCAATTGCTTCCTGTTATCAGCCATTTTAGGGTAGAAGATGACTGTAGGACAGGAGAATACAGTCTATTGCCCCCGGTTATCAGCCATTTCAGGGGAGAGGATGACTGTAGGACAGGAGAATACAGTCTATTGCTCCCTATTATCCACCATTTCAGGGGAGAGGATGACTGTAGGACAGGAAAATACAATCTATTGCTCCCTGTTATCAGCCATTTCAGGGAAGCAGGTGACTGTAGGACAGGAGAATACAATCTATTGCCCCCTGTTATTAGCCATTTCAGGGGACAGGATGACTGTAGGACAGGAGAATACAGTCTATTGCCTCCTGTTATCAGCCATTTCAGGGGAGAGGATGACTGTAGGAAAGGAGAATACAGTCTATTGCTCCCTGTTATCAGCCATTTTAGGGGAGAGGATGACTGTAGGACTGGAGAATACAATCTATTGCCTCCTGTTATTAGCCATTTCAGGGGAGCGGATGACAGTAGGACAGGAGAATACAGTCTATTGCTCCTTGTTATCAGCCATTTCAGGGGAGAGGATTACTGTACGACAATATAATACAGTCTATTGCTCCCTGTTATCAGCCATTTTGGGGGAGAGGATGACTGTAGGATAGGAGAATACAGTTGATTGCCCCCTGTTATCAGCCATTTCAGGGGAGAGGATGACTGTAGGACAGGAGAATACAGTCTATTGCCCCCTGTTATCAGCTATTTCAGGGGAGAGGATGACTGTAGGACAGGAGAATACAGTCTATTGACCCCTGTTATCAGCCATTTCAGGGGAGAGGATGACTGTAGTACAGGAGAATACAGTCTATTGCTCCCTGTTTTTAGCCATTTCAGGGGAGAGGATGACTGTAGGACAAGAGAATACAGTCAATTGCTTCCTGTTATCAGCCATTTCAGGGGAGATAATGACTGTAGGACAGGAGAATACAGTCTATTGCCCCCTGTTATTAGCCATTTTAGGGGAGAAGATGACTGTAGGACAGGAGAATACAGTCTATTGCCCCCGGTTATCAGCCATTTCAGTGGAGAGGATGACTGTAGGACAGGAGAATACAGTCTATTGCGCCCTGTTATCAGCCATTTCAGGGGAGAGGATGACTGTAGGACAGGAGAATACAATCTATTGCTCCCTGTTATCAGCCATTTCAGGGAAGCGGATGACTGTAGGACAGGAGAATACAATCTATTGCCCCTTGTTATCAGCCATTTTAGGGGAGAGGATGACTGTAGGACTGGAGAATACAATCTATTGCCTCCTGTTATCAGCCATTTCAGGGGACCGGATGACAGTAGGACAGGAGAATACAGTCTATTGCTCCTTGTTATCAGCCATTGCAGGGGAGAGGATGACTGTACGACAGGAGAATACAATCTATTGCTCCCTGTTATCAGCCATTTCGGGGGAGAGGATGACTGTAGGACAGGAGAATACAGTCTATTGCTCCCTGTTATCAGCCATTTCAGGGGGGAGGATGACTGTAGGACAGGAGAATACAGTCTATTGCCCCCTGTTATCAGCCATTTCAGGGGAGAGGATGACTGTAGGACAGGAGAATACAATCTATTGCCCGCTGTTATCAGCCATTTCAGGGGACAGGATGACTGTAGGACAGGAGAATACAATCTATTGCTCCCTGTTATCAGCCATTTCAGGGGAGAGGATGACTGTAGGACAGGAGAATACAGTCTATTGCTCCCTGTTATCAGCCATTTCAGGGGAGGGGATGACTGTACGACAGGAGAATACAGTCTATTGCTCCCTGTTATCAGCCATTTCGGGGGAGAGGATGACTGTAGGACAGGAGAATACAGTCTATTGCCCCCTGTTATCAGCCATTTCAGGGGACAGGATGACTGTAGGACAGGAGAATACAATCTATTGCTCCCTGTTATCAGCCATTTCAGGGGCGAGGATGACTGTAGGACAGGAGAATACAGTCTATTGCTCCCTGTTATCAGCCATTTCAGGGGAGAGGATGACTGTAGGACAGGAGAATACAGTCTATTGCCCCCTGTTATCAGTCATTTCAGGGGAGAGGATGACTGTAGGACAGGAGAATACAGTCTATTGCTCCCTGTTAGCCATTTCGGGGAGAGGATAACTGTAGGACAGGGGAATACAATCTATTGCTCCCTGTTATCAGCCATTTCAGGGGAGAGGATGACTGTAGGACAGGAGAATACAGTCTATTGCCCCCTGTTATCAGCCATTTCAGGGGAGAGGATGACTGTAGGACAGGAGAATACAATCTATTGCTCCCTGTTATCATCCATTTCAGGGGAGAGGATGACTGTAGGACTGAAGAATACAATCCATTGACTCCTGTTATCAGCCATTTTAGGGGAGAGGATGACTGTAGGGCAGGAGAATACAGTCTATTGCACCCTGTTATCAGCCATTTCAGGGGAGAGGATGACTGTAGGACTGGAGAATACAATCCATTGACTCCTGTTAAGAGCCATTTTAGGGGAGAGGATGACTGTAGGACAGGAGAGTACAGTCTATTGCCCGCTGTTATCAGCCATTTCAGGGGAGAGGATGACTGTAGGACAGGAGAATACAATCTATTGCACCATGTCATCAGCCACTTCAGTGGAGCAGATGACTGTAGGACAAGAGAATACAATGTATTGTCCCCTGTTATCAGCCATGTCAGGGGAGAGGATGACTGTAGGACAGGAGAGTACAGTCTATTGCCCGCTGTTATCAGCCATTTCGGGGAGAGGATAACTGTAGGACAGGGGAATACAATCTATTGCTCCCTGTTATCATCCATTTCAGGGGAGAGGATGACTGTAGGACAGGAGAATACAGTCTATTTCCCCCTGTTATCAGCCATTTCAGGGGAGAGGATGACTGTAGGACAGGAGAATACAATCTATTGCTCCCTGTTATCAGCCATGTCAGGGGAGAGGATGACTGTAGGACAGGAGAATACAGTCTATTGCCCCCTGTTATCAGCCATGTCAGGGGAGAGGATGACTGTAGGACAGGAGAATACAATCTATTGACCTCTGTTATCAGCCATTTCAGGGGAGAGGATGACTGTAGGACAGGAGAATACAATCTATTGCCCCCTGTTATAAGCCTTTTCAGGGGAGCGTATGACTGTAGGACAGGAGAATACAATCTATTGCATCCCCCTGTTATCAGCCATTTCAGGGTAGAGGATGACTGTAGGACAGGAGAATTCAGTCTATTGCTCCCTGTTATCAGCCATTTCAGGGTAGAGGATAACTGTAGGACAGGAGAATACAATCTATTGCCCCTGTTTTCAGACATTTCAGGGGAGCGGATGACTGTAGGACAGGTGAATACAATGTATTGCTCCCTGTTATCAGCCATTTCAGGGGAGAGGATGACTGTAGGACAGTAGAATACCATCTATTGCCCCTAATATCAGCCATTTCAGGGGAGAGGATGACTGTAGGACAGGAGAATACAATCTATTGCTCCCTGTTATCAGCCATTTTAGGGGAGAGGATGACTGTAGGACAGGAGAATACAATCTATTGCCCACTGTTATCAGCCATTTCAGGGGAGAGGATGACTGTAGGACAGGAGAATACAGTGTATTGCTCCTTGTTATCAGCCATTTCAGAGGAGAGGATGACTGTAGGACAGGAGAATACAGTCTATTGCTCCCTGTTATCAGCCATTTCAGGGGAGAGGATGACTGTAGGACAGGAGAATACAGTCTATTGCCCCCTGTTATCAGCCATTTCAGGGGAGAGGATGACTGTAGGACAGGGGAATACAGTCTATTGCTCCTCGTTATCAGCCATTTCAGGGGAGAGGATGACTGTAGGACAGGAGAATACAGTCTATTGCCCCATGTTATCAGGCATTTCAGGGGAGAGGATGACTGTAGGACAGGAGAATACAGTCTATTGCCCCCTGTTATCAGCCATTTCAGGGGAGAGGAGCACTGTAGGATAGGAGAATACAGTCTATTGCCCCCGGTTATCAGCCATTTCAGGAGAGAGGATGACTGTAGGACAGGAGAATACAGTCTATTGCCTCCTGTTATCAGCCATTTCGGGGAGAGGATGACTGTAGGACAGGAGAATACAATCTATTGCTCCCTGTTATCAGCCATTTCAGGGAGGGGATGACTGTAGGACAGGAGAATACAGTCTATTGCCCCTGTTATCAGACATTTCAGTGGAGAGGATGACTGTAGGACAGGAGAATACAATCTATTGCTCCTTGTTATCAGCCATTTCAGGGAGAGGATGACTGTAGGACAGGAGAATACAGTCTATTGCCCCCTGTTATCAGCCATTTCAGGGGAGAGGATGACTGTAGGACAGGAGAATACAATCTATTGCCCCCTGTTATCAGCCATTTCAGGGGGGAGGATGACTGTAGGACAGGAGAATACAGTCTATTGCCCCCTATTGTCAGCCATTTCAGGGGAGAGGAGCACTGTAGGATAGGAGAATACAGTCTATTGCCCCCTGTTATCAGCCATTTCAGGGGAGAGGATGACTGTAGGACAGGAGAATACAATCTATTGCCCCCTGTTATCAGCCATTTCAGGAGAGAGGATGACTGTAGGACAGGAGAATACAGTCTATTGCCCCCTGTTATCAGCCATTTCAGGGGAGAGGATGACTGTAGGACAGGAGAATACAATCTATTGCCCCCTGTTATCAGCCATTTAAGGGGAGAGGATGACTGTAGGACAGGAGAATACAATCTATTGCTCCCTGTTATCAGCCATTTCAGAGGAGAGGATGACTGTAGGACAGGAGAATACAGTCTATTGCTCCCTGTTATCAGCCATTTCAGGGGAGAGGATGACTGTAGGACAGGAGAATACAGTCTATTGCCCCCTGTTATCAGCCATTTCAGGGGAGAGGATGACTGTAGGACAGGGGAATACAGTCTATTGCTCCTCGTTATCAGCCATTTCAGGGGAGAGGATGACTGTAGGACAGGAGAATACAGTCTATTGCCCCATGTTATCAGGCATTTCAGGGGAGAGGATGACTGTAGGACAGGAGAATACAGTCTATTGCCCCCTGTTATCAGCCATTTCAGGGGAGAGGAGCACTGTAGGATAGGAGAATACAGTCTATTGCCCCCTGTTATCAGCCATTTCAGGAGAGAGGATGACTGTAGGACAGGAGAATACAGTCTATTGCCTCCTGTTATCAGCCATTTCGGGGAGAGGATGACTGTAGGACAGGAGAATACAATCTATTGCTCCCTGTTATCAGCCATTTCAGGGAGGGGATGACTGTAGGACAGGAGAGTACAATCTATTGCCCCCTGTTATCATCCATTTCAGGGGAGAGGATGACTGTAGGACAGGAGAATACAATCTATTGCCCCCTGTTATCAGCCATTTCAGGGGGGAGGATGACTGTAGGACAGGAGAATACAGTCTATTGCCCCCTATTGTCAGCCATTTCAGGGGAGAGGAGCACTGTAGGATAGGAGAATACAGTCTATTGCCCCCTGTTATCAGCCATTTCAGGGGAGAGGATGACTGTAGGACAGGAGAATACAATCTATTGCCCCCTGTTATCAGCCATTTCAGGAGAGAGGATGACTGTAGGACAGGAGAATACAGTCTATTGCCCCCTGTTATCAGCCATTTCAGGGGAGAGGATGACTGTAGGACAGGAGAATACAATCTATTGCCCCCTGTTATCAGCCATTTAAGGGGAGAGGATGACTGTAGGACAGGAGAATACAATCTATTGCTCCCTGTTATCAGCCATTTCAGGGGGGAGGATGACTGTAGGACAGGAGAATACAGTCTATTGCCCCCTGTTATCAGCCATTTCAGGGGAGAGGATGACTGTAGGACAGGAGAATACAATCTATTGCCCCCTGTTATCAGCCATTTCAGGGGGGAGGATGACTGTAGGACAGGAGAATACAGTCTATTGCCCCCTATTGTCAGCCATTTCAGGGGAGAGGAGCACTGTAGGATAGGAGAATACAGTCTATTGCCCCCTGTTATCAGCCATTTCAGGGGAGAGGATGACTGTAGGACAGGAGAATACAATCTATTGCCCCCTGTTATCAGCCATTTCAGGGGAGAGGATGACTGTAGGAAAGGAGAATACAGTCTGTTGCTCCCCTGTTATCAGCCATTTCAGGGGCGAGGATGACTGTAGGACAGGAGAATACAGTCTATTGCTCCTGTTATCAGCCATTTCAGGGGAGAGGATGACTGTAGGACAGGAGAATACAGTCTATTGCTCCCTGTTATCAGCCATTTCAGAGGAGAGGATGACTGTAGGACAGGAGAATACAATCTATTGCTCCCTGTTATCAGCCATTTCAGGGAGGGGATGACTGTAGGACAGGAGAATACAGTCTATTGCCCCTGTTATCAGACATTACAGGGGAGAGGATGACTGTAGGACAGGGGAATACAGTCTATTGCCCCCTGTTATCAGCCATTTCAGGGGAGAGGATGACTGTAGGACAGGAGAATACAGTCTATTGCCCCCTGTTATCAGCCATTTCAGGGGAGAGGATGACTGTAGGACAGGAGAATACAATCTATTGCTCCCTGTTATCAGCCATTTCAGGGGAGAGGATGACTGTAGGACAAGAGAATACAGTCTATTTCCCCCTGTTATCAGCCATTTCAGGGGAGAGGGTGACTGTAGGACAGGAGAATACAGTCTATTGTCCCCTGTTATCAGCCATTTCAGGGGAGAGGATGACTGTAGGACTGGAGAATACAATCTATTACCCCCTGTTATCAGCTATTTCAGGGGAGAGGATGACTGTAGGACAGGAGAATACAATCTATTGCCCCCTGTTATCTGACATTTCAGGGGAGAGGATGACTGTAGGACAGGAGAATACAGTCTATTGCCCCCTGTTATCAGCCATCTCATGCTGGGGATGGGTTATTTGCACCCTTCTATATGAGGTGTGTATTTGGGTTGTGCTGTGGTTTAGATGTTGTTTGGGTGGGGCTCGAGCTCTGTGCATTTATCTACTTTTCAGAGGGGGCCACATGATGATTTCTGCTCCAGGTGGAGGTGTGATGTCCAGTCTGTAGATCAGCTCTTTTCACTCCTTCAGGGCTGTGTCTTTTGACATTTACATTTGCAAGAAAAAGTATGTGAACCCTTTGGAATGATATGGATTTCTGCACAAATTGGTCATAAAATGTGATCTGATCTTCATCTAAGTCACAACAATAGACAATCACAGTCGGCTTAAACTAATAACACACAAAGAGTTAAATGTTACCATGTTTTTATTGAACACACCATGTAAACATTCACAGTGCAGGTGGAAAAAGTATGTGAACCCTTGGATTTAATAACTGGTTGAACCTCCTTTGGCAGCAATAACTTCCACCAAACGTTTCCTGTAGTTGCAGATCAGACGTGCACAACGGTCAGGAGTAATTCTTGACCATTCCTCTTTACAGAACTGTTTCAGTTCAGCAATATTCTTGGGATGTCTGGTGTGAATCGCTTTCTTGAGGTCATGCCTCAGCATCTCAATCAGGTTGAGGTCAGGACTCTGACTGGGCCCCTCCAGAAGGCGGATTTTCTTCTGTTTAAGCCGTTCTGTTGTTGATTTACTTCTATGCTTTGGGTCGTTGTCCTGTTGCAACACCCATCTTCTGTTGAAATTCAGCTGGTGGACAGATGGCCTTAAGTTCTCCTGCAAAATGTCTTGATAAACTTGGGAATTCATTTTTCCTTCGATGATAGCAATCCGTCCAGGCCCTGACGCAGCAAAGCAGCCCCCAACCATGATGCCCCCACCACCATACTTCATAGTTGGGATGAGGTTTTGAGGTTGGTGTGCTGTGCCTCTTTTTCTCCACACATAGTGTTGTGTGTTTCTTCCAAACAACTCCACTTTGGTTTCATCTGTCCACAGAATATTTTGCCAGTACTGCTGTGGAACATCCAGGTGCTCTTGTGCAAACTGTAAACGTGCAGCAATGTTTTTTTTTGGACAGCAGTGGCTTCCTCTGTGGTATCCTCCCATGAAATCCATTCTTGTTTAGTGTTTTACGTATCATAGATTCGCTAACAGGGATGTTAGCATATGCCAGAGACTTCTGTAAGTCTTTAGCTGACACTCTAGGATTCTACTTCACCTCATTGAGCAGTCTGCGCTGGGCTCTTGCAGTCATCTTTACAGGACGGCCACTCCTAGGGAGAGTAGCAGCAGTGCTGAACGTCCTCCATTTATAGACAATTTGTCTTACCGTGGACTGATGAACAGCAAGGCTTTTGAAGATACTTTTATAACCCTTTCCAGCTTTATGCAAGTATACAATTCTTAATCGTAGGTCTTCTGAGAGCTCTTTTGTGCGAGGCATCATTCACATCAGGCAATGCTTCTTGTGAAATTACCAAAAGAGGCTTTATTTTCTGAGGAGTCTGAAGAAAGCACAACTCCCAAAACAGCTGCTTGTCAATTTTTACAGGTGCACCACAGAATCTGTTATCACCTACTGCATTACAGGGTGGTCCTCCGGCTGCTCTTCTGAGGACAACAAGACCCTTAAGCGCATCCTCAGAATGGCCGGCAGAATCCCTGGTACTCAGCTACCATCACTGGAGGACATCTTCACTGCTCGCTGCAGCAACAGGGCAAAAATTATCTGCAGGATCCAACTCACCCCGGCCACAGCCTTTTCACTCCCCTACCCTCTGGTAGGCGTCTTAGAGCCCTACACGCCCGCACCACTAGGCTGAAGGACAGCTTTTACCCCAAAGCAATCAGTCTCCTAAATGCTCAGAGATTATTGCCCCTTTCTAGGATAGAAACTACCACAGACTGAAAGTGACGGCTGCCTTCATGACCCCATGATGACCTCTTGTCTGCAGTGGTGTCTGATCAGTGGGTATATATACTCAGAAGCACTTCCTACCTTGCACTTGCTATATATATGCTGTTAACTGTGAATAGTAATGCTTTCTAGTGCAATGTTTTTTATTATTTTTTTCTAGTGCAATGCTTTAGTTTAGATGTCAGTTCTTGTTCCTCTGTCCATGGCATCTAGGATTGCTCCAAACAACATCTCATTGTATTGTACATTGTATCACATTGTATTGTACAGTGACAATAAAGGCATCTTATCTTATCTTATCTTGTGAAAAGCAAACCCAGAACTGGTGTGTGTTTTTTATAGGGCAGGGCAGCTGTGACCAACACCTCCAATCTCATCTCATTGATTGGACTCCAGTTGGCTGACACCTCACTCCAATTAGCTCTTGGAGATGTCATTAGTCTAGGGGTTCACATACTTTTTCCACCTGCACTGTGAATGTTTACATGGTGTATTCAATAAAAACATGGTAACATTTAACCCTTTGTGTGTTATTAGTTAAGCCGACTGTGATTGTCTATTGTTGTGACTTAGATGAAGATCAGATCACATTTTATGACCAGTTTGTGCAGAAATCCATATCATTCCAAAGGGTTCACATACTTTTTCTTGCAACTGTAGGCCTCTTTCACACTACCGTATGGCTATTTCAGTGTTTTGCGTTCCGTTTTTCACAGATCCGTTGCTCCGTTTTTTGTTTCCGTTGTGTTTCCATTTAAGTTCCGTTTTTCCGTATGGCCTATACAGTATACAGTAATTACATAGAAGAAATTGGGCTGGGAATAACATTTCCAATAGATGGTTCCGCAAAAAACAGAAAGGATACGGAAGACATACTGATGCATTTCCATATGCATTCCATTTTTTTTACGGACCTATTGAATTTAATGGAGCCACAGAACGTGATTTGCGGACAAATATAGGACATGTTCTATCTTTGTACGGAACGGAGATACGGAAACATGGAAACGGAATGCATATGGAGTACATTCCGTTTTTTTGCGGACCTATTGAAATGAATGGTTCCGTACACGGAACGCAAAAAATGGCCCGCAAATCGGAAAAAAAAACGGTACTGTGAAAGAGGCCTTAAGGATTCATCTACACAAAGACATTTCATGCTGCATTATGTCACAGAAGTGTCGCACCACATTTTTTGTATAGATAGCCAATGGTGTCACACTGTGACATGCTGCGACGCAAAAGTTGCACAAAAATATTGTACGGTTTTTTATGCGACTGTCGTGTTACAGTTTCAGCATGGCGCATGGTGCAGTGCGACACCATAGACTGTCACTACAAAAAATGTGGCTTGACACTTCTACGACAAATTGTCGTGGACGTTCCCTAAGAACAACAGATGTATTTCCATTTTTGCGTCACCAAGTGACTCCTGATGTGGGATGAGTTGGATTTTTTACTGGCTCCATTGTTGGGGTTTATTCATCTGAGGAACAGTCAGCACTTCCACCATTGTTTTTTGCTTTCTGTGCGGTATAAATAGTGTTAGCCGTATCTAATGGTGGGAAGGATTACATCAGAGCCAGATATGGGGATGATGGTGGCTCCCAGTAAGTTGCATAAAAATTTGAACAATTAAAAGAAAAAAAAAACATCATAAACGAACGTCAACGCACCCGGAGAAAAACGAATGAAAGTCACCAGAAACCGGAAAAACGTCCCAAGAGTGAGAATCGGCGGAAGGAAATGTGGCATACACATAAAGAGAAGAGAAAGCAAGGCGCTGGCGGCTCCGCAGAAGCCTTCCTGGGGGCCCCGGTATTAACCCTTCATCCCCAAGAGAAGTCTCCATTAGTAAGTCTGCAAACAGAAGTGGTGGTCAGGAGGAGCAGCGGTCAAGGTCGGCAGTGCGGCCAGGCAGGATTCAGGGCTGGCACAGATACAGCAGAGCCCTGGAGCCCACTGCACAGTGGAGGAGGGTCGCTGATAAATCTTAGGGCCGCAGGTGATGGGGACGCCACTGAGATTCTGGGGAAATCAGAGCTGAAGGCTTCAAGTAGAGTAGAGTAGCTGGGCGGACCTCTGGAGAGAAGGGAGACGGTGAGAACACCCGCCAGGCCAGCACTGTGTCAACGGAAGGGGATCACCATATGCTTAACACTAGCGGGTAATTCTACTGGGGGGATGAGGATCTGATACACTGGCGACTCTGCGCTCATTACCTGTTTGAACTTGTTACCCGTATAAAAGACCCCTGTCCGCACGCTCAATCGATCATGCTCCAACCTCTCCACCATGGCCAAGGCCTGAGAGCTGTCTAAGGACACAATTGTAGACCGGCGACAGGACAACAGGCGAGCAGGTTGGTGAGAAGGCAACAACTGTTGGCGCAAATATTAGAAAATGGAAGAAACACAAGATGACGGTCAATCTTCCTCGGTCTGGAGCTCCATGCAAGATCTCGCCTCATGGGGTAAGGATGATTCTGAGAAAGGTCAGGAATCAGCCCAGAACTACACAGGAGGACCTGGTCAATGACCTGAAGCAGGGGCGTGGCTAGGTTAAAACATTTGGGGCCTGGGCCCCTGATGTTTTATCCCGGGCCCCGAATGTCCTGCCTGTTAGATATAACTGTATTGCCATCCTCAGGACGGTGTTCTGCCAGATTCCTATACCTTGGCAGAACGCTATACCGAAAGTGACGCGGCCGCACAGGAATCAGCTGGAGGAGGGTGTGTGCGGCGCTGCTATCCCAATATCCCGCACTCAGCTCTGCTATGTGGTGACCTCGATATCCCGCACTCAGCTCTGCTATGTGGTGACCTCGATATTCTGCACTCAGCTCTGCTATGTGGTGACCTCGATATTCTGCACTCAGCTCTGCTATGTGGTGACCTCGATATTCTGCACTCAGCTCTGCGGTAAGGATGGACTGCTCCTGATGATTTGTGCGCACTCAGGGGTAGGGAGATCTGATGAGACATTTTGCGCTGGAAAATCTACCTACCCCTAAGTGCGCACACGCAGTGTACTGTTTCGCGCATGCATATGAAGTCCTTCTCGCTGCAGTGATTTTTTTGCCAATCCAGTGGATGTGCGCTTGCACAGCGCCGAACACACCCTCCTCCAGCTGATTCCTGTGCGGCCGCGTCACTTCCGGTATAGCGTTCTGCCAAGGTATAGGAATCTGCAGAACAACGGCAATACAATTGAATCTAATGCCCTTCAAGAGCTGAAGGACCTGTGATGACATCACAGGTCATGTGATCATTGCTAAATTTAGTAGCTGGAAAGGACCTGTGATGATGTCACCGTCATGTGACCAGTGCAGGAGAGGAGGGCTCAGCAGTTAGGAGAAGTCCTGGGAAGAAGCTGATGTGAGGTCTCCTACATGAGGAGAGGTAAGTGAAGGGAGAGGCAGAGCAATGCTGGGAGTTGTGGTTATTTATCTGGGACTGTATGTTAGGGCTGAAGGGAGGGAAGTTATTTACATGGGACAGTGGGGTGGAGTGATGTTATTTACATGGGACTGAAAGTTGAGGGAGTGATGTTATTTACATGGGAATGCATGTTGGAGGTGGCTAGGGCAGGGTGATGCTATTTACATGGGACTGAATGTTGAGGGGTAATGTGATTTACATGGGACTGCATGTTGGAGGTAGCTGGGGAGGTGGTAATGTTATTTATGTGGGACTGTATATTGAGGGGGGCAGGAGAGATGGTGTGATGTTATTTAAATGGGACTGTATTTTAGAGGGGCTGTAGATAGAAAGGGATTTTATTTACATGGGACTGTATGTTGAAAGTGACTGGGGAGGAAGTGATGTTATTTATATGGGACTGAATATTGAGGGGGTGATGTTATTTACATGGGAATGTATGTTGAAGGCGGCTGGGGAGGTGGTAATGTTATTTACATGGGACTGTATATTGAGGGGGGCAGGAGAGATGGTGTGATGTTATTTAAAGGGGACTGTATTTTAGAGGGGCTGTAGATAGAAAGGGATTTTATTTACATGGGACTGTATGTTGAAAGTGACTGGGGAGGAAGTGATGTTATTTATATGGGACTGAATATTGAGGGGGTGATGTTATTTACATGGGAATGTATGTTGAAGGCGGCTGGGGAGGTGGTAATGTTATTTACATGGGACTGTATATTGAGGGGGGCAGAAGAGATGGTGTGATGTCATTTAAATGGGACTGTATTTTAGAGGGGCTGTAGATAGAAAGGGATGTTATTTACATGGGACTGTATATTGGAGGGGGCTGGAGAGATGGTGTGATGGTATTTACATGGCACTCTATGGCGGAGGGAGGGAAATTATGTTATTTACATGGGACTGTATGGTGGAGGGGCTGAAGAATTATAATTTTTGAGGACAGTAAACGGAGGAATATAACTACAGGGGGCACTGCAGGGGGCATTATAAATACTGGGGGCGCTTCAGGGCGAGCATTATAACAGTAGGGGGCAGTATAAATACTGGGGGCACTGTAGGGGTATTATAAATCCAGGGGACATTATAGGCGTTGTTATTACTACTGGGGGCTCTATAGGAGGGACTTATAGATCCGCCTTATTTCTACTAAGAGCACTATGGGGACCTTATTACTACTGGGGGGTCTGTAGGGAGCTTTATTACCACTGGGAGGACAATAGGTGGCCTTATTAGTACTGAGGGCTCTTCTACTAATGGTGGCACTCCTGGGGGGCACTATCACTGTTGGGGGCACTGTAGGGGGCAGTATTACTAATGAGGGCATTCTAGAAGGGAATTACTATTGGTGGGACTATGAGGAGCACTATTACTATGGGGGCACTCAATTTTCTTCAGGATAGTATTTGGGGGTACAGAAAAATGAGGAAGCTAAGATGTAGAGACGAGGAGCGGGTGAGAGAAGTGTCCGGACCGAATGGAGAAGATGATGACAGATAAGGTCTAGATCGGAGGGGACGCCACCTGGAGGAGCTGGATGTGGGAGGTAAGTGCTGCTGTATAGCTATAGCAGGCTTAGGGGTCGATTGGTCGACTTAGAGAATTGGGCCATATACATTGGAGCTTGGGCCCCGGATCTTTTGAGAGCTGGGACCACAGTCTGAAGGTCTATCATTAGTAACACACTATGCCATCATGGATTAAAATCCTGCAGGGCACGGAAGGTCCCCCTGCTCACGCCAGCACATGTCGAGGCCCGTTTGAAGTTCGCCAATGACCATCTGGATGATCCAGAGGAGACATGGGAGAAGGTCACGTGGTCAGATGAGACCAAAATAGAACTCCACTTGCAGAAGATGAAGGATGAGTACAACCAGAGGTGGACTGTGAACTTAAAGTGGCCCTGGAAAAAATTCTAAAAGTGGCCCCGTTTTGTAGTCGGGTCCAAATTGATGGAAGGCAGGGCCAGCAATACCATATAGTGGCACATTATACCACAGAGCCAAATACCACGGTCCATCACAAAATACTGCCAGCAGCACAAAATACATCCCCAAAACTTCCACTGGCCGACTGTAAGGAGGGCCCAGGTGGCGCCCCTGGGCATCAGCCCACCAGGAAATTTCCCTGTAAGGTCTATGGCCAATCCACCCCTGAGTACAACCCCAAGAACACCGTCCGAACCGTGAAGCATGGAGGTGGAAACATCATACTTTGAGAGTGCTTTTCTGCAAAGGGGACAGGACGACTGCACCATATTGAAGGGAAGATGGATGGGGCTATGTCTCATAAGATTTTGGCCAACAACCTCCTTCCCTCAGTAGGAACATTGAAGATGGGTCGTGGCTGGGTCTTCCAGCATGACAATGACCTGAAACACACAGCCAGGGAAACTAAGGAGCGGCTCCGTAAGAAGCATTTCCAGGTCCTGGAGTGGCCAGTATCCAGACCTGAACCCAATCAAAAATCTTTGGTGGGAGCTGAAACTCATGCAGCCCAGAGACCTGAAAGATCTGGAGAAGATCTGTGTGGAGGAGCAGGCCAAAATCCCTGCTGCAGTGTGTGCAAACCTGGCCAGGAACTGCAGGAAACGGCCGACCTCTGGAACTGCAAACAAAGGCTTCTGGACCAAATATTAAGTTCTGTTTTTCTATTGGATCAAATACTTATTTCATGCAATAAAATGCTAATGAATTATTTACAAATCATACAATGTGATTTTCTGGATTTTTTTTTTAGATTCTGTCTCTCACAGTTGAAGTGCACCTACGATACAAATTACAGACCTCTCCATCCATGTAGGTGGGAAGACGTGCAAAATTGGCAGTATATCAAAAAGTTATTTTCCCCGATATAAACGTTCTTCCTGATTTTTGTAGATTGTTTAACTGTAGTTTTTCTACATGACTCTGGGGGTGGCCACCTGGCCCCAGCTGCTGTTACCAGTAGTCAGAGATTTGCTTTACAGCAGCCATAGGAACCTGAAATCTGGGGATTGACTTCGATAAGGAAGTCTAGCGGGCATGCTCTGAGGCCACTGTGCAGGGAGGGGGAAGAGGGGGAAATGTTTCCTCCTTTTTTGCTGCCCCCCATGAGATCACTGAAGCCACTGCTCTAAGTTACATCTGCAATGCACACAACATCTCTGTGCTGCCATAGGTAAATCCTCTGGTTGCTGCGCGTCCCCTCTGGGCTCGGGTGACCCACATATCAGAATACAAGTAACAGAAAAATCATGGAGATAAATCGAGTGCTGCGATAAGTAAAATCAGACATAAAGAGCAAAGTGCGACACCTTTGGGGGCGTCCCGACCCCTTTCTGAGGCACATTCCACTTCATTTATTGTTCTTTATCTCATTGGCAGAGATTTACCCTCGTAATTCTTCTGCTACCTGTAAGTTACATCTGTGTCCCCTTCAGTGCCTTCACCATCCTTGAGTGGGGAGCCACGTGTACCCCTCAGGGTCAAAAAGACCCTTGAGTTTTATGGCATATGGCATTGGGCATACTGCGCAGGGACAGGAGGAGATGAGCTGTGACATCACCTATTAACGGCTATGTGGGGAGGTGTAGGAAACGCTCCCTATGCAGAGGTCACGCTACACCCACCCACTTTTATGAGAGAGTTAGGGTCATGTTGTGTGCAGAGGTCATTAGACAGGGAGTCAGAGGAGGTGAGCTGTGACCATCATCTATTGACATCTATGAGAGAATGTTGTGGGTGTGTTCTATGATGTGAGCAGAGATCATTGTGCAGGGAGGGGGAGAAGGTAAGCTGTGACAACCACCTATTGTGAATGGTGGATCCTGCATTACTGATATATCGTTTTCATCTAGTATTATATGGATCAGTGGCGAGTGTGAAAACTCCAATACTTCATGTAAAGTTAGCGGCGTGGAATATTAGAAATAACCACTGAAAATCCTTTAAAAATACACAACAAATAAAAACGTGATGTGAACAGTCGGCCCAAGTGGTCCAGGAAAATATTTCATCCCACAGAATGATCTGCTACCATTTTTTAAGAAAGGTCAGCATCTACCCCCCACCTCAGGCTCCGTGTCCCCATGACACTTTCCGTGTCTCCATCACACAGCCACCTCAGGCTCCGTGTCTCCATCACACAGCCACCTCAGGCTCCGTGTCTCCATCACACAGCCACCTCAGGCTCCGTGTCTCCATCACACAGCCACCTCAGGCTCCGTGTCCCCATCACACCCCCCACCTCAGGCTCTGTGTCTCCATCACCCCCCCCCACCTCAGGCTCCATGTCCCCATTACACCCTTAACTTCAGGCTCTGTGTCCCCATCACACCCCCCACCTCAGGCTCAGTGTCCCCATTGCACCCTTAACCTCAGGCTCTGTGTCCCCAACGCACCCCTGACCTCAGGCTCCGTGTCCCCATCGCACCCTTAACCTCAGGCTCCGTGTCCCCATCACACCCCCCACCTCAGGCTCCGTGTCCCCATCGCACCCCCCACCTCAAGCTCCGTATCCCCATTACACCCTTAACCTCAGGCTCCGTGCCCCCATCACACCCCCCACCTCAGGCTTCGTGTCCCCATTGCACCCTCCACCTCAGGCTGTGTGTCCCCATCGCACCCCCCACCTCAGGCTCTGTGTCCCCATCGCACGCCCCACCTCAGGCTCCGTGTCCTCATCGCACCCCCCACCTCAGGCTCCGTGTCCCCATCGCACCCCCCACCTCATGCTCCGTGTCCCCATCGCACCCCCCACCTCAAGCTCCATATTTTCATCACACCCCCACCTCAAGCTCCATGTCACCATTGCACCGCCCACCTCAGGCTCCGTGTCCCCATCGCCCCCCCACCTCAGGCTCCGTGTCCCCATCGCACCCCCCACCTCAGGCTCCGTATCCCCATCGCACCACCCACCTCAAGCTCCATTTTCTATCACACCCCCCACCTCAGGCTCCGTGTCCTCATCACACCCTCCATGTCCCCATCACACCCTCCATGTCCCCATCACACCCTCCACCTCAGGCTCCATGTCCCTATTGCACCCCCTACCTCAGGCTGTGTGTCCCCATCACACCCTTAACCTTAGGCTCCATGTCCCCATCACACACCCCCACCTCAGGCTCCATGTCCCCATCACACCCCCCACCTCAGGCTCCGTGTCCCCATCACACCCTCTGTGTCCCCATCACACACCACATGTCATGGATGAATTTGCAGATAGCTGGAACTAATAAATAAACGACCGACTGGCTTGATCCCAAACTAAGGAGCATATAGGTGAGCCCTTTAAAACCCTAAGAGCTCTCCCTGACTGCTATGCACATGCAAGGGTCCCAATGGTAGACGATTGCATGCCCACGTACCTAAGACTGTGTGATACCTGAAAACCCTATAATAGTGAGGGGACACGGCCACCGGCTGCCTGCACTTAATACGGACGGAGTCAGGGTCACCTAGAATCAAGCCAGCAAGGAAACACAATACTTGAAAGGACTTATCTGAGTAAACAGCAGCAGCAGCCTCCAGCAGTGAACACTTCATCCAGGAAGTAGTATAAACCGCAAAGTGAGGCAGTATGGGAGGGAATATAGAGGAAGACGATTAGTCTAAATAAGTGACACCTGGCAGAAGGAAAGGAGATGACAAAGTGAAACCAAAACAAAGAACGTCATACAAGAGGTAGAGAAGAACGTCTGTCAGACCTTCTCACAGAACTGGCGGTGACACCCCACCTCAGGCTCTGTGTCTCCATCCCACCCCCTACCTCAGGCTCCGTGTCCCCATCACACCCTCCGTGTCCCTATTACACACCCCACCTCAGGCTCCATGTCCCCATCACTCACCCCACCTCAGGCTTCATGTCTCCATCCCTCCATCCACCTCACGCTCCGTGTCTCCATCACACCCTCTACCTCACGCTCCGTGTCTCCATCACACCCTCCACCTCACGCTCCGTGTCTCCATCACACCCTGTGTAGTGGATATTTTTTCTTGTTTCTTCTCTTTAGAAAACTTCGCGGATCTGATCACCTTGTACAATAACACTTTTGTTGAATGGACTTTCTTCCACTCCATGTTTTTCTCTTTCACTGTCTTCAGTACAATCGGTAAGTGATACACACCAGGGATCACCAGTATGACATCACCACAATACACACCAGGCATCACCAGTATGACATCGCTACAATACACAACAGGCATCACCAGTATGACATCACCACAATACACACCAGGCATCACCAGTATGACATCACCACAATACACCCCAGGGATCACCAGTATGACATCACCACAATACACACCAGGGGTCACCAGTATGACATCACCACAATACACACCAGGGATCACCAGTATGACATCACCACAATACACACCAGGGATCACCAGTATAACATCACCACAATACACACCAGGGATCACCAGTATGACATCACCACAATACACCCCAGGCATCACCAGTATGACATCACTACAATACACCCCAGGGATCACCAGTATGACATCACCACAATACACCCCAGGGATCACCAGTATGACATCACCACAAAACACACCAGGGATCACCAGTATGACATCACCACAATACACACCAAGCATCACCAGTATGACATCACTACAATACACCCCAGGGATCATCAGTATGACATCACCACAATACACACCAGGGGTCACCAGTATGACATCACCACAATACACACCAGGCATCACCAGTATGACATCACCACAATTTACCCCAGGGATTACCAGTATGACATCACCACAAAACACACCAGGGATCACCAGTATGACATCACCACAATACACACCAGGGATCACCAGTATGACATCACCACAATACACACCAGGGATCACCAGTATGACATCACCACAATACACACCAGGGATCACCAGTATGACATCACCACAATACACACCAGGGATCACCAGTATGACGTCACCACAATACACACCAGGGATCACCAGTATGACATCACCACAATACACACCAGGCATCACCAGTATGACATCACTACCATACACCCCAGGGATCACCAGTATGACATCACCACAATACACACCAGGCATCACCAGTATGACATCACTACAATACACCCCAGGGATCACCAGTATGACATCACCACAATACACACCAGGGATCACCATTATGACATCACCACAATACACCCCAGGGATCACCAGTATGACATCACCACAATACACACCAGGGATCACCAGTATGACATCACCACAATACACACCAGGGATCACCAGTATGACATCACCACAATACACACCAGGCATCACCAGTATGACATCACTACAATACACCCCAGGGATCACCAGTATGACATCACCACAATACACCCCAGGGATCACCAGTATGACATCACCACAAAACACACCAGGGATCACCAGTATGACATCTCCACAATACACACCAGGGATCACCAGTATGACATCACCACATTACACACCAGGGATCACCAGTATGACATCACCACAATACACACCAGGGATCACCAGTATGACATCACCACAATACACACCAGGGATCACCAGTATGACATCACCACAATACACACCAGGGATCACCAGTATGACATCACCACAATACACACCAGGGATCACCAGTATGACATCACCACAATACACACCAGGGATCACCAGTATGACATCACCACAATACACACCATGGATCACCAGTATCACATCACCACAATACACAACAGGCATCACCAGTATGACATCACCACAATACACACCAGGGATCACCAGTATGACATCACCACAATACACACCAGGGATCACCAGTATGACATCACCACAATAGACACCAGGGATCACCAGTATGACATCACCACAATACACACCAGGGATCACCAGTATGACATCACCACAATACACACCAGGGATCACCAGTATGACATCACCACAATACACACCAGGGATCACCAGTATGACATCACTACAATACACACCAGGCATCACCAGTATGACATCACCACAATACACATCAGGGATCACCAGTATGACATCACTACAATACACACCAGGGATCACCAGTATGACATCACCACAATACACCCCAGGGATCACCAGTATGACATCACCACAATACACACAAGGGATCACCAGTATGACATCACCACAATACACACCAGGGATCACCAGTATGACATCACCACAATACACCCCAGGGATCACCAGTATGACATCACCACAAAACACACCAGGGATCACCAGTATGACATCTCCACAATAGACACCAGGGATCACCAGTATGACATCACCACAATACACACCAGGGATCACCAGTATGACATCACCACAATACACACCAGGGATCACCAGTATGACATCACCACAATACACACCAGGGATCACCAGTATGACATCACCACAATAGACACCAGGGATCACCAGTATGACATCACCACAATACACACCAGGGATCACCAGTATGACATCACCACAATACACACCAGGGATCACCAGTATGACATCACCACAATACACACCAGGGATCACCAGTATGACATCACCACAATACACACCAGGCATCACCAGTATGACATCACCACAATACACACCAGGGATCACCAGTATGACATCACCACAATACACACCAGGGATCACCAGTATGACATCACCACAATACACACCAGGGATCACCAGTATGACATCACTACAATACACACCAGGCATCACCAGTATGACATCACCACAATACACACCAGGGATCACCAGTATGACATCACTACAATACACCCCAGGGATCACCAGTATGACATCACCACAATACACCCCAGGGATCACCAGTATGACATCACCACAATACACACCAGGGATCACCAGTATGACATCACCACAATACACACCAGGGATCACCAGTATGACATCACCACAATACACACCAGGGATCACCAGTATGACATCACCACAATACACACCAGGCATCACCAGTATGACATCACCACAATACACACCAGGGATCACCAGTATGACATCACCACAATAGACACCAGGGATCACCAGTATGACATCACCACAATACACACCAGGGATCACCAGTATGACATCACTACAATACACACCAGGCATCACCAGTATGACATCACCACAATACACACCAGGGATCACCAGTATGACATCACTACAATACACCCCAGGGATCACCAGTATGACATCACCACAATACACCCCAGGGATCACCAGTATGACATCACCACAATACACACCAGGGATCACCAGTATGACATCACTACAATACACCCCAGGGATCACCAGTATGACATCACCACAATACACCCCAGGGATCACCAGTATGACATCACCACAATACACACCAGGGATCACCAGTATGACATCACCACAATACACACCAGGGATCACCAGTATGACATCACCACAATAGACACCAGGGATCACCAGTATGACATCACCACAATACACACCAGGGATCACCAGTATGACATCACCACAATACACACCAGGGATCACCAGTATGACATCACCACAATACACACCAGGGATCACCAGTATGACATCACTACAATACACACCAGGCATCACCAGTATGACATCACCACAATACACATCAGGGATCACCAGTATGACATCACTACAATACACACCAGGGATCACCAGTATGACATCACCACAATACACCCCAGGGATCACCAGTATGACATCACCACAATACACACAAGGGATCACCAGTATGACATCACCACAATACACACCAGGGATCACCAGTATGACATCACCACAATACACCCCAGGGATCACCAGTATGACATCACCACAAAACACACCAGGGATCACCAGTATGACATCTCCACAATAGACACCAGGGATCACCAGTATGACATCACCACAATACACACCAGGGATCACCAGTATGACATCACCACAATACACACCAGGGATCACCAGTATGACATCACCACAATACACACCAGGGATCACCAGTATGACATCACCACAATAGACACCAGGGATCACCAGTATGACATCACCACAATACACACCAGGGATCACCAGTATGACATCACCACAATACACACCAGGGATCACCAGTATGACATCACCACAATACACACCAGGGATCACCAGTATGACATCACCACAATACACACCAGGCATCACCAGTATGACATCACCACAATACACACCAGGGATCACCAGTATGACATCACCACAATACACACCAGGGATCACCAGTATGACATCACCACAATACACACCAGGGATCACCAGTATGACATCACTACAATACACACCAGGCATCACCAGTATGACATCACCACAATACACACCAGGGATCACCAGTATGACATCACTACAATACACCCCAGGGATCACCAGTATGACATCACCACAATACACCCCAGGGATCACCAGTATGACATCACCACAATACACACCAGGGATCACCAGTATGACATCACCACAATACACACCAGGGATCACCAGTATGACATCACCACAATACACACCAGGGATCACCAGTATGACATCACCACAATACACACCAGGCATCACCAGTATGACATCACCACAATACACACCAGGGATCACCAGTATGACATCACCACAATACACACCAGGGATCACCAGTATGACATCACCACAATACACACCAGGGATCACCAGTATGACATCACTACAATACACACCAGGCATCACCAGTATGACATCACCACAATACACACCAGGGATCACCAGTATGACATCACTACAATACACCCCAGGGATCACCAGTATGACATCACCACAATACACCCCAGGGATCACCAGTATGACATCACCACAATACACACCAGGGATCACCAGTATGACATCACTACAATACACCCCAGGGATCACCAGTATGACATCACCACAATACACCCCAGGGATCACCAGTATGACATCACCACAATACACACCAGGGATCACCAGTATGACATCACCACAATAGACACCAGGGATCACCAGTATGACATCACCACAATACACACCAGGGATCACCAGTATGACATCACCACAATACACACCAGGGATCACCAGTATGACATCACCACAATACACACCAGGGATCACCAGTATGACATCACCACAATACACACCAGGCATCACCAGTATGACATCACCACAATACACACCAGGGATCACCAGTATGACATCACCACAATACACCCCAGGGATCACCAGTATGACATCACCACAATACACACCAGGGATCACCAGTATGACATCATCACAATACACACTAGGGATCACCAGTATGACATCACCACAATACACACCAGGGATCACCAGTACCAGGGAATGTCAGGAACCAGAACCTGTAGAAGATTTCAGGAATGGGAATATCGGAAAGTAGGACCAGCAGCTGATTCCAGGACCAAGAGATAAAACAAACCAGGACCAGCAAGTAATTCCAGGACCAGCAGATAATTCCAGGACCAGAGGATATCAGGAAATAGAACCAGTATGTGATCCAGCAGAACAAGGTACAGACACAGCTCACAGACGGCAGGGTCTAGACATTGCTGAGCGGCTTCTGAAGCCAATGACCCAGCATGAAAACCATCAACAAGCAGAGGAAGCCGTCAACAAGTAGGGAGAGAGAGCGTCTGCAGATGTCAATAGTGGGGAATAGGGCAGAGCGAACCTGGACCGCATGAAACCGAACATTGCGGTGTCCGGGCACTTGAACAAGGACTTTGCCGCAAAAGTCTGTATTTAGATACTAAATAAAGCTTGTTGAAAGGCTGCAGCGCCGGTATAAATGCTGGGTCACACGGTGCACCGCCATTCTGCTCTCACGAGTGTACGGACGGGGCGCTGCTGCAGTGAGGGACAGTGTTAGGGTTTTATTGTTTCTGATAACTCTGTGGGTGACCTATAGGCATTTTTTGGGGTGAGTTACTCATTTTCACCCGCCACACTGTAGTAGTATAATCAGTCTGTTAATTCTGTGGGTGGCCTCAAAGAATGAGGAGAGCATCAAATAAGGGCTGTGGCCGTGGTGCTGCTGCTGGTGGACGTGGTCGATCTGTGCCAGCTAGCACCCAAATGAAACCCCTTCCTCTGGTGCACACAGGCGACAGGAGGTTCTGGCCAGGAGGGCAGGGGTGAGGAGTGGGTGGAAGATGATGGGGAGGATGATGAGGTCCTAGACCTCACATGGCGTCCAGGTCATACCGGTGAGGAAGAGGTGGTGGTCACACAGCTGGCCTGTGATCTCGGCCTCTTCCTCCCCCTCTGGAGCGACAGGGGCATCTGCCACCCCTCAAAGCGAGGATGTGGCAGCCACACCACCACCACCAGTGTCACCCAGCATCTCCACACTGTCCCATCGAAGCGTTCAGCTCTCCATCCCTCAAACACTGGAGAGAAAGAGGAAGTACCCCCATACCCACCCGCGAGCCCTGGCCCTGAATGCCAGCATTTCAAAACTGCCATTACGTCTGGTGGAGACGGACAGTTTTAAGAACGTCATGACGGTGGCTGTCCCGCGGTACGTGGTTCCCAGCCGCCACTACTTTTTCAGGCGGCCATCCCTTCCCTGCACGAACAAGTGGCAGAAAAAATTCAGGTGTGCGCTGCGCAACACCATCCGTGGCAAGGTCCACATAACCACCGGCACGTGGACCAGTAAGCACGGTCAGGGCCGTTATATCTCCATAACAGCACACTGGGTAAATGCAGTGGCGGCTGGGCCTGAGGCGGATAGCAGTTTGGCGCATGTCCTTCCACCACCGAGGATTGCAGGGCGCTTCAGTTTGCCTCCTGTTGCTTCCTCCTCCTACTCCGCTTCCTCATCCTCTACCGGCTCCTCATCCGGTCAGCGTAACCCCTTCACCACCAACTTCAGCACAGCCAGGGGTAAACGACAGCAAGCAGTTTTATAACTTATCTGTTCGGGGGACAAACCCCACACCGCGCAGGAGCTGTGGACGGGCCTTGAACAACAGACCGACGAGTGGTTGCTGCCGGTGAGCCTCAAGCCCGGCCTGGTGGTGTGCGATAATGGGCGAAATCTCGTTGCAGCTCTGGGACTAGCCGGTTTGACGCACATCCCTTGCCTGGCGCATGTGCTGAATTTGGTGGTGCAGAAGTTCATTCACAACTACCCCGACATGTCAGAGCTGCTGCATAAAGTGCAGGCCGTCTGTGCGCGCTTCCGGCGTTCACACCCTGCCGCTGCTCGCCTGTCAGCGCTGCAGCATAACTTCGGCCTTCCCGCTCACTGCCTCATATGCGAGGTGCCCACCAGGTGGAACTCCACCTTGCACATGCTGGACAGACTGTGCGAGCAGCAGCAGGCCATAGTGGAGTTTCAGCTGCAGCACGCACGGTCAGTCGCACTGCGGATCAGACCCACTTCACCACCAATGACTGGGCCTCCATGCGAGACCTGTGTGCCCTGTTGCGCTGTTTCGAGTACTCCACCAACATGGCCAGTGGCGATACCGCCGTTCTCAGCGTTACAATACCACTTCTATGTCTCCTTGAGAAAACACCCACTTTGGGGACTTTTGCAGTCCTTTTAGTGCCCCAAAGTTCAGGTCCTCATTGACTTCTATGGGGATCGGGTTCGGGTCCCCATTGATTTCACATCCAGTGTCCGCTCATCCCTAGTGGGGAACAAGTCATGAAATGGGGAAGTCCCTAGAAGGATATAATGACTGGCAGAGACCCGGAGAATCGGTGTGTACCCACAATGCACTGGGTCAGGCCAGCCCTTTATATTCCACTTTACCATATGCTGCGATATCAAGAAGTACCCCAGAAATATGAACACTGTGCCACCGACTAAACCACCAGACACCAGGGATATTATATATTATTATTCCACCAGACACCAGGGATATTATATATTATTATTCTACCAGACACCAGGGATATTATATATTATTATTCCACCAGACACCAGGGATATTATATATTATTATTCCACCAGACACCAGGGATATTATATATTATTCCACTAGACACCAAGGATATTATATATTATTATTCCACCAGACACCAGGGATATTATATATTATTATTCCACTAGACACCAGGGATATTATATATTATTATTCCACCAGACACCAGGGATATTATATATTATTATTCCACCAGACACCAAGGATGATATATATTATTATTCCACTAGACACCAGGGATATTATATATTATTATTCCACTAGACACCAAGGATATTATATATTATTATTCCACTAGACACCTGGGATATGATATATTATTATTCCACCAGATACCAGGGATATTATATATTATTATTCTACTAGACACCAGGGATATTATATATTATTATTCCACCAGACACCAGGGATATTATATATACACTGCTCAAAAAAATAAAGGGAACACAAAAATAACACATCCTAGATCTGATCTGAGGATCTCATCTCGGTACCTAATGGCAGTCAGGCTACCTCTGGCGAGCACATGGAGGGCTGTGCGGCCCCCCAAAGAAATGCCACCCCACCCATTACTGACCCAATGCCAAACCGGTCATGCTGGAGGATGTTGCAGGCAGCAGAACGTTCTCCACGGTGTCTCCAGACTCTGTCACATGTGCTCAGTGTGAACCTGCTTTCATCTGTGAAGAGCACAGGGCGCCAGTGGTGAATTTGCCAATCTTGGTGTTCTCTGGCAAATGCCAAACGTCCTGCACGGTGTTGGGCTGTGAGCACAACCCCCACCTGTGGACGTCAGGCCCTCATATCACCCTCATGGAGTCTGTTTCTGACCGTTTGAGCAGACACATGCACATTTGTGGCCTGCTGGAGGTCATTTTGCAGGGCTCTGGCAGTGCTCCTCCTGTTCCTCCTTGCACAAAGGCGGAGGTAGCGGTCCTGCTGCTGGGTTGTTGCCCTCCTACAGCCTCCTCCACGTCTCCTGATGTACTGGCCTGTCTCCTGGTAGCGCCTCCATGCTCTGGACACTACGCTGACAGACACAGCAAACCTTCTTGCCACAGCTCGCATTGATGTGCCATCCTGGATAAGCTGCACTACCTGAGCCACTTGTGTGGGTTGTACAGTCGTGGCCAAAAGTTTTGAGAATTAGATAAATATTGGAAATTTGAAAAGTTGCTGCTTAAGTTTTTATAATAGCAATTTGCATCTACTCCAGAATGTTATGAAGAGTGATCAGATAAATTGCATAGTCCTTCTTTGCCATGAAAATTAACTTAATCCCAAAAAATCTTTCCACTGCATTTCATTGCTGTCATTAAAGGACCTGCTGAGATCATTTCAGTAATCGTCTTGTTAACTCAGGTGAGAATGTTGACGAGCACAAGGCTGGAGATCATTATGTCAGGCTGATTGGGTTAAAATGGCAGACTTGACCTGTTAAAAGGAGGGTGATGCTTGAAATCATTGTTCTTCCATTGTTAACCATGGTGACCTGCAAAGAAACGCGTGCAGCCATCATTGCGTTGCATAAAAATGGCTTCACAGGCAAGGATGTTGTGGCTACTAAGATTGCACCTCAATCAACAATTTATAGGATCATCAAGAACTTCAAGGAAAGAGGTTTTATTCTTGTTAAAACAAAATACGGGTGCCGCACTATAAAAATACTGGTGCCGCGCTATATCTAAAGCAGTGTATGAAAGTAGTTATCATTTAACACCATAAAAGCAGAGAGCCGAGTTCATATTCGCAAGTCCGTACTTCGCATGTACAAAGACAGTTGTCACAAGTCTAAACTCCACACGCGAATCTTCGGCAGCAATTTGCTCCACTTTGCATATACAGAGGCAGCTGTCACAAGTCTATGCTCCACATGCGATGAACCTGTTATCCGCCTCCAACATGCAGTCAGATCTCGCCTTGAACCCCCGACCGCCCACTCCAGACCGGTCAGGATTACCTTTGCAAGGAAACAAAGAGATGGTGCAATACCCTCAGCACTTAGAGGTAAGAAAAGTTTTATTCTACTCACAACTTTTTCAGTTTTCACATGCGTATAAAATTGCCCGACCCGGGTTTCGCACTTAGGGCTCTTTCACACTTGCGTTATTGTCTTCCGGCATAGAGTTCTGTCGTCGGGGCTCTATGCCGGAAGAATCCTGATCAGGATTATCCTAATGCATTCTGAATGGAGAGTAATCCGTTCAGGATGCATCAGGATGTCTTCAGTTCCGGTACGGAACGTTTGTTGGCCGGAGAAAATACCGCAGCATGCTGCGCTTTTTGCTCCGGCCAAAAATCCGGAACACTTGCCGCAAGGCCGGATCCGGAATTAATGCCCATTGAAAGGCATTGATCCGGATCCGGCCTTAAGCTAAACGTCGTTTCGGCGCATTGCCGGAGCCGACATTTAGCTTTTTCAGAGTGGTTACCATGGCTGCCGGGACGCTAAAGTCCTGACAGCCATGGTAAGTGTAGCGGGGAGCGGGGGAGCAGTGTACTTACCGTCCGTGCGGCTCCCGGGGCGCTCCAGAGTGACGTCAGGGCGCCCCAAGCGCATGGATCACGTGATCGCATGGATCACGTCATCCATGCGCATGGGGCGCTCTGACGTCATTCTGGAGCGCCCGGGGAGCCGCACGGACTGTAAGTATACCGCTCCCCCGCTCCCCGCTCCTACTATGGCAACCAGGACTTTAATAGCGTCCTGGGTGCCATAGTAACACTGAAAGCATTTGGAAGACGGTTCCGTCTTCAAATGCTTTCAGTACACTTGCGTTTTTCCGGATCCGGCAGGCACCTCCGGCAACGGAAGTGCATGCCGGATCCCAACAACGCAAGTGTGAAAGAGGCCTTAGCTACGTCAGGGGCTGCGGTGCAAATGCCGCTGAAACTCAACAGGTATATAACAACCCTTAACCCCGGAACAAGTACGGACTTCCGTTGTCCGGCAGTATATAAAACAGTTATATATTGTAATTATATTGCCATAAATACAAATACTAACAAAGTTGAATCTGATAACTTACATACAAAACATCCTATCAATATTACAAAGTTTCATTAAGAAATACATTAAATATAAAAATTAAAATATAATAAATATATATAAAAACATTCACAAAATTTGCTTATAAATAAAAGCGGAATACATTCTAGAGGATCAGACCATGCAGACCGATGTAATGTCCCATTCAATGTTGTGTCCATGTGGCTGCAATGTGTTCATTCCATAAATCCATTGAGCCTCCCTTTTATTGATCTGCGTGGCGGGGTTACCTCCTCGCCAGTGGCGTTTCACAAGTTCTACGCCGCAAAATTTGAGACCAACGGGGTATTTTTGATGGAATTTTGTGTAGTGTGCAGAGACACTGTGGGTCTCAAGCCCCTTTCTAATATTCTTAATGTGCTCAGCAACTCGGACCTTCAGCTTCCTCAATGTTCTCCCAATATCCTGGAGACCACACGGGCACTCCAGCATATAAATGACTCCCATCGACTCACATGAAATATTTCCTCTAACTTTTTTTGAGGTAGATTTGGAGGTAGACACAATATTATCTATTTTGCTTATTTTCTTATCCTCCCTCGAGCGGTTTCTACAACATAGGCAGAATCCGCACCAGGAGAAGCCATTGCGCAATTTAGGTGCGTTTAGAGCTTCTTTCACGTAGCTGTGTACGATGCGGTTTCTGACAGTGGGGGCTCTTTTAAATAAAAAGGGCGTTTTTTTGGGGGATAAGTTCTCCTATAACTGGATCATTCAACAGGACATTCCAATTCTGGTGGATTATTCTTTTAATTTGGGGGCAGTTAATGGAGTAGGCAGTAGAAAAGGCAAATTTATATTTTTCTTTATTTTGTATTCTCTGATCTTCAGACGCCTTCTCTTTTATACTTACATTTTCTAACTTCATTTCCTCCTTTTGGTTTTGTAAAACTTCCTTTTTATATCCTTTTTCTACAAATCTATTCACTATAATATCACTTTGTTTCTCATAATCCTCAATATTAGTACAGTTTCTTTTAATACGTTTCAGCCGTCCCTTCGGCACATTGCAGATCCACGGTTCATGATGACAACTACTTCTTTCAATATATCAGGTCAGTTGGTTTGAAATAGGTGACAGTTTTAATCTTTCCTTCTTCTACCCTGATCTCAAGATCTAAAAAATATATGATATTTTTACTCACAGCCTGAGTAAAATGGATGTTCCACATATTTGAATTAATTTGGGATATGAATTCCATTAATCCTATCTCTGTCCCATACCAGATACCAATGCAGTCATCAATGTACCTTCTCCACCCTCCATCTCTTTCTTTATGATGGGATCAATATGCAAATGTTCCCAATAAGACATGAATAAATTGGCGAAGCTGGGTGCGGATTTTGCACCCATCGCCACACCAGACACTTGCAGAAAATAGCTCTCATCATACCAAAAATAATTATGTCCCAGACAGTACTCTATACAGTCCAGGATAAAGATTTTTTGTTCTTCACACATTTGCTCATCTCTGTCCAAATAAAATGTTATCGCCTCCATACCTATATTATTTGGTATGAGGCATTTATATGCTGGAGTGCCCGTGTGGTCTCCAGGATATTGGGAGAACATTGAGGAAGATGAAGGTCCGAGTTGCTGAGCACATTAAGAATATTAGAAAGGGGCTTGAGACCCACAGTGTCTCTGCACACTACACAAAATTCCATCAAAAAGACCCCGTTGGTCTCAAATTTTGCGGCATAGAACTTGTGAAACGCCATTGGCGAGGAGGTAACCCCGCCACGCAGATCAATAAAAGGGAGGCTCAATGGATTTATGGAATGAACACATTGCAGCCACATGGACACAACATTGAATGGGACATTACATCGGTCTGCATGGTCTGATCCTCTAGAATGTATTCCGCTTTTATTTATAAGCAAATTTTGTGAATGTTTTTATATATATTTATTATATTTTAATTTTTATATTTAATGTATTTCTTAATGAAACTTTGTAATATTGATAGGATGTTTTGTATGTAAGTTATCAGATTCAACTTTGTTAGTATTTGTATTTATGGCCATATAATTACAATATATAACTGTTTTATATACTGCCGGACAACGGAAGTCCGTACTTGTTCCGGGGTTAAGGGTTGTTATATACCTGTTGAGTTTCAGCGGCATTTGCACCGCAGCCCCTGACGTAGCTAAGTGCGAAACCCGGGTCGGGCAATTTTATACGCATGTGAAAACTGAAAAATTAGTGAGTAGAATAAAACTTTTCTTACCTCTAAGTGCTGAGGGTATTGCACCATCTCTTTGTTTCCTTGCAAAGGTAATCCTGACCGGTCTGGAGTGGGCGGTCGGGGGTTCAAGGCGAGATCTGACTGCATGTTGGAGGCGGATAACAGGTTCATCGCATGTGGAGCATAGACTTGTGACAGCTGCCTCTGTATATGAGAAGTGAAGCAAATTGCTGCCGAAGATTCGCGTGTGGAGTTTAGACTTGTGACAACTGTCTTTGTACATGCGAAGTACGGACTTGCGACTGCCACCTCTGTAGCAGAATATGAACTCGGCTCTCTGCTTTTATGGTTCTAAATGATAACTAATTTCATACACTGCTTTAGATATAGCGCGGCACCCGTATTTTTATAGCGCGGCACCCGTATTTTGTTTTATTCTGTATTAAGGAGCTTTGAACCTACCCCATTAAGGGCACCGCTGCTTTAGTCCATTATTACACATCGACCATTCTCCGTTTTGTCAATTCTTATTAAGAAGGCTTCAGGGCGTCCAAGAAAGTCCAGCAAGCGCCAGGATCATCTCCTAAAGAGGATTCAGCTGCGGGATCGGAGTGCCACCAGTGCAGCGCTTGCTCAGGAATGGCAGCAGGCAGGTGTGAGCGCATCTGCACGCACAGTGAGGCCAAGACTTCTGGAAGATGGCCTGGTGTCAAGAAGGGCAGCAAAGAAGCCACTTCTCTCCAAAAAAAACATCAGGGACAGATTGATCTTCTGCAGAAAGTATGGTGAGTGGACTGCTGAGGACTATGTTTCTATGTTTCTATGTTTCTATTTCATGACGTAAAGTCATGATTTTATTAAAGACACGGAGGCGAGTATTGCTATTCTCCTTCTTTACTTCTGACCAATAGCAGCAAAGAAAATGGAAAAATATTGAAACATGTCACCAGCCCCTCCCCCTAGTCTCTCTATAACAGGCCACACCGCCTGCAAAACCTCCTCTTTCTTTGTAAGTCCAAACCGAAAAGTCCAACAGAACCGCCAACCAGGAACTGGAACAGCCTGGAAACAAAAGCGCCATCCATCCGGAAGCGAACTGGAACAACAGGAACCACTCTGAAGAATCTCCTGAAGCTGTCCACATCACACGATCGGCTGGAACCAAACTGCCGACCCTCCGAACCAAGACGTAGACCACAGGATACCACTTAGTGGGCCGGTCTCAACCTGGAAAAAAGGTGAAAAACAGAACCATGATAGAAGCAAATTGGGACGTTGTATTCACAAAACAAATGGTTGCGACAAACCTACTCAGGAAAAAACTCATAGAGTTAAAGCAATATGCAAATGATATACAGTCAAAATCATTCCTATTTTAAAAACCCCATAGGGAGGGAAAAAAAACATAGGGTGGGCAATACTCGCCTCCGTGTCTTTAATAAAATCATGACTTTACGTCATGAAATAGGAAAATCATCTGATTTTATTACAAGACCCGGAGGCTCATATTGCAAGTTCAAAGTTAAGACAAATTCTCAATGATTGATGAGAAAACATGAGGACCTGGCCGAAAATAAAATATCCTAAACGTGGATACTCTGGACCAATCCGCCAGTTTCAAAATGTCTTCCAGTCTGGCGCAAGAAACCGCCAAAGAGGTAGCAGATGCCCCCCTAGCGGAATGCGCCGAAAAAATAGAAGTGTCCACGCCCGCAAGTTCCATGATCCACTTCATCCACCTAGCCAGCGTGGGAGTGGCAAAAGGACGAATGGTAGAAAGGAAAAGCTGCGGAAACTCTCGTGACCGATGAAGAGAAGTACGCGCTTTATATTCTTTGAGGCACGCTACGGGACAAAGAGAAGGCGAGGCCGGGAAAGCAGGATAAGCGACCGAACGTATGTGGGTCTTAGTCCTCCTAGAGATATCAAAGGAGACCCCCTCCGGGGTGTACGAGCGTGCATCATAGTCCAAAGCCCGGACGTCTGAAACCCGCTTGCAGGAAATCAGACAAAAAAGAGTGACTAGCTTCGTCGACAGTTGCCGTAGGGAAAGGTCCGCATTCTGAGGCCAAGAAGATAAAAAGGAAAGGACACAAGACACATCCCAAGTGGCAGAAAATCTAGGCCTAGGAGGACGAGACATCCGAGAACCGCGCAGGAGACGACATACTAAAGGATGTTGCCCCGCAGGAGTACCATCAAAACCTTGATGGGAGGCAGAAATAGCCGACCTGAACAGGCTGATAGTGCGATAAGCCTTGCCCTGGTCAAACAAAGAAGATAGGAAATGTAAGATCTCCGTTACAGGTGCCGATACGGGATCCAAGTCCCTAGCCACGCACCAGCGAGCCCAAGATCCCCAGGCTGATCTGTAAGATCTTCTGGTGCCTGGGGCCCATGCATTTTCCAAAAGGATTCTAGCTGTTTCCCGAAACACCTGGGACCATTTTGGATTTGGTATTCACAAATGGGGATTCGGTAATATGATGTCATTGTAGGCGAAACCTTGGGATCTAGTGATCACCAGTCAGTGTGGTTTAATATAAGAACTGTGAAAGAGTCCCACCACACAAAAACAAAAGTTTTAGATTTTAGAAAAACAGACTTTTCAAAAATGAAATTAGTCATAAATGAGTCCTTATCAGACTGGAACGGATTACATGGAGTCCAGGAGAAATGGGACTACTTAAAAGGTGCATATTGAAGGCAACAGAAAATTGCATTAGACTCGTCAGTAAAAGCAAAAAAAGGAGGAGACCAATGTGGTACTCAGCAGAAGTGGCCCAAATCATTAAAAATAAAAAGCTAGTATTTTGTAATTATAAAAAAACCCAGAGCAATGAAGATAAGGAAATCTACAAGATTAGGCAGAGTAGGCCCAAGCAAGTTATAAGAACTTCTAAAGCGCAGCAGAAGAAAAACTAGCTCAGTCTATGAAAAAAGGGGATAAGACATTCTTCAGATATATAAATGAAAAAAGGAAATTAAAACAAGGAATAACTAAATTAAAAACAAAGGACGGAAGGTATGTAGAAGAGAATAAAGGGCTAGCCGACTGCCTTAATGAATACTTCTGTTCAGTTTTTTACAAAAGAAAAAGGAGAAGGACCTCCACTAGAAAGAATGACTATTAAATCGTTTGATGCATGTATCTTTACAGAGGAAGATGTTCTAAGTTTGTTGTCTAAGGTGAAGACAAATAAGTCACAGGGGCCTGATGAGATACACCCAAAATTATTAAAAGAGCTTAGTGGTGAGCTGGCAAAACCGTTAACAGATTTATTTAACCAATCATTAGTAACAGGAGTCGTCCCGGAAGATTGGAAATTGGCAAATGTCGTGCCCATTCACAAGAAAGGTAGTAGGGAGGAATCGAGCAACTATAGACCAGTGAGTCTGACATCAATAGTAGGCAAATTAATGGAAACCCTATTAAAGGATAGGATTGTGGAACATCTAAAATCCCATGGATTGCAAGATGAAAAACAACATGGGTTTACTTCAGGGAGATCATGTCAAACAAATCTTATAGATTTTTTTGACTGGGTGACTAAAATAATAGACGGTGGAGGTGCAGTAGACATCGCATATCTAGATGTTAGTAAGGCTTTTGACACTGTCCCACATAGAAGACTTATCAATAAACTGCAGTCATTGAGCATGGACTCCCATATTGTTGAGTGGATTAGGCAGTGGCTGAGTGACAGACAACAGAGGGTTGTAGTCAATGGAGAACATTCACAACAAGGTCATGTTACCAGTGGGGTTCCACAGGGATCTGTACTGGGACCGATTTTGTTTAATATCTTTATAAGTGATATTGCAAAAGGCCTCGCTGGTAAGGTTTGTCTTTTTGCTGATGACACAAAGATATGTAACAGGGTTGATGTTCCTGGAGGGAAACGCCAAATGGAAAAGGATTTAGGAAAACTAGAAGAATGGTCAGAACTCTGGAAACTGAAATTTAATGTGGATAAGTGCAAGATAATGCACCTGGGGCGTAAAAACCCAAGGTGCAGAATATATAATATTTGACACAGTCCTGACCTCAGTATCTGAGGAAAGGGATTTAGGAGTAATTATTTCAGAAGACTTAAAGGTGGGAAGACAATGTAATAGAGCAGCACGAAATGCCAGCAGAATGCTTGGATGTATAGGGAGAGGTATAAGCAGTAGAAAGAGTGAAGTGCTTATGCCGCTGTACAGAACACTGGTGAGACCTCATCTGGAGTATTGTGCGCAGTACTGGAGGCCATATCTCCAGAAGGATATAGATACTCTAGAGAGAGTTTCAGAGAAGAGCTACTAAACTAGTACATGGATTGCAGGATAAAACTTACCAGGAAAGGTTAAAGGACCTAATATGTATAGCTTGGAAGAAAGAAGAGACAGAGGGGATATGATAGAAACTTTTAAATACATAAAGGGAATCAACTCGGTAAGGAAGAGAGCATATTTAAAAGAAGAAAAAACTACCACAAGAGGACACAGTTTTAAATTAGAGGGGCCAAAGGTTTAAAAGTAATATAAGGAAGTATTACTTTACTGAGAGAGTAGTGGATGCATGGAATAGCCTTCCTGCAGAAGTGGTAGCTGCAAATACAGTGAAGGGGGTTTAAGCATGCATGGGATAGGCATAAGGCCATCCTTCATATAAGATAGGGCCGGGGGCTATCCATAGTATTCAGTATATTGGGCAGACTAGATGGGCCAAATGGTTCTTATCTGCCGACACATATCTATGTTTCTATGACTGGGGCAAAGTCATATTCTCCGATGAAGCCTCTTTCCGAATGTTTGGGGCATCTGAAAAAGGCTTGTCCGAGAAGAAAAGGGTGAGCGCTACCATCAGTCCTGTGTCATGCCAACAGTAAAGCAATCCTGAGACCAATTCATGTGGGGGGTTGCTTCTCATCCAAGGGAGTGGGCTCACTTCAGAATTGTGCCCAAAAACACAGCCCTGAATAAAGAATTGCACCAAAACACCCTCCAACAGCAACTTCTTCCAACAATCCAACAACAGTTTGGTGAAGAACAATGCATTTTCCAGCACGATGGAGCACCGTGCCATAAGGCAAAAGTGATAACTAAGTGGCTCGGGGACCAAAACGTTGACATTTTGGGTCCATGGCCTGGAAACTCCCCAGATCTTAATCCCATTGAGAACTTGTGGTCAATCCTCAAGAGGCGGGTGGACAAACAAAAACCCACTAATTCTGACAAACTCCAAGAAGTGATGATGAAAGAATGGGTTGTATCAGTCAGGAATTGGCCCAGAAGTTGATTGAGAGCATGTCCAGTCGGATTGCAGAGGTCCTGAAAAAGAAGGGCCAACACTGCAAATACTGACTCTTTGCATGAATGTCATGGAATTGTCGATAAAAGCCTTTGAAACGTATGAAGTGCGTGTAATTATATTTCACTACATCACAGAAACAACGGAAACAAAGATCTAAAAGCAGTTTAGCAGCAAACTCTGTGAAAACTAATATTTGTGTCATTCTCAAAACTTTTGGCCACGACTGTAGACTCCGTCTCATGCTTACCACTAGAGTGAAAGCACCGCCAGCATTCAAAAGTGACCAAAACATCAGCCAGGAAGCATAGGAACTGAGAAGTGGTCTGTGGTCACCACCTGCAGAACCACTCCTTTATTGGGGGTGTCTTGCTAATTGCCTATAATTTCCACCTGTTTGTCTATCCCATTTGCACAACAGCATGTGAAATTGATTGTCACTCAGTGTTGCTTCCTAAGTGGACAGTTTGATTTCACAGAAGTGTGATTGACTTGGAGTTACATTGTGTTGTTTAAGTGCTCCCTTTATTTTTTTGAGCAGTGTATTATTCTACTAGACACCAAGGATATTATATATTATTATTCCACTAGACACCAGGGATATTATATATTATTATTATTCCACTAGACACCAGGGATATTATATATTATTCCACTAGACACCAGGGATATTATATATTATTATTCCACCAGACACCAGGGATATTATATATTATTATTCTACTAGACACCAGGGATATTATATATTTTATTTCACTATACACCAGGGATATTATATATTATTATTCCACTAGACACCCGGAATATTATATATTTTATTTCACTATACACCAGGGATATTATATATTATTATTCTACTAGACACCAGGGATATTATATATTATTATTCTACTATACACCAGGGATATTATATATTATTATTCCACTAGACACCAGGGATATTATATATTATTATTCCACTAGACACCAGGGATATTATATATTATTATTCCACTAGACACCCGGGATATTATATATTTTATTTCACTATACACCAGGGATATTATATATTATTATTCCACTAGACACCAGGGATATTATATTTTATTTCACTATACACCAGGGATATTATATATTATTATTCTACTAGACACCAGGGATATTATATATTATTATTCTACTAGACACCAGGGATATTATATATTATTATTCCACTAGACACCAGGGTATATTATATATTATATTCCACTAGACACCAGGATATTATATATTATTATTCCCACTAGACACCAGGGATATTATATATTATTATTCCACTAGACACCCGGGATATTATATATTTTATTTCACTATACACCAGGGATATTATATATTATTATTCTACTAGACACCAGGGATATTATATATTATTATTTCACTAGACACCAGGGATATTATATATTATTCCACTAGACACCAGGCATGTTATATATTAAAATTCCACCAGACACCAGGGATATTATATATTATTATTCCACTAGACACCAAGGATATTATATATTATTCCACCAGACACCAGGGATATTATATATTATTATTCCACTAGACACCAGGGATATTATATATTATTATTCCACCAGACACCAGGGATATTATATATTATATATTATTCCACCAGACACCAGGGATATTATATATTATTATTCCACCAGACACCAGGGATATTATATATTATTCCACCAGACACCAGGGATATTATATATTATTATAAGATTACCAACACTGTTTTATTTCTACTCCCATATCCTATCTCTTTTCTTTTTCTCTTGTTTTCTTCTTTTTCGCTGTCCCTCATTTTCCTATCTCTCAAGTTTTCTTTTTTTATTCCTCTTTCATTATCTCTCACTCGCTCTCGTTCTCTGCCACTCTCTTTTTACTCCATGTCTCTCTCTCACTCGCTCTCGTTCTCTGTCACTCTCTTTTTACTCCATGTCTCTCTCTCTCACTCCTTGTCTTTCTCTCTTTTCACTCCATGTCTCTCGTTCTCTCTCTCTTTTCACTCCTTGTCTCCCTCTCACTCTCTCTCGTTTCTCTCTCTCTTTTCACTCCTTGTCTCCCTCTCACTCTCGTCTCGTTCTCTCTCTCTTTTCACTCCTTGTCTCCCTCTCACTCTCTCTCGTTCTCTCTCTCTTTTCACTCCTTGTCTCCCTCTCACTCTCTCTCGTTCTCTCTCTCTCTTTTCACTCCTTGTCTCCCTCTCTCTCTCTCTTTTCACTCCTTGTCTCCCTCTCTCTCTCTCGTTCTCTCTCTCTTTTCACTCCTTGTCTCCCTCTCACTCTCGTTCTCTCTCTCTTTTCGCTCCTTGTCTCCCTCTCACTCTCTCTCGTTCTCTCTCTCTTTTCACTCCTTGTCTCTCGTTCTCTCTCTCTTTTCACTCCTTGTCTCCCTCTCACTCTCTCTCGTTCTCTCTCTCTTTTCACTCCTTGTCTCCCTCTCACTCTCGTTTTCTCTCTCTTTTCGCTCCTTGTCTCCCTCTCTCTCTCGTTCTCTCTCTCTTTTCACTCCTTGTCTCTCTCTCTCGTTCTCTGTCTCTTTTCACTCCTTGTCTCACTCTCTCTCGTTCTCTCTCTCTTTTCACTCCTTGTCTCCCTCTCACTCTCTCTCGTTCTCTCTTTTCACTCCTTGTCTCCCTCTCACTCTCTCTCGTTCTCTCTCTCTTTTCACTCCATGTCTCTCTCTCTCTCGTTCTCTCTCTCTTTTCACTCCTTGTCTCACTCTCTCTCGTTCTCTCTCTCTTTTCACTCCATGTCTCTCTCTCTCTCGTTCTCTCTCGCTTTTCACTCCTTGTCTCCCTCTCTCACTCTCTCTCGTTCTCTCTCTCTTTTCACTCCTTGTCTCCCTCTCTCACTCTCTCTCGTTCTCTCTCTCTTTTCACTCCTTGTCTCCCTCTCACTCTCTCTCGTTCTCTCTCTCTTTTCACTCCATGTCTCTCTCTCTCTCTTTTCACTCCTTGTCTCCCTCTCTCACTCTCTCTCGTTCTCTCTCTCTTTTCACTCCATGTCTCTCTCTCTCTCGTTCTCTCTCTCTTTTCACTCCTTGTCTCCCTCTCACTCTCTCCCGTTCTCTCTCTCTCTTTTCACTCCTTGTCTCTCGTTCTCTCTCTCTTTTCACTCCTTGTCTCCCTCTCACTCTCGTTTTCTCTCTCTTTTCGCTCCTTGTCTCCCTCTCTCTCTCTCTTTTCACTCCTTGTCTCCCTCTCACTCTCTCTCGTTCTCTCTCTCTTTTCACTCCTTGTCTCTCTCTCTCGTTCTCTGTCTCTTTTCACTGCTTGTCTCACTCTCTCTCGTTCTCTCTCTCTTTTCACTCCTTGTCTCTCTCTCACTCTCTCTCGTTCTCTCTCTCTTTTCACTCCTTGTCTCCCTCTCACTCTCTCTCGTTCTCTCTCTCTCTTTTCACTCCTTGTCTCCCTCTCACTCTCTCTCTTTTCACTCCTTGTCT
The DNA here is from genome assembly GCF_905171765.1 of Bufo bufo. NCBI lineage: Eukaryota > Metazoa > Chordata > Amphibia > Anura > Bufonidae > Bufo > Bufo bufo. Next base: position 2,932,329 of record NC_053394.1, on the reverse strand, counting down.
CCCTCTCACTCTCTCTCGTTCTCTCTCTCTTTTCACTCCATGTCTCTCTCTCTCTCGTTCTCTCTCTCTTTTCACTCCTTGTCTCCCTCTCTCTCTCTCTCTCTTTCTCTCTCTCTTTTCACTCCATGTCTCTCTCTCTCTCGTTCTCTCTCTCTTTTCACTCCTTGTCTCCCTCTCTCTCGTTCTCTCTCTCTTTTCACTCCTTGTCTCCCTCTCTCACTCTCTCTCGTTCTCTCTCTCTTTTCACTCATTGTCTCCCTCTCACTCTCTCTCGTTCTCTCTCTCTTTTCACTCCATGTCTCTCTCTCTCTCTTTTCACTCCTTGTCTCCCTCTCTCACTCTCTCTCGTTCTCTCTCTCTTTTCACTCCATGTCTCTCTCTCTCTCGTTCTCTCTCTCTTTTCACTCCTTGTCTCCCTCTCTCTATCTCTCTCTCTTTTCACTCCTTGTCTCCCTCTCACTCTCTTTTCACTCCTTGTCTCCCTCTCTCTCTCTCGTTCTCTCTCTCTTTTCACTCCTTGTCTCCCTCTCACTCTCTCTCTCTTTTCACTCCTTGTCTCCCTCTCACTCTCTCTCGTTCTCTCTCTCTTTTCACTCCTTGTCTCCCTCTCTCTCTCATTCTCTCTCTTTTCACTCCTTGTCTCCCTCTCTCTCTCTTTTCACTCCTTGTCTCCCTCTCTCTTTTCACTCCTTATCTCCCTCTCTCACTCTCTCTCGTTCTTTCTCTCTCTTTTCGCTCCTTGTCTCCCTCTCTCTCTCATTCTCACTCTCTTTTCACTCCTTGTCTCCCACTCACTCTCTCTCGTTCTTTCTCTCTCTTTTCACTCCTTATCTCCCTCTCTCTCTCATTCTCACTCTCTTTTCACTCCTTGTCTCCCACTCACTCTCTCTCGTTCTCTCTTTTCACTCCTTGTCTCCCTCTCTCTCTCTCGTTCTCTCTTTTCACTCCTTGTCTCCCTCTCACTCTCTCTCGTTCTCACTCTGCAATGAGCCGGACACTGGGTCAGTGGGAATGCTATGCAGTGGGTCAGTTTATATGTGTAATAGTTCGTGACGCCAATTGCAGCTTGCGCAGGTACTGTAGCAGGGCCCTTTAAGATGTTATAGCTCACGTACCAGGTGAGGAATGACAGAGGGGGATAATGTCTCTGTATAGCAGATATGGTAGTGTCAACGATGTCTCCTACCTTGGTACGGCTGGACTCCTGAATCCTAGCTCACTTGCAATAAAATTGAGTGTGCACCTGACATTATTGTAGCAGGGATACAGAAGTTTAGTGACATTCTTCAAGATGTTACAACTCTCTTTTCACTCTCTCTCTCGTTCTCTCTCTCTTTTCACTCCTTGTCTCTCTCTCGTTCTCTCTCTCTTTTCACTCCTTGTCTCTCTCTCGTTCTCACTCTCTTTTCACTCCATGTCTCCCTCTCTCACTCTCTCTCGTTCTCTCTCTTTTCACTCCATGTCTCTCTCTCACTCGTTCTCTCTCTCTTTTCACTCCTTGTCTCCCTCTCTCTCGTTCTCACTCTCTTTTCACTCCTTGTCTCCCTCTCACTCGTTCTCTCTCTCTTTTCACTCCTTGTCTCTCTCTCTCTCTTTTCACTCCTTGTATCCCTCTCTCTCTCTTTTCACTCCTTGTCTCTCTCTCACTCTCTCTCGTTCTCTCTCTCTTTTCACTCCTTGTCTCCCTCTCTCTCTCGTTCTCTCTCTCTTTTCACTCCTTGTCTCCCTCTCTCTCTCTTTTCACTCCTTGTCTCCCTCTCACTCTCTCGTTCTCTCTCTCTTTTCACTCCTTGTCTCCCTCTCACTCTCTCGTTCTCTCTCTCTTTTCACTCCTTGTCTCCCTCTCACTCTCTCGTTCTCTCTCTCTTTTCACTCCTTGTCTCCCTCTCTCTCTCGTTCTCTCTCTCTTTTCACTCCTTGTCTCCCTCTCACTCTCTCGTTCTCTCTCTCTTTTCACTCCTTGTCTCCCTCTCACTCTCTCTCGTTCTCACTCTGAGGTGAGCCGGACACTGGGTCAGTGGGAATGCTATGCAGTGGGTCAGTTTATATGTGTAATAGTTCGTGACGCCAATTTCAGTTTGTGCAGGTACTGTAGCAGGGCCCTTTAAGATGTTATAGCTCACGTACCAGGTGAGGAATGACAGAGGGGGATAATGTCTCTGTATAGCAGATATGGTAGTGTCAACGGTGTCTCCTACCTTGGTACGGCTGGACTCCTGAATCCTGGCTCACTTGCAATAAAATTGAGTGTGGTTAATAGGAGTAATGGAGGAATAATTGAGATCCAAACAGGCAATAGGATCCAACTTGTCTTTACTTAATGATTGGCAGCTTTGATCCATACAGTAACAGCAATAGTCCAGAGTTCCAGCAGGTAGTGGCAATATGTGGCAGGAATTTCTATCTATTCTGCTTCTTATACATACGCCTAGTAGATCTGGCAGGTGTCTATCTTCTGCTCTGTCTGTAGTCTACTTAGTTTGGGCCTGACTAGCTGAAGAGGTATTTAGCTTCTCTTTGTCTTTGAATCTGTACTTACAGGACTGCTCGCAGGGTATGATGTCTTCTTCCTGGAGATCTGTAGTTCTGTAGATGGCTGCTTTCTTGTCAACCAGCTGGGTTAGATGACTCAGGCTGGGAAGGGTGATCCTTGGGCCTCAGCCGAGGCTTGGATCCTAGGTTGGAATCCCTGTTTCTGGGAGCTCTTACCAACACAGCCTTTCCCAAGAGGGGGGCTGGTACATACTCACTAAACTTCCTTCTCCTCCTCATGAGACAGGACATGGGAACATCCCACTTCTGCTCACATAGGGGAGTCCAGACTGGAATGGACTATTCCAGGCTGGAGATACTAACTATCACCTGCTACATACTGCTGCCACCTGCTGGTGTACATTGAGATTACAGCAAATATTATGAGACAGGCATATCATGGCAATGCACAGGGGGATTACACAAGATGGACATACCCATATGCACCTGACATTATTGTAGCAGGGATACAGAAGTTTAGTGACATTCTTCAAGATGTTACAACTCTCTTTTCACTCTCTCTCTCGTTCTCTCTCTCTTTTCACTCCTTGTCTCTCTCTCGTTCTCTCTCTCTTTTCACTCCTTGTCTCTCTCTCGTTCTCACTCTCTTTTCACTCCATGTCTCCCTCTCTCACTCTCTCTCGTTCTCTCTCTCTTTTCACTCCATGTCTCTCTCTCACTCGTTCTCTCTCTCTTTTCACTCCTTGTCTCCCTCTCTCTCGTTCTCACTCTCTTTTCACTCCTTGTCTCCCTCTCACTCGTTCTCTCTCTTTTCACTCCTTGTCTCCCTCTCTCTCTCTCGTTCTCTCTCTTTTCACTCCTTGTCTCCCTCTCACTCTCTCGTTCTCTCTCTTTTCACTCCTTGTCTCCCTCTCACTCGTTCTCACTCTCTTTTCACTCCTTGTCTCCCTCTCTCTCTCTCGTTCTCTCTCTCTTTTCACTCCTTGTCTCCCTCTCACTCTCTCTCGTTCTCACTCTGAGGTGAGCCGGACACTGGGTCAGTGGGAATGCTATGCAGTGGGTCAGTTTATATGTGTAATAGTTTGTGACGCCAATTGCAGCTTGCGCAGGTACTGTAGCAGGGCCCTTTAAGATGTTATAGCTCACGTACCAGGTGAGGAATGACAGAGGGGGATAATGTCTCTGTATAGCAGATATGGTAGTGTCAACGGTGTCTCCTACCTTGGTACGGCTGGACTCCTGAATCCTGGCTCACTTGCAATAAAATTGAGTGTGGTTAATAGGAGTAATGGAGGAATAATTGAGATCCAAACAGGCAATAGGATCCAACTTGTCTTTACTTAATGATTGGCAGCTTTGATCCATACAGTAACAGCAATAGTCCAGAGTTCCAGCAGGTAGTGGCAATATGTGGCAGGAATTTCTATCTATTCTGCTTCTTATACATACGCCTAGTAGATCTGGCAGGTATCTATCTTCTGCTCTGTCTGTAGTCTACTTAGTTTGGGCCTGACTAGCTGAAGAGGTATTTAGCTTCTCTTTCTCTTTGAATCTGTACTTACAGGACTGCTCGCAGGGTATGATGTCTTCTTCCTGGAGATCTGTAGTTCTGTAGATGGCTGCTTTTCTTGTCAACCAGCTGGGTTAGATGACTCAGGCTGGGAAGGGTGATCCTTGGGCCTCAGCCGAGGCTTGGATCCTAGGTTGGAATCCCTGTTTCTGGGAGCTCTTACCAACACAGCCATCCCCAAGAGGGGGGCTGGTACACACTAACTAGAACTTTCCTTCTCCTCCTCATGAGACAGGACATGGGAACATCCCACTTCTGCTCACATAGGGGAGTCCAGACTGGAATGGACTATTCCAGGCTGGAGATACTAACTATCACCTGCTACATACTGCTGCCACCTGCTGGTGTACATTGAGATTACAGCAAATATTATGAGACAGGCATATCATGGCAATGCACGGGGGATTACACAAGATGGACATACCCATATGCACCTGACATTATTGTAGCAGGGATACAGAAGTTTAGTGACATTCTTCAGGATGTTACAACTCTTTTCACTCTCTCTCGTTCTCTCTCTCTTTTCACTCCTTGTCTCCCTCTCTCTCGTTCTCACTCTCTTTTCACTCCTTGTCTCCCTCTCACTCGTTCTCACTCTCTTTTCACTCCTTGTCTCCCTCTCACTCTCTCGTTCTCTCTCTCTCTTTTCACTCCTTGTCTCTCTCTTTCTCTCTCTCTCTTTTCACTCCTTGTATCCCTCTCTCTCTCTCTCTTTTCACTCCTTGTCTCCCTCTCACTCTCTCTCGTTCTCTCTCTCTTTTCACTCCTTGTCTCCCTCTCTCTCTCGTTCTCTCTCTCTTTTCACTCCTTGTCTCCCTCTCTCTCGTTCTCACTCTCTTTTCACTCCTTGTCTCCCTCTCACTCGTTCTCACTCTCTTTTCACTCCTTGTCTCCCTCTCACTCTCTCGTTCTCTCTCTCTCTTTTCACTCCTTGTCTCTCTCTCTCTCTCTTTTCACTCCTTGTATCCCTCTCTCTCTCTCTCTTTTCACTCCTTGTCTCCCTCTCACTCTCTCTCGTTCTCTCTCTCTTTTCACTCCTTGTCTCCCTCTCTCTCGTTCTCTCTCTCTTTTCACTCCTTGTCTCCCTCTCACTTTCTCTCGATCTCACTCTCTTTTCACTCCATGTCTCTCTCTCACTCTCTCTTTTCACTCCATGTCTCTCTCTCACTCTCTCTCTTTTCACTCCATGTCTCTTTCTTACTCTCTCTCTGTTTCTCTTTCTCACTCTCTCTCATTCTCTCTCACTCCATGTCTCTCTCTCACTCTCTCTCTTTTCACTCCATGTCTCCCTCTCACTCTCTCTCATTGTCTCTCTCCTTTCACTCCATGTCTCTCTCTCACTCTCTCGTTCTTACTCTCTTTTTACTCCATGTCTCTCTCTCTCTCGTTCTCTCTCTCTTTTCACTCCTTGTCTCCCTCTCTCTCGTTCTCTCTCTCTTTTCACTCCTTGTCTCCCTCTCACTTTCTCTCGATCTCACTCTCTTTTCACTCCATGTCTCTCTCTCACTCTCTCTTTTCACTCCATGTCTCTCTCTCATTCTCTCTTTTCACTCCATGTCTCTTTCTTACTCTCTCTCTGTTTCTCTTTCTCACTCTCTCTCATTCTCTCTCACTCCATGTCTCTCTCTCACTCTCTCTCTTTTCACTCCATGTCTCCCTCTCACTCTCTCTCATTGTCTCTCTCCTTTCACTCCATGTCTCTCTCTCACTCTCTCGTTCTTACTCTCTTTTTACTCCTTGTCTCCCTCTCACTCTCTCTCTTTTCACTCCATGTCTCTTTCTTACTCTCTCTCTGTTTCTCTCTCTCATTCTCTCTCACTCCATGTCTCTCTCTCACTCTCTCTCTTTTCACTCCTTGTCTCCCTCTCACTCACTCTCTTTTCACTCCGTCTCTCTCTCACTCTCTTTTCACTCGTCTCCCTCTTACTCTCTCTCGTTCTCTCTCTTTTCACTCCTTGTCTCCCTCTCTCTCACTCTCTTTTCACTCCATGTCTCTCTTTCACTCTCTCTCGTTCTCTGTCACTCTCTTTTCACTCCATGTCTCCCTCTCACTCTCTCTCGTTCTCTCTCACTCTCTTTTCACTCCATGTCTCCCTCTCACTCTCTCTCTCTTTTCACTCCATGTCTCTCTCTCACTCTCTCTCGTTCTGGGTCACTCTATTTTCACTCCATGTCTCTCTCTCACTCTCTCTCGTTCTCGGTCACTCTATTTTCACTCCATGTCTCTCTCTCTCTCTTTTCACTCCTTGTCTCTCTCTCTCTTTTCACTCCTTCTCTCCCTCTCTCTCGTTCTCTCTCACTCTCTTTTCACTCCATGTCTCTCTCTCTCACTCTCTCGTTCTCTCTCTCTTTTCACTCCATGTCTCCCTCTCACTCTCTCTCACTCTTTTCACTCCATGTCTCCCTCTCACTCTCTCTCTTTTCACTCCTTGTCTCCCTCTCACTCTCTCTCTCTTTTCACTCGTCTCCCTCTTACTCTCTCTCGCTCTCTCTCTCTTTTCACTCCTTGTCTCCCTCTCACTCTCTCTCGTTCTCTCTCACTCTCTTTTCAATCCATGTCTCCCTCTCACTCTCTTTTCACTCCATGTCTCTCTCTCACTCTCTCTCGTTCTCTGTCACTCTCTTTTCACTCCATGTCTCTCTCTCACTCTCTCTCATTCTCTGTCACTCTCTTTTCACTCCATGTCTCCCTCTCACTCTCTTTTCACTCCATGTCTCTCTCTCACTCTCTCTTGTTCTCTGTCACTCTCTTTTCACTCCATGTCTCTCTCTCACTCTCTCATTCTCTGTCACTCTCTTTTCACTCCATGTCTCCCTCTCACTCTCTTTTCACTCCATGTCTCTCTCTCACTCTCTCTTGTTCTCTGTCACTCTCTTTTCACTCCATGTCTCTCTCTCACTCTCTCTTGTTCTCTGTCACTCTCTTTTTACTCCATGTCTCTCTCTCACTCTCTCGTTCTCTGTCACTCTCTTTTCACTCCATGTCTCCCTCTCATTCAGGTTATGGTCGAATGGCCCCAGTCACCGATCTGGGGAGAATTGTCACCATGGTCTATGCGGCCATCGGCATCCCTCTGATGCTCCTGCTGCTGGCAGATCTTGGTGACATTCTTGCCGCCTTCATGTCCAGGACATACAACTCTGTTCTGGATTCCTGGCACAGATGTTTCCAGTGTAAATCGAGCCTGTCCACCACCAGCTTCTGCAGTCTGAAGCGCCACTCAACGAGGTCCAGTGTGCCCTCCACCATGGACAGCCGAGTGTCAATCAAGGAGCCACTTAGCCTGACCGACATCCTGAAGAACCAGGCGCCCGTGAAGGACAGCTACCTGCAATTGAGGAACCTCAACATTTTTGAATTGCTGATTTTGAAGGACACTGAAAGGACTTTACCCAAGAAAGGTCCATATATGAGATGTTACTCCTGCCCTGCCCTTGAAATGAAGGATATCCCTTATGCACCCCTGTTAAACTTTGACAAGCTTGGAGAGGGGCTGGATCAGCTGGACGTTCCGATCCCGGTCATCATCTTCGTAGTGATGGCCTTCATCATGCTGGGGGCAGTAATTCTTCGTCTGTGGGAGAAATGGAGCGTCCTGGAAGCTTTCTACTTCTGCTTTATAACACTGACCACCATTGGATTTGGCGACGTCTTTCCTGAACACCCCAAGTACTTCTTGCTGCTGTCGGTGTACACGGTGCTGGGCATGGCCATTATATGCATGGCCTTCAAACTAATGCAGAACCGCATGGTGTCATTCTATAAGAAGTGCATCATTTGTGTGAGCGCCGGGAAGGTTTACAGGGAGCCCACCGATAAGAAGCCGTAACTGGTGCCGGCATGGAAGTAGGTGGTGGGGTCACCATGGTCAGGAGGTATTCCATGACCACAAGCTCCTATATTTTTCTCTTCTGCACGTTGACCCTGGAGCTGAGCAGACGTGTGGCGTGACGTCATCACTGGAAACATCGCCCCTTCACATGACGTCCATGTTCCGTACCAGTACAGAGGCCACCATTCAAGAAGAACCTTGAGAATTCTCACCTTAGACCCATTGGCCCAAACCCCATATTATCCCGCACATAACGCTGTCTGTTTTGGATCACCGTTCAGGGCGAGGGTGGCGCTTGTTACCGCTCGCACAGGACTCTGACCGCCGCATGCTACGCTTCATCTACTAATGATGTCACACTGCACCAGAGCGTCAGGCATGTCTTCCTAATATTATTATTGTAACGGCATACAAGGGAATGCTCCAAACTCCCGAACGGAACCTCACGAATAGCTGCTAGCAGACGAATAGGAAACGCACCCAAGCGGCTTAAACTCCTAGCAATCAGTCTCTAACAGCATACAGTGAATCCCCCCAAGAACGAGACGAGGCTCCGTGTTGAGGGTAAAGCATTGGACAGCCAGAGCTGTGCGTTTATTGATCTTATAGAACATTGGTACACACTAGTACCACCCACAGGGTTTTGTAAAACAACCAATAAACACGTACAATACAGTAAAACACTCCCACACAAAATCCTCCCCTCTGCCTGTGATACAATTACCTTACAAAATGGGTTGATGTAATTATCACAGGCAGGAGAATACACAATGTCTTCTGTCCTGGAGACAACCGAGGAGTAATTCAATTATCTCTCAGGACAAAGGGAAATCACCAATACACACGTGGAGACAATAGGACAAACATCACTACTCAAACATACAATGTCCCACCCTTTACAGTAAACACATAGACATTTAACATATCGCAAAATGGCACGAATTAGACCAGGGGTTCAAAAGTTAGTAAAAGTCCTTTGTGAACAAAAGAAGCATGGCTTTTCTGCCCAGAACCAGTTTTTACAGAGTTAGGCCTCATGCACACGACCGTTTGTTTTTTTTTCGGTCCGCAAAAATGGGTTTCCGTAGTTCCTTGATCCGTGTCCGTTTTTTCTTCCGTGGGTCTTCCTTGATTTTTGGAGGATCCACGGACATGAAAAGTCAAGTTTTCATGTCCGTGGATGACAATCTTGTGTGCATCCGTGGTTTTTCACGGACCCATTGCCTTGAATGGGGCTGCGAACCGTTGTCCGTGAAAAAAATAGGACAGGTCTTATTTTTTTCACGGACAGGAAACACGGATCACGGACGCGGATGAAAAACGGTGCATTTTCCGATTTTTCCACGGACCTATTGAAAGTCAATGGGTCCGCAGAAAAACACGGAAAACGGCACAACGGCCGCGGATGCACACAACGGTCGTGTGCATGAGGCCTTAGGCTGTGTGAGATAATTGGCTTAACTGGGTGTGGTAAGCCAACTAGGTACAGAAAATACCTCTATTCACAACAGCAAAACTACACAAAAATACATAACTCCTACTGAACAGAACCCCCACATTCAACTTATCCCCAGATGGCTTGGATCTGAGCGCTCAATATATCCGAACAGCGCTCAGATGCCACAAACCCAGTCAAATCGCCATGGGGTTTAAGTTTAGCATGGGCTGATGAGAGGGCCCATAATCCTGGGGCAAGAGGCTGGCAACCAGGCCCCTCCAGCACCCAGTGGCGAGGTTGGTTTCGACACAATTATATATTGTGGACTCAGGGATGGTACACAGGATCGGGTGGTCAGATGTCCAGCAGCCTTCACTAGACGTCAGAAAGCCTGATATAAGTCAGTGCCCCCATAACAGTGACATCCACAGTGCCCCCATAACAGTGACCTCCACAGTGCCCCCATAACCGTGACCTCCACAGCGCCCCCATAACAGTGACCTCCACAGCGCCCCCATAACCGTGACCTCCACAGTGCCCCCATAACCGTGACCTCCACAGCGCCCCCATAACAGTGACCTCCACAGCGCCCCCATAACAGTGACCTCCACAGTGCCCCCATAACCGTGACCTCCACAGCGCCCCCATAACAGTGACCTCCACAGCGCCCCCATAACCGTGACCTCCACAGTGCCTCCATATCAGTGACATCCACAGTGCCCCCATAACAGTGACCTCCACAGTGCCTCCATATCAGTGACATCCACAGTGCCCCCATAACAGTGACATCCACAGTGCCCCCATAACAGTGACCTCCACAGCGCCCCCATAACAGTGACCTCCACAGCGCCCCCATAACCGTGACCTCCACAGTGCCTCCATATCAGTGACATCCACAGTGCCCCCATAACCGTGACCTCCACATTGCCTCCATATCAGTGACATCCACAGTGCCTCCATAACAGTGTCCTCCACAGTGCCTCCATATCCGTGACATCCACAGTGCCCCCATAACAGTGACCTCCACAGTGCCTCCATATCAGTGTCATCCACAGTGCCCCCAGTACAGTTACATCCACAGTGCCCCCATAACAGTTACATCCACAGTGCCCCCATAACAGAGACCTACACAGTGCCCCCATACCAGTGACATCCACAGTGCCCCGTAACAGTGACATCCACAGTGCCCCTGTAACAGTGACATCCACAGTGCCCCCATAACAGTGACATCCACAGTGCCTCCATATCAGTGTCATCCACAGTGCCCCCATAACAGTGACCTCCACAGCACCCCCATAACAGTGACATCCACAGTGCTCCCATAACAGTGACCTCCACAGCGCCACCATAACAGTGACCTCCACAGTGCCCCCATAACAGTGACATCAACAGTGCCCCCATAACAGTGACCTCCACAGTGTCCCCATAACAGTGACCTCCACAGCGCCCCCATAACAGTGACCTCCACAGTGCTCCCATAACAGTGACCTCCACAGCTCCCCCATAACAGTGACCTCCACAGATCCCCCATAACAGTGACCTCCACAGTGCCCCCATAACAGTGACACCCACAGTGCCCCATAACAGTGACATCCACAGCACCCCCATAACAGTGACCTCCACAGTGCCCCCATAACAGTGACACCCACAGTGCCCTTATAACAGTGACATCCACAGCACCCCATAACAGTGACATCCACAGTGCCCCCATAACACTGACATCCACAGTGCTCCCATAACAGTGACCTCCACAGTGCCACCATAACAGTGACCTCCACAGCACCCCCATAACAGTGACCTCCACAGTGCCTCCATAACAGTGACCTCCACAGTGCTCCCATAACAGTGACCTCCACAGTGCCCCCATAACAGTGACCTCCACAGTGCCCCCATAACAGTGACATCCAGTGCCCCATAACAGTGACCTCCACAGATCCCCCATAACATTGACATCCACAGTGCCCCTATAACAGTGATCTCCACAGTGCCCCATAACAGTGACCTCCACAGTGCCCCCATAACAGTGACATCCACAGTGCCCCTATAACAGTGACATCCACAGCGCCCCCATAACAGTGACCTCCACAGCTCCCCCATAACAGTGACATCCACAGCACCCCCATAACAGTGACCTCCACAGTGCCCCCATAACAGTGACATCCACAGTGCCCCTATAACAGTGATCTCCACAGTGCCCCATAACAGTGACCTCCACAGCGCCCCCATAACAGTGACCTCCACAGTGCCCCCATAACAGTGACCTCCACAGCGCCCCCATAACAGTGACCTCCACAGTGCCCCATAACAGTGACCTCTACAGATCCCCCATAACAGTGACCTCCACAGTGCCCCCATAACAGTGACATCCACAGTGCCCCCATAACAGTGACATCCACAGTGCCCCCATAACAGTGACCTCCACAGTGCCCCCATAACAATGACCTCCACAGCGCCCCTATAACAGTGACATCCACAGTGCCCCTATAACAGTGACCTCCACAGCGCCCCTATAACAGTGACCTCCACAGCGCCCCTATAACAGTGACCTCCACAGTGCCCCCATAACAATGACCTCCACAGCGCCCCTATAACAGTGACATCCACAGTGCCCCTATAACAGTGACCTCCACAGCGCCCCTATAACAGTGACCTCCACAGCGCCCCTATAACAGTGACCTCCACAGTGCCCCCATAACAATGACCTCCACAGCGCCCCTATAACAGTGACATCCACAGTGCCCCTATAACAGTGACCTCCACAGCGCCCCCATAACAGTGACATCCACAGTGCCCCCATAACAGTGACATCCACAGTGCCCCCATAACAGTGACCTCCACAGCGCCCCTATAACAGTGATCTCCACAGTGCCCCCATAACAGTGACCTCCACAGCGCCCCCATAACAATGACCTCCACAGCGCCCCTATAACAGTGACATCCACAGTGCCCCTATAACAGTGACCTCCACAGCGCCCCTATAACAGTGACCTCCACAGTGCCCCCATAACAGTGACCTCCACAGCGCCCCCATAACCGTGACCTCCACAGCGCCCCTATAACAGTGACATCCACAGCGCCCCTATAACAGTGACCTCCACAGTGCCCCCATAACAATGACCTCCACAGCGCCCCTATAACAGTGACCTCCACAGCGCCCCTATAACAGTGACCTCCACAGTGCCCCCATAACAATGACCTCCACAGCGCCCCTATAACAGTGACATCCACAGTGCCCCCATAACAGTGACCTCCACAGTGCCCCCATAACAGTGACCTCCACAGTGCCCCCATAACAGTGACCTCCACAGCGCCCCCATAACAGTGACCTCCACAGTGCCCCCATAACAGTGACCTCCACAGTGCCCCCATAACAGTGACCTCCACAGCGCCCCCATAACAGTGACCTCCACAGTGCCCCCATAACAGTGACCTCCACAGCGCCCCCATAACAGTGACCTCCACAGTGCCCCCATAACAGTGACCTCCACAGTGCCCCCATAACAGTGACCTCCACAGTGCCCCCATAACAGTGACATCCACAGCGCCCCCATAACAGTGACCTCCACAGCGCCCCCATAACAGTGACCTCCACATCACAGTTACCTTTTTCCTCTGGTGCAGTGTTGGCTCTCGGATTCCTCGGATGGAAGAAGAGGACGTCACTTTATATCATGTATCAATAATAAAACGTCTATGAAAACTATATATTTACGTGTCACCTGACTGTATACCGCTATTATACAACATAACGCCCCAAAATACAACCGCTACTGCAATCCAGACCCTAACATAACACCCAACATAAAGCACTTATACAATACTGCCATATAGTGCTGAAATCATACACCATATCCAAAACATATTATAATATCACAGTAATGACATCAGTAACCTGACAGCCAATCACAGGGCTTCATATCATCCAATGTACAGGGCGGGTCAAAAGTCTCAGAAACAAAAGGGAAAATGAAATATCTGAATACCCCAGCAAGTAATGTCCAAAACATGGCCTCCGTCTTGAAAGCTGCCCAATTGGAAGATGGCATCAGAGAAGACCAGTATTTTCTCAGAAATCAATTGCCGCAATCGGATTTACAATATCTCTCGTGGTTAAAAAGTTATCAACACAAAGTTAAAAACTTCAAATTTCTATGTTAAGCACCAGGGACAACATATGGAAGCAGTGAGGCAGCCGCGCGTCACAGGGAACGTTCCCAGTTGTTGCAACTTTCTGTATTGATAACTTTTGAACCACAAGAGATATTGCAAAGCTGATTGCAGCAATCGATTTCTGAGAAATGTTGGGTCTTCTCTGATATGCTACATATACCCCTCCCCACTGGAAAAATTTGCCCTTGATGCAATATGGCGGCTTTTAAGATGTCGGCCATGGCTCACACATAGCTTAAAAGATAGGCCCCCTCAGGAGGAGATGTCTGCAGGCAGCAGGGGAGGGGCGATTGCCGCATCCCTGGTGCTTTTACATGAGGAAGATTAAAGTGAATCTCAGGACGAGAGGAAGACGTTCCGGGGATGAGAGGACAACATAGTCATCTCATTATCATTAGAAAGCAGGGTCAGCAGTCATCTCATTATCATTAGAATGCAGGGTCAGCAGTCATCTCATTATCATTAGAAAGCAGGGTCAGAAGTCATCTTATGATCATTAGAGGGCAGGGTTACATAGCAGACCGCTATTTGCGGTACACGTCACGGAGCGCACACGTTCATGTGCATGAGCCCTAAGCTGAGTACAAGCCTGCAGTAATGACTCGTGGCCACCAGGTGGTGCTGCTCTCACAGCGATGAATGGAACAGAGGTGGCCTGTGAGCCACGCTGCTCCTTATAGGAACTACCATCCTCATCATCCACATCATTTTCCAGTGACCGATCTCAGAGCTCAGGACACACGCGTGTAAGAGCCGTGTCTCTATCTCGGTCTCAAGTTTTATGAGATGTTTACAGAAGTTCTACGACTAAGTCTGACACAAGTTCTGCTTCAGTTCTTCAACATTTTCAAGCTCTCTGCTTGCTGTCAGCAAATGAGAATTTATATTCATACATCCCCTTCATAGCTAGTCCTGAGCTCAGCAGAGGGGTTGGTACAATTGCATCAGTTTACGCAATGCTTTGTGCTCTCTGGAGTGATACATTGTAACAAATCAGCAAAGTTGCTGACGTCCAGCTCACAAAGCATTGTCTTCACTGGATCCAATTGTGACAAACTCTCAGCTGAGAGCAGGACAGACTATGGACAGGTAGACTGCCTCTGAGTGTAAAAAAGTGTTTTCACTGACAGCAAGCAGAGATCTGAGTCACACAAATAAAAGAGAAAGTTATTGAGGATGATGGTGGTGGTGGTGAGCACCGCAGCCCCTTCAAAACCTTTCATTCTCCACAATAAACAAAATCACAATCAGAAGATTAAAGATCCCGAGACAATTATGACTTCAAAGCCCTGGGAACACAGGGCGGAGCGGGCGGGGGCGGGGGGCACTTACCTCTGCTCTTTTATTCACATTTCTTTCTAAAAGCATACAATCTATTTAACCCTTTCATCAATTACCAGAAACAAAGCCCAGATCAAATACAACTTTACTGTTATTAGCACAGTAAAACTTCCAGTGGGAGTAATAGTCTGCTACAACTGCAAAGTAATACTTCTAGGTGGAGTAATAAAGTCCTAATAATACCTAGGAATACTTTCAAGAGTAGTAACTTATTTACAAGGTTAATAAAAAGAGAATGTCAAAATAAAGAGAGACCATAAGACAGGAGAATACAATCTATTGCCCCCTGTTTATCAGCCATTTCAGGGAGAGGATGACTGTAGGACAGGAGAATACAATCTATTGCCCCCTGTTATCAGCCATTTCAGGGAGAGGATGACTGTAGGACAGGAGAATACAGTCTATTGCTCCCTGTTATCAGCCATTTCAGAGGAGAGGACGACTGTAGGTCAGGAGAATACAATCTATTGCCCCCTGTTATCAGCCATTTCAGGGGAGAGGATGACTGTAGGACAGGAGAATACAATCTATTGCCCCCTGTTATCAGCCATTTCAGGGGAGAGGATGACTGTAGGACAGGAGAATACAGTCTATTGCTCCCTGTTATCAGCCATTTCAGAGGAGAGGACGACTGTAGGACAGGAGAATACAATCTATTGCCCCCTGTTATCAGCCATTTCAGAGGAGAGGATGACTGTAGGACAGGAGAATACAGTCTATTGCTCCCTGTTATCAGCCATTTCAGAGGAGAGGATGACTGTAGGACAGGAGAATACAATCTATTGCTCCCTGTTATCAGCCATTTCAGAGGAGAGGATGACTGTAGGACAGGAGAATACAGTCTATTGCCTCCTGTTATCAGCCATTTCAGGGGAGAGGATGACTGTAGGACAGGAGAATACAGTCTATTGCCTCCTGTTATCAGCCATTTCAGAGGAGAGGATGACTGTAGGACAGGAGAATACAATCTATTGCCCCCTGTTATCAGCCATTTCAGGGGAGAGGACGACTGTAGGACAGGAGAATACAGTCTATTGCCCCCTGTTATCAGCCATTTCAGAGGAGAGGATGACTGTAGGACAGGAGAATACAGTCTATTGCCCCCTGTTATCAGCCATTTCAGGGGAGAGGACGACTGTAGGACAGGAGAATACAGTCTATTGCCCCCTGTTATCAGCCATTTCAGAGGAGAGGATGACTGTAGGACAGGAGAATACAGTCTATTGCTCCCTGTTATCAGCCATTTCAGAGGAGAGGATGACTGTAGGACAGGAGAATACAGTCTATTGCTCCCTGTTATCAGCCATTTCAGGGGAGAGGATGACTGTAGGACATGAGAATACAGTCTATTGCCCCCTGTTATCCGCCATTTCAGGGGAGAGGATGACTGTAGGACAGGAGAATACAATCTATTACCCCCTGTTATCAGCCATTTCAGGGGAGAGGATGACTGTAGGACAGGAGAATACAGTCTATTGCTCCCTGCTATCAGCCATGTCAGGGGAGAGGATGACTGTAGGACAGGAGAATACAGTCTATTGCCCCCTGTTATCAGCCATGTCAGGGGAGAGGATGACTGTAGGACAGGAGAATACAGTCTATTGCCCCCTGTTATCAGCCATTTCAGGGGAGAGGATGACTGTAGGACAGGAGAATACAGTCTATTGCCCCCTGTTATTAGCCATTTCAGGGGAGAGGATGACTGTAGGACAGGAGAATACAGTCTATTGCCCCCTGTTATCAGCCATTTCAGGGGAGAGGATGACTGTAGGACAGGAGAATACAGTCTATTGCCCCCTGTTATCAGCCATGTCAGGGGAGAGGATGACTGTAGGACAGGAGAATACAGTCTATTGCCCCCTGTTATCAGCCATTTCAGGGGAGAGGATGACTGTAGGACAGGAGAATACAGTCTATTTCCCCCCTGTTATCAGCCATTTCAGAGGAGAGGATGACTGTAGGACAGGAGAATACAGTCTATTGCTCCCTGTTATCAGCCATTTAAGGGGAGAGGACGACTGTAGGACAGGAGAATACAGTCTATTGCTCCCTGCTATCAGCCATGTCAGGGGAGAGGATGACTGTAGGACAGGAGAATACAGTCTATTGCCCCCTGTTATCAGCCATGTCAGGGGAGAGGATGACTGTAGGACAGGAGAATACAGTCTATTGCCCCCTGTTATCAGCCATTTCAGGGGAGAGGATGACTGTAGGACAGGAGAATACAGTCTATTGCCCCCTGTTATTAGCCATTTCAGGGGAGAGGATGACTGTAGGACAGGAGAATACAGTCTATTGCCCCCTGTTATCAGCCATTTCAGGGGAGAGGATGACTGTAGGACAGGAGAATACAGTCTATTGCCCCCTGTTATCAGCCATGTCAGGGGAGAGGATGACTGTAGGACAGGAGAATACAGTCTATTGCCCCCTGTTATCAGCCATTTCAGGGAGAGGATGACTGTAGGACAGGAGAATACAGTCTATTTCCCCCCTGTTATCAGCCATTTCAGAGGAGAGGATGACTGTAGGACAGGAGAATACAGTCTATTGCTCCCTGTTATCAGCCATTTAAGGGGAGAGGACGACTGTAGGACAGGAGAATACAGTCTATTACTCCCTGTTATCAGCCATTTCAGGGGAGAGGACGACTGTAGGAAAGGAGAATACAGTCTATTGCCCCCTGTTATCAGCCATTTCAGGGGAGAGGATGACTGTAGGACAGGAGAATACAGTTAATTGCCCACTGTTATCAGCCATCTAAGGGGAGAGGACGACTGTAGGACAGGAGAATACAGTCTATTGCTCCCTGTTATCAGCCATTTAAAGGGAGAGGACGACTGTAGGACAGGAGAATACAGTCTATTTCTCCCTGTTATCAGCCATTTCAGGGGAGAGGATGACTGTAGGACAGGAGAATACAGTCTATTGCTCCCCTGTTATCATCCATGTCAGGGGAGAGGATGACTGTAGGACAGGAGAATACAATCTATTGCCCCCTGTTATCAGCCATTTCAGGGGGGAGGATGACTGTAGGACAGGAGAATACAGTCTATTGCCCCCTGTTATCAGCCATTTCAGGGGAGAGGATGACTGTAGGACAGGAGAATACAGTCTATTGCCCCCTGTTATCAGCCATTTAAGAGGAGAGGATGACTGTAGGACAGGAGAATACAGTCTATTGCACTTTGTTATCAGCCATTTCAGGGGAGAGGATGACTGTAGGACAGGAGAATACAGTCTATTGCCCCCTGTTATCAGCCATTTCAGAGGAGAGGATGACTGTAGGACAGGAGAATACAATCTATTGCCCCCTGTTATCAGCCATTTCAGGGGAGGATGACTGTAGGACAGGAGAATACAATCTATTGCCCCCTGTTATCAGCCATTTCAGGGGAGGATGACTGTAGGACAGGAGAATACAGTCTATTGCTCCCTGTTATCAGACATTTCAGGGGAGGATGACTGTAGGACAGGAGAATACAGTCTATTGCCTCCTGTTATCAGCCATTTCAGGGGAGAGGATGACTGTAGGACAGGAGAATACAGTCTATTGCTCCCTGTTATCAGCCATTTAAGGGGAGAGGACGACTGTAGGACAGGAGAATACAGTCTACTGCTCCCTGTTATCAGCCATTTCAGGGGAGAGGATGACTGTAGGACAGAAGAATACAGTCTATTGCCTCCTGTTATCAGCCATTTCAGGGGAGTATGACTGTAGGACAGGAGAATACAGTCTATTGCTCCCTGTTATCAGCCATTTCAGGGGAGGATGACTGTAGGACAGGAGAATACAGTCTATTGCTCCCTGTTATCAGCCATTTCAGGGGGAGGATGACTGTAGGACAGGAGAATACAGTCTATTGCCCCCTGTTATCAGCCATTTCAGGGGGGAGGATGACTGTAGGACAGGAGAATACAGTCTATTGCCCCCTGTTATCAGCCATTTCAGGGGAGGGGATGACAGTAGGACAGGAGAATACAATCTATTGCCCCCTGTTGTCAGCCATTTCAGGCGAGAGGATGACTGTAGGACAGGAGAATACAATCTATTGCCCCCTGTTATCAGCCATTTCAGGGGAGAGGATGACTGTAGGACAGGAGAATACAGTCTATTACCCCCTGTTATCAGCCATTTCAGGAGAGAGGATGACTGTAGGACAGGAGAATACAGTCTATTGCCTCCTGTTATCAGCCATTTCAGGAGAGAGGATGACTGTAGGACAGGAGAATACAGTCTATTGCCCCCTGTTATCAGCCATTTCAGGGGAGAGGATGACTGTAGGACAGGAGAATACAGTCTATTGTCCCCTGTTATCAGCCATTTCAGGGGAGAGGATGACTGAAGAACAGGATAATACAATGTATTGCCCCCTTTTATCAGCCATTTCAGGGGAGAGGATGACTGTAGGACAGGAGAATACAATCTATTGCCCCCTGTTATCAGCCATTTCAGGAGAGAGGATGACTGTAGGACAGGAGAATACAGTCTATTGCCTCCTGTTATCAGCCATTTCAGGAGAGAGGATGACTGTGGGACAGGAGAATACAGTCTATTGCCCCCTGTTATCAGCCATTTTCAGGGGAGAGGATGACTGTAGGACAGGAGAATACAGTCTATTGTCCCCTGTTATCAGCCATTTCAGGGGAGAGGATGACTGTAGGACAGGATAATACAATGTATTGCCCCCTTTTATCAGCCATTTCAGGGGAGAGGATGACTGTAGGACAGGAGAATACAATCTATTACACCCTGTTATCAGCCATTTCAGGGGAGAGGATGACTGTAGGACAGGAGAATACAGTCTATTGCCCCCTGTTATCAGCCATTTCAGGGGAGAGGATGACTGTGGGACAGGAGAATACAATCTATTGCCCCCTGTTATCAGCCATTTCAGGGGAGAGGATGACTGTAGGACAGGAGAATACAGTCTATTGCTCCCTGTTATCAGCCATTTCAGGGGAGAGGATGACTGTAGGACAGGAGAATACAATCTATTGCTCCCTGTTATCAGCCATTTCAGGGGAGAGGATGACTGTAGGACAGGAGAATACAGTCTATTGCCCCCGGTTATCAGCCATTTCAGGAGAGAGGATGACTGTAGGAAGAGAGAATACAGTCTATTGTCCCCTGTTATCAGCCATTTCAGGTGGGAGGATGACTGTAGGACCGGAGAATACAGTCTATTGCTTCCTGTTATCAGCCATTTCAGGGGAGAGGATGACTGTAGGACAGGAGAATACAGTCTATTGCTCCCTGTTATCAGCCATTTCAGGGGAGAGGATGACTGTAGGACAGGAGAATACAGTCTATTGCCCCCTGTTATCAGCCATTTCAGGAGAGAGGATGACTGTAGGACTGGAGAATACAGTCTATTGCCCCCTGTTATCAGCCATTTCAGGGGAGAGGATGACTGTAGGACAGGAGAATACAGTCTATTACTCCCTGTTTTCAGCCATTTCAGGGGAGAGGATGACTGTAGGACAGGAGAATACAATCTATTACTCCCTGTTATCAGCCATTCAGGGGAGAGGATGACTGTAGGACGGGAGAATACAGTCTATTGCTCCCTGTTATCAGCAATTTCAGGGGGGAAGATGACTGTACGACAGGGGAATACAATCTATTGCCCCCTGTTATCAGCCATTTCAGGGGAGAGGATGACTGTAGGACAAGAGAATACAGTCTATTGCTCCCTGTTATCAGCCATTTCAGGGGAGAGGATGACTGTAGGACAGGAGAATACAGTCTATTGCCCCCTGTTATCAGCCATTTCAGGGGAGAGGATGACTGTAGGACAGGAGAATACAATCTATTGCCCCCTGTTATCAGCCATTTCAGGGGAGAGGATGACTGTAGGACAGGAGAATACAATCTATTGCCCTCTGTTATCAGCCATTTCAGGGGAGAGGATGACTGTAGGACAGCAGAATACAGTCTATTGCTCCCTGTTATCAGCCATTTCAGGGGAGACACTGACTGTAGGACAGGAGAATACAATATATTGACCCCTGTTATCAGCCATTTCAGGGGAGAGGATGACTGTAGGACAGGAGAATACAATCTATTGCTCCCTGTCATCAGCCATTTCAGGGGAGAGGATGACTGTAGGACAGGAGAATACACTCTAATGCCCCCTGTTGTCAGCCATTTCAGGGGAGAGGATGACTGTAGTACAGGATATTACAGTCTATTGCTCCCTGTTATCAGCCATTTCAGAGGAGAGGATGACTGTAGTACAGGAGAATACAATCTAATGCCCCCTATTTTAAGCCATTTCAGAGGAGAGGATGACAGTAGGACAGGAGAATACAGTCTATTGCCTCCTGTTATCAGCCATTTCAGGGGAGAGGATGACTGTAGGACAGGAGAATACAGTCTATTGCTCCCTGTTATCAGACATTGCAGGAGAGAGGATGACTGTAGGACAGGAGAATACAATCTATTGCTCCCTGTTATCAGCCATTTCAGGGGAGAGGATGACTGTAGGACAGGAGAATACAGTCTATTGCCCCCTGTTATCAGCCATTTCAGGGGAGAGGATGACTGTAGGACAGGAGAATACAATCTATTGCCCCCTGTTATCAGCCATTTCAGGGGAGAGGATGACTGTAGGACAGGAGAATACAATCTATTGCCCTCTGTTATCAGCCATTTCAGGGGAGAGGATGACTGTAGGACAGGAGAATACAGTCTATTGCTCCCTGTTATCAGCCATTTCAGGGGAGACACTGACTGTAGGACAGGAGAATACAATATATTGACCCCTGTTATCAGCCATTTCAGGGGAGAGGATGACTGTAGGACAGGAGAATACAATCTATTGCTCCCTGTCATCAGCCATTTCAGGGGAGAGGATGACTGTAGGACAGGAGAATACAGTCTAATGCCCCCTGTTGTCAGCCATTTCAGGGGAGAGGATGACTGTAGTACAGGATATTACAGTCTATTGCTCCCTGTTATCAGCCATTTCAGAGGAGAGGATGACTGTAGGACAGGAGAATACAATCTAATGCCCCCTATTTTAAGCCATTTGAGAGGAGAGGATGACAGTAGGACAGGAGAATACAGTCTATTGCCTCCTGTTATCAGCCATTTCAGGGGAGAGGATGACTGTAGGACAGGAGAATACAGTCTATTGCTCCCTGTTATCAGACATTTCAGGAGAGAGGATGACTGTAGGACAGGAGAATACAATCTATTGCTCCCTGTTATCAGCCATTTCAGGGGGGATGATGACAGTAGGAAAGGAGAATACAGTCTATTGCCACCTGTTATCAGCAATTTCAGGGGCGAGGATGACTGTAGGACAGGAGAATATAATCTATTACCCCCTGTTATTAGCCACTTCAGGGGAGAGGATGACTGTAGGACAGGAGAATACAATCTATTGCCTCCTGTTATCAGCCATTTCAGGGGGGAGGATGACTGTAGGACAGGAGAATACAATATATTGCCCCCTGTTATCCGCCATTTTAGGGGAGAGAATGACTGTAGGACAGGAGAATACAATCTATTGCCCCCTGTTATCAGCCATTTCAGGGGGGAGGATGACTGTAGGACAGGAGAATACAGTCTATTGCCCCCTGTTATCAGCCATTTCAGAGGAGTAGATGACTGTAGGACAGGAGAATACAATCTATTGCCCCCTGTTATCAGCCATTTCAGGGGAGAGGATGATTGTAGGACAGGAGAATACAGTCTATTGCTCCC
This sequence comes from Bufo bufo, assembly GCF_905171765.1. Lineage (NCBI taxonomy): Eukaryota > Metazoa > Chordata > Amphibia > Anura > Bufonidae > Bufo > Bufo bufo. Next base: position 2,909,773 of record NC_053394.1, on the reverse strand, counting down.
TGTTATCAGCCATTTCAGGGGAGAGGATGACTGTAGGACAGGAGAATACAGTCTATTGCCTCCTGTTATCAGCCATTTCAGGGGAGAGGATGACTGTAGGACAGGAGAATACAGTCTATTGCCTCCTGTTATCAGCCATTTCAGGGGAGAGGATGACTGTAGGACAGTAGAATACAGTCTATTGCTCCCTGTTATCAGCCATTTCAGGGGAGAGGATGACTGTAGGACAGGAGAATACAATATTTTGCTCCCTGTTATTAGCCATTTCAGGCCGGGGAGAGGATGACTGTAGGACAGGAGAACACATTCGATTGCTCCCTGTTATCAGCCATTTCAGGGGAGAGAATGACTGTAGGACAGGAGAATACAATCTATTGCCCCCTGTTATCAGCCATTTCAGTGGAGAGGATGACTGTAGGACAGGAGAATACAATCTATTGCTCCCTGTTATCAGCCATTTCAGAGGAGAGGATGACTGTAGGACAGGAGAATACAGTTTTTTGCTCCCTGTTATCAGCCATTTCAGGGGAGAGGATGACTGTAGGACAGGAGAATACAGTCTATTGCCCCCTGTTATAAGACATTTCAGGGGAGAGGATGACTGTAGGACAGGAGAATACAGTCTATTGCCCCCTGTTTTCAGCCATTTCGGGGAGAGGATGATTGTAGGACAGGAGAATACAGTCTATTGCCCCCTGTTTTCAGTCATTTTGGGGAGAGGATGACTGTAGGACAGGAGAATACAGTCTATTGCCCCCTGTTATCAGCCATTCAGGGGAGAGGATGACTGTAGGACAGGAGAATACAATATTTTGCCCTGTTATAAGCCATTTCAGGGGAGAGGATGACTGTAGGACAGGAGAATACAGTCTATTGCCCCCTGTTTTCAGCCATTTCGGGGAGAGGATGATTGTAGGACAGGAGAATACAGTCTATTGCCCCCTGTTTTCAGTCATTTTGGGGAGAGGATGACTGTAGGACAGGAGAATACAGTCTATTGCCCCCTGTTATCAGCCATTCAGGGGAGAGGATGACTGTAGGACAGGAGAATACAATATTTTGCCCCGTTATCAGCCATTTCAGGCCGGGGAGAGGATGACTGTAGGACAGGAGAATACAGTCTATTGCTCCCTGTTATCAGCCATTTTGGGGAGAGGATGACTGTAGGATAGGAGAATACAGTCTATTACCCCCTGTTATCAGCCATTTAAGGGGAGAGGATGACTGTAGGACAGGAGAATACAATGTATTGCTCCCTGTTATCAGCCATTTCAGGGGAGAGGATGATTGTAGGACAGGAGAATACAGTCTATTGCTCCCTGTTATCAGCCATTTCTCGGGAGCGAATGATTGTAGGACAGGAGAATACAATGTATTGCTTCCTGTTATCAGCCATTTCAGGGGAGAGGATGACTGTAGGACAGGAGAATATAAACTATTACCCCCTGTTATTAGCCACTTCAGGGGAGAGGATGACTGTAGGACAGGAGAATACAATATATTTCTCCCTGTTATCAGCCATTTCAGGGGAGAGGATGAGTGTAGGACAGGAGAATACAATCTATTGCCCCCTGTTATCAGCCATTTCAGGGGAGAGGATTACTGTAGGACAGGAGAATACAGTCTATTGCCCTCTGTTATAACCCATTTCAGGGGAGAGGATGACTGTAGGACAGGGGAATACAGTCTATTGCTCCCTGTTATCAGCCATTTCGGGGAGAGGATGACTGTAGGACAGGAGAATACAATCTATTGCCCCCTGGTATCAGCCATGTCAGGGGAGAGGATGACTGTAGGACAGGAGAATACAGTCTATTGCCCCCTGTTATCAGCCATTTCAGGGGAGAGGATGACTGTAGGACAGGAGAATACAGTCTATTGCCCCCTGTTATCAGCCATTTCAGGGGAGAGGATGACTGTAGGACAGGAGAATACAGTCTATTGCCCCCTGTTATCAGCCATTTCAGGGGAGATGATGACTGTAGGACAGGAGAATACAGTCTATTGCCCCCTGTTATCAGCCATTTCAGGGAAGAGGATGACTGTAGGACAGGAGAATACTATATTTTGCCCCCTGTTATCAGCTATTTCAGGCCGGGGAGAGGATGACTGTAGGACAGGAGAATACAGTCTATTGCTCCCTGTTATCAGCCATTTCGGGGAGAGGATGACTGTAGGACAGGAGAATACAGTCTATTGCCCCCTGTTATCAGCCATTTCAGGGGAGAGGATGATTGTAGGACAGGAGAATACAGTCTATTGCTCCCTGTTATCAGCCATTTCGGGGAGAGGATGACTGTAGGACAGGGGAATACAGTCTGTTGCCCCCTGTTATCAGACATTTCAGGGGAGAGGATGACTGTAGGACAGGAGAATACAGTCTATTGCTCCCTGTTATCAGCCATTTCAGGTGAGAGGATGACTGTAGGACAGGAGAATACAATGTATTGCTTCCTGTTATCAGCCATTTCAGGGGAGAGGATGACTGTAGGACAGGAGAATACAATCTATTGCCCCCTGTTATCAGCCATTTCAGGGGAGAGGATGACTGTAGGACAGGAGAATACAGTCTTTTGCTCCCTGTTATCAGCCATTTCAGGGGGAAGGATGACTGTAGGACAGGAGAATACAGTCTATTGCCCCCTGTTATCAGCCATTTCAGGGGAGAGGATAACAGTAGGACAGGAGAATACAATCTATTGCCCCCTGTTATCAGCCATTTCAGGGGAGAGGATGACAGTAGGACATGAGAATACAGTCTATTGTCCCCTGTTATCAGCCATTTCAGGGGGGAGGATGACTGTAGGACAGGAGAATACAGTTGATTGCCCCCTGTTATCAGCCATTTCAGGGGAGAGGATGACTGTAGGACAGGAGAATACAGTCTATTGCTCACTGTTATCTGCCATTTCAGGGGAGAGGATGACTGTAGGACAGGAGAATACAGTCTATTGCTCCCTGTTATCAGCCATTTCAGGGGAGAGGATGACTGTAGGACAGGAGAATACAGTCTATTGCCCCCTGTTATCAGCCATTTCAGGGGAGAGGATGACTGTAGGACAGGAGAATACAGTCTATTGCCCCCTGTTATCTACCATTTCAGGGGAGAGGATGACTGTAGGACAGGAGAATACAGTCTATTGCCCCCTGTTATCAGCCATTTCAGTGGAGAGGATGACTGTAGGACAGGAGAATACAGTCTATTGCTCCCTGTTATCAGCCATTTCAGTGGAGAGGATGACTGTAGGACAGGAGAATACAGTCTATTGCCCCCTGTTATCTACCATTTCAGGGGAGAGGATGACTGTAGGACAGGAGAATACAGTCTATTGCTCCCTGTCATCAGCCATTTCAGGGGAGAGGATGACTGTAGGACAGGAGAATACAGTCTATTGCCCCTGTTATCAGCCATTTCAGGGGAGAGGATGACTGAAGGACAGGAGAATACAGTCTATTGCTCCCTGTTATCAGCCATTTCAGGGGAGAGGATGACTGTAGGACAGGAGAATACAGTCTATTGCCCCCTGTTATCAGACATTTCAGGGGAGAGGATGACTGTAGGACAGGAGAATACAGTATATTGCTCTCTGTTATCAGCCATTTCAGGGGAGAGGATGACTGTAGGACAGGAGAATACAGTCTATTGCCCCCTGTTATCAGCCATTTCAGTGGAGAGGATGACTGTAGGACAGGAGAATACAGTCTATTGCTCCCTGTTATCGGCCATTTCAGGGGAGAGGATGACTGTAGGACAGGTGAACACAGTCTATTGCTCCCTGTTATCAGCCATTTTAGGGGGGAGGATGACTGTAGGACAGGAGAACACAGTCTATTGCCCCCTGTTATCAGCCATTTCAGGGGAGAGGATGACTGTAGGGCAGGAGAATACAGTCTATTGCCCCCTGTTATCAGCCATTTCAGGGGAAAGGATGACTGTAGGACAGGAGAATACAGTCTATTGCCCCCTGTTATCAGCCATTTCAGGGGAAAGGATGACTGTAGGACAGGAGAATACAGTCTATTGCTCCCTGTTATCAGCCATTTCAGGGGAGAGGATGACTGTAGGACAGGAGAATACAGTCTATTGCTCCCTGTTATCAGCAATTTCAGGGGGGAGAGGATGACTGTAGGACAGGAGAATACAGTTTATTGCCCCCTGTTATCAGCCATTTCAGGGGAGAGGATGACTGTAGGATAGGAGAATACAATCTATTGCTCCCTGTTATCAGCCATTTCAGGGGAGAGGATGACTGTAGGACAGGAGAATACAGTCTATTGCCTCCTGTTATCAGCCATTTCAGGGGGGAGAGGATGACTGTAGGACAAGAGAATACAGTCTATTGCCCCCTGTTATCAGCCATTTAAGGGGAGAGGATGACTGTAGGACAGGAGAATACAGTCTATTGCTCCCTGTTATCAGCCATTTCAGGGGGGGAGAGGATGACTGTAGGACAGGAGAATACAGTCTATTGCCCCCTGTTATCAGCCATTTCAGGGGAGATGATGACTGTAGGACAGGAGAATACAGTCTATTGCCCCCTGTTATCAGCCATTTCAAGGAAGAGGATGACTGTAGGATAGGAGAATACAATCTATTGCTCCCTGTTATCAGCCATTTCAGGGGGGGAGAGGATGACTGTAGGACAGGAGAATACAGTCTATTGCCCCCTGTTATCAGCCATTTCAGGGGAGAGGATGACTGTAGGACAGGTAAATACAGTCTATTGCTCCCTGTTATCAGCCATTTCAGGGGGGAGGATGACTGTAGGACAGGAGAACACAGTCTATTGCCCCCTGTTATCAGCCATTTCAGGGCAGAGGATGACTGTAGGACAGGAGAATACAGTCTATTGCTCCCTGTTATCAGCCATTTCAGGGGAGAGGATGACTGTAGGACAGGAGAATACAGTCTATTACTCCCTGTTATCAGCCATTTCAGGGGAGAGGATGACTGTAGGACAGGAGAATACAGTCTATTGCCCCCTGTTATCAGCCATTTCAGGGGAGAGGATGACTGTAGGACAGGAGAATACAGTCTATTGCTCCCTGTTATCAGCCATTTCAGGGGGGAGAGGATGACTGTAGGACAGGAGAATACAGTCTATTGCTCCCTGTTATCAGCCATTTCAGAGGAGAGGATGACTGTAGGACAGGAGAATACAGTCTATTGCCCCCTGTTATCAGCCATTTCAGGGGAGAGGATGACAGTAAGACAGGAGAATACAGTCTATTGCTCCCTGTTATCAGTCATTTCAGGGGGGGAGAGGATGACTGTAGGACAGGAGAATACAGTCTATTGCCCCCTGTTATCAGCCATTTCAGGGGAGAGGATGACTGTAGGACAGGAGAATACAGTCTATTGCTCCCTGTTATCAGCCATTTCAGGGGGGAGAGGATGACTGTAGGACAGGAGAATACAGTCTATTGCTCCCTGTTATCAGCCATTTCAGAGGAGAGGATGACTGTAGGACAGGAGAATACAGTCTATTGCCCCCTGTTATCAGCCATTTCAGGGGAGAGGATGACAGTAAGACAGGAGAATACAGTCTATTGCTCCCTGTTATCAGTCATTTCAGGGGGGGAGAGGATGACTGTAGGACAGGAGAATACAGTCTATTACTCCCCTGTTATCATCCATTTCAGGGGAGAGGATGACTGTAGGACAGGAGAATACAGTCTATTGCCCCCTGTTATCAGCCATTTCAGGAGAGAGGATGACTGTAGGACAGGAGAATACAGTCTATTACTCCCTGTTATCAGCCATTTCAGGGGAGAGGATGACTGTAGGACAGGAGAATACAGTCTATTGCCCCCTGTTATCAGCCATTTCAGGGGAGAGGATGACTGTAGGACAGGAGAATACAGTCTACTGCCCCCTGGTATCAGCCATTTCAGGAGAGAGGATGACTGTAAGACAGGAGAATACAGTCTATTTCCCCCTGTTATCAGCCATTTCAGGGGAGAGGATGACTGTAGGACAGGAGAATACAGTCTATTGCTCCCTGTTATCAGCCATTTCAGGGGGGAGAGGATGACTGTAGGACAGGAGAATACAGTCTATTGCCCCCTGTTATCAGCCATTTCAGGGGAGAGGATGACTGTAGGACAGGAGAATACAGTCTACTGCCTCCTGTTATCAGTCATTTCAGGGGAGAGGACGACTGTAGGACAGGAGAATACAGTCTATTGCTCCCTGTTATCAGCCATTTCAGGGGGGGGAGAGGATGACTGTAGGACAGGAGAATACAGTCTATTGCTCCCTGTTATCAGCCATTTCAGGGGAGAGGATGACTGTAGGATAGGAGAATACAATCTATTGCTCCCTGTTATCAGCCATTTCAGGGGGGAGGATGACTGTAGGACAGGAGAATACAGTCTATTGCCGCCTGTTATCAGCCATTTCAGGGCAGAGGATGACTGTAGGACAGGAGAATACAGTCTATTGCTCCCTGTTATCAGCCATTTCAGGGGAGAGGATGACTGTAGGACAGGAGAATACAGTCTATTGCCCCCTGTTATCAGCCATTTCAGGGGAGAGGATGACTGTAGGACAGGAGAATACAGTCTATTGCTCCCTGTTATCGGCCATTTCAGGGGAGAGGATGACAGTAAGACAGGAGAATACAGTCTATTGCTCCCTGTTATCAGTCATTTCAGGGGGGGAGAGGATGACTGTAGGACAGGAGAATACAGTCTATTACTCCCCTGTTATCATCCATTTCAGGGGAGAGGATGACTGTAGGACAGGAGAATACAGTCTATTGCCCCCTGTTATCAGCCATTTCAGGAGAGAGGATGACTGTAGGACAGGAGAATACAGTCTATTACTCCCTGTTATCAGCCATTTCAGGGGAGAGGATGACTGTAGGACAGGAGAATACAGTCTATTGTCCCCTGTTATCAGCCATTTCAGGGGAGAGGATGACTGTAGGACAGGAGAATACAGTCTACTGCCCCCTGGTATCAGCCATTTCAGGAGAGAGGATGACTGTAAGACAGGAGAATACAGTCTATTTCCCCCTGTTATCAGCCATTTCAGGGGAGAGGATGACTGTAGGACAGGAGAATACAGTCTATTGCTCCCTGTTATCAGCCATTTCAGGGGGGAGAGGATGACTGTAGGACAGGAGAATACAGTCTATTGCCCCCTGTTATCAGCCATTTCAGGGGAGAGGATGACTGTAGGACAGGAGAATACAGTCTACTGCCTCCTGTTATCAGTCATTTCAGGGGAGAGGACGACTGTAGGACAGGAGAATACAGTCTATTGCTCCCTGTTATCAGCCATTTCAGGGGGGGGAGAGGATGACTGTAGGACAGGAGAATACAGTCTATTGCTCCCTGTTATCAGCCATTTCAGGGGAGAGGATGACTGTAGGATAGGAGAATACAATCTATTGCTCCCTGTTATCAGCCATTTCAGGGGGGAGGATGACTGTAGGACAGAAGAATACAGTCTATTGCCGCCTGTTATCAGCCATTTCAGTGGGGAGGATGGCTGTAGGACAGGAGAATACAGTCTATTGCCTCCTGTTATCAGCCATTTCAGGGAAGAGGATGACTGTAGGACAGGAGAATACAGTCTATTACTCCCTGTTATCAGCCATTTCAGGGGAGAGGATGACTGTAGGACAGGAGAATACAGTCTATTGTCCCCTGTTATCAGCCATTTCAGAGGAGAGGATGACTGTAGGACAGGAGAATACAGTCTATTGCTCCCTGTTATCAGCCATTTCAGGGGAGAGGATGACTGTAGGACAGGATAATACAGTCTATTGTCCCCTGTTATCAGCCATTTCAGAGGGGGAGAGGATGACTGTAGGACAGGAGAATACAGTCTATTGCCCCCTGTTATCAGCCATTTCAGTGGAGAGGATGACTGTAGGACAGGAGAATACAGTCTATTGCTCCCTGTTATCGGCCATTTCAGGGGAGAGGATGACTGTAGGACAGGTGAACACAGTCTATTGCTCCCTGTTATCAGCCATTTTAGGGGGGAGGATGACTGTAGGACAGGAGAACACAGTCTATTGCCCCCTGTTATCAGCCATTTCAGGGGAGAGGATGACTGTAGGGCAGGAGAATACAGTCTATTGCCCCCTGTTATCAGCCATTTCAGGGGAAAGGATGACTGTAGGACAGGAGAATACAGTCTATTGCCCCCTGTTATCAGCCATTTCAGGGGAAAGGATGACTGTAGGACAGGAGAATACAGTCTATTGCTCCCTGTTATCAGCCTATTCAGGGTGAGAGGATGACTGTAGGACAGGAGAATACTGTCTATTGCTCCCTGTTATCAGCAATTTCAGGGGGAGTGGATGACTGTAGGACAGAGGAATACAGTCTATTGCCCCCTGTTATCAGCCATTTCAGGGAGATGTGATGACAGTAGGACAGGAGGGAGTACAGTCTATTGCCCCCTGTTATCAGCATTTCAGGGGAGGGTGGATGACTGTAGGACAGGAGAAATCAAGTTTAATTGCCCCCTGTTTATCAGCCATTTCGAGGGAGAGGATGGGACTGTAGGATAGGAGAGAATTCCAATCTATTGCTCCCTGTTATCAGCCATTTCTGGGGAGGATGACTGTAGGACAGGAGAATACAGTCTATTGCCTCCTGTTATCAGCCATTTCAGGGGGGAGAGGATGACTGTAGGACAAGAGAATACAGTCTATTGCTCCCTGTTATCAGCCATTTCAGGGGGGAGAGGATGACTGTAGGACAGGAGAATACAGTCTATTGCCCCCTGTTATCAGCCATTTAAGGGGAGAGGATGACTGTAGGACAGGAGAATACAGTCTATTGCTCCCTTTTATCAGCCATTTCAGGGGGGGAGAGGATGACTGTAGGACAGGAGAATACAGTCTATTGCCCCCTGTTATCAGCCATTTCAGGGGAGATGATGACTGTAGGACAGGAAAATACAGTCTATTGCCCCCTGTTATCAGCCATTTCAAGGGAGAGGATGACTGTAGGATAGGAGAATACAATCTATTGCTCCCTGTTATCAGCCATTTCAGGGGGGGAGAGGATGACTGTAGGACAGGAGAATACAGTCTATTGCCCCCTGTTATCAGCCATTTCAGGGGAGAGGATGACTGTAGGACAGGTGAATACAGTCTATTGCTCCCTGTTATCAGCCATTTCAGGGGGGAGGATGAATGTAGGACAGGAGAACACAGTCTATTGCCCCCTGTTATCAGCCATTTCAGGGGAGATGATGACTGTAGGGCAGGAGAATACAGTCTATTGCCCCCTGTTATCAGCCATTTCAAGGGAGAGGATGACTGTAGGACAGGAGAATACAGTCTATTGCTCCCTGTTATCAGCCATTTCAGGGGGGAGAGGATGACTGTAGGACAGGAGAATACAGTCTATTGCCCCCTGTTATCAGCCATTTCAGGGGAGAGGATGACAGTAAGACAGGAGAATACAGTCTATTGCTCCCTGTTATCAGTCATTTCAGGGGGGGAGAGGATGACTGTAGGACAGGAGAATACAGTCTATTACTCCCCTGTTATCATCCATTTCAGGGGAGAGGATGACTGTAGGACAGGAGAATACAGTCTATTGCCCCCTGTTATCAGCCATTTCAGGAGAGAGGATGACTGTAGGACAGGAGAATACAGTCTATTTCCCCCTGTTATCAGCCATTTCAGGGGAGAGGATGACTGTAGGACAGGAGAATACAGTCTATTACTCCCTGTTATCAGCCATTTCAGGGGAGAGGATGACTGTAGGACAGGAGAATACAGTCTATTGTCCCCTGTTATCAGCCATTTCAGGGGAGAGGATGACTGTAGGACAGGAGAATACAGTCTACTGCCCCCTGGTATCAGCCATTTCAGGAGAGAGGATGACTGTAAGACAGGAGAATACAGTCTATTTCCCCCTGTTATCAGCCATTTCAGGGGAGAGGATAACTGTAGGACAGGAGAATACAGTCTATTGCTCCCTGTTATCAGCCATTTCAGGGGGGAGAGGATGACTGTAGGACAGGAGAATACAGTCTATTGCCCCTGTTATCAGCCATTTCAGGGGAGAGGATGACTGTAGGACAGGAGAATACAGTCTACTGCCTCCGTTATCAGTCATTTCAGGGGAGAGGACGACTGTAGGACAGGAGAATACAGTCTATTGCTCCCTGTTATCAGCCATTTCAGGGGGGGGAGAGGATGACTGTAGGACAGGAGAATACAGTCTATTGCTCCCTGTTATCAGCCATTTCAGTGGAGAGGATGACTGTAGGACAGGAGAATACAGTCTATTGCTCCCTGTTATCAGCCATTTCAGGGGAGAGGATGACTGTAGGACAGGAGAATACAGTCTATTGCCTCCTGTTATCAGCCATTTCAGGGGGGAGAGGATGACTGTAGGACAAGAGAATACAGTCTATTGCTCCCTGTTATCAGCCATTTCAGGGGGGAGAGGATGACTGTGGGACAGGAGAATACAGTCTATTACTCCCTGTTATCAGCCATTTCAGGGGAGAGGTTGACTGTAGGACAGGAGAATACAGTCTATTGTCCCCTGTTATCAGCCATTTCAGGGGAGAGGATGACTGTAGGACAGGAGAATACAGTCTACTGCCCCCTGGTATCAGCCATTTCAGGAGAGAGGATGACTGTAAGACAGGAGAATACAGTCTATTTCCCCCTGTTATCTGCCATTTCAGGGGAGAGGATGACTGTAGGACAGGAGAATACAGTCTATTGCTCCCTGTTATCAGCCATTTCAGGGGGGAGAGGATGACTGTAGGACAGGAGAATACAGTCTATTGCCCCCTGTTATCAGCCATTTCAGGGGAGAGGATGACTGTAGGACAGGAGAATACAGTCTACTGCCTCCTGTTATCAGTCATTTCAGGGGAGAGGACGACTGTAGGACAGGAGAATACAGTCTATTGCTCCCTGTTATCAGCCATTTCAGGGGGGGGAGAGGATGACTGTAGGACAGGAGAATACAGTCTATTGCTCCCTGTTATCAGCCATTTCAGGGGAGAGGATGACTGTAGGATAGGAGAATACAATCTATTGCTCCCTGTTATCAGCCATTTCAGGGGGGAGGATGACTGTAGGACAGGAGAATACAGTCTATTGCCGCCTGTTATCAGCCATTTCAGTGGGGAGGATGACTGTAGGACAGGAGAATACAGTCTATTACTCCCTGTTATCAGCCATTTCAGGGGAGAGGATGACTGTAGGACAGGAGAATACAGTCTATTGTCCCCTGTTATCAGCCATTTCAGAGGAGAGGATGACTGTAGGACAGGAGAATACAGTCTATTGCTCCCTGTTATCAGCCATTTCAGGGGAGAGGATGACTGTAGGACAGGAGAATACAGTCTATTGTCCCCTGTTATCAGCCATTTCAGAGGGGGAGAGGATGACTGTAGGACAGGAGAATACAGTCTATTGCCCCCTGTTATCAGCCATTTCAGTGGAGAGGATGACTGTAGGACAGGAGAATACAGTCTATTGCTCCCTGTTATCGGCCATTTCAGGGGAGAGGATGACTGTAGGACAGGTGAACACAGTCTATTGCTCCCTGTTATCAGCCATTTTAGGGGGGAGGATGACTGTAGGACAGGAGAACACAGTCTATTGCCCCCTGTTATCAGCCATTTCAGGGGAGGATGACTGTAGGGCAGGAGAATACAGTCTATTGCCCCCTGTTATCAGCCATTTCAGGGGAAAGGATGACTGTAGGACAGGAGAATACAGTCTATTGCCCCCTGTTATCAGCCATTTCAGGGGAAAGGATGACTGTAGGACAGGAGAATACAGTCTATTGCTCCCTGTTATCAGCCATTTCAGGGGAGAGGATGACTGTAGGACAGGAGAATACAGTCTATTGCTCCCTGTTATCAGCAATTTCAGGGGGGAGAGGATGACTGTAGGACAGGAGAATACAGTCTATTGCCCCCTGTTATCAGCCATTTCAGGGGAGATGATGACTGTAGGACAGGAGAATACAGTCTATTGCCCCCTGTTATCAGCCATTTCAGGGGAGAGGATGACTGTAGGACAGGAGAATACAGTTTATTGCCCCCTGTTATCAGCCATTTCAGGGGAGAGGATGACTGTAGGATAGGAGAATACAATCTATTGCTCCCTGTTATCAGCCATTTCAGGGGAGAGGATGACTGTAGGACAGGAGAATACAGTCTATTGCCTCCTGTTATCAGCCATTTCAGGGGGGAGAGGATGACTGTAGGACAAGAGAATACAGTCTATTGCTCCCGTTTATCAGCCATTTCAGGGGGGAGAGGATGACTGTAGGACAGGAGAATACAGTCTATTGCCCCCTGTTATCAGCCATTTAAGGGGAGAGGATGACTGTAGGACAGGAGAATACAGTCTATTGCTCCCTGTTATCAGCCATTTCAGGGGGGGAGAGGATGACTGTAGGACAGGAGAATACAGTCTATTGCCCCCTGTTATCAGCCATTTCAAGGGAGAGGATGACTGTAGGATAGGAGAATACAATCTATTGCTCCCTGTTATCAGCCATTTCAGGGGGGAGAGGATGACTGTAGGACAGGAGAATACAGTCTATTGCCCCCTGTTATCAGCCATTTCAGGGGAGAGGATGACTGTAGGACAGGTGAATACAGTCTATTGCTCCCTGTTATCAGCCATTTCAGGGGGGAGGATGACTGTAGGACAGGAGAACACAGTCTATTGCCCCCTGTTATCAGCCATTTCAGGGGAGATGATGACTGTAGGGCAGGAGAATACAGTCTATTGCCCCCTGTTATCAGCCATTTCAGGGGAGAGGATGACTGTAGGACAGGAGAATACAGTCTATTGCTCCCTGTTATCAGCCATTTCAGGGGGGAGAGGATGACTGTAGGACAGGAGAATACAGTCTATTGCCCCCTGTTATCAGTCATTTCAGGGGAGAGGATGACAGTAAGACAGGAGAATACAGTCTATTGCTCCCTGTTATCAGTCATTTCAGGGGGGGAGAGGATGACTGTAGGACAGGAGAATACAGTCTATTACTCCCCTGTTATCATCCATTTCAGGGGAGAGGATGACTGTAGGACAGGAGAATACAGTCTATTGCCCCCTGTTATCAGCCATTTCAGGGGAGAGGATGACTGTAGGACAGGAGAATACAGTCTATTTCCCCCTGTTATCAGCCATTTCAGGGGAGAGGATGACTGTAGGACAGGAGAATACAGTCTATTACTCCCTGTTATCAGCCATTTCAGGGGAGAGGATGACTGTAGGACAGGAGAATACAGTCTATTGTCCCCTGTTATCAGCCATTTCAGGGGAGAGGATGACTGTAGGACAGGAGAATACAGTCTATTGCCCCCTGTTATCAGCCATTTCAGGGGGGAGAGGATGACTGTAGGACAAGAGAATACAGTCTATTGCTCCCTGTTATCAGCCATTTCAGCGGGGAGAGGATGACTGTAGGACAGGAGAATACAGTCTATTGCTCCCTGTTATCAGCCATTTCAGGGGGGAGAGGATGACTGTAGGACAGGAGAATACAGTCTATTGCCCCCTGTTATCAGCCATTTCAGGGGAGAGGATGACTGTAGGACAGGAGAATACAGTCTACTGCCTCCTGTTATCAGTCATTTCAGGGGAGAGGACGACTGTAGGACAGGAGAATACAGTCTATTGCTCCCTGTTATCAGCCATTTCAGGGGGGGGAGAGGATGACTGTAGGACAGGAGAATACAGTCTATTGCTCCCTGTTATCAGCCATTTCAGGGGAGAGGATGACTGTAGGATAGGAGAATACAATCTATTGCTCCCTGTTATCAGCCATTTCAGGGGGGAGGATGACTGTAGGACAGGAGAATACAGTCTATTGCCGCCTGTTATCAGCCATTTCAGTGGGGAGGATGACTGTAGGACAGGAGAATACAGTCTATTGCCTCCTGTTATCAGCCATTTCAGGGAAGAGGATGACTGTAGGACAGGAGAATACAGTCTATTACTCCCTGTTATCAGCCATTTCAGGGGAGAGGATGACTGTAGGACAGGAGAATACAGTCTATTGTCCCCTGTTATCAGCCATTTCAGAGGAGAGGATGACTGTAGGACAGGAGAATACAGTCTATTGCTCCCTGTTATCAGCCATTTCAGGGCAGAGGGTGACTGTAGGACAGGAGAATACAGTCTATTGTCCCCTGTTATCAGCCATTTCAGAGGAGAGGATGACTGTAGGACAGGAGAATACAGTCTATTGCTCCCTGTTATCAGCCATTTCAGGGGAGAGGATGACTGTAGGACAGGAGAATACAGTCTATTGCCCCCTGTTATCAGCCATTTCAGGGGAGAGGATGACTGTAGGACAGGAGAATACAGTCTATTGCTCCCTGTTATCAGCCATTTCAGGGGAGAGGATGACTGTAGGACAGGAGAATACAGTCTATTGCCTCCTGTTATCAGCCATTTCAGGGGAGAGGATGACTGTAGGACAGGAGAATACAGTCTATTGCCTCCTGTTATCAGCCATTTCAGGGGAGAGGATGACAGTAGGACAGGAGAATACAGTCTATTGCCTCCTGTTATCAGCCATTTCAGGGGAGAGGATGACTGTAGGACAGGAGAATACAGTCTATTGCCCCCTGTTATCAGCCATTTCAGGGGAGAGGATGACTGTAGGACAGGAGAATACAGTCTATTGCTCCCTGTTATCAGCCATTTCAGGGGAGAGGATGACTGTAGGACAGGAGAATACAGTCTATTGCCTCCTGTTATCAGCCATTTCAGGGGAGAGGATGACTGTAGGACAGGAGAATACAGTCTATTGCACCCTGTTATCAGCCATTTCAGGGGAGAGGATGACTGTAGGACAGGAGAATACAGTCTATTGCCCCTGTTATCAGCCATTTCAGGGGAGAGGATGACTGTAGGACAGGAGAATACAGTCTATTGCTCACTGTTATCAGCCATTTCAGGGGAGAGGATGACTGTAGGACAGGAGAATACAGTCTATTGCTCCCTGTTATCAGCCATTTCAGGGGAGAGGATGACTGTAGGACAGGAGAATACAGTCTATTGCTCCCTGTTATCAGCCATTTCAGGGGAGAGGATGACTGTAGGACAGGAGAATACAATCTATTGCCCCCTGTTATCAGCCATTTCAGGGGAGAGGATGACTGTAGGACAGGAGAATAAAGTCTATTGCCCCCTGTTATCAGCCATTTCAGGGGAGAGGATGACTGTAGGACAGGAGAATACAGTCTATTGCCTCCTGTTATCAGCCATTTCAGGGGGGAGGATGACTGTAGGACAGGAGAATACAGTCTATTGCTCCCTGTTATCAGCCATATCAGGGGAGAGGATGACTGTAGGACAGGAGAATACAATCTATTGCTCCCTGTTATCAGCCATTTCAGAGGAGAGGATGACTGTAGGACAGGAGAATACAGTCTATTGCCCCCTGTTATCAGCCATTTCAGGGGAGAGGATGACTGTAGGACAGGAGAATACAGTCTATTGCTCCCTGTTATCAGCCATTTCAGGGGAGAGGATGACTGTAGGACAGGAGAATACAGTCTATTGCCCCCTGTTATCAGCCATTTCAGGGGAGAGGATGACTGTAGGACAGGGGAATACAGTCTGTTGCCCCCTGTTATCAGACATTTCAGGCGAGAGGATGACTGTAGGACAGGAGAATACAATGTATTGCTTCCTGTTATCAGCCATTTCAGGGGAGAGGATGACTGTAGGACAGGAGAATACAATCTATTGCCCCCTGTTATCAGCCATTTCAGGGGAGAGGATGACTGTAGGACAGGAGAATACAGTCTTTTGCTCCCTGTTATCAGCCATTTCAGGGGGAAGGATGACTGTAGGACAGGAGAATACAGTCTATTGCCCCCTGTTATCAGCCATTTCAGGAGAGAGGATGACTGTAGGACAGGAGAATACAGTCTATTGCTCCCTGTTATCAGCCATTTCATGGGGGAGGATGACTGTAGGACAGGAGAATACAGTCTATTGCCCCCTGTTATCAGCCATTTCAGGAGAGAGGATGACTGTAGGACAGGAGAATACAGTCTATTGCTCCCTGTTATCAGCCATTTCAGGGGAGAGGATGACTGTAGGACAGGAGAATACAGTCTATTGCCCCCTGTTATCAGCCATTTCAGAGGAGAGGATGACTGTAGGACAGGAGAATACAGTCTATTGACCCCTGTTATCGGCCATTTCAGGGGAGAGGATGACTGTAGGATAGGAGAATACAGTCTATTGCCTCCTGTTATCAGCAATTGTTTGTCAGTGCTGAGAACCTCCAGACATTTACATTGTATATGTGACTGATATAAGTTTCTCCTCTTATTATACTCCAGCACAATTATAATTCTGGACGATTTTCGCTACTTTAATTATTTCAGTCACAAATTACTACAAAAAATGCACCAAAATGATACGTAACTGACAATACTAGCTAATTCCTCAGGCCGATGTAAAAGCTGAGAACTTTGCCGATATCTTCCAGTCAGGAACATATCGGAGCCCCTCATGCACCACGTCACGGTGTCTCAGCACGCATGGGGTCCTACCACTAACCCCCCCGTGGTGTGTGAACAGGGTCTGAACACATGGCTCTCACATGGCTCCATAGTGGGATCACCGATGCCCTGTGAGGTAGGATAAAGCTGTGAGCCGCACCCACAACAGACCATGGGACACAGAAGAAACCAGGTGCCGAACAACGTTACCACCACAATGAAGTGGCACATTCCATACATGTACAGACAAAAACTCACTGAGAAAAGTGGCCAAAACGGGTTGAAATGCTCCAAACCCAGGAATTAGCTAGTATTGTCAGTTACGTATCATTTTGCTGCAATTTTTGTATGTATATTTTTTCCTTTGTACAATGTATCATTTTGTGTAAGATGTCCTTGTGGTGCATGCGGTCCGCCCCGGCATCCTCCATTGTACGCATTTTATGCTGGGGATTGCCGTTGTCTGCGGACCGCATGCGGAGGAATTGCTCCCCCGGTTATAGACACGCCACAGTGTCTGGGTTTGGACCATTTCCACCCGTTTAGGCCACTTTTTTCAGTGAGTTTTTGTCTTTAATTATTTCATTCCTGTTAACAATGACAAGAAGATTGATATGTGTGATATAACATTCAGCGGGGGGCGTCACTTCTTACGTGCGGGTGCTGAGCGCCGTCTGGTTGCAGTGATGGGGGCTACGTGCAGGGTCTCGGGTGTTATCAGAGATAATTTCCTCTTATTAAGACAACAAGAGATGTTCCACTTCCAGCCGCTGAAAAGAGTCACTGTCTGGGAGCGAATAGATCATGTGACCCCCACACACAAGGCTACCTGCATCCCCAGACTGCTCCTGAAATCCTCTGTGCTGCCGTCAATCCTAATGTCTTATCTACATCTAATGTTAGGGACTCCCTGGTGTAATGAGAGGGAATATTTAACCCCTTCCTGCCCTGGTGATGGCACTGTATGACTAGCTGGTACAGTCACGGTTAATCACAGCAGCTGTGTTCCTGGAACATTTCCCGGTGACGTAGAAGAGGTAATTACTTGTGAGGACGGATGACTCTGAAGATAATAGACGTCCTCTTTACAGATCTCTCACTCACTAGCTCTCACAGGAAAGGGCCCATCACCCCAAGAAAACACCATCCCACAGCAAATAATGGAACTGCTCCACGAGCAGTGATGATGGTCCCCCAGGGACTGCAATGGCGTCTCCCAGAGGAAAAGAAGGCACACTGCCTGGAATAATGAGGGACCCTCCAGTAGTAATGAAGACCCCTCGGGATAGTGAAGGGGATCTTAGGAAAACTTCCCCAAAAGGAATAATGAAGGCTCCCCAGGAATATGAAGGTGCCCCTCAAGAAATATTAGGGCACACCAAGGAAGAATGAAGACACCGCCAATGAAAAGTGAAGGTGCCTCTCAGGGAAAATGAAGGTTCTACAGGAAAAATGAAGGTGTCCCTAGGAGTAATTAATGCCACAAAATTGATGAAGGTTTCTTCAGAAATACTGAAGGTTTTCTCCAGGAATAATGAAGATTCTCCTGGGATTAATGAAGGTTCCACAAGAAATAATGAAGGTTTCACAAGGAATAATCAAGGCTTCACCAGGAAATAATGAAGATTCTCCCAGAAAAAATAAAGGTTCCTCCAGGAATAATAAAGGTTCCTTCAGTAATGAAGGTTCCACCAGAAATAATAAAGATTCTCCAGGTAATAATGAATGTTCCTCCAGGAAAAATCAAGGATCTCCCAGAAAAAAAGGAAGGTTCCTCGAGGATAAATGAAGGTACCCCCAGCAATAATTAAGTTTCTTCCAGAAATAATGAAGGCTCCACAGCGAATAATTAAGATTTTCCAGGAAATAATGAAGGTTCCTCCAGGGAGAAATGAAGGTTCCACCATGAATAATAAAGATTCTCCCGGGATTTCCACAGGAATAATGAAGGTTCTTCACGGAATGATGAAGATTCTCTCGGGATTAATGAAGGTTCCACAGGAATGATGAAAGTTACTCCAGGAATATTGAAGGTTCCTCCAGGAATATTGAAGGTTCCTCCAGGAATAATAAAGATTCTCTAGGCAATAATAAAGATTCCTTCAAGAATAAAGATAACGAAGGTTCTCCTGGGAATGATGAAAGTTCCTCCAAGAATAATGATAACGAAGGTTCTCCTGGGAATGATGAAAGTTCCTCCAAAAACAATGAATCTTGCAACAGGAATAATGCAGGTTCTCCTGGGAATAATTAAGGTTCCACTAGGAATTAATGAAGATTCTCCCGGGAATAATGAAGGTTCTACCAGGAATAATGAAGATTCTCTAGGCAATAATAAAGATTCCTCCAAGAATAAAGATAATGAAGGTTCTCCTGGGAATGATGAAAGTTCTTCTAAGAATAATGAATCTTCCTCCAGGAATAATGAAGATTCTCCCGGGAATAATGAAGGTTCCACCAGGAATAATGAAGATACTCTAGGGAATAATAAAGGTTCTCCCAGAAATAATGAAGATTTGATGAAGGTTCCTCCAGAAATAGTGATAGAACCCTCACCTTCCCTGAATAATAAAGGTACCCCCAAGTATAATAAAGGTTCCTCCAGACATAATGATGGTTTCCTCAAGAATGTTAAAGATTCTTCCAGGAATAATAATGCAGGACCCCCCTCATTTAGGAATTATGAATGCTGCCCTAAGAATTATAGAGGTTCCCCTCAGGAACCATGATGCTTACCTCATGAATACCGAAGGTGCCTCAAGGTATAAGGGCATTTCCCCCCAAAATAATAAAGAATCCCCCAGAAATGATAAATAATAAAGGTTTCACAGGAATGAAGATCCGGAGTGCAATGCGGCAGATGTGGGGTTCACCCTCCAGGGCCTATCATCGGCTTCCTCTCATACATCACTCCATACAGATCCACAGAGATTATGTTCTAGATGGACAATCACTCCCATCATTCCAGATATCTTCTGGGCCTTTTAACACCCACCATGGGTATATTGTCCGCACTCAGCCAAATCCCAGAACAGGATGAGATACAGCAGATTAGCAGGTAGTATCACACAAGACAGGATGAGATACAGCAGATTAGCAGGTAGTATCACACAGGACAGGATGAGATACAGCAGATTGGCAGGCAGTATCACACAGGACAGGATGAGATACAGCAGATTAGCAGGCAGTATCACACAGGACAGGATGAGATACAGCAGATTAACAGGTAGTATCACAAAATGAGATACAGCAGATTAGCAGGCAGTATCACACAGGACAGGATGAGATACAGCAGATTAGCAGGTAGTATCACACAGGACAGGATGAGATACAGCAGATCAACAGGCAGTATCACAGGATGAGATACAGCAGATTAGCAGGCAGTATCACACAGGACAGGATGAGATACAGCAGATTAGCAGGTAGTATCACACAAGACAGGATGAGATACAGCAGATTAGCAGGTAGTATCACACAGGACAGGATGAGATACAGCAGATCAACAGGCAGTATCACAGGATGAGATACAGCAGATTAGCAGGTAGTATCACACAGGACAGGATGAGATACAGCAGATCAACAGGCAGTATCACAGGATGAGATACAGCAGATTAGCAGGTAGTATCACACAGGACAGGATGAGATACAGCACATTAGCAGGTAGTATCACACAGGACAGGATGAGATACAGCACATTAGCAGGTAGTATCACAGGATGAGATACAGCAGATTATCAGGTAGTATCACACAGGACAGGATGAGATACAGCAGATTATCAGGTAGTATCACACAGGACAGGATGAGATACAGCAGATTAGCAGGTAGTATCACAGGATGAGATACAGCAGATTATCAGGTAGTATCACACAGCACAGGATGAGATACAGCAGATAAGCAGGCAGTATTGCACAGGACAGGATGAGATACAGCAGATTAGCAGGTAGTATCCCAGGATAAGATACAGCAGATTAGCAGGCAGTATCACAGGATGAGATACAGAAGATTAGCAGGTAGTATCACAGGATGAGATACAGCAGATTAGCAGGCAGTATCACAGGATGAGATACAGAACATTATCAGGCAGTATCACAGGATGAGATACAGCAGATTAGCAGGCAGTATCACGGGATGAGATACAGCAGATTAGCAGGCAGTATCACACAGCACAGAATTAGATATATCACAGTAGAAGGCAGTATCACAGGATGAGATACAGCAGATTAGCAGGCAGTATCACGGGATGAGATACAGCACATTATCAGGTAGTATCACACAGGACAGGATGAGATACAGCAGATTAGCAGGTAGTATCCCAGGATAAAATACAGCAGATTAGCAGGCAGTATCACAGGATGAGATACAGCAGATTAGAAGGCAGTATCACGGGATGAGATACAGCAGATTAGCAGGCAGTATCACACAGGATGAGATACAGCAGATTAGCAGGCAGTATCACACAGGACAGGATGAGATACAGCACATTAGCAGGTAGTATCACAGGATGAGATACAGCAGATTAGCAGGTAGTATCGCACAGGACAGGATGAGATACAGCAGATTAGCAGGCAGTATCACAGGATGAGATACAGCAGATTAGCAGGTAGTATCGCACAGGACAGGATGAGATACAGCAGATTAGCAGGTAGTATCACAGGATGAGATACAGCAGATTAGCAAGTAGTATCACACAGGACAGGATGAGATACAGCAGATTAGCAGGCAGTATCACACAGGACAGGATGAGATACAGCAGATTAGCAGGCAGTATCACAGGATGAGATACAGCAGATTAGCAGGCAGTATCACACAGGACAGGATGAGATACAGCACATTAGCAGGTAGTATCACACAGCACAGGATGAGATACAGCAGATTAGCAGGTAGTATCACAGGATGAGATACAGCAGATTAGCAGGCAGTATCACACAGCACAGGATGAGATACAGCAGATTAGCAAGTAGTATCACACAGCACAGGATGAGATACAGCAGATTAGCAGGTAGTATCACAGGATGAGATACAGCAGATAAGCAGGTAGTATCACACAGCACAGGATGAGATACAGCAGATTAGCAGGCAGTATCACAGGATGAGATACAGCAGATTAGCAGGCAGTATCACAGGATGAGATACAGCAGATTAGCAGGCAGTATCACGGGATGAGATACAGCAGATTAGCAGGCAGTATCACACAGGATGAGATACAGCAGATTAGCAGGCAGTATCACACAGGACAGGATGAGATACAGCACATTAGCAGGTAGTATCACAGGATGAGATACAGCAGATTAGCAGGTAGTATCGCACAGGACAGGATGAGATACAGCAGATTAGCAGGCAGTATCACAGGATGAGATACAGCAGATTAGCAGGCAGTATCGCACAGGACAGGATGAGATACAGCAGATTAGCAGGTAGTATCACAGGATGAGATACAGCAGATTAGCAAGTAGTATCACACAGGACAGGATGAGATACAGCAGATTAGCAGGCAGTATCACAGGATGAGATACAGCAGATTAGCAGGCAGTATCACACAGGACAGGATGAGATACAGCACATTAGCAGGCAGTATCACACAGCACAGGATGAGATACAGCACATTAGCAGGCAGTATCACAGGATGAGATACAGCAGATTAGCAGGCAGTATCACACAGCACAGGATGAGATACAGCAGATTAGCAGGCAGTATCACAGGATGAGATACAGCAGATTAGCAGGTAGTATCACACAGCACAGGATGAGATACAGCAGATTAGCAGGCAGTATCACAGGATGAGATACAGCAGATTAGCAGGCAGTATCACACAGGACAGGATGAGATACAGCAGATTAGCAGGCAGTATCACACAGGACAGGATGAGATACAGCAGATTAGCAGGCAGTATCACACAGGACAGGATGAGATACAGCAGATTAGCAGGTAGTATCACAGGATGAGATACAGCAGATTAGCAGGCAGTATCACACAGCACAGGATGAGATACCCGGCAGGTCCCGCGTCTCCTCCGCGCTCCGGCACTCAGGGGGTTAAGTGCCCGCAGTGGCGGTGACGTCACGGCTCCGGGGTCTCAGTGCTGCCCCCTCTCCTCCGGGTCTCGCTGCTCTCAGCCTCAGAGCGGCACTCACCTCTCCTCCGCAGCCGGACAGGAGGCGCTTCCCAGGAGCCCAGGTAAGTGGCCCCCGAGACCCCGGAGCTCCCTGCCCCACATCTGAGGCTGAGCCTCCAGCATCTCCAGGAGCTGCCCTACATTCACTAACCTCATTTATACCAGAGAGAGAGAGGGAGTGGGGTATATACCAGAGAGTGAGAGAGGGGTATATACCAGAGAGAGAGAGAGGGGTATATACCAGAGAGAGAGAGAGAGAGAGAGAGAGAGAGAGGGGGGAGGGTATATACCAGAGAGAGAGAGAGGGGTATATACCAGAGAGAGAGAGAGAGGGGTATATACCAGAGAGAGAGAGGGGGGGGGGGGGATATACCAGAGAGAGAGAGAGGGGTATATAACAGAGAGAGAGAGGGGGGGGGGGATATACCAGAGAGAGAGAGAGAGAGAGAGAGGGGTATATACCAGAGAGAGAGAGAGGGGTATATACCAGAGAGAGAGAGAGAGGGGTATATACCAGAGAGAGAGAGAGAGGGGTATATACCAGAGAGAGAGAGAGAGAGAGAGAGAGAGAGAGAGAGAGGGGTATATACCAGAGAGAGAGTGAGAGAGGGGTATATACCAGAGAGAGAGGGGTATATACCAGAGAGAGAGAGAGGGGGGTATATACCAGAGAGAGAGGGGTATATACCAGAGAGAGTGAGAGAGAGAGAGAGAGAGAGAGAGGGGTATATACCAGAGAGAGAGAGAGAGAGAGAGAGAGAGAGGGGGGGGGGTATATACCAGAGAGAGAGAGAGGGGTATATACCAGAGAGAGAGAGAGAGAGAGAGGGGTATATACCAGAGAGAGAGAGGGGTATATACCAGAGAGTGAGGGAGAGAGGGGTATATACCAGAGAGTGAGGGAGAGAGGGGTATATACCAGAGAGAGAGAGAGAGAGGGGTATATACCAGAGAGAGAGAGAGAGTGGGGTATATACCAGAGCGAGAGAGAGAGGGGTATATACCAGAGAGAGAGAGAGGGGTATATACCAGAGAGAGAGAGAGAGGGGTATATACCAGAGAGAGAGAGAGAGGGGTATATACCAGAGAGAGAGAGAGGGGGGGGTATATACCAGAGAGAGAGAGAGAGAGATGGTATATACCAGAGAGAGAGTGAGAGAGGGGTATATACCAGAGAGAGAGAGAGGGGTATATACCAGAGAGAGAGAGAGAGGGGTATATACCAGAGAGAGAGAGAGAGAGAGGGGTATATACCAGAGAGAGAGTGAGAGAGGGGTATATACCAGAGAGAGAGGGGTATATACCAGAGAGAGAGAGAGGGGGGTATATACCAGAGAGAGAGGGGTATATACCAGAGAGAGTGAGAGAGAGAGAGAGAGAGAGAGAGAGAGAGGGGTATATATCAGAGAGAGAGAGAGAGAGGGGGGTATATACCAGAGAGAGAGAGAGAGGGGTATATACCAGAGAGAGAGAGAGAGAGAGAGAGAGGGGGGGGTATATACCAGAGAGAGAGAGAGAGAGGGGTATATACCAGAGAGAGAGAGGGGTATATACCAGAGAGTGAGGGAGAGAGGGGTATATACCAGAGAGAGAGAGAGAGAGAGGGGTATATACCAGAGAGAGAGAGAGAGAGAGAGAGAGAGTGGGGTATATACCAGAGCGAGAGAGAGAGGGGTATATACCAGAGAGAGAGAGAGAGAGAGGGGTATATACCAGAGAGTGAGGGAGAGAGGGGGGTATATACCAGAGAGAGAGAGAGAGAGAGAGTGGGGTATATACCAGAGCGAGAGAGAGAGAGAGAGGGGTATATACCAGAGAGAGAGAGAGAGAGAGAGAGAGTGGGGTATATACCAGAGCGAGAGAGAGAGAGAGAGAGGGGTATATACCAGAGAGAGAGGGGTATATACCAGAGAGTGAGGGAGAGAGGGGTATATACCAGAGAGAGAGAGAGAGGGGTATATACCAGAGCGAGAGAGAGAGAGAGAGAGGGGGGTATATACCAGAGAGAGAGAGAGAGAGAGAGGGGTATATACCAGAGAGAGAGAGAGAGGTATATACCAGAGAGAGAGAGAGGGGGGTATATACCAGAGAGAGAGAGAGAGAGAGAGAGAGAGAGAGAGAGGGGTATATACCAGAGAGAGAGAGAGAGAGAGAGAGGGGTATATACCAGAGAGAGAGAGAGAGAGAGGGGTATATACCAGAGAGAGAGAGGGGGGTATATACCAGAGAGAGAGAGAGAGAGAGAGTGGGGTATATACCAGAGAGAGAGAGAGAGTGGGGTATATACTAGAGAGAGAGAGAGGGGGGTATATACCAGAGAGAGAGAGAGAGAGTGGGGTATATACCAGAGAGAGAGAGAGAGAGGGGGGTATATACCAGAGAGAGAGGGGTATATACCAGAGAGAGAGAGAGAGGGGGGGGTATATACCAGAGAGAGAGAGAGAGGGGGGGTATATACCAGAGAGAGAGAGAGGGGGGGTATATACCAGAGAGAGAGAGAGAGGGGTATATACCAGAGAGAGAGAGGGGGGTATATACCAGAGAGAGAGAGAGAGAGTGGGGTATATACCAGAGAGAGAGAGAGAGAGAGGGGTATATACCAGAGAGAGAGAGAGAGAGAGAGAGAGGGGTATATACCAGAGAGAGAGAGAGTGGGGTATATACCAGAGAGAGAGAGAGAGAGAGTGGGGTATATACCAGAGAGAGAGAGGGGGGTATATACCAGAGAGAGAGAGAGAGGGGTATATACCAGAGAGAGAGAGAGGGGTATATACCAGAGAGAGAGGGGGGTATATACCAGAGAGAGAGAGAGAGGGGGGTATATACCAGAGAGAGAGAGAGGGGTATATACCAGAGAGAGAGAGGGGGGTATATACCAGAGAGAGAGAGAGAGGGTGGTATATACCAGAGAGAGAGAGAGGGGGTATATACCAGAGAGAGAGAGAGAGAGAGGGGTATATACCAGAGAGAGAGAGAGAGAGAGAGAGAGAGAGAGAGAGAGAGGGGTATATACCAGAGAGAGAGAGAGAGAGGGGTATATACCAGAGAGAGAGGGGGGTATATACCAGAGAGAGAGAGGGGGTATATACCAGAGAGAGAGAGAGAGAGAGAGGGGTATATACCAGAGAGAGAGAGAGGGGTATATACCAGAGAGAGAGAGAGGGGGGTATATACCAGAGAGAGAGAGGGGTATATACCAGAGAGAGAGAGAGAGAGAGAGAGGTATATACCAGAGAGAGAGAGAGAGGGGTATATACCAGAGAGAGAGAGAGTGGGGTATATACCAGAGAGAGAGAGAGTGGGGTATATACCAGAGAGAGAGAGAGGGGGGTATATACCAGAGAGAGAGAGAGAGAGAGGGGTATATACCAGAGAGAGAGAGGGGGGTATATACCAAAGAGAGAGAGAGAGAGGGGTATATACCAGAGAGAGAGAGGGGTATATACCAGAGAGAGAGAGAGAGAGAGAGTGGGGTATATACCAGAGAGAGAGAGGGGGGTATATACCAGAGAGAGAGAGGGGGGTATATACCAGAGAGAGAGAGAGAGAGAGAGTGGGGTATATACCAGAGAGTGAGGGAGAGAGGGGTATATACCAGAGCGAGAGAGAGAGAGAGAGAGGAGTATATACCAGAGAGAGAGAGAGAGGGGTATATACCAGAGAGAGAGAGAGAGAGAGGAGTATATACCAGAGAGAGAGAGAGAGAGGGGTATATACCAGAGAGAGAGAGAGAGAGGGGTATATACCAGAGAGAGAGAGAGAGGGGTATATACCAGAGAGAGAGGGGTATATACCAGAGAGAGAGAGAGAGAGAGAGTGGGGTATATACCAGAGAGAGAGAGAGAGAGAGAGAGTGGGGTATATACCAGAGAGTGAGGGAGAGAGGGGTATATACCAGAGAGAGAGAGAGAGGGGTATATACCAGAGAGAGAGAGAGAGAGTGGGGTATATACCAGAGAGAGAGAGAGAGAGAGTGGGGTATATACCAGAGAGTGAGGGAGAGAGAGAGGGGTATATACCAGAGAGAGAGAGAGAGAGAGAGAGAGAGAAAGGCATATATCAGAGAGAGGGGTATATACCAGAGAGAGAGAGAGAGGGGGGTATATACCAGAGAGAGAGAGAGAGAGAGAGAGGGGGGGAGAGAGAGAGAGGGGGGTATATACCAGAGAGAGAGAGAGAGAAAGGCATATATCAGAGAGAGGGGTATATACCAGAGAGAGAGAGGGAGAGAGAGAGAGAAAGGCATATATCAGAGAGAGGGGTATATACCATATAGAGGGGGTACATATAGGTGGCGGCATTTACAGAGAATTGGGTGCATACAGGAGTTGGCATACGCTAGGTAATGGGCACATTCTGCAGGCGGTATATACCAGGGAGTGGGCACATATATGAGGTGGCATGTGGGAGAGGGCATGTACAGGGTGTGGGATAATTCAAGGAATAGGGACATATAGGGGACAGCATATTCTAGGGAGTGGACATGTACAGTAGGCGGCATATACCAGTGAATGGGCACATACAGGAGATGGCATATACAATGGAGGTGGCACATACAGCAGGCGTCTGACTATGGAATGGGCATGCACAGGGGGTGGCATATTTCAGGGAGTGAGTGCGTACAGAGAGCGGCATATACCTGAGAGAGAGGACACATGCTATGTGAGACATATACCATATAGAGTGGGCACATACAGGAGGCGGCATATATAAGGAAGTGGGCGTGTACAGGAGATGAGATATGCCAGGTAGTGGGCATGTACAGGAGGCGGCATATACAGACGGGGCATATCCCAGGGAGAGAGCACGTACAGAGGGAGACATATACCAGACGGTGGGCACATACAGAGGGAGACATATACCAGACGGTGGGCACATACAGAGGGAGATATATACCAGACGGTGGGCACATACAGAGAGTGACATATACCAGACGGTGGGCACATACAGAGGGAGATATATACCAGACAGTGGGCACATACAGAGAGTGACATATACCAGACAGTGGGCACATACAGAGAGTGACATATACCAGACAGTGGGCACATACAGAGGGAGATATATACCAGACAGTGGGCACATACAGAGAGTGACATATACCAGACGGTGGGCACATACAGAGGGAGACATATACCAGACGGTGGGCACATACAGAGGGAGACATATACCAGACGGTGGGCACATACAGAGGGAGATATATACCAGACAGTGGGCACATACAGAGAGTGACATATACCAGACAGTGGGCACATACAGAGAGTGACATATACCAGACAGTGGGCACATACAGAGGGAGATATATACCAGACAGTGGGCACATACAGAGAGTGACATATACCAGACAGTGGGTACATACAGAGGGCAACATATACCAGACAGTGGGTACATACAGAGGGCGACATATACCAGACAGTGGGCACGTACAGAGGGCGACATATACCAGACAGTGGGCACGTACAGAGGGCGAAATATACCAGACAGTGGGCACGTACAGAGGGCGAAATATACCAGATGGGTGACACGTACAGAGAGTGACATATACCAGACAGTGGGCACATACAGAGAGTAACATATACCAGACAGTGGGCACATACAGAGGGCGACATATACCAGACAGTGGGCACGTACAGAGGGCGACATATACCAGACAGTGGGCACATACAGAGGGAGACATATACCAGACGGTGGGCACGTACAAAGAGTGACATATACCAGACGGTGGGCACATACAGAGGGAGACATATACCAGACGGTGGGCACGTACAGAGGGAGACATATACCAGACGGTGGGCACGTACAGAGGTGATATATACCAGACGGTGGGCACGTACAGAGGTGATATATACCAGATGGTGGGTACATACAGAGGGAGACATATACCAGACGGTGGGCACGTACAGAGGTGATATATACCAGATGGTGGGCACATACAGAGGGAGACATATACCAGACGGTGGGCACGTACAGAGGGAGACATATACCAGATGGTGGGCACATACAGAGGGAGACATATACCAGACGGTGGGCACATACAGAGAGTGACATATACCAGACGGTGGGCACATACAGAGGGAGACATATACTAGACGGTGGGCACATACAGAGGGAGACATATACCAGACGGTGGGCACATACAGAGGGAGACATATACCAGACGGTGGGCACGTACAGAGGTGATATATACCAGATGGTGGGCACATACAGAGGGAGACATATACCAGACGGTGGGCACATACAGAGAGTGACATATACCAGACGGTGGGAACATACAGAGGGAGACATATACTAGACGGTGGGCACATACAGAGGGAGACATATACCAGACGGTGGGCACATACAGAGGGAGATATATACCAGACGGTGGGCACGTACAGAGGTGATAAATACCAGATGGTGGGCACGTACAGAGGGAGACATATACCAGATGGTGGGCACATACAGAGGGAGACATATACCAGACGGTGGGCACATACAGAGGGAGACATATACTAGATGGTGGGCACGTACAGAGAGTAACATATACCAGACAGTGGGCACGTACAGAGGGAGACATATACTAGACGGTGGGCACATACAGAGGGAGACATATACCAGATGGTGGGCACATACAGAGAGTGACATATACCAGACGGTGGGTACATACAGAGAGTGACATATACCAGACGGTGGGCACGTACAGAGGTGATATATACCAGACGGTGGGCACATACAGAGGGAGACATATACCAGACGGTGGGCACATACAGAGGGAGACATATACCAGACAGTGGGCACATACAGAGAGTGACATATACCAGACGGTGGGCACATACAGAGGGAGACATATACCAGACGGTGGGCACATACAGAGGGAGACATATACCAGACAGTGGGCACATACAGAGGGAGACATATACCAGACGGTGGGCACGTACAGAGGTGATATATACCAGACGGTGGGCACATACAGAGGGAGACATATACCAGACGGTGGGCACATACAGAGGGAGACATATACCAGACGGTGGGCACATACAGAGAGTGACATATACCAGACAGTGGGCACATACAGAGAGTGACATATACCAGACGGTGGGTACATACAGAGAGTGACATATACCAGACGGTGGGCACGTACAGAGGTGATATATACCAGACGGTGGGCACATACAGAGGGAGACATATACCAGACGGTGGGCACATACAGAGGGAGACATATACCAGACGGTGGGCACATACAGAGAGTGACATATACCAGACAGTGGGCACATACAGAGGGCGACATATACCAGACAGTGGGCACGTACAGAGGGCGACATATACCAGACAGTGGGCACGTACAGAGGGAGACATATACCAGACGGTGGGCACATACAGAGGGAGACATATACCAGACGGTGGGCACGTACAAAGAGTGACATATACCAGACGGTGGGCACATACAGAGGGAGACATATACCAGACGGTGGGCACATACAGAGAGTGACATATACCAGACGGTGGGCACGTACAGAGGGAGACATATACCAGACGGTGGGCACGTACAGAGGTGATATATACCAGACGGTGGGCACGTACAGAGGTGATATATACCAGATGGTGGGCACATACAGAGGGAGACATATACCAGACGGTGGGCACGTACAGAGGGAGACATATACCAGATGGTGGGCACATACAGAGGGAGACATATACCAGACGGTGGGCACATACAGAGGGAGACATATACTAGATGGTGGGCACATACAGAGGGAGACATATACCAGACGGTGGGCACATACAGAGAGTGACATATACCAGACGGTGGGCACATACAGAGGGAGACATATACTAGACGGTGGGCACATACAGAGGGAGACATATACCAGACGGTGGGCACATACAGAGAGTAACATATACCAGACGGTGGGCACGTACAGAGGGAGACATATACCAGATGGTGGGCACATACAGAGGGAGACATATACCAGACGGTGGGCACATACAGAGGGAGACATATACTAGATGGTGGGCACATACAGAGGGAGACATATACCAGACGGTGGGCACATACAGAGAGTGACATATACCAGACGGTGGGCACATACAGAGGGAGACATATACTAGACGGTGGGCACATACAGAGGGAGACATATACCAGACGGTGGGCACATACAGAGAGTAACATATACCAGACGGTGGGCACGTACAGAGGTGATATATACCAGACGGTGGGCACATACAGAGGGAGACATATACCAGACGGTGGGCACATACAGAGGGAGACATATACCAGACGGTGGGCACGTACAGAGGTGATATATACCAGATGGTGGGCACATACAGAGGGAGACATATACCAGACGGTGGGCACATACAGAGGGAGATATATACCAGACAGTGGGCACATACAGAGAGTGACATATACCAGACAGTGGGCACATACAGAGAGTGACATATACCAGACAGTGGGCACATACAGAGGGAGATATATACCAGACAGTGGGCACATACAGAGAGTGACATATACCAGACGGTGGGAACATACAGAGGGAGACATATACCAGACGGTGGGCACGTACAGAGGTGATATATACCAGATGGTGGGCACATACAGAGGGAGACATATACCAGACGGTGGGCACATACAGAGAGTGACATATACTAGACGGTGGGCACATACAGAGGGAGACATAAACCAGACGGTGGGCACATACAGAGGGAGATATATACCAGACGGTGGGCACGTACAGAGGTGATAAATACCAGATGGTGGGCACGTACAGAGGGAGACATATACCAGATGGTGGGCACATACAGAGGGAGACATATACCAGACGGTGGGCACATACAGAGGGAGACATATACTAGATGGTGGGCACGTACAGAGAGTAACATATACCAGACAGTGGGCACGTACAGAGGGAGACATATACTAGACGGTGGGCACATACAGAGGGAGACATATACCAGATGGTGGGCACATACAGAGAGTGACATATACCAGACGGTGGGTACATACAGAGAGTGACATATACCAGACGGTGGGCACGTACAGAGGTGATATATACCAGACGGTGGGCACATACAGAGGGAGACATATACCAGACGGTGGGCACATACAGAGGGAGACATATACCAGACAGTGGGCACATACAGAGAGTGACATATACCAGACGGTGGGTACATACAGAGAGTGACATATACCAGACGGTGGGCACGTACAGAGGTGATATATACCAGACGGTGGGCACATACAGAGGGAGACATATACCAGACAGTGGGCACATACAGAGGGAGACATATACCAGACGGTGGGCACGTACAGAGGGAGACATATACCAGACGGTGGGTACATACAGAGAGTGACATATACCAGACGGTGGGTACATACAGAGAGTGACATATACCAGACGGTGGGCACGTACAGAGGTGATATATACCAGACGGTGGGCACATACAGAGGGAGACATATACCAGACAGTGGGCACATACAGAGGGAGACATATACCAGACAGTGGGCACATACAGAGGGAGACATATACCAGACGGTGGGCACGTACAGAGGTGATATATACCAGACGGTGGGCACATACAGAGGGAGACATATACCAGACGGTGGGCACATACAGAGGGAGACATATACCAGACGGTGGGCACATACAGAGGGAGACATATACCAGACGGTGGGCACATACAGAGAGTGACATATACCAGACAGTGGGCACATACAGAGAGTGACATATACCAGACGGTGGGTACATACAGAGAGTGACATATACCAGACGGTGGGCACGTACAGAGGTGATATATACCAGACGGTGGGCACATACAGAGGGAGACATATACCAGACGGTGGGCACATACAGAGGGAGACATATACCAGACGGTGGGCACATACAGAGAGTGACATATACCAGACAGTGGGCACATACAGAGAGTGACATATACCAGACGGTGGGTACATACAGAGAGTGACATATACCAGACGGTGGGCACGTACAGAGGTGATATATACCAGACGGTGGGCACATACAGAGGGAGACATATACCAGACAGTGGGCACATACAGAGGGAGACATATACCAGACGGTGGGCACATACAGAGAGTGACATATACCAGACAGTGGGCACATACAGAGAGTGACATATGCCAGACGGTGGGCACGTACAGAGGTGATATATACCAGACGGTGGGCACATACAGAGGGAGACATATACCAGACGGTGGGCACATACAGAGGGAGACATATACTAGATGGTGGGCACATACAGAGGGAGACATATACTAGACGGTGGGCACGTACAGAGGGAGACATATACTAGACGGTGGGCACATATGGATCAGATTGTACAGCTAGGATTGCATAGATCAGATTGTACAGCTAGGACTGTGTGGATCAGATTGTACAGCTAGGATTGTATAGATCAGATTGTACAGCTCGGATTGTATAGTTCAGATTGTACAGCTCAGACTGTATGGCTCAGATTGTACAGCTAGGATTGTTTAGATCAGATTGTACAGCTAGGACTGTCTGGATCAGATTGTACAGCTAGGATTGTATAGATCAGATTGTACAGCTAGGACTGTGTGGATCAGATTGTACAGCCAGGACTGTCTGGATCAGATTGTACAGCTAGAATCGTGTGGATCAGATTGTACAGCTAGGATTGTATAGATCAGATTGTACCGCTCGGACTGTATGGATCAGATTATACAGCTAGGATTGTATAGATCAGATTGTACAGCTCGGACTGTATAGATCAGATTGTACAGCTAGGATTGTATAGATCAGATTGTACAGCTAGAACTGTATAGATCAGATTGTACAGCCAGGACTGTGTGGATCAGATTGTACAGCCCGGACTGTGTGGATCAGATTGTACAGCTCGGATTGTGTAGATCAGATTGTACGGCTAGGATTGTATGGATCAGATTGTACAGCTCGGACTGTGTGGATCAGATTGTACAGCTCGGACTGTATGGATCAGATTGTACAGCTCAGACTGTATGGATCAGATTGTACAGCTAGGATTGTATGGATCAGATTGTACAGCTCAGACTGTATGGATCAGATTGTACGGCTAGGATTGTATAGATCAGATTGTACGGCTAGGACTGTGTGAATCAGATTGTACAGCTCGGACTGTATGATCAGATTGTACAGCTAGGATTGTATAGATCAGATTGTACAGCCAGGTCTGTGTGGATCAGATTGTACAGCCCGGACTGTATAGATCAGATCTTACAGCCAGGTCTGTGTGGATCAGATTGTACAGCTAGGACTGTGTGGATCAGATTGTACAGCCTGGACTGTATAGATCAGATTGTACAGCCAGGTCTGTGTGGATCAGATTGTACAGCCCGGACTGTATAGATCAGATTGTACAGCCAGGTCTGTGTGGATCAGATTGTACAGCCCGGACTGTATAGATCAGATTGTACAGCCCGGACTGTATA
Organism: Bufo bufo; assembly: GCF_905171765.1. Classification (NCBI taxonomy): domain Eukaryota; kingdom Metazoa; phylum Chordata; class Amphibia; order Anura; family Bufonidae; genus Bufo; species Bufo bufo. The sequence goes on along the minus strand of NC_053394.1, from coordinate 2,875,753 downwards.
GATCAGATTGTACAGCTAGGACTGTCTGGATCAGATTGTACAGCTAGGACTGTCTGGATCAGATTGTACAGCTGGGATTTGATAAATCAGATTGTACAGCTAGGTTTTCCTATTGAAAGCAGTGAGGTGTGAACGTAGTGTTACGGCGGGATTAACCCTTTATGCGCTGTCCTCTCCTTACAGACCAGAGCCTGGTCCTCGCCATGTCCCTGACAGAGATCGGCCTCCTGCGGTGGCTCCGGGAGGGCCGGCAGTCCAGGAAGCTCATCCTCCTCATCGTCTTCATCGCCCTCCTACTGGATAACATGCTGCTCACTGTGGTGGGTGAGTACCAGGGGAGCAGCGAGCGGGGGAGCGACTGCTGGAGGACGCGGAGGTCCCTCTAATACTCTGAGATGATTATTAGGAGATTGTCAGTACTGGTAGTAGTAGTAATAATGCTAATAGTAGTAACAGTAGTAATAATAGTAACAACAATATTAGTAGAAGCAGTGATAATGATAATTGTAAGGCTACTTTCACACTAGCGGTTTTCTTTTCCGGCACCGAGTTCCGTCCTAGGGGCTCAATACCGGGAAAGAACCGATCAGTTTCATCCCCCTGGATTCTGAATGGAGAGCGATCCGCTCAGGAAGCATCAGGACGTCTTCACTTCAGTCTTTATGACTGTTCAGGGAGGAGATAATACCGCCGCGTGCTACCGTTTTATCTCCGGCCAAAAAAACTGAGCACTTGCCAGAATGCAATTAGAAATGTATTAGTGCCGGATGCGGCATTCAAAATACCGCAGTGCTGTATCCGTCCTTCCGGTCTGCACATGCGTGCATGTGCATATCAAGCATATCCTCTAGCAGGGATCAGTGTACATTACACATCACAGTGTCCTCTCCACAGTGATCAGTGTACATTACACATCACAGTGTCCTCTCCACGGTGATCGGTGTACATTACACATCACAGCGTCATCTCCGCAGGGATCAGTGTACATTACACATCACACCGTCCTCTCCACTGTGATCGGTGTATATTACACATCACGGCGTCCTCTCCACGGTGATCGGTGTACATTACACATCACGTCGTCCTCTCCACGGTGATCGGTGTACATTACACATCACACCCTCCTCTCCACAGTGATCGGTGTACATTACACATCACAGCGTCATCTCCACTGTGATCGGTGTACATTACACATCACACCATCCTCTCCATGGTGATCGGTGTATATTACACATCACACCGTCCTCTCCATGGTGATCGGTGTACATTACACATCACACCGTCCTCTCCACGGTGATCGGTGTACATTACACATCACGGCGTCCTCTCCACGGTGATCAGTGTACATTACACATCACAGTGTCCTCTCCACGGTGATCGGTGTACATTACACATCACACCGTCCTCTCCATGGTGATCGGTGTACATTACACATCACGGTGTCCTCTCCACTGTGATCGGTGTACATTACACATCACACCGTCCTCTCCACTGTGATCGGTGTACATTACACATCACGGCGTCCTCTCCATGGTGATCGGTGTACATTACACATCACGGCGTCCTCTCCACGGTGATCGGTGTACATTACACATCACACCGTCCTCTCCACTGTGATCGGTGTACATTACACATCACACCATCCTCTCCACGGTGATCGGTGTACATTACACATCACACCGTCCTCTCCACGGTGATCGGTGTACATTACACATCACACCGTCCTCTCCATGGTGATCGGTGTACATTACACATCACACCGTCCTCTCCACGGTGATCGGTGTACATTACACATCACGGCGTCCTCTCCACGGTGATCGGTGTACATTACACATCACACCGTCCTCTCCACTGTGATCGGTGTACATTACACATCACAGCGTCATCTCCACTGTGATCGGTGTACATTACACATCACACCATCCTCTCCATGGTGATCGGTGTATATTACACATCACACCGTCCTCTCCATGGTGATCGGTGTACATTACACATCACACCGTCCTCTCCACGGTGATCGGTGTACATTACACATCACGGTGTCCTCTCCACTGTGATCAGTGTACATTACACATCACACCGTCCTCTCCACTGTGATCGGTGTACATTACACATCACGGCGTCCTCTCCATGGTGATCGGTGTACATTACACATCACACCGTCCTCTCCACGGTGATCGGTGTACATTACACATCACGGCGTCCTCTCCACTGTGATCGGTGTACATTACACATCACACCGTCCTCTCCACTGTGATCGGTGTACATTACACATCACGGCGTCCTCTCCATGGTGATCGGTGTACATTACACATCACACCGTCCTCTCCACGGTGATCGGTGTACATTACACATCACACCGTCCTCTCCACGGTGATCGGTGTACATTACACATCACGGCGTCCTCTCCACGGTGATCGGTGTACATTACACATCACACCGTCCTCTCCATGGTGATCGGTGTACATTACACATCACACCATCCTCTCCACGGTGATCGGTGTACATTACACATCACACCGTCCTCTCCACTGTGATCGGTGTACATTACACATCACACCGTCCTCTCCACTGTGATCGGTGTACATTACACATCACGGCGTCCTCTCCACGGTGATCGGTGTACATTACACATCACACCGTCCTCTCCACTGTGATCGGTGTACATTACACATCACAGCGTCATCTCCACTGTGATCGGTGTACATTACACATCACACCATCCTCTCCATGGTGATCGGTGTACATTACACATCACACCGTCCTCTCCACTGTGATCGGTGTACATTACACATCACACCGTCCTCTCCACTGTGATCGGTGTACATTACACATCACGGCGTCCTCTCCACGGTGATCGGTGTACATTACACATCACGGCGTCCTCTCCACGGTGATCGGTGTACATTACACATCACACCCTCCTCTCCACAGTGATCGGTGTACATTACACATCACAGCGTCATCTCCACTGTGATCGGTGTACATTACACATCACACCATCCTCTCCATGGTGATCGGTGTATATTACACATCACACCGTCCTCTCCATGGTGATCGGTGTACATTACACATCACACCGTCCTCTCCACGGTGATCGGTGTACATTACACATCACGGCGTCCTCTCCACGGTGATCGGTGTACATTACACATCACACCGTCCTCTCCACTGTGATCGGTGTACATTACACATCACACCGTCCTCTCCACTGTGATCGGTGTACATTACACATCACGGCGTCCTCTCCACGGTGATCGTGTACATTACACATCACGGCGTCCTCTCCACGGTGATCGGTGTACATTACACATCACACCGTCCTCTCCACTGTGATCGGTGTACATTACACATCACAGCGTCATCTCCACTGTGATCGGTGTACATTACACATCACACCATCCTCTCCATGGTGATCGGTGTATATTACACATCACACCGTCCTCTCCATGGTGATCGGTGTACATTACACATCACACCGTCCTCTCCACGGTGATCGGTGTACATTACACATCACACCGTCCTCTCCACGGTGATCGGTGTACATTACACATCACACCGTCCTCTCCATGGTGATCGGTGTACATTACACATCACACCATCCTCTCCACGGTGATCGGTGTACATTACACATCACACCGTCCTCTCCACTGTGATCGGTGTACATTACACATCACACCGTCCTCTCCACTGTGATCGGTGTACATTACACATCACGGCGTCCTCTCCACGGTGATCGGTGTACATTACACATCACACCGTCCTCTCCACTGTGATCGGTGTACATTACACATCACAGCGTCATCTCCACTGTGATCGGTGTACATTACACATCACACCATCCTCTCCATGGTGATCGGTGTACATTACACATCACACCGTCCTCTCCACTGTGATCGGTGTACATTACACATCACACCGTCCTCTCCACTGTGATCGGTGTACATTACACATCACGGCGTCCTCTCCACGGTGATCGGTGTACATTACACATCACGGCGTCCTCTCCACGGTGATCGGTGTACATTACACATCACACCCTCCTCTCCACAGTGATCGGTGTACATTACACATCACAGCGTCATCTCCACTGTGATCGGTGTACATTACACATCACACCATCCTCTCCATGGTGATCGGTGTATATTACACATCACACCGTCCTCTCCATGGTGATCGGTGTACATTACACATCACACCGTCCTCTCCACGGTGATCGGTGTACATTACACATCACGGCGTCCTCTCCACGGTGATCGGTGTACATTACACATCACACCGTCCTCTCCATGGTGATCGGTGTACATTACACATCACACCATCCTCTCCACGGTGATCGGTGTACATTACACATCACACCGTCCTCTCCACTGTGATCGGTGTACATTACACATCACACCGTCCTCTCCACTGTGATCGGTGTACATTACACATCACGGCGTCCTCTCCATGGTGATCGGTGTACATTACACATCACGGCGTCCTCTCCACGGTGATCGGTGTACATTACACATCACACCGTCCTCTCCACTGTGATCGGTGTACATTACACATCACACCGTCCTCTCCACTGTGATCGGTGTACATTACACATCACGGCGTCCTCTCCACGGTGATCGGTGTACATTACACATCACGGCGTCCTCTCCACGGTGATCGGTGTACATTACACATCACACCGTCCTCTCCACTGTTATCGGTGTACATTACACATCACAGCGTCATCTCCACTGTGATCGGTGTACATTACACATCACACCATCCTCTCCATGGTGATCGGTGTATATTACACATCACACCGTCTTCTCCATGGTGATCGGTGTACATTACACATCACACCGTCCTCTCCACGGTGATCGGTGTACATTACACATCACGGCGTCCTCTCCACGGTGATCGGTGTACATTACACATCACACCATCCTCTCCATGGTGATCGGTGTACATTACACATCACACCATCCTCTCCACGGTGATCGGTGTACATTACACATCACACCGTCCTCTCCACTGTGATCGGTGTACATTACACATCACACCGTCCTCTCCACTGTGATCGGTGTACATTACACATCACGGCGTCCTCTCCATGGTGATCGGTGTACAGTACACATCACGGCGTCCTCTCCACGGTGATCGGTGTACATTACACATCACGGCGTCCTCTCCACGGTGATCGGTGTATATTACACATCACACCGTCCTCTCCATGGTGATCGGTGTACATTACACATCACACCGTCCTCTCCATGGTGATCGGTGTACATTACACATCACGGCATCCTCTCCACGGTGATCGGTGTACATTACACATCACACCGTCCTCTCCACTGTGATCGGTGTACATTACACATCACGGCATCCTCTCCATGGTGATCGGTGTACATTACACATCACACCGTCCTCTCCACTGTGATCGGTGTACATTACACATCACACCGTCCTCTCCGCAGGGAACGGTGTACATTACACATCACACTGTCCTCTCCACGGTGATCAGTGTACATTAAACATCACACCGTCCTCTCCACAGTGATTGGTGTACATTACACATCACAGCATCATCTTTACTGTGATCGGTGTACATTACACATCACACCCTCCTCTCCATGGTGATCGGTGTACATTACACATCACACCGTCCTCTCCACAGTGATTGGTGTACATTACACATCACAGCGTCATCTCCACAGTGATTGGTGTACATTACACATCACAGCGTCATCTCCACAGTGATCGGTGTACATTACACATCACACCCTCCTCTCCATGGTGATCGGTGTACATTACACATCACACCGCCCTCTCCACGGTGATTGGTGTACATTACACATCACACCGTCCTCTCCACGGTGAATGGTGTATGTGGCGAAAGCCACTTCGCCACTGTGTTTTGGAGGGGGCTGTTTGCCCGCTTCCTGCCCTAGGATTATGGCCCATACTAACTTTGAAGGAGAAGACAGACCGGCCGCACAGCTTAAATCTGTGGAACTGTTTTGGGCAGGAAAGCCATGCTTGCGGCCGGCCAAATGTGACTTCCATGGAATTCGGGAACCCCTGCTCAGATCTGGGTGATTTTTGGATATGTTGTTCACCCAGATCAGAGCTATCCATGGATGTATACATTATGGGGATATGTGGGGTTTTGGGGTGTTTTCTGTGTTTGGGGGAAAAATGTGTGTTTTCTGTCTGTGAGTGATTAAGTTAGCCCATTACGTTTGGTAATTGTATTTTGTTGATTGCGTCTCTGACAATGCCAGTGTGTTAGTTAATTGCGTCTCAGACAATGCTAGTGTGTTAGTTAATTGCGTCTCAGACAACGCTCATTGTATTTTGTTGTTTGCGTCACAGACAGAGGGAAGGGGATTTTATGTACAATTGCTGGGAAGGTTCAATACTGTAAATGCATGTGATTGGCTAAAATATAAACTGTCACAGTCTTTTACAAGGGCCCCAGGGGGAGTGTCCCTTGCTAGGAGACCAGCATAAAAGGCTGAAAAATAACCCATTAAACAGTTCTGCTTAACCCTCAAGCGAAGTGTCGTCTCGTTCTTAGGGGGAATTGGATTGTATGCTGATTGCCAGGAGTGTAAACTGTGTAACGGATCCGCTTCCGTTAATGGACGCTTCCTAGCTTGCGCCGAGGACCACAAGCACCGCACTGGACACCACGACCACCGCAGACTCCACAACCGCCGTAGCTTAACTGGAGCCGCGCCGTCTTCCTTCCACCCTGAATGAACCTCCAGCATTCAGGACCGTGTGGGAAAGATCTCTCCTCCAGGGAATATGCAGAGCATAGCAATCCCCCGCGTGATGCAGCAATTCCCTCCAATAACGAGACGAGGCTTCGTTTTGAAGGGTTAGAAAAACATGAACTGAACTGAACTCTTTATTGAGGGCTACCCGCCCGTATTTATGCAGGTCCCCACAATGCATCATGGTTTCCTCGTCTCTGCCCTGGAGACACCCGAAGAGCAATTCAATTATCTCTCAGGACAAAGGGAAATCACCAATACACATGTGGGAACAACAGGGCAGGAATTACCACCTAAATACACAAAATCCTACCTTCTGTCTGGGATATAATTATGGATTAACATAACTATCACAGACAGTAAAAATACAGTTTTTAAACATACACTGTAACTTTAAAACCATACATTCTATCTCCATAAAAATTACATATTTAAACTCAGCATACATCAAACATAAACACTTCCAAAAATCCCACAAATGCCTCCAGCGGATCAAAAGTTAAGTGGAAGTCCTTTATGACCGACCGCAAGCACAATTTCCTGCCCAAAACAGTTCCATAGATTTGGGCTGTGCGGTCGGTCAATTTCATGCAGAAAACGACTAAGTCCCATCTTCGAACGGGACTTAGTCTCTGGAGCTGAAAGTTCAGTATGGAAGAAGGTAAGGGTCAGCGGTGTTCGTGTATTTGCGCATCCGATTTTAGTTCCACAGAATCTTTAGTATACACCGCTGACCGCGTTCGGTCCTATTAACAGTCCAGACATGCGGCATAGTTCTGTTCTTGAAGGGTAATATGTCCCGGGGCCATAGTCGTAGGGCAGGAGGCTAGCCATAAGTTTTCTATAATGCCCAGTGGCAAATGGCAGTTTGTCACACATCTCCCCTTTGGGGGGAAGACTAACCAGGCACCTGACCTTCTGTTGGTCAGTGCCTCCGTTAGTCGATCCACCAACCCACAGTAACCAAATGCCCGAGTAGCCCACCCACAACAAACAGGTACAAGGGTGACCCACCCACAAGAAACAGTTACTGCACCTGGGTATTTTGCTGTGGTGATGGGGCCACATGCTGTGGGGACTTGAGGGAGGGCAGAGGCCGACTGCACTCTGCCCAGCTGCCAGCTCTTCTGCTGGGGTGCTGAGACCATAGTCCGGCTCAGTAGCCAGAGGAACATGGGAGTCAATAGGGGTTAACATCGCCTCTGTTAACCCTGAGGCCACGTTAGGAGTTAACTGGGGAGGGGAATTTGTACTTACCCCCTCCTCCTGTTGTCCTGGTGAGGGTAGTGGGGGATCTGGACAGGCTGTCCAGCATCCCGGTAGGTCAGGCGCAGAGACCACGGTCCCATCTGCGCCGTCTGGGCGATTGGTGTCTCCCCTTGTTAGGGTAAGCTGCCGCTGGGGAGAGAGGGTGCTGCGCTCCTCTCCCTGAAACACAGGCTGCCGCTGGGGAGGAAGGACGACACCTTCAGCTCCCTGGGGTACACACTGCCACTGGGGGGGAAGGACGACACCTTCGGCCCCCTGGGGTACACACTGCCGCTGAGGAGGAAGGAGGGCACCTTCAGCTCCCTGTAACACCCACTGCCGCTGGGGAGGAAGGACGACACCTTCAGTTCCCTGGGGTTCACACTGCCGCTGGGGGGGAAGGACGACATCTTCGGCCCCCTGGGGTACACACTGCCGCTGGGGGGGAAGGACGACACCTTCGGCCCCCTGGGGTACACACTGCCGCTGGGGGGGAAGGACGACACCTTCGGTCCCCTGGGGTACACACTGCCGCTGGGGGGGAAGGACGACATCTTCGGCCCCCTGGGGTACACACTGCCGCTGGGGAGGAAGGACGACACCTTCGGCCCCCTGGGGTACACACTGCCGCCAGGGGGGGAAGGACGACACCTTCGGCCCCCTGGGGTACACACTGCCGCAGGGGGGGAAGGACGACACCTTCGGCCCCCTGTAACTCACGCTTTTGCTGGGGCGCAGGGACGGAATACTTCGCTATCTCTGCCCGATATTCTGCTTCCTGCTGCAGATACTCCGCCACTTCTGGTACAAGTTCCTCTGTTAGGAGGGGCCCGTAGATAGCCAACCGCCTCTTCAGTATAGCGTCAAACCGTACGTGACTATACCAATATTCCAGTTTTGCTTGGTGTTCCCAGGATGCTGCTCCTCGCACTAGGGAAGCCATCCCACTGCTTGCCACCAATGTAACGGATCCGCTTCCGTTAATGGACGCTTCCTAGATTGCGCCGAGGACCACAAGCACCGCACTGGACACCACGACCACCGCAGACTCCACGGTGATCGGTGTACATTACACATCACAGCATTCTCTCCACGGTGATCGGTGTACATTACACATCACACCGTCCTCTCCACAGTGATCGGTGTACATTACACATCACACCCTCCTCTCTACTGTGATCGGTGTACATTACACATCTCGGCGTCCTCTCCACGGTGATCGGTGTACATTACACATCACGGCATCCTCTCCACAGTGATCAGTGTACATTACACATCACGGCGTCCTCTCCACGGTGATCGGTGTACATTACACATCACACCGTCCTCTCCACAGTGATCGGTGTACATTACACATCACACCCTCCTCTCTACTGTGATCGGTGTACATTACACATCTCGGCGTCCTCTCCACGGTGATCGGTGTACATTACACATCACGGCATCCTCTCCACAGTGATCAGTGTACATTACACATCACAGCGTTCTCTCCACTGTGTTCAGTGTACATTACACATCACAGCGTTCTCTCAACTGTGTTCGGTGTACATTACACATCACTGTGTCCTCTCCACGGTGATCGGTGAATGTTACACATCATGGCGTCCTCTCCATGGTGATCAGTGTACATTACACCTAGCACCGTCCTCTTCACAGTGATCGGTGTACATTACACCTAGCACCGTCCTCTTCACAGTGATCGGTGTACATTACACCTAGCACCGTCCTCTCCACTGTGTTCGGTGTACATTACACATCACACCGTCCTCTCCATGGTGATCGGTGTACATTACACATCACAGCGTTCTCTCCACTGTGTTCGGTGTACATTACACATCACACCGTCCTCTCCACGGTGATCGGTGTACATTACACATCACACCGTCCTCTCCACGGTGATCGGTATACATTACACATCACGGCGTCCTCTCCACGGTGATCGGTGTACATTACACATCACACCGTCCTCTCCACAGTGATCGGTGTACATTACACATCACACCCTCCTCTCTACTGTGATCGGTGTACATTACACATCTCGGCGTCCTCTCCACGGTGATCGGTGTACATTACACATCACGGCATCCTCTCCACAGTGATCAGTGTACATTACACATCACAGCGTTCTCTCCACTGTGTTCAGTGTACATTACACATCACAGCGTTCTCTCAACTGTGTTCGGTGTACATTACACATCACTGTGTCCTCTCCACGGTGATCGGTGAATGTTACACATCATGGCGTCCTCTCCATGGTGATCAGTGTACATTACACCTAGCACCGTCCTCTTCACAGTGATCGGTGTACATTACACCTAGCACCGTCCTCTTCACAGTGATCGGTGTACATTACACCTAGCACCGTCCTCTCCACTGTGTTCGGTGTACATTACACATCACACCGTCCTCTCCATGGTGATCGGTGTACATTACACATCACAGCGTTCTCTCCACTGTGTTCGGTGTACATTACACATCACACCGTCCTCTCCACGGTGATCGGTGTACATTACACATCACACCGTCCTCTCCACGGTGATCGGTATACATTACACATCACGGCGTCCTCTCCACGGTGATCGGTGTACATTACACATCACTGTGTCCTCTTCACAGTGATCGGTGAATGTTACACATCATGGCGTCCTCTCCATGGTGATCGGTGTACATTACACCTAGCACCGTCCTCTTCACAGTGATCGGTGAACATTACACATTACGGCGTGACAGAACCTTTCATTGCTCCACCCACCGAGCCGGAGACGTGACAGAACCTTTCATTGCTCCACCCCCCGAGCTGGAGACGTGACAGAACCTTTCATTGCTCCACCCCCCGAGCCGGAGACGTGACAGAACCTTTCATTGCTCCACCCCCCGAGCCGGAGACGTGACAGAACCTTTCATTGCTCCACCCCCCGAGCCGGAGACGTGACAGAACCTTTCATTGCTCCACCCCCCGAGCCGGAGACGTGACAGAACCTTTCATTGCTCCACCCCCTGAGCCGGAGACGTGACAGAACCTTACATTGCTCCACCCCCCGAGCCGGAGACGTGACAGAACCTTTCATTGCTCCACCCCCCGAGCCGGAGACGTGGCAGAACCTTTAATTGCTCCACCCCCCGAGCCGGAGACGTGACAGAACCTTTCATTGCTCCACCCCCCGAGCCGGAGACGTGACAGAACCTTTAATTGCTCCACCCCCCGAGCCGGAGACGTGACAGAACCTTTCATTGCTCCACCCCCCGAGCCGGAGACGTGACAGAACCTTTCATTGCTCCACCCCCTGAGCCGAAGACGTGACAGAACCTTTCATTGCTCCACCACCCGAGCTGGAGATGTGACAGAACCTTTCATTGCTCCACCCCCCGAGCCGGAGACGTGACAGAACCTTTCATTGCTCCACCCCCCGAGCCGGAGACGTGACAGAACCTTTCATTGCTCCACCCCCCGAGCCGGAGACGTGGCAGAACCTTTAATTGCTCCACCCCCCGAGCCGGAGACGTGACAGAACCTTTCATTGCTCCACCCCCCGAGCCGGAGACGTGGCAGAACCTTTAATTGCTCCACCCCCCGAGCCGGAGACGTGACAGAACCTTTCATTGCTCCACCCCCCGAGCCGGAGACGTGACAGAACCTTTCATTGCTCCACCCCCTGAGCCGAAGACGTGACAGAACCTTTCATTGCTCCACCCCCCGAGCCAGAGACGTGACAGAACCTTTCATTGCTCCACCCCCCGAGCCGGAGACGTGACAGAACCTTTCATTGCTCTACCCCCCGAGCCGGAGACGTGACAGAACCTTTCATTGCTCCACCCACCGAGCCGGAGACGTGACAGAACCTTTCATTGCTCCACCCCCCGAGCCGGAGACGTGACAGAACCTTTCATTGCTCCACCCCCCGATCCGGAGACATGACAGAACCTTTCATTGCTCCACCCCCTGAGCCCGAGACGTGACAGAACCTTTCATTGCTCCACCCCCTGAGCCGGAGACGTGACAGAACCTTTCATTGCTCCACCCCCCGAGCTGGAGACGTGACAGAACCTTTCATTGCTCCACCCCCCGGGCCGGAGACGTGACAGAACCTTTCATTGCTCCACCCCCCGAGCCAGAGACGTGACAGAACCTTTCATTGCTCCACCCCCGGAGCCGGAGACGTGACAGAACCTTACATTGCTCCACCCCCGAGCCGGAGACGTGACAGAACCTTTCATTGCTCCACCCCCACGAGCCGGAGACGTGGCAGAACCTTTAATTGCTCCACCCCCCGAGCCGGAGACGTGACAGAACCTTTCATTGCTCCACCCCCCGAGCCGGAGACGTGACAGAACCTTTCATTGCTCCACCCCCCGAGCCGGAGACGTGACAGAACCTTTCATTGCTCCACCCCCCGAGCCGGAGTCGTGACAGAAACTTTCATTGCTCCACCCCCTGAGCCGGAGACGTGACAAAACCTTTCATTGCTCCACCCACCGAGCCGGAGACGTGACAGAACCTTTCATTGCTCCACCCCCCGAGCCGGAGACGTGACAGAACCTTTCATTGCTCCACCCCCCGAGCCGGAGGCGTGACAGAACCTTTCATTGCTCCACCCACCGAGCCGGAGACGTGACAGAACCTTTCATTGCTCCACCCCCCGAGCCGGAGACGTGACAGAACCTTTCATTGCTCCACCCCCCGAGCTGGAGACGTGACAGAACCTTTCATTGCTCCACCCCCCGAGCCGGAGACGTGACAGAACCTTTCATTGCTCCACCCCTCCAGCTCTGTCATTTCTTCTTCCCTACGCTGTCACTACACCACACCCCCCCTGCTCTGTCACCGCGGCTGCGTCACTGCTCTACGCCCACTGCTCAGTCACCGCCGCTCCACGCCCTTAGCTCGTCAACGATCCACTGCGTCCACTGCTTCGGTAAACAAAGCCATCTCAGCCCTGCTACTTGCCCGTAGCAGGGCTAGGCTACTGAACAAACTACCTGCCCGGCGCCCGAAACTGCATGTGCTGGGCGTCGGGCGATACGATTTTCACACCCCTGAATGCTCACTAGACCCCTTGTGAATTTCTTTTTTATATTTCACCTCTGCAGCTGTTGGCCAGTGCTGAATAAATCGCCAAATTAGGCCTAAAATCCAGATAGCACTCCGTCCCTTCTAAGGCCGCATATGAAATGTTACTGTATTCAGATGAAAATGGGTAACAAATTGTGGGGGGACTTTTCTCCAGTTACCCCTTGTGAACAATTAAGGGCTCAAGCAACCTTTTATTGAAAGAAATAAAAATAAAATTCATTTTTACAGCTGTTTCTAAATTCTATGAGACATCTGTGGAGGGAAAGCACACCTCAAAGTGACTACAAAACTGAATTGGTCCTTAAAAGTTTTGTTTTTAAAAAAGGACAAGGGTGACTTTGCAGGGAAGGTTGGACATGAGCTGTGTCATCACCTCTATTAGATATTGTAGTGGGCATGCTCTGTGAAAATTACATGGCTAAGGTTGTAAGGAGGGGAATAAAGTGCAGAGAGAGGGGGAGCAGAGGATCCTGTGCCGCCTGCCTCCAGCTTTACAGGGAGTGCAGAATTATTAGGTAAGTTGTATTTTTGAGTATTAATTTTATTATTGAACAACAACCATGTTCTCAATGAAACCAAAAAAACTCATTAATATCAAAGCTGAATATTTTTGGAAGTAGTTTTTAGTTTGTTTTTAGTTTTAGCTATTTTAGGGGGATATCTGTGTGTGCAGGTGACTATTACTGTGCATAATTATTAGGCAACTTAACAAAAAACAAATATATACCCATTTCAATTATTTATTTTTACCAGTGAAACCAATATAACATCTCAACATTCACAAATATACATTTCTGACATTCAAAAACAAAACAAAAACAAATCAGTGACCAATATAGCCACCTTTCTTTGCAAGGACACTCAAAAGCCTGCCATCCATGGATTCTGTCAGTGTTTTGATCTGTTCACCATCAACATTGCGTGCAGCAGCAACCACAGCCTCCCAGACACTGTTCAGAGAGGTGTACTGTTTTCCCTCCTTGTAAATCTCACATTTGATGATGGACCACAGGTTCTCAATGGGGTTCAGATCAGGTGAACAAGGAGGCCATGTCATTAGATTTTCTTCTTTTATACCCTACCTTGCCAGCCACGCTGTGGAGTACTTGGACGCGTGTGATGGAGCATTGTCCTGCATGAAAATCATGTTTTTCTTGAAGGATGCAGACTTCCTGTACCACTGCTTGAAGAAGGTGTCTTCCAGAAACTGGCAGTAGGACTGGGAGTTGAGCTTGACTCCATCCTCAACCCGAAAAGGCCCCACAAGCTCATCTTTGATGATACCAGCCCAAACCAGTACTCCACCTCCACCTTGCTGGCGTCTGAGTCGGACTGGAGCTCTCTGCCCTTTACCAATCCATCCATCTGGCCCATCAAGACTCACTCTCATTTCATTAGTCCATAAAACCTTAGAAAAATCAGTCGAGATATTTCTTGGCCCAGTCTTGACGTTTCAGCTTGTGTGTCTTGTTCAGTGGTGGTCGTCTTTCAGCCTTTCTTACCTTGGCCATGTCTCTGAGTATTGCACACCTTGTGCTTTTGGGCACTCCAGTGATGTTGCAGCTCTGAAATATGGCCAAACTGGTGGCAAGTGGCATCTTGGCAGCTGCACGCTTGACTTTTCTCAGTTCATGGGCAGTTATTTTGCGCCTTGGTTTTTCCACACGCTTCTTGCGACCCTGTTGACTATTTTGAATGAAACGCTTGATTGTTCGATGATCACGCTTCAGAAGCTTTGCAGTTTTAAGAGTGCTGCATCCCTCTGCACGATATCTCACTATTTTGACTTTTCTGAGCCTGTCAAGTCATTCTTTTGACCCATTTTGCCAAAGGAAAGGAAGTTGCCTAATAATTATGCACACCTGATATAGGGTGTTGATGTCATTAGACCACACCCCTTCTCATTACAGAGATGCACATCACCTAATATGCTTAATTGGTAGTAGGCTTTCGAGCCTATACAGCTTGGAGTAAGACAACATGCATAAAGAGGATGATGTGGTCAAAATACTCATTTGCCTAATAATTCTGTACAGGGTGTATAAGACTGGTGTTACTTTAACCTTGTGAGCCCGCACTATTATGAAAGTCACTGTTAACTCTGCTCTTTTATGATAATTAGTTGACCGTTGTTCCCTCCATAGTGATAGTGAGATGAATGTCGATCACTCCCTTTTCTAATCAGGTGACTGTTGACCCCACCCTGTAATGTTAATAAAGCAAAGGTTGACCCGTCGTCTAGTGATAAGGAAATAATTGTTGAACTGATTCTATGATAAAGAATTGACTGTTCACCCAACCCTGTTATTATATTGAGGTGACTGCTGACTGCTCCCTCTGATAATAATAAGATGAGTCTTCTGATCCTGCTCTGTAATGATAAGGAAATGACTCTACTGACCTCACTAAAGGTGAGCGAACCAGGTTCAGTCTGAACTTTGCTATTTTTCAGGTGGCAGACGTATCTGAATCTATCCAGACAAATCCACTAAAACGTCAGGGACCGTGAGAAATCAATCAGGGAGAGTGAGAAATCAATCAGGGAGAGTGAGAAATCCATCAGGGAGAGTGAGAAATCAATCAGGGAGAGTGAGAAATCCATCAGGGAGAGTGAGAAATCAATGAGGGAGAGTGAGAAATCCATCAGGGAGAGTGAGAAATCCATCAGGGAGTGTGAGAAATCCATCAGGGAGAGTGAGAATTCAATCAGGGAGAGTGAGAAATCAATGAGGGAGAGTGAGAAATCAATGAGGGAGAGTGAGAAATCAATCAGGGAGAGTGATAAATCCATCAGGGAGAGTGAGAAATCCATCAGGGAGAGTGAGAATTCAATCAGGGAGAGTGAGAAATCAATGAGGGAGAGTGAGAAATCAATGAGGGAGAGTGAGAAATCAATCAGGGAGAGTGAGAAATCCATCAGGGAGAGTGAGAAATCCATCAGGGAGAGTGAGAATTCAATCAGGGAGAGTGAGAAATCAATCAGGGAGAGTGAGAAATCCATCAGGGAGAGTGAGAAATCCATCAGGGAGAGTGAGAAATCCATCAGGGAGAGTGAGAAATCAATCAGGGAGAGTGAGAATTCAATCAGGGAGAGTGAGAAGTCAATCAGGGAGAGTGAGAAATCCATCAGGGAGAGTGAGAAATCCATCAGGGAGAGTGAGAATTCAATCAGGGAGAGTGAGAAATCAATCAGGGAGAGTGAGAATTCAATCAGGGAGAGTGAGAAATCCATCAGGGAGAGTGAGAAATCCATCAGGGAGAGTGAGAAATCAATCAGGGAGAGTGAGAAATCCATCAGGGAGAGTGAGAAATCCATCAGGGAGAGTGAGAAATCCATCAGGGAGAGTGAGAAATCCATCAGGGAGAGTGAGAAATCAATCAGGGAGAGTGAGAATTCAATCAGGGAGAGTGAGAAGTCAATCAGGGAGAGTGAGAAATCCATCAGGGAGAGTGAGAAATCCATCAGGGAGAGTGAGAATTCAATCAGGGAGAGTGAGAAATCAATCAGGGAGAGTGAGAATTCAATCAGGGAGAGTGAGAAATCAATCAGGGAGAGTGAGAAGTCAATCAGGGAGAGTGAGAAATCCATCAGGGAGAGTGAGAAATCAATCAGGGAGAGTGAGAAGTCAATCAGGGAGAGTGAGAAATCCATCAGGGAGAGTGAGAAATCCATCAGGGAGAGTGAGAAATCAATCAGGGAGAGTGAGAAATCAATCAGGGAGAGTGAGAAATCAATCAGGGAGAGTGAGAAATCAATCATGGAGAGTGAGAATTCAATCAGGGAGAGTGATAAATCCATCTGGGAGAGTGAGAAATCCATCATGCAGAGTGAGAAATCAATCAGAGAGAGTGAGAAATCAATCAGGGAGAGTGGGAAATCAATTAGGGAGAGTGAGAAATCAATCAGGGAGAGTGAGAAATCCATCAGGGAGAGTGAGAAATCTATCAGGCAGAATGAGAAATCCATCAGGGAGAGTGAGAAATCCATTAGGGAGAGGGAGAAATCAATGAGGGAGAGTGAGAAATCAATGAGGGAGAGTGAGAAATCAATTAGGGAGAGTGAGAAATCAATGAGGAAGAGTCAGGAATCCATCAGGGAGATTGAGAAATCAATCAGAGAGAGTGAGAAATCAATCAGAGAGAGTCAGAATTCAATCAGGGAGAGTGAGAAATCCATCAGAGAGAATGAGAAATCAATCAGGGAGAGGGAGAAATCAATCAGGGAGAGTCAGGAATCCATCAGGGAGAGTGATAAATCAATGAGGGAGAGTCAGGAATCCATCAGGGAGATTAAGAAATCAATCAGGGAGAGTGAGAAATCCATCTGGGAGAGTGAGAAATCCATCTGGGAGAGTGAGAAATCAATCAGGGAGAGCCTGAAATCAATGAGGGAAAGTCTGAAATCAATCAGGGAGAGCCTGAAATCAATCAGGGAGAGTGAGAAATCAATCAGGGTGGTAGTAGCAGTAGTAGTAGTAGTACTGGTAGTAGCAGTAGAAGTGGTGGTAGTAGTAGTAGCAGTAGTAGTAGTAGCGCTAGTAGCATTAGTATTAGTACTGGTAGTAGCAGTAGTAGTGGTGGTAGTTGTAGTGGTAGTAGTTGTAGTAGTAGCAGTAGTATTAGTAGTAGTAGTAGTGGTGGTGGTAGTGGTAGTAGTAGTAGGCCGCAGTTGTCCCTGCTGGCTTTGGAAAGGTGCAACATTATAGTTGAGGCGAAGAGGAAGAGATTGTGGACTGGATGGCTCACTCCTCCTCTTAGTCGCAGCAGGATGACGTGGAGGTGACTTCGGAGTCCGACACCGTGCCGTGGGGCAGGTTTCACAGCAGGTTCCTCCTGCTCCTTTTCCTTGCAACCCCAGAGAAGGCTTTTAGTGGAATTGCCTCAGTCTTCACTGCAGCTTCCTAGAGGGGCGCCTTACTTTTTCTTAAGAAGTGGCAAGAAAACCCCACCACATCCTATGGCAGATAGTTTAGAGAGTCTCCCTGTTGACGACTTGTGTGAGAGCAGTCAGCGTTTGGGCTGCCCTGTGGAGGAGGCTGCGGACCCCAGGCATAGCGGTGTTGGTGGTGGTAGTAGTGGCCCCTGTAGCCGTGTATTGGCTTTGGGGGCAGTAACAGTGGAAGTCAGGGCAGAGCAGCGGAGGGGGGCCCAGGAGCCCACCATGATATCTCACAGTCTGATAAAAGCGGCAGGATAGGTGAGGACTCCAATGACGGTTGTGTGCTGGACAGGACCGCGTCGGATCGCGGTGCTGAGGAGGAGGCAACATCATTGGAGGAGGGTGATGGCGGCAGCAATAAAGAGCAAAGGCCACTTACTCCCGAAGAACAGCCATAGCGGGATCTGGTGGCAGCCAGCTACCGCAACATGGGTTCTCTCCTTCTCCTGGTCTCCCTTGCTGCAGCCAGGCTGCATCCATGGCACATCCTCATCATCCCTTTGCACTCCTCCTCCTCCGCTCCATCGTCAGCCATCAATAACGGAATGGCCAGAAAACAACTCTGTGCGCTCAGCAATCCAATGATGCGCAAGCTTAATTCCCACCTGGCCAAGTTGCTGGCGGTGCAGTCGCTGTCGTACCATTTAGTTGAGTCTACTGCCTTTAGGGAGCTAATAGCGTGTGCTCAGCCTCGCTGGAGATTCCAGGATGGCATTATTTCTCCCAAAAAGCCATTCCTGCCTTGTACTCTCACGTGGCGGACAAGATGGGCTGCTCGCTGTGATGCTCGCTGTGCAGTAATGTTCAGAGCACGGTGGACACCTGGAGCAGCTCTTACGGGCAGGGAACATACATGTCTTTCACGGCCCACTGGGTTAATGTTTTTTATGACAGTGGCGAGGCGACGGCTCTCACACCAGGCACTTCAGCCTCAGCAGGGATCATGTGATGCTTCGAGGTCAGGCAGTGGCAGCTCACCCGAGACGCCTGTCGGTGTTAAAGCCCTTTGAAAAGGCCACAAAGTTTTTCAGAAGGTACAACTGCGGCATGAAAGATGTCATACCTCTCATATTTATCTTAGAACAGATGCTGAGGCTCATGCAGCAGGGGACCACAGTGGATGAACGACTAATGCATCTTAGCTTGCCCTGTAGGGTTGGGAACACACAAAGGGAATCTGCCATGGAGGAAGATCAGGATGAGGAGCTGCCACTGGAAGCAGAAGAAGCCGCAGCAGCAGTCAGTTCAGTCTTCTCAACATGACAGGGCAGTTTTTCCACTAGCTGCGCCTGGATGAGGCCAGTCAGCAAGCCGCCATGGATTTCTGGGCAGGCAAACTAGAACAGTGGCCCGAACCGGCACAGCAACCTCTCTATCTTTTTTCCTGCCCTGGTTCCAGTGTTCAGAGAGTACGAAGATAGTTTCTTAGTGCCGCTGGGGGTGTGGTGACACCCAAACGGACCAAGTTGTCCGCTGCCAGTGTCCAAGACATCACTTTTCTCAAAATGAACCAAGCCTGGATTCAGGAGGATTTTCACACTCCTCCTGCTGAGGCCGATGAATAGATCTGGCCTTGCTGATGGTGCCCTATCTTGGCACTGTTGGTGTCTGCCTCTCTCCATCATGCCACTGCCGCAGCCTGCCGATCACAGACTATCATCTTCCGTAAGGCTGCCGCGGACTAGATCATACTGCTGCCTGCCAACATGTACCATATGGCTACTGCTGCTCCTCTACTGCCACCACTGTTAAAGGGGTTGTCCGGGTTCAGAGCTGAACCCGGACATCCCTCCATTTTCACCCCGGCAGCCCCCCTGACTTGTTCATGCTCCGATGCTCTCCTTTGCCCTGCGCTAAATTGCGCAGGGCAAAGGTATTTTTTGGCGATCTGGTGACGTACCGGGGCTCTCCATGGGGCTGCCAGGAAGCCTGGTGACATCACCGGCACTGATGGGCGGGATTTAGCACTGCCCTAGCCAGTAAAATGGCTAGGGCAGCGCTAAAGACCGCCCATCAGAGACCAAAAGAGACCTTGCCCTGCGCGATTTAGCGCAGGGCAAGGTAGCGCATTGGCGCATGAGATGCTCCGATGCTAGCCTCAGGAGGGCTGCCTGGGTGAAAATAAGAGTATGTCCGGGTTCAGCTCTGAACCCGGACAACCCCTTTAATGCAAAGCATCTGCCATCACTATAACTACTACTATTACCACTAACACTATTACTACTACTACTACCCTACCCTTTCCACATCCACACTGCATTGCTGCTGCTACTACCACTACGATCACTACTACTACTGCTACCACTACTACCACTATTACTACTACTACCATCACTACTATTACTACCACTACGATCACTACTACTACTGCTACCACTACTACCACTATTACTACTACTACCATCACTACTATTACTACCACTACGATCACTACTACTACTGCTACCACTACTACCACTATTACTACTACTACCATCACTACTATTACTACCACTACGATCACTACTACTACTGCTACCACTACTACCACTATTACTACTACTACCATCACTACTATTACTACCACTACGATCACTACTACTACTACTACACTTTGTTTTTGTCCAAACAAGATGGCAGCGCGCATGGACGCAGCAGCCTGGAGCTCTCCATTTAGATGCCAATTTCTTATTTTTTACATAGTTATTACCTTAATTTTAAGCACAGCGAGTATTCAGTTTGCTGCAGCACACACAGCGTATAGTGGTAGTAATAGTAGTGATGGTAGTAGTAGTAATAGTGGTAGCAGTAGTAAGATAAGATAAGATGCCTTTATTGTCACTGTACAATACAATGTGATACAATGTACAATACAATGTGATACAATGTACAATACAATGTGATACAATGTACAATACAATGTGATACAATGTACAATACAATGTGATACAATGTACAATACAATGTGATACAATGTACAATACAATGTGATACAATGTACAATACAATGAGATACAATGTACAATACAATGTGATACAATGTACAATACAATGTGATACAATGTACAATACAATGAGATACAATGTACAATACAATGTGATACAATGTACAATACAATGAGATGTTGTTTGGAGCAATCCTAGATGCCACGGACAGAGGAACAAGAACTGACATTCAAACTAAAGTATTACACTAGAAAGCATTACTATTCCCAGTTCACAGCATATATATATATACTGTATATAGCAAGAGCAAGCAATGTCACGTGCCTTCAAAAGGTTTGGACATTTCTGTTTATCCATGGTTTCCTATTTGGGAAGGTCCGGATGATTTTGGTGACATTGTCCATGCAGAATGTAATACAGGACAGAGGAGGCCGATATGTTTGGGTGATTGTCCTTTGTAGCTGCCTGTTTAAACAAATCCCAATCTGTGTCCTCAGAACAGTCCTGTCGTCTCATTGTGGCTCCTTCAGGCCAAACTCCGATTGTATGCAAAGTGTATGCAAAGTCCTGGTGATAAGAGGTTTGTATGCTGGAGCCAAAAAGAAATGTGGTCCGACCTGCCGAGATGGGGGCAGGGGACGCTGTGGAAGCATTTGCTGTGTTGCAATAGACACGGTCCAATGTATTTCTCCCCCTAGTTGGGAATTTAACAAACTGGTAGAATTTGGGGAGCACAGTTTTGAGATTGGCTTGGTTAAAATCACCCGCTAAGATGAACACTCCATGGACAGTGGAGGAATATAAATATAATATAAACTACGGTGAGACACACGACTGTGAAGTCCCTCGGTCAGTAGAACGGTCGGCATTTAAGTGTCACAAGTTCTAAATCAGCGGAGCAGTATTGTTCAGCCATGACTGTGGGGGAGCACCGAGCCTTACTGACCTGAATACACACTCCACCTCCCTTATTCTTACCGGACTCAGCGGTTCCATCCGTTCGGTAGACCGTCCGATCTGCAAGTTCGATAGCCTCGTCCGGGATGTTAGTATTTAGCCAGGTTTCGGTGAAAAATGAGGCGCAAGTGTTCATCCCATCAGACGAGATCCTCAGTCTCAGCTCATCGAGCTTGTTCACTATAGACTGGGTATTGGCGACGAACAGGCTGGGTAGTGCTTGCTTGTTTGGGGGGTTCTTTAATCGAGTATTGATGCCGCCCCTCTTGCCCCGCTTCTGCTTCCTCTCCCGTCTCCTCCTGTGCCGTCGACGGTATAATCATCCAGTCGGGCACCGATGTCCTTAGAATCTGTCCCCTGTATGTTATATTCTATATACTGCCCCCTGTATGTTATACTCTATATACTGCCCCCTGTATGTTATACTCTATATACTGCCCCCTGTATGTTATATTCTATATACTGCCCCTGTATGTTATACTCTATATACTGCCCCCTGTATGTTATATTCTATATACTGCCCCCTGTATGTTATACTCTATATACTGCCCCCTGTATGTTATATTCTATATACTGCCCCCTGTATGTTATATTCTATATACTGCCCCCTGTATGTTATATTCTATATACTGCCCCCTGTATGTTATATCCTATATACTGCCCCCTGTATGTTATATCCTATATACTGCCCCCTGTATGTTATATTCTATAAACTGCCCCCTGTATGTTATACTCTATATACTGCCCCCTGTATGTTATATTCTATATACTGCCCCCTGTATGTTATACTCTATATACTGCCCCCTGTATGTTATACTCTATATACTGCCCCCTGTATGTTATATTCTATATACTGCCCTCTGTATGTTATATCCTATATACTGCCCCTGTATGTTATATTCTATATACTGCCCCCTGTATGTTATATTCTATATACTGCCCCCTGTATGTTATATTCTATATACTGCCCTCTGTATGTTATACTCTATATACTGCCCCCTGTATGTTATACTCTATATACTGCCCCCTGTATGTTATATTCTATATACTGCCCTCTGTATGTTATATTCTATATACTGCCCCTGTATGTTATATTCTATATACTGCCCCCTGTATGTTATATTCTATATACTGCCCCCTGTATGTTATATTCTATATACTGCCCCCTGTATGTTGTATCCTATATACTGCCCCCTGTATGTTATATCCTATATACTGCCCCCTGTATGTTATATTCTATATACTGCCCCCTGTATGTTATATTCTATATACTGCCCCCTGTATGTTATACTCTATATACTGCCTCCTGTATGTTATATCCTATATACTGCCCCCTGTATGTTATATCCTATATACTGCCCCCTGTATGTTATACTCTATATACTGCCCCCTGTATGTTATATTCTATATACTGCCCCTGTATGTTATACTCTATATACTGCCCCCTGTATGTTATATTCTATATACTGCCCCCTGTATGTTATACTCTATATACTGCCCCCTGTATGTTATATCCTATATACTGCCCCCTGTATGTTATACTCTATATACTGCCCCCTGTATGTTATATCCTATATACTGCCCCCTGTATGTTATATCCTATATACTGCCCCCTGTATGTTATACTCTATATACTGCCCCCTGTATGTTATATCCTATATACTGCCCCCTATATGTTATATTCTATATACTGCCCCCTGTATGTTATATTCTATATACTGCCCCCTGTATGTTATATCCTATATACTGCCCCCTGTATGTTATATCCTATATACTGCCCCCTGTATGTTATATCCTATATACTGCCCCCTGTATGTTATACTCTATATACTGCCCCCTGTATGTTATATCCTATATACTGCCCCCTGTATGTTATACTCTATATACTGCCCCCTGTATGTTATATTTTATATACTGCCCCCTGTATGTTATATTCTATATACTGCCCCCTGTATGTTATATTCTATATACTGCCCCCTGTATGTTATATCCTATATACTGCCCCCTGTATGTTATATTCTATATACTGCCCCCTGTATGTTATATTCTATATACTGCCCCCTGTATGTTATACTCTATATACTGCCTCCTGTATGTTATATCCTATATACTGCCCCCTGTATGTTATATCCTATATACTGCCCCCTGTATGTTATACTCTATATACTGCCCCCTGTATGTTATATTCTATATACTGCCCCTGTATGTTATACTCTATATACTGCCCCCTGTATGTTATATTCTATATACTGCCCCCTGTATGTTATACTCTATATACTGCCCCCTGTATGTTATATCCTATATACTGCCCCCTGTATGTTATACTCTATATACTGCCCCCTGTATGTTATATCCTATATACTGCCCCCTGTATGTTATATCCTATATACTGCCCCCTGTATGTTATACTCTATATACTGCCCCCTGTATGTTATATCCTATATACTGCCCCCTATATGTTATATTCTATATACTGCCCCCTGTATGTTATATTCTATATACTGCCCCCTGTATGTTATATCCTATATACTGCCCCCTGTATGTTATATCCTATATACTGCCCCCTGTATGTTATATCCTATATACTGCCCCCTGTATGTTATACTCAATATACTGCCCCCTGTATGTTATATCCTATATACTGCCCCCTGTATGTTATACTCTATATACTGCCCCCTGTATGTTATATTTTATATACTGCCCCCTGTATGTTATATTCTATATACTGCCCCCTGTATGTTATACTCTATATACTGCCCCCTGTATGTTATATTCTATATACTGCCCCCTGTATGTTATATCCTATATACTGCCCCCTGTATGTTATACTCTATATACTGCCCCCTGTATGTTATATTCTATATACTGCCCCCTGTATGTTATATTCTATATACTGCCCCCTGTATGTTATACTCTATATACTGCCCCCTGTATGTTATATTCTATATACTGCCCCCTGTATGTTATATCCTATATACTGCCCCCTGTATGTTATACTCTATATACTGCCCCCTGTATGTTATATTCTATATACTGCCCCCTGTATGTTATACTCTATATACTAACCCCTGTATGTTATATTCTATATACTGTCCCCTGTATGTTATACTCTATATACTGCCCCCTGTATGTTATACTCTATATACTAACCCCTGTATGTTATATTCTATATACTGCCCCCTGTATGTTATACTCTATATACTGCCCCCTGTATGTTATATTCTATATACTGCCCCCTGTATGTTATACTCTATATACTGCCCCCTGTATGTTATACTCTATATACTAACCCCTGTATGTTATATCCTATATACTGCCCCCTGTATGTTATACTCTATATACTGCCCCCTGTATGTTATACTCTATATACTGCCCCCTGTATGTTATACTATATATACTGCCCCTGTATGTTATACTCTATATACTGCCCCCTGTATGTTATATCCTATATACTGCCCCCTGTATGTTATATTCTATAAACTGCCCCCTGTATGTTATATCCTATATACTGCCCCCTGTATGTTATACTATATATACTAACCCCTGTATGTTATATTCTATATACTGCCCCCTGTATGTTATACTCTATATACTGCCCCCTGTATGTTATATTCTATATACTGCCCCCTGTATGTTATATGCTATATACTGCCCCTGTATGTTATATCCTATATACTGCCCCTGTATGTTATATCCTATATACTGCCCCCTGTATGTTATATTCTATATACTGCCCCCTGTATGTTATACTCTATATACTGCCCCCTGTATGTTATATTCTATATACTGCCCCCTGTATGTTATATCCTATATACTGCCCCCTGTATGTTATACTCTATATACGGCCCCCTGTATGTTATACTCTATATACTGCCCCCTGTATGTTATATTCTATAAACTGCCCCCTGTATGTTATACTCTATATACTGCCCCCTGTATGTTATATTCTATATACTGCCCCCTGTATGTTATATCCTATATACTGCCCCCTGTATGTTATATCCTATATACTGCCCCCTGTATGTTATACTCTATATACTGCCCCCTGTATGTTATATCCTATATACTGCCCCTGTATGTTATATCCTATATACTGCCCCTGTATGTTATATCCTATATACTGCCCCCTGTATGTTATATTCTATAAACTGCCCCCTGTATGTTATATCCTATATACTGCCCCCTGTATGTTATATTCTATATACTGCCCCCTGTATGTTATATTCTATATACGGCCCCCTGTATGTTATATTCTATATACTGCCCCCTGTATGTTATATTCTATATACGGCCCCCTGTATGTTATATTCTATATACTGCCCCCTGTATGTTATTTCCTATATACTGCCCCTGTATGTTATATTCTATAAACTGCCCCCTGTATGTTATATCCTATATACTACCCCCTGTATGTTATACTCTATATACTGCCCCTGTATGTTATATCCTATATACTACCCCCTGTATGTTATATCCTATATACTACCCCCTGTATGTTATACTCTATATACTGCCCCTGTATGTTATATCCTATATACTACCCCCTGTATGTTATATCCTATATACTGCCCCCTGTATGTTATATTCTATATACTGCCCCCTGTATGTTATATTCCTTATACTGCCCCCTGTATGTTATATTCTATATACTGCCCCCTGTATGTTATATTCTATATACTGCCCCCTGTAGGTTATATTCTATATACTGCCCCCTGTATGTTATATCCTATATACTGCCCCCTGTATGTTATACTATATATACTGCCCCCTGTATGTTATACTCTATATACTGCCCCCTGTATGTTATATTCTATATACTGCCCCCTGTATGTTATACTCTATATACTGCCCCCTGTATGTTATATTCTATATACTGCCCCCTGTATGTTATATTCTATATACTGCCCCCTGTATGTTATATTCTATATACTGCCCCCTGTATGTTATATCCTATATACTGCCCCCTGTATGTTATATCCTATATACTGCCCCCTGTATGTTATATTCTATAAACTGCCCCCTGTATGTTATACTCTATATACTGCCCCCTGTATGTTATATTCTATATACTGCCCCCTGTATGTTATACTCTATATACTGCCCCCTGTATGTTATACTCTATATACTGCCCCCTGTATGTTATATTCTATATACTGCCCTCTGTATGTTATATCCTATATACTGCCCCTGTATGTTATATTCTATATACTGCCCCCTGTATGTTATATTCTATATACTGCCCCCTGTATGTTATATTCTATATACTGCCCTCTGTATGTTATACTCTATATACTGCCCCCTGTATGTTATACTCTATATACTGCCCCCTGTATGTTATATTCTATATACTGCCCTCTGTATGTTATATTCTATATACTGCCCCTGTATGTTATATTCTATATACTGCCCCCTGTATGTTATATTCTATATACTGCCCCCTGTATGTTATATTCTATATACTGCCCCCTGTATGTTGTATCCTATATACTGCCCCCTGTATGTTATATCCTATATACTGCCCCCTGTATGTTATATTCTATATACTGCCCCCTGTATGTTATATTCTATATACTGCCCCCTGTATGTTATACTCTATATACTGCCTCCTGTATGTTATATCCTATATACTGCCCCCTGTATGTTATATCCTATATACTGCCCCCTGTATGTTATACTCTATATACTGCCCCCTGTATGTTATATTCTATATACTGCCCCTGTATGTTATACTCTATATACTGCCCCCTGTATGTTATATTCTATATACTGCCCCCTGTATGTTATACTCTATATACTGCCCCCTGTATGTTATATCCTATATACTGCCCCCTGTATGTTATACTCTATATACTGCCCCCTGTATGTTATATCCTATATACTGCCCCCTGTATGTTATATCCTATATACTGCCCCCTGTATGTTATACTCTATATACTGCCCCCTGTATGTTATATCCTATATACTGCCCCCTATATGTTATATTCTATATACTGCCCCCTGTATGTTATATTCTATATACTGCCCCCTGTATGTTATATCCTATATACTGCCCCCTGTATGTTATATCCTATATACTGCCCCCTGTATGTTATATCCTATATACTGCCCCCTGTATGTTATACTCTATATACTGCCCCCTGTATGTTATATCCTATATACTGCCCCCTGTATGTTATACTCTATATACTGCCCCCTGTATGTTATATTTTATATACTGCCCCCTGTATGTTATATTCTATATACTGCCCCCTGTATGTTATATTCTATATACTGCCCCCTGTATGTTATATCCTATATACTGCCCCCTGTATGTTATATTCTATATACTGCCCCCTGTATGTTATATTCTATATACTGCCCCCTGTATGTTATACTCTATATACTGCCTCCTGTATGTTATATCCTATATACTGCCCCCTGTATGTTATATCCTATATACTGCCCCCTGTATGTTATACTCTATATACTGCCCCCTGTATGTTATATTCTATATACTGCCCCTGTATGTTATACTCTATATACTGCCCCCTGTATGTTATATTCTATATACTGCCCCCTGTATGTTATACTCTATATACTGCCCCCTGTATGTTATATCCTATATACTGCCCCCTGTATGTTTTATCCTATATACTGCCCCCTGTATGTTATACTCTATATACTGCCCCCTGTATGTTATATCCTATATACTGCCCCCTATATGTTATATTCTATATACTGCCCCCTGTATGTTATATTCTATATACTGCCCCCTGTATGTTATATCCTATATACTGCCCCCTGTATGTTATATCCTATATACTGCCCCCTGTATGTTATATCCTATATACTGCCCCCTGTATGTTATACTCTATATACTGCCCCCTGTATGTTATATCCTATATACTGCCCCCTGTATGTTATACTCTATATACTGCCCCCTGTATGTTATATTTTATATACTGCCCCCTGTATGTTATATTCTATATACTGCCCCCTGTATGTTATACTCTATATACTGCCCCCTGTATGTTATATTCTATATACTGCCCCCTGTATGTTATATCCTATATACTGCCCCCTGTATGTTATACTCTATATACTGCCCCCTGTATGTTATATTCTATATACTGCCCCCTGTATGTTATATTCTATATACTGCCCCCTGTATGTTATACTCTATATACTGCCCCCTGTATGTTATATTCTATATACTGCCCCCTGTATGTTATATCCTATATACTGCCCCCTGTATGTTATACTCTATATACTGCCCCCTGTATGTTATATTCTATATACTGCCCCCTGTATGTTATACTCTATATACTAACCCCTGTATGTTATATTCTATATACTGTCCCCTGTATGTTATACTCTATATACTGCCCCCTGTATGTTATACTCTATATACTAACCCCTGTATGTTATATTCTATATACTGCCCCCTGTATGTTATACTCTATATACTGCCCCCTGTATGTTATATTCTATATACTGCCCCCTGTATGTTATACTCTATATACTGCCCCCTGTATGTTATACTCTATATACTAACCCCTGTATGTTATATCCTATATACTGCCCCCTGTATGTTATACTCTATATACTGCCCCCTGTATGTTATACTCTATATACTGCCCCCTGTATGTTATACTATATATACTGCCCCTGTATGTTATACTCTATATACTGCCCCCTGTATGTTATATCCTATATACTGCCCCCTGTATGTTATATTCTATAAACTGCCCCCTGTATGTTATATCCTATATACTGCCCCCTGTATGTTATACTCTATATACTAACCCCTGTATGTTATATTCTATATACTGCCCCCTGTATGTTATACTCTATATACTGCCCCCTGTATGTTATATTCTATATACTGCCCCCTGTATGTTATATGCTATATACTGCCCCTGTATGTTATATCCTATATACTGCCCCTGTATGTTATATCCTATATACTGCCCCCTGTATGTTATATTCTATATACTGCCCCCTGTATGTTATACTCTATATACTGCCCCCTGTATGTTATATTCTATATACTGCCCCCTGTATGTTATATCCTATATACTGCCCCCTGTATGTTATACTCTATATACGGCCCCCTGTATGTTATACTCTATATACTGCCCCCTGTATGTTATATTCTATAAACTGCCCCCTGTATGTTATACTCTATATACTGCCCCCTGTATGTTATATTCTATATACTGCCCCCTGTATGTTATATCCTATATACTGCCCCCTGTATGTTATATCCTATATACTGCCCCCTGTATGTTATACTCTATATACTGCCCCCTGTATGTTATATCCTATATACTGCCCCTGTATGTTATATCCTATATACTGCCCCTGTATGTTATATCCTATATACTGCCCCCTGTATGTTATATTCTATAAACTGCCCCCTGTATGTTATATCCTATATACTGCCCCCTGTATGTTATATTCTATATACTGCCCCCTGTATGTTATATTCTATATACGGCCCCCTGTATGTTATATTCTATATACTGCCCCCTGTATGTTATATTCTATATACGGCCCCCTGTATGTTATATTCTATATACTGCCCCCTGTATGTTATTTCCTATATACTGCCCCTGTATGTTATATTCTATAAACTGCCCCCTGTATGTTATATCCTATATACTACCCCCTGTATGTTATACTCTATATACTGCCCCTGTATGTTATATCCTATATACTACCCCCTGTATGTTATATCCTATATACTACCCCCTGTATGTTATACTCTATATACTGCCCCTGTATGTTATATCCTATATACTACCCCCTGTATGTTATATCCTATATACTGCCCCCTGTATGTTATATTCTATATACTGCCCCCTGTATGTTATATTCCTTATACTGCCCCCTGTATGTTATATTCTATATACTGCCCCCTGTATGTTATATTCTATATACTGCCCCCTGTAGGTTATATTCTATATACTGCCCCCTGTATGTTATATCCTATATACTGCCCCCTGTATGTTATACTATATATACTGCCCCCTGTATGTTATACTCTATATACTGCCCCCTGTATGTTATATCCTATATACTGCCCCCTGTATGTTATATCCTATATACTGCCCCCTGTATGTTATATCCTATATACTGCCCCCTGTATGTTATACTCTATATACTGCCCCCTGTATGTTATATTCTATATACTGCCCCCTGTATGTTATACTCTATATACTGCCCCCTGTATGTTATATTCTATATACTGCCCCCTGTATGTTATACTCTATATACTGCCCCCTGTATGTTATATCCTATATACTGCCCCCTGTATGTTATATTCCTTATACTGCCCCCTGTATGTTATATTCTATATAATGCCCCCTGTATGTTATACTCTATATACTGCCCCCTGTATGTTATATTCTATATACTGCCCCCTGTATGTTATACTCTATATACTGCCCCCTGTATGTTATACTCTATATACTGCCCCCTGTATGTTATATCCTATATACTGCCCCCTGTATGTTATACTCTATATACTGCCCCCTGTATGTTATATCCTATATACTGCCCCCTGTATGTTATACTCTATATACTGCCCCCTGTATGTTATATTCTATATACGGCCCCCTGTATGTTATACTCTATATACTGCCCCCTGTATGTTATACTCTATATACTGCCCCCTGTATGTTATATTCTATATAATGCCCCCTGTATGTTATACTCTATATACTGCCCCCTGTATGTTATATCCTATATACTGCCCCCTGTATGTTATATTCTATATACTGCCCCCTGTATGTTATATTCTATATACTGCCCCCTGTATGTTATATTCTATATACTGCCCCCTGTATGTTATATCCTATATACTGCCCCCTGTATGTTATATCCTATATACTGCCCCCTGTATGTTATATCCTATATACTGCCCCCTGTATGTTATATCCTATATACTGCCCCCTGTATGTTATATCCTATATACTGCCCCCTGTATGTTATATCCTATATACTGCCCCCTGTATGTTATATTCTATATACTGCCCCCTGTATGTTATACTCTATATACTGCCCCCTGTATGTTATACTCTATATACTGCCCCCTGTATGTTATATTCTATATACGGCCCCCTGTATGTTATATTCTATATACTGCCCCCTGTATGTTATATCCTATATACTGCCCCTGTATGTTATATTCTATATACTGCCCCCTGTATGTTATATTCTATATACTGCCCCCTGTATGTTATATCCTATATACTGCCCCTGTATGTTATACTCTATATACTGCCCCCTGTATGTTATACTCTATATACTGCCCCCTGTATGTTATACTCTATATACTGCCCCCTGTATGTTATATCCTATATACTGCCCCCTGTATGTTATATTCTATATACTGCCCCCTGTATGTTATATTCTATATACTGCCCCCTGTATGTTATACTCTATATACTGCCCCCTGTATGTTATACTCTATATACGGCCCCCTGTATGTTATATTCTATATACTGCCCCCTGTATGTTATACTCTATATACTGCCCCCTGTATGTTATATTCTATATACTGCCCCCTGTATGTTATATTCTATATACTGCCCCCTGTATGTTATACTCTATATACTGCCCCCTGTATGTTATACTCTATATACGGCCCCCTGTATGTTATATTCTATATACTGCCCCCTGTATGTTATACTCTATATACTGCCCCCTGTATGTTAAACTCTATATACTGCCCCCTGTATGTTATATTCTATATACTGCCCTCTGTATGTTATATCCTATATACTGCCCCTGTATGTTATATTCTATATACTGCCCCCTGTATGTTATATTCTATATACTGCCCCCTGTATGTTATACTCTATATACGGCCCCCTGTATGTTATATTCTATATACTGCCCCCTGTATGTTATATCCTATATACTGCCCCCTGTATGTTATATTCTATATACTGCCCCCTGTATGTTATATTCTATATACGGCCCCCTGTATGTTATATTCTATATACTGCCCCCTGTATGTTATACTCTATATACGGCCCCCTGTATGTTATATTCTATATACTGCCCCCTGTATGTTATATCCTATATACTGCCCCCTGTATGTTATATTCTATATACTGCCCCCTGTATGTTATATCCTATATACTGCCCCCTGTATGTTATATTCTATATACGGCCCCCTGTATGTTATATTCTATATACTGCCCCCTGTATGTTATATCCTATATACTGCCCCTGTATGTTATATCCTATATACTGCCCCTGTATGTTATATCCTATATACTACCCCCTGTATGTTATACTCTATATACTGCCCCCTGTATGTTATATTCTATATACTGCCCCCTGTATGTTATATTCTATATACTGCCCCCTGTATGTTATACTCTATATACTGCCCCCTGTATGTTATATCCTATATACTGCCCCCTGTATGTTATATTCTATATACTGCCCCCTGTATGTTATATTCTATATACTGCCCCCTGTATGTTATACTCTATATACTGCCCCCTGTATGTTATATTCCTTATACTGCCCCCTGTATGTTATATTCTATATACTGCCCCCTGTATGTTATATCCTATATACTGCCCCCTGTATGTTATATTCTATATACTGCTCCCTGTATGTTATATCCTATATACTGCCCCCTGTATGTTATATCCTATATACTGCCCCCTGTATGTTATACTCTATATACTGCCCCCTGTATGTTATATTCTATATACTGCCCCCTGTATGTTATATTCTATATACTGCCCCCTGTATGTTATATTCTATATACTGCCCCCTGTATGTTATACTCTATATACTGCCCACTGTATGTTATATCCTATATACTGCCCCCTGTATGTTATATCCTATATACTGCCCCCTGTATGTTATACTCTATATACTGCCCTCTGTATGTTATATCCTATATACTGCCCCCTGTATGTTATACTCTATATACTGCCCTCTGTATGTTATACTCTATATACTGCCCTCTGTATGTTATACTCTATATACTGCCCCCTGTATGTTATACTCTATATACTGCCCCCTGTATGTTATACTCTATATACTGCCCCCTGTATGTTATATTCTATATACTGCCCCCTGTATGTTATACTCTATATACTGCCCTCTGTATGTTATATCCTATATACTGCCCCCTGTATGTTATACTCTATATACTGCCCCCTGTATGTTATACTCTATATACTGCCCTCTGTATGTTATACTCTATATACTGCCCCCTGTATGTTATACTCTATATACTGCCCCCTGTATGTTATATTCTATATACTGCCCCCTGTATGTTATATCCTATATACTGCCCCCTGTATGTTATATTTTATATACTGCCCCCTGTATGTTATACTCTATATACTGCCCCCTGTATGTTATATTCTATATACTGCCCCCTGTATGTTATATCCTATATACTGCCCCCTGTATGTTATATCCTATATACTGCCCCCTGTATGTTATACTCTATATACTGCCCCCTGTATGTTATACTCTATATACTGCCCCCTGTATGTTATATTCTATATACTGCCCCCTGTATGTTATATTCTATATACTGCCCCCTGTATGTTATAATATATATACTGCCCCCTGTATGTTATACTCTATATACTGCCCCCTGTATGTTATATTCTATATACTGCCCCTGTATGTTATACTCTATATACTGCCCCCTGTATGTTATATTCTATATACTGCCCCCTGTATGTTATAATATATATACTGCCCCCTGTATGTTATATCCTATATACTGCCCCCTGTATGTTATATTCTATATACTGCCCCCTGTATGTTATATTTTATATACTGCCCCCTGTATGTTATATTCTATATACTGCCCCCCTGTATGTTATATTCTATATACTGCCCCCTGTATGTTATACTCTATATACTGCCCCCTGTATGTTATACTATATATACTGCCCCTGTATGTTATACTCTATATACTGCCCCCTGTATGTTATATTCCTTATACTGCCCCCTGTATGTTATATTCTATATACTGCCCCCTGTATGTTATATCCTATATACTGCCCCCTGTATGTTATATTCTATATACTGCCCCCTGTATGTTATATTCTATATACTGCCCCCTGTATGTTATACTCTATATACTGCCCCCTGTATGTTATATCCTATATACTGCCCCCTGTATGTTATATTCTATATACTGCCCCCTGTATGTTATATCCTATATACTGCCCCCTGTATGTTATATCCTATATACTGCCCCCTGTATGTTATATTCTATATACTGCCCCCTGTATGTTATATCCTATATACTGCCCCCTGTATGTTATATCCTATATACTGCCCCCTGTATGTTATACTCTATATACTGCCCCCTGTATGTTATATTCTATATAAGGCCCCCTGTATGTTATACTCTATATACTGCCCCCTGTATGTTATATCCTATATACTGCCCCCTGTATGTTATACTCTATATACTGCCCCCTGTATGTTATACTCTATACACTGCCCCCTGTATGTTATACTCTATATACTGCCCCCTGTATGTTATACTCTATATACTGCCCCCTGTATGTTATACTCTATATACTGCCCCCTGTATGTTATACTCTATATACTGCCCCCTGTATGTTATACTCTATATACTGCCCCCTGTATGTTATACTATATATACTGCTCCCTGTATGTTATATCCTATATACTGCCCCCTGTATGTTATACTCTATACACTGCCCCCTGTATGTTATACTCTATATACTGCCCCCTGTATGTTATACTCTATATACTGCCCCCTGTATGTTATACTCTATATACTGCCCCCTGTATGTTATACTCTATATACTGCCCCCTGTATGTTATACTCTATATACTGCCCCCTGTATGTTATACTATATATACTGCTCCCTGTATGTTATATCCTATATACTGCCCCCTGTATGTTATACTCTATACACTGTGTGCAGAATTATTAGGCAAATGAGTATTTTGACCACATCATCCTCTTTATGCATGTTGTCTTACTCCAAGCTGTATAGGCTCGAAAGCCTACTACCAATTAAGCATATTAGGTGATGTGCATCTCTGTAATGAGAAGGGGTGTGGTCTAATGACATCAACACCCTATATCAGGTGTGCATAATTATTAGGCAACTTCCTTTCCTTTGGCAAAATGGGTCAAAAGAAGGACTTGACAGGCTCAGAAAAGTCAAAAATAGTGAGATATCTTGCAGAGGGATGCAGCACTCTTAAAATTGCAAAGCTTCTGAAGCGTGATCATCGAACAATCAAGCGTTTCATTCAAAATGGTCAACAGGGTCGCAAGAAGCGTGTGGAAAAACCAAGGCGCAAAATAACTGCCCATGAACTGAGAAAAGTCAAGCGTGCAGCTGCCAAGATGCCACTTGCCACCAGTTTGGCCATATTTCAGAGCTGCAACATCACGGGAGTGCCCAAAAGCACAAGGTGTGCAATACTCAGAGACATGGCCAAGGTAAGAAAGGCTGAAAGACGACCACCACTGAACAAGACACACAAGCTGAAACGTCAAGACTGGGCCAAGAAATATCTCAAGACTGATTTTTCTAAGGTTTTATGGACTGATGAAATGAGAGTGAGTCTTGATGGGCCAGATGGATGGGCCCGTGGCTGGATTGGTAAAGGGCAGAGAGCTCCAGTCCGACTCAGACGCCAGCAAGGTGGAGGTGGATTACTGGTTTGGGCTGGTATCATCAAAGATGAGCTTGTGGGGCCTTTTCGGGTTGAGGATGGAGTCAAGCTCAACTCCCAGTCCTACTGCCAGTTTCTGGAAGACACCTTCTTCAAGCAGTGGTACAGGAAGAAGTCTGCATCCTTCAAGAAAAACATGATTTTCATGCAGGACAATGCTCCATCACACGCGTCCAAGTACTCCACAGCGTGGCTGGCAAGAAAGGGTATAAAAGAAGAAAATCTAATGACATGGCCTCCTTGTTCACCTGATCTGAACCCCATTGAGAACCTGTGGTCCATCATCAAATGTGAGATTTACAAGGAGGGAAAACAGTACACCTCTCTGAACAGTGTCTGGGAGGCTGTGGTTGCTGCTACACGCAATGTTGATGGTGAACAGATCAAAACACTGACAGAATCCATGGATGGCAGGCTTTTGAGTGTCCTTGCAAAGAAAGGTGGCTATATTGGTCACTGATTTGTTTTTGTTTTGTTTTTGAATGTCAGAAATGTATATTTGTGAATGTTGAGATGTTATATTGGTTTCACTGGTAAAAATAAATAATTGAAATGGGTATATATTTGTTTTTTGTTAAGTTGCCTAATAATTATGCACAGTAATAGTCACCTGCACACACAGATATCCCCCTAAAATAGCTAAAACTAAAAACAAACTAAAAACTACTTCCAAAAATATTCAGCTTTGATATTAATGAGTTTTTTGGGTTCATTGAGAACATGGTTGTTGTTCAATAATAAAATTAATCCTCAAAAATACAACTTGCCTAATAATTCTGCACTCCCTGTATACGGTCCCCTGTATGTTATATTCTATATACTGCCCCCTGTATGTTATACTCTATATACTGCCCTCTGTATGTTATATCCTATATACAGCCCCTGTATGTTATATCCTATATACTGCCCCCTGTATGTTATACTCTATATACTGCCCCCTGTATGTTATACTCTATATACTGCCTCCTGTATGTTATATCCTATATACAGCCCCTGTATGTTATATCCTATATACTGCCCCCTGTATGTTATATTCTATATACTGCCCCCTGTATGTTATACTCTATATACTGCCCCCTGTATGTTATACTCTATATACTGCCTCCTGTATGTTATATTCTATATACTGCCCCCCTGGATGTTATATTCTATATACTGCCCCCTGTATGTTATATTCTATATACTGCCCCCTGTATGTCACATTATATATTTACTGCCCCTGTATGCCACATTCTATATACTGCCCCCTGTATAACTCATCCTCTATTCTTCCCCCTGTAAAACACGCTCTCCTTACTTCCCCCTTCATAACACAACCTCTATACTTCCCCCTGTATAACACGTCCTCTATACTTCCCCCTGTATAACATGTCCTCTGTACTTCCCCCTGTATAACACGTCCTCTGTACTTCCCCCTGTATAACATGTCCTCGGTACTTCCCACTGTATAACGCGTCCTCTGTACTTCCCCCTGTATAACACGTCCTCTGTACTTCCCCCTGTATAACACGTCCTCTGTACTTCCCCCTGTATAACACGTCCTCTGTACTTCCCCCTGTATAACACGTCCTCTGTACTTCCCCCTGTATAACACGTCCTCCGTACTTCCCCCTGTATAACACGTCCTCTGTACTTCCCCCTGTATAACACGTCCTCTGTACTTCCCCCTGTATAACACGTCCTCTGTACTTCCCCCTGTATAACACGTCCTCTGCACTTCCCCCTGTATAACACGTCCTCTGCACTTCCCCCTGTATAACACGTCCTCTGCACTGCCCCCTGTATAACACATCCTCTGCACTGCCCCCTGTATAACACATCCTCTGCACTGCCCCCTGTATAACACGTCCTCTGCACTTTGCCCTGTATAACACGTCATCTGCACTTCCCCCTGTATAGGTCATATAGAAGAAACCGCAGCACTCTCCTGTCTTCAATTCAGTGGAATTTATTTCACCAGCAAAAAATAAATAAATGCGACGTTTCGACCGTAAAGGTCTTTCTCAAGCAACTACCACAAGATAAGACTTTAATTTTTCATTGTGCTGCTATACGCATTTTTTCCTATGATTCCCCCTGTATAACACGTCCTCTGCACTTCCCCCTGTATAACACGTCCTCTGCACTTCCCCCTGTATAACACGTCCTCTGCACTTCCCCCTGTATAACACGTCCTCTACACTTCCCCCTGTATAACATGTCCTCTGTACTTCCCCCTGTATAACATGTCCTCTGTACTTCCCCCTGTATAACACGTCCTCTGTACTTCCCCCTGTATAACACGTCCTCTGTACTTCCCCCTGTATAACACGTCCTCTGTACTTCCCCCTGTATAACACGTCCTCTGCACTTCCCCCTGTATAACACGTCCTCTGCACTTCCCCCTGTATAACACGTCCTCTGCACTTCCCCCTGTATAACACGTCCTCTACACTTCCCCCTGTATAACATGTCCTCTGCACTTCCCCCTGTATAACACGTCCTCTGCATTTCCCCCTGTATAACACGTCCTCTGTATTTCCCCCTGTATAACACGCCCTCTGTCCTTCCCCCTGTATAACACGCCCTCTGTCCTTCCCCCTGTATAACACGTCCTCTGTCCTTTCCCCTGTATAACACGTCCTCTGTCCTTTCCCCTGTATAACACGTCCTCTGTACTTCCCCCTGTATAACACGTTCTCTGTACTTCCCCCTGTATAACACGTTCTCTGTACTTCCCCCTGTATAACATGTCCTGTGTACTTCCCCCTGTATAACACGTTCTCTGTACTTCCCCCTCTATAACACATCCTCTGTACTTCCCCCTGTATAACACGTCCTCTGCACTTCCCCTGTATAACACGTCCTCTGTACTTCCCCCTGTATAACACGTTCTCTGTACTTCCCCCTGTATAACACGTCCTCTGTCCTTCCCCCTGTATAACACATCCTCCGCACTTCCCGCTGTATAACACGTCCTCTGCAGTTCCCCTCTGTATAACACGTCCTCTGTACTTCACCTCTGTATAATACGTCCTCTGCACTTCCCCCTCTATAACACGTCCTCTGCACTTCCCCCTGTATAACACGTTCTCTGTACTTCCCCCTGTATAACACGTCCTCTGTCCTTCCCCCTGTATAACACGTCCTGTGTACTTCCCCCTGTATAACACGTTCTCTGTACTTCCCCCTCTATAACACATCCTCTGTATTTCCCCCTGTATAACACGTTCTCTGTACTTCCCCCTCTATAACACGTCCTTTGTACTTCCCCCTCTATAACACGTCCTCTGTACTTCCCCCTGTATAACACGTCCTCTGCAGTTCCCCTCTGTATAACACGTCCTCTGTACTTCCCCTCTGTATAATACGTCCTCTGCACTTCCCCCTCTATAACACGTCCTCTGCACTTCCCCCTGTATAACACGTTCTCTGTACTTCCCCCTGTATAACACGTCCTCTGTCCTTCCCCCTGTATAACACGTCCTGTGTACTTCCCCCTGTATAACACGTTCTCTGTACTTCCCCCTCTATAACACATCCTCTGTATTTCCCCCTGTATAACACGTTCTCTGTACTTCCCCCTCTATAACACGTCCTTTGTACTTCCCCCTCTATAACACGTCCTCTGTACTTCCCCCAGTATAACACGTCCTCTGTACTCTTCCTTGCAGGGCACAATTTCTACACTGCCTCCTGGTGGTGAGGGTAATCTTCCCAGTCATGACTGCAGATTGTCATGTTGTTGTAAGCCTGATGGGAGTTATCCTTCTTGTGTTGGTAATCAGCTGACGACTTGTGCCTTTTCTGTAAACACGCTGCCGATCTGCAGCTGCCGGATTCCCAGGACTGAACGGCGTCTCCTCTTGAACCTAAATAAATACAGAAATCTGTTCTGCGAGGAGACGCCTGATATTGGGGGGGATCTGTGCCAGTCACTGCCCACTGTGTATACACATAGAGCATGCAGGTTATCAGCACACCCATCAGACACAGTGCCGTAGGAGTATTAGAACCCCCCCCCCTCTATACAGACTGTAGATTATACGGCTATTACACATAGAGCATGCAGGTTATCAGCACACCCATCAGATACAGTGCCGTAGAAGTATTACCCCCCCCCCCCCCGTATATAGACTGTAGATTATACGGCTATTACACATAGAGCATGCAGGTTATCAGCACACCCATCAGATACAGTGCCGTAGAAGTATTACCCCCCCCCCCCCCCCCCCGTATATAGACTGTAGATTATACGGCTATTACACATAGAGCATGCAGGTTATCAGCACACCCATCAGATACAGTGCCGTAGGAGTATTAGAACCCCCCCCACCCCCGTATACAGACTGTAGATTATACGGCTATTACACATAGAGCATGCAGGTTATTAGCACACCCATCAGACACAGTGCCGTAGAAGTATTAGCCCCCCCCCCCCCCCCCCCCGTATATATACTGTAGATTATACGGCTATTACACATAGAGCATGCAGGTTATTAGTACACCCATCAGCAGGTGTTGGTGTAAGCGATGGGACCCTCCAGTCCAGAAGAACAGGCAGGAGGTGTCATCATGGTGTAAGTGATGGGACCCTCCAGTCCAGATGTACAAGCAGGAGGTGTCATCATGGTGTAAGTGATGGGACCCTCCAGTCCAGAAGTACAGGCAGCAGATGTCGGTATAAGCCATGGGACCCTCCAGTCCATAAGTACAGGCAGGAGGTGTCATCATGGTGTAAGCCATGGGACCCTCCAGTCCATAAGAACAGGCAGCAGGT
Source organism: Bufo bufo (assembly GCF_905171765.1). Taxonomy (NCBI): domain Eukaryota; kingdom Metazoa; phylum Chordata; class Amphibia; order Anura; family Bufonidae; genus Bufo; species Bufo bufo. The sequence continues at coordinate 2,834,396 of NC_053394.1, read as the reverse complement.
GTCATCATGGTGTAAGCCATGGGACCCTCCAGTCCATAAGAACAGGCAGCAGGTGTCATCATGTTGTAAGTGATGGGACCCTCCAGTCCAGATGTACAAGGAGGAGGTGTCATCATGGTGTAAGTGATGGGACCCTCCACTCCAGAAGTACAGGCAGCAGGTGTCGGTATAAGCCAAGGGACCCTCCAGTCCATAAGTACAGGCAGGAGGTGTCATCATGTTGTAAGTGATCGGACCCTCCAGTCCAGAAGTACAGGCAGCAGGTGTTGGTGTAAGCGATGGGACCCTCCAGTCCTGCTATGTCCAGTATAATGCAGTGCAGGAAGATGGCGCCACCTGGTATATTACACATTATAATGCCTCCATCCTGCGCACACGTTGTTGTCCTCAGGAGGGACTAAAATTTTACCTTCTTCTCTTAGTTCCCATCATCCCCAGTTACCTCTACACAATGAGCCATGAACCTAATAACAGTGAAATTCAGTGGGGAACGAGTCGGCCTCCAACATCCTCCAGCTTCCAAACCATCTTCTCCTACTATGACAACACAACCCTGGTCACAGAGAGGTCACAGTCGGAGGGGGCAGCCGTAGAACCTACCCAGGGACCTGAACAGTCCAGCACATCCCCGTCCGACGACTGCCCCAAAGCCGACTCCACCTTGTTGAATGAAAATGTGAAAGTCGGCTTACTGTTTGCATCAAAAGCAACTATCCAGCTGCTGACTAATCCCTTCATAGGGCCTTTGACCAACAGGTATGAAACATCACCAGATACCTATTATGTCCTGCTGCTCTTTCACCTGATACATATCATGTTCTGCTGCTCTTTCACCTGATACATATCATGTTCTGCTGCTCTTTCACTTGATACATATTGTGCACTGCTGCTGTCATCTGATACATATCGTGTCCTGCTACTCTGTCACCTGATTCATGTTGTGTCCTGCAGCTCTGTCACCTGATACCTATCATGTCCTTCTGCTCTGTCACCTGATACCTATCATGTCCTGCTGCTCTGTCTCCTGATACCTATCATGTCCTGCTGCTATGTCACCTGATACATGTTGTGTCCTGCTGCTATGTCACCTGATACCTATCATGTCCTGCTGCTATGTCACCTGATACCTATCATGTCCTGCTGCTATGTCACCTGATACCTATCATGTACTGCTGCTATGTCACCTGATACCTATCATGTGCTGCTGCTCTGTCACCTGATACCTATCATGTCCTACTGCTCTGTCACCTGATACCTATCATGTCCTACTGCTCTGTCACCTGATACCTATCATGTCCTACTGCTCTGTCACCTGATACCTATCATGTCCTGCTGCTCTGTCACCTGATACCTATCATGTCCTGCTGCTATGTCACCTGATACCTATCATGTCCTACTGCTCTGTCACCTGATACCTATCATGTCCTGCTGCTATGTCACCTGATACCTATCATGTCCTACCGCTCTGTCACCTGATACCTATCATGTCCTGCTGCTCTGTCTCCTGATACCTATCATGTCCTGCTGCTCTGTCTCCTGATACCTATCATGTCCTGCTGCTTTGTCACCTGATACATGTTGTGTCCTGCTGCTCTGTCTCCTGATACCTATCATGTCCTGCTGCTCTGTCTCCTGATACCGATCATGTCCTGCTGCTCTGTCACCTGAGACCTATCATGTTCTGCTGCTCTGCCACCTGATACATGTTGTGTCCTGCTGCTTTGTCACCTGATACTTATCATGTCCTGCTGCTTTGTTACCTGATATATGTTGTGTCCTACTGCTCTGTCACCTGAGACCTATCATGTCCTTCTGCTCTGTCACCTGATACCTATCATGTCCTGCTGCTCTGTCTCCTGATACCTATCATGTCCTGCTGCTCTGTCACCTGATACATGTTGTGTCCTGCTGCTATGTCACCTGATACCTATCATGTCCTGCTGCTATGTCACCTGATACCTATCATGTCCTGCTGCTATGTCACCTGATACCTATCATGTCCTGCTGCTATGTCACCTGATACCTATCATGTACTGCTGCTATGTCACCTGATACCTATCATGTGCTGCTGCTCTGTCACCTGATACCTATCATGTCCTACTGCTCTGTCACCTGATACCTATCATGTCCTACTGCTCTGTCACCTGATACCTATCATGTCCTACTGCTCTGTCACCTGATACCTATCATGTCCTGCTGCTCTGTCACCTGATACCTATCATGTCCTGCTGCTATGTCACCTGATACCTATCATGTCCTACTGCTCTGTCACCTGATACCTATCATGTCCTACTGCTCTGTCACCTGATACCTATCATGTCCTGCTGCTATGTCACCTGATACCTATCATGTCCTGCTGCTATGTCACCTGATACCTATCATGTCCTACTGCTATGTCACCTGATACCTATCATGTCCTGCTGCTATGTCACCTGATACCTATCATGTCCTGCTGCTATGTCACCTGATACCTATCATGTCCTACCGCTCTGTCACCTGATACCTATCATGTCCTGCTGCTCTGTCTCCTGATACCTATCATGTCCTGCTGCTTTGTCACCTGATACATGTTGTGTCCTGCTGCTCTGTCTCCTGATACCTATCATGTCCTGCTGCTCTGTCTCCTGATACCTATCATGTCCTGCTGCTCTGTCACCTGAGACCTATCATGTTCTGCTGCTCTGCCACCTGATACATGTTGTGTCCTGCTGCTTTGTCACCTGATACTTATCATGTCCTGCTGCTTTGTTACCTGATATATGTTGTGTCCTACTGCTCTGTCACCTGAGACCTATCATGTCCTACTGCTCTGTCACCTGATACATGTTGTGTCCTGCTGCTTTGTCACTTGATACCTATCATGTCCTGCTGCTATGTCAACTGATAATTATCATGTCCTGCTGCTCTTTTACCTGATACCTATCATGTCCTGCCGCTTTGTCACTTGATACATATCACGTCCTACTGCTTTGTCACCTGAGACCTATCATGTCCTGCTGCTCTGTCACCTGATTCATGTTGTGTCCTGCTGCTCTGTCAACTGATACCTATCATGTCCTTCTGCTCTGTCACCTGATACCTATCATGTCCTGCTGCTCTGTCTCCTGATACCTATCATGTCCTGCTGCTCTGTCACCTGATACATGTTGTGTCCTGCTGCTATGTCACCTGATACCTATCATGTCCTGCTGCTATGTCACCTGATACCTATCATGTCCTGCTGCTATGTCACCTGATACCTATCATGTCCTGCTGCTATGTCACCTGATACCTATCATGTACTGCTGCTATGTCACCTGATACCTATCATGTGCTGCTGCTCTGTCACCTGATACCTATCATGTCCTACTGCTCTGTCACCTGATACCTATCATGTCCTACTGCTCTGTTACCTGATACCTATCATGTCCTACTGCTCTGTCACCTGATACCTATCATGTCCTGCTGCTCTGTCACCTGATACCTATCATGTCCTGCTGCTATGTCACCTGATACCTATCATGTCCTACTGCTCTGTCACCTGATACCTATCATGTCCTACTGCTCTGTCACCTGATACCTATCATGTCCTACTGCTCTGTCACCTGATACCTATCATGTCCTGCTGCTATGTCACCTGATACCTATCATGTCCTGCTGCTATGTCACCTGATACCTATCATGTCCTACTGCTATGTCACCTGATACCTATCATGTCCTGCTGCTATGTCACCTGATACCTATCATGTCCTGCTGCTATGTCACCTGATACCTATCATGTCCTACCGCTCTGTCACCTGATACCTATCATGTCCTGCTGCTCTGTCTCCTGATACCTATCATGTCCTGCTGCTTTGTCACCTGATACATGTTGTGTCCTGCTGCTCTGTCTCCTGTTACATGTTGTGTCCTACCGCTCTGTCACCTGATACCTATCATGTCCTGCTGCTCTGTCTCCTGATACCTATCATGTCCTGCTGCTTTGTCACCTGATACATGTTGTGTCCTGCTGCTCTGTCTCATGATACCTATCATGTCCTGCTGCTCTGTCTCCTGATACCTATCATTTCCTGCTGCTCTGTCACCTGAGACCTATCATGTTCTGCTGCTCTGCCACCTGATACATGTTGTGTCCTGCTGCTCTGTCACCTGATACTTATCATGTCCTGCTGCTTTGTTACCTGATATATGTTGTGTCCTACTGCTCTGTCACCTGAGACCTATCATGTCCTACTGCTCTGTCACCTGATACATGTTGTGTCCTGCTGCTTTGTCACTTGATACCTATCATGTCCTGCTGCTATGTCAACTGATAATTATCATGTCCTGCTGCTCTTTTACCTGATACCTATCATGTCCTGCCGCTTTGTCACTTGATACATATCACGTCCTACTGCTTTGTCACCTGAGACCTATCATGTCCTGCTGCTCTGTCACCAGATACATGTTGTGTCGTGTTGCTCTGTCACCTGATACTTGTAACCTGCTGCTCTGTCATCTGATACATATCATGTCCTGCTGCTCTGTCACTCGATGCATATTATATTCCCACCTCTGTCACCCGATATGTATTATATTCCGCACCTCCGTCACCCAATACTTATTATACTCTGCACCTCCGTCACCCGATACTTATTATATTCCACACCTCTGTCACCCGATACATATTATATTCCACACCTCTGTCACCCGATACATATTATATTCCACACCTCTGTCACCCGATACATATAATATTCCACACCTCTGTCACCCGATTCATATTATATTCCCTCCTCTGTCACCCGACACATATTATATTCCACACCTCTGTCACCCGACACATATTATATTCCACACCTCTGTCACCCGACACATATTATATTCCACACCTCTGTCACCCGACACATATTATATTCCACACCTCTGTCACCCGATACATATAATATTCCCACCTCTGTCACCCGACACATATTATATTCCACACCTCTGTCACCCGATACATATTATATTCCCACCTCTGTCACCCGACACATATTATATTCCACACCTCTGTCACCCGATACATATTATATTCCACACCTCTGTCACCCGACACATATTATATTCCCACCTCTGTCACCCGATACATATTATATTCCACACCTCTGTCACCCGACACATATATTCTACACCTCTGTCACCCGATACATATTATATTCCATACCTCTGTCACCCGATACATATTATATTCCACACCTCTGTCACCCGACACATATATTCTACACCTCTGTCACCCGATACATATTATATTCCATACCTCTGTCACCCGATACATATTATATTCCACACCTCTGTCACCCGACACATATATTCTACACCTCTGTCACCCGACACATATTATATTCCACACCTCTGTCACCCGATACATATTATATTCCACACCTCTGTCACCCGACACATATTATATTCCCACCTCTGTCACCCGATACATATTATATTCCACACCTCTGTCACCCGATACATATTATATTCCACACCTCTGTCACCCGATACATATTATATTCCACACCTCTGTCGCCACGATACAAATCACAACCCTTTGCTTTCTTTCTTTTTACTCTATGTATTCTTTGCAGGATTGGGTATCAGATCCCAATGTTTGCTGGATTCTGCATCATGTTCCTCTCCACAATCAGTAAGTAGCTTTGGGGCAGACGCTGGTTCACTGTTGTACGGTAATTGTCCAGTGTTAGATTCTCCTCTTTCCCTTTGTAGTGTTCGCCTTCTCCGGGACTTATACTTTGCTTTTCATTGCGAGATCACTGCAAGGAATCGGCTCATCCTGCTCATCTGTGGCAGGTAGGTGACATACTCCATGTATCATGTATGTTAGCCTCTCAGGTGATTGTCTGGCTGCTGCAGGTCTTTCTATATGTAAGAAGTGATGTCTAACCCTAAGGCAAGGGCTACATGGTGACACTGGTCACAGCCAGGATCGCTGAGCAGCGGTCATCCCCTAGAAATTAATGGGATCGTCGTGGCAGTTGCCGTGTTTCTATGGAGTCACTGCTATTCAGCGATCCTGGCCGCGACCAGCGTCACGGTGTAGCCCTTGCCCAAACCTCTGCAGTGTTGACACCATCAGACATGCCATTAATCTGGGGCTGAAGGTGGTCAAGATCCTGTGGCCAGCTCTGCACCAAGAACAGGAGCCCTCCATCTGCGGGAAATATTCGTTATTTTGTGTGCTGTATTATTACGTCACCTACCTGACTAGGTCTTGTGGGGGATATGGTTGGCTGTGAGTCTGGGATTGGTAGTAATTATTGTGCTTCCAGGTCTTCTACTGCACAAAAACATGTAAGGAAATAATATGCTGGCTATGGCAGATGGACCCCCAGAAAATGGCGCCAGAACCATGCTGCTCTTAGTTGTGGCGCTGCACCATGTGTCCCAACTGGCGGCATCCTGATCTCTCCCCTCTCTTATTGGGGTGTCCATGGACCAGGATCTTCTTGGGGAGCATTGAGTCTGGAGTGTTGGGGAACTCTAATCCCTCAGGGTTCCTCATTTCTGGATCTTCCTCGGTGATGTCTGCTCTGTTTTGTCTGGAGTGTTTCATTTCCTCTCTTATAAAGGTCACCGAGCGGCTCTGGACGCGGGGAGGGGGATTATGGCTTCTGGAGGCTGCTGGCACAAGGAGCGAGGCCAATAATCCCTGTGTTCATTCTGCAGGTATGGGGATGCTCGCCAGTGTGTACACAGACGACGAGGAGCGAGGCAACGCCATGGGCATTGCGCTGGGAGGACTCGCTATGGGAGTACTGGGTTAGTCCAATAACAAATCAGAACTTCATTTATCGTTTGTTAATTATCCCGGAAATCTCCGATCTCTACACCTTCACCTGACACATTTCTCTGCAGTGACCCGGGTCCATCAGAGGGACCTTTCTCTGCCTTTAGTCTGATTGCTGGGGGAAGGGGGTGGAGGACGCATGTCCAGTTCTCAGTGTCTCGGCTGGGAGATGACGCACTGGAGTAGGGAGCACCGGGTCACTCATTGCCAGAGGGATCCCCAGGCAGGTCTCCGCTCTGCGCTGACTCCAGACATCTTACGTCTTCTTATTACATGTACAGAAAACATCATTTTACATGTGTGGAGGGTCCTTTGTGTAGTTTCCTCTTACAGTTGTGTTCAAAATAATAGCAGTCAGACAACCTTAACCTGATCAATCACTGTTTTTGGGAGAAATTATATTTCTACATGGCAGATAATTTACTAACAGGTGTAGTAGAGTAATAGAAACCCAACAGTCAGGACATGCATGCTGCGGATTCTGTGTAATTGAATCACTAATAGAAAGGGGCATGTTCAAAATAATAGCAGTGTGGAGTTTAATGAGTGAGGTCATTCGTTCTTTGAAAAACAGGTGGCAATTATTGCCCTTATTTAAGGAAGGAAGGCAGCAAATGTCGTACCTGCCGGTTACAGTGCATTTCTCTCTCAATTTCTGAGGAAAATGGGTCGTTCCAGACATTGTTCAGAAGAACAGCGCACCTTGATTAAAAAGTTGATCGGAGAGGGGAAAACATATAAAGAAGTGCAGAAAATGATCGGCTGCTCAGCTAAAATGATCGCAAATGCTTTAAAATGGCAACCAAAACCTGAAAGACGTGGAAGAAAGTGAAAAACTACTATTCGAATGGATAGAAGAATAGCCAAAATGGCAAGGACTCGGCCAACAATCAGCTCCAGGAAGATGAAGAAGGTGTAAAGTTCCCTGTGAGTCCTGTTACAAGGAGAAGACGCCGATGTGAAGCCGAGCGATCTGCAAGAAGCCCCCGCAAAGTCCCACTGCTGGAAACAAGACGTGTGCTGAAGAGCTTACAATCTGCCAAAGAGCCCATTGACCGGCCTGAAGAGACATTCTGTGGACTGATGAAAGTAAGATGGTTCTGTTTGGGTCTAGTGGCCGGAGACAGTTTGTCAGACGACCCCCAAACACTGAATTCAGCCCCAGTAGACTGTGAAGACAGTAAAGCATGGTGGACAAGCATCATGATATGGGGATGTGTCTCAGACTACGGTGTTGGGCCTATTTATCGCAGACCAGGGATCTTGGATCAGTCTGAATCCATCAGAATACTGGAAGAGGTCATGCTGCCTTATGCTGAAGAGGAAATGCCCTTGACATGGGTGTTCCTACAAGACAACGACCCCAAACACACCAGTAAACGGGCCACATCTCGGCTCCAGACCAACAAGACTGACGTTATGGAGCGGCCGGCCCAATCCCCGGATCTTACTCCAATAGAAAACCTCTTGGTGACACCAAAAATGCAGTTTCTGAGGCAAAACCAAGAAATAGAGAAGAACTGTGGACTGTGGTCCGATCATCCTGGACTGGAATACCTGTTCACAGGGGCAGAAGGTGGTGACTCCGAGCAGCACAGACGTCCAGCCGTTCTCAGAGACAGCGGGTATACAACTGAGTATTAGTGACGGGATTCAGAGGGAAGAAAAGCTACAGACATTTCTCAGTTTATAGAGTGAATGTTTGAGTTTGTAAAGAAGAAGACAAACACTGCTATTTTTTTGAACAGTCTAATATTCACTTTTCTTAATTTTTTTTAGAGGAACAACACAAATGTGATATATTTTTCTTCATGATTTGATTTGGAATAGAAGGTGCAGTGTTCCCAATGCATCTGTGTGGATGGAGATAAAAGCTATTAGAAGGATTCTGAGCTTTATTCACTTTTTTAAACACACTGCTATTATTTTGAACACAACTGTATGCCCATTCCCTATATCTGTACACAGATGGCATTGGGTCTGCAGAAAAGAATGGAAGATTGCATTGAGACAGTGTGGTAGGGTCCTCCATACTTTGGAGGAAGGTATTACCTAGAGAGTATGGAAGATTCGGGAATTTCCCATCATTGACAGGTCCCTCCATGCATTGATGAAATGTTCTTGTTTGTAGGATCTTCTGATGAGACAATATATGTTGATGCTAGGTTCCTTTACAAGACTATGGAAGGCTTCATTCAGGATTTCATCATCAGACAGTCTTAGGTTCCCCCATGTGGCAGAGATTTTCATGAGATTCATCCATTACTGGGGGACATTGCACCTTGAGACAGCTATAGATTCCTCAAAATGTGGCTAATAGATTCCCTTATGAGACTGTGTAGGAGTTCATCATGAGACAGTTCCAGGTCTGTCCATTGCTGGGGAGATTTCATCATGAGTTCTAGATTCCTTAGCAAGAATATGGAGTAGTTGAATATGTCCTCTATGAGATTTCCTCCCTATAGTCCTTATCCAGCGTCCCGCACTGGAGATAATGGTTTATTGTCATCATTATACTTTGCTCTTTAATCTGTTCTTCGTCTCTCCTGTAGTGGGACCTCCATTTGGAAGCATCTTTTATGAGTTTGTGGGGAAGACAGCTCCGTTTCTGGTCCTTGCCATTCTGGTTCTCTTTGACGGAGGTCTGTGCATTATTATATTACATTATATTAGGTTATCTTGTCCTCTTATCAGGCATATGAGTGTGTGCAATATAAAGCATTATGTACTGATGTCTCCTGTGTACTTCTTTCTGTCATCAGCTCTCCAGCTCTTCATTCTTCAGCCTTCCAGAGTTCAACCAGAGGTGAGTCCACAGGGCCGAGCGCTTGGAAATACAGAACTCACAACATGATCCAGAGTTATGCAGAACCTACAGCATAGTCTAGAGTCATAGAGGACCTGCTACATGATGTAGAGTCTTAGAGAACCTGCTACATGATGTAGAGTCATAGAGAACCTGCTACATGATGTAGAGTCTTAGAGAACCTGCTACATGATGTAGAGTCATAGAGAACCTGCTACATGATGTAGAGTCATAGAGGTCCTGCTACATGATGTAGAGTCATAGAGAACCTGCTACATGAAGTAGAGTCATAGAGAACCTGCTACATGATGTAGAGTCATAGAGAACCTGCTACATGATGTAGAGTCATAGAGAACCTGCTACATGATATAGAGTCATAGAGAACCTGCTACATGATGTAGAGTCATAGAGAACCTGCTACATGATGTAGAGTCATAGAGAACCTGCTACATGATGTAGAGTCATAGAGAACCTGCTACATGATGTAGAGTCATAGAGAACCTGCTACATGATGTAGAGTCATAGAGAACCTGCTACATGAAGTAGAGTCATAGAGAACCTGCTACATGATGTAGAGTCATAGAGAACCTGCTACATGATATAGAGTCATAGAGAACCTGCTACATGATGTAGAGTCATAGAGAACCTGCTACATGATATAGAGTCATAGAGAACCTGCTACATGATGTAGAGTCATAGAGAACCTGCTACATGATGTAGAGTCATAGAGAACCTGCTACATTATGTAGAGTCATAGAGAACCTGCTACATGACGTAGAGTCATAGAGAACCTGCTACATGACGTAGAGTCATAGAGAACCTGCTACATGGCGTAGAGTCATAGAGAACCTGCTACATGACGTAGAGTCATAGAGAACCTGCTACATGATCTAGCGTCATAGAGGTCCTGCTACATGATGTAGAGTCTTAGAGAACCTGCTACATGACGTAGAGTCATAGAGAACCTGCTACATGATGTAGTCATAGAGAACCTGCTACATGATGTAGAGTCATAGAGAACCTGCTACATGATGTAGAGTCTTAGAGAACCTGCTACATCAGGGGTAGGCAACCCCCGACACTCCAGCTGTTGGGAAACTACAACTCCCATCAGGCATACTTGCTCTGCTCTTCTAAGAACTCTCATCGAAATGAATGGAGCATGCTGGGAATTGTAGTTTCACAACAGCTGGAGTGCCGAAGGTTGCTGATCCCTGTGCTACATGATGTAGTCATAGAGAACCTGCTACATGATGTAGAGTCATAGAGAACCTGCTACATGATGTAGAGTCATAGAGAACCTGCTACATGATGTAGAGTCTTAGAGAACCTGCTACATGATGTAGTCATAGAGAACCTGCTACATGACGTAGAGTCATAAATAACCTGCTACATGATGTAGAGTCATAGAGAACCTGCTACATGATGTAGAGTCATAGAGAACCTGCTACATGATGTAGTCATAGAGAACCTGCTACATGACGTAGAGTCATAAATAACCTGCTACATGATGTAGAGTCATAGAGAACCTGCTACATGACGTAGAGTCATAAATAACCTGCTACATGATGTAGAGTCATAGAGAACCTGCTACATGACGTAGAGTCATAAATAACCTGCTACATGATGTAGAATCATAGAGAACCTGCTACATGATGTAGAGTCATAGAGAACCTGCTACATGATGTAGAGTCATAGAGAACCTGCTACATGATGTAGAGTCATAGAGAACCTGCTACATGATGTAGAATCATAGAGAACCTGCTACATGATCTAGAGTCATAGAGAACCTGCTACATGATGTAGAGTCATAGAGAACCTGCTACTTGACGTAGAGTCATAGAGAACCTGCTACATGACGTAGAGTCATAGAGAACCTGCTACATGACATAGAGTCATAGAGAACCTGCTACATGATGTAGAGTCATAGAGAACCTGCTACATGACGTAGAGTCATAGAGAACCTGCTACATGATGTAGAGTCATAGAGAACCTGCTACATGACGTAGAGTCATAGAGAACCTGCTACATGATGTAGAGTCATAGAGAACCTGCTACTGTCATGCCCTGCTCTGACGATGTGCGGAGGTCGGCCAGGATAGCAGCACGAGTTTAGTGTTTGTTTTGGAGCCGTGCTGGATCCGCCTCTCATCAGGTGCACTGGGTGGGGTCATTAGTTTAAATAGCACACCATCCCAGTGCTCTGAGCGGATTATAGAAATCACTGTGGTCTTGGAAGCTAGGAAGGAAGGTTGTCTGTTCCAGCTTAGAAAGATAAGTGTGGTTTTAAGTTTGGTTGTTTTGTGTCATCTCTCCCATCCAGGTTCTGTGCGAGCAGGCTGCTCCTATTTCCCCTCTTCACCATCTCAGGGAATTCAGGGAGTTTCAGCCCAGGCACGGGGACACATCATACCTACCACCAAGGTCTGCATGTGGGCTGAGCAGTGCAGGGAAAGAGGTCAGGGATTAGCTAGGAGGTGACCCTTCCCCTGTCTCTCGCCCAGAGCCTGGTTGGTGGTTTATTTGTGAGTCTGAGTGCACGTCCGCCGTGACAGTATTTCAGCGATTCGTCAATGACATTTTTCATCATTTGGTGGGGAGGTTCGTAGTAGTTTACCTGGATGACATTTTAATTTATTCTCCTGATCTGAAGACCCATCAGGATCATGTGAGACAGGTTTTGACGATCCTTCGGGAGAATAAATTATATGCCAAATTGGAGAAATGTTTGTTTGCTGTGCAAGAGCTTCAGTTCTTGGGATATCTGCTTTCTGATTCTGGTTTTCGTATGGACCCCGAAAAGGTCCGGGCGGTTCTGGAGTGGGACCGACCAGAGAATCAGAAAGCTTTGATGCGGTTCTTGGGGTTTACGAATTATTCTAGAAAATTTATTTCGAATTATTCTACCATAGTAAAACCGCTCACTGATATGACCAAGAAGGGCGCCGACGTCTCTGTCTGGTGGGATGAGGCATTGCAGGCCTTTTCGGCTATTAAGGAGCGTTTTGCGTCTGCTCCCATTCTGGTGCAGCCGGATGTGTCTCAGCCATTTGTAGTGGAGGTCGATGCATCAGAGGTGGGGGTTGGAGCGGTGCTGTCACAAGGTTTATCTCCTGGCAAGTGGGTCCTGTGTGTCTTTTTCTCCAAGAAGCTCTCGGTCGCCGAGAGGAATTATGATGTTGGAGATAGAGAGTTGTTGGCTATCAAGTTGGCCTTTGAGGAATGGCGTCACTGGTTGGAGGGGGCGTCTCACCCCGTTACGGTATATACAGACCATAAGAATTTGGCTTACCTGCAATCTGCCAAGCGTCTGAACCCTAGGCAGGCCAGATGGTCACTGTTTTTTACCAGGTTCAATTTTGCGGTTACCTTTCGCCCAGGGGTCAAGAACGTCAAGGCAGATGCCTTGTCTCGCAGCTTTCCTGGGGGAGGTGATTCAGAGGATCCTGCGCCGATTTTAGCGGATGGGGTGGTGGTCTCCACTCTGTACCCTGAATTGGAGATGGAGGTGTTGGGAGCCCAGGAGGGGGCTCCTGGTTCTTGTCCCCCAGGGAGGTTGTTTTTTCCTGAGGGCCTGCGATACAAGATGTTCAAGGAACATCACGATACTGTCCTCGCTGGACATCCTGGTGGTAAGTCGACCTGTGATCTAGTATCCCGGAGGTTCTGGTGGCCAGGGTTACGTAAGAGCATTGAGAATTACGTGACAGCTTGTGAAACCTGCGCTCGGTCAAAGGTTGCTCATACTCGACCGGCTGGTTCACTTCTTCCATTATCTATTCCATCTCGTCCTTGGACGCATTTGTCCATGGACTTTATTACGGACCTGCCGAGTTCCTCCGGGAGAACAGTGATTTTGGTGGTAGTTGACCGTTTCAGTAAAATGGCTCATTTTATACCACTAATGAGTCTGCCTAACACTAAGACTCTTGCGCAGATTTTTGTGGATAATATTGTGAAATTGCATGGTATTCCTTCGGATGTGGTCTCTGATAGGGGCACGCAGTTTGTCTCCAGGTTTTGGAGGGTGTTCTGCTCTCGGCTTGGCATTCAACTTTCATTCTCATCGGCTTTTCATCCGCAGTCGAATGATCAGACGGAGCGTACTAATCAAAACCTGGAGACCTACTTGAGGTGTTTTGTGGCTGAGAATCAGGAGAACTGGTCCTCATTCTTGTCCTTAGCAGAATTTGCGTTGAATAACCGTAGGCAGGAGTCCACGGGTAAGTCGCTATTTTTTGGCGCATACGGTTTCCATCCTCAGTTTGGTACCTTTTCTGGGTCTGGTTCCTCTGGGATGCCAGAGGAGGAGAGATTCTCTTCTGCCTTATCCTCCATCTGGCAGAGGATTCAAGAGAATTTGGAGAGGATGGGTGAGAGGTATAAACGAATGGCTGACAGGAGACGTGTGACTGGTCCGGACCTGTGTGTGGGTGATCTGGTGTGGTTGTCCACTAAAAATATCAAATTGAGAGTGCCATCTTGGAAACTGGGTCCAAGATTTATTGGTCCGTATAAAATTTCTGCAGTGATTAATCCTGTAGCGTTTCGGCTGGATCTTCCGCAGACTTGGAGGATCCATGATGTGTTCCACAGGTCTTTACTAAAAAAATACGTGAGACCGGTGGAACCATCGCCATTGCCTCCTCCTCCTGTTCTAGTCGAGGGAAACTTGGAGTTTGAGATCTCCAGGATTCTGGAGTTCTTCGGGGTTCCCTTCAGTACCTTGTGCACTGGAGGGGATACGGCCCAGAGGATAGGATGTGTGTTCCGGCGCTGGATGTCAACGCCAGCCGACTGGTGAGGGCTTTTCATAGGTCCCATCCGGATAAGGTTGGTCCGGGGTGTCCGGAGGTCACCTGTAGAAGGAAGGGTACTGTCATGCCACGCTCTGACGATGTGCGGAGGTCGGCCAGGATAGCAGCACGAGTTTAGTGTTTGTTTTGGAGCCGTGCTGGATCCGCCTCTCATCAGGTGCACTGGGTGGGGTCATTAGTTTAAATAGCACTCCAGCCCAGTGCTCTTAGCGGATTATAGGAATCACTGTGGTCTTGGAAGCTAGGAAGGAAGGTTGTCTGTTACAGCTCAGAAAGATAAGTGTGGTTTTAAGTTTAATTGTTTTGTCACCTCTCCCATCCAGGTTCTGTGCGAGCAGGCTGCCCCTATTTCCCCTCTTCACCATCTCAGGGAATTTAGGAAGTTTCAGCCCAGGCACGGGGACACATCATACCTACCACCAAGGTCTGCATGTGGGCTGAGCAGTGCAGGGAAAGAGGTCAGGGATTAGCTAGGAGGTGACCCTTCCGCTGTCTCTCGCCCAGAGCCTGGTTGGTGGTTTATTTGTGAGTCTGAGTGCACATCCGCCGTGACAGCTACATGATGTAGAGTCATAGAGAACCTGCTACATGATGTAGAGTCATAGAGAACCTGCTACATGATGTAGAGTCATAGAGAACCTGCTACATGACGTAGAGTCATAGAGAACCTGCTACATGACGTAGAGTCATAGAGAACCTGCTACATGACGTAGAGTCATAGAGAACCTGCTACATGATGTAGAGTCATAGAGAACCTGCTACATGACGAAGAGTCATAGAGAACCTGCTACATGATGTAGAGTCATAGGGAACCTGCTACATGAGGTAGAGTCATAGAGAACCTGCTACATGATGTAGAGTCATAGAGAACCTGCTACATGATGTAGAGTCATAGAGAACCTGCTACATGATGTAGAGTCATAGAGAACCTGCTACATGATGTAGAGTCATAGAGAACCTGCTACATGATGTAGAGTCATAGAGGACCTGCTACATGATGTAGAGGCATAGAGAACCTGCTATATGATGTAGAGTCATAGAGAACCTGCTACATGATGTAGAGTCATAGAGAACCTGCTACATGATGTAGAGTCATAGAGAACCTGCTACGTGATGTAGAGTCATAGAAAACCTGCTACATGATGTAGAGTCATAGAGAACCTGCTACATGATGTAGAGTCATAGAGAACCTGCTACGTGATGTAGAGTCATAGAGAACCTGCTACATGATGTAGAGTCATAGAGGACCTGCTACATGATGTAGAGTCATAGAGGACCTGCTACATGACGTAGAGTCATAGAGGTCCTGCTACATGATGTAGAGTCTTAGAGAACCTGCTACATGACGTAGAGTCATAGAGGTCCTGCTACATGATGTAGAGTCTTAGAGAACCTGCTACATGATGTAGAGTCATAGAGAACCTGCTACATGATGTAGAGTCATAGAGAACCTGCTACATGACGTAGAGTCATAGAGAACCTGCTACATGATGTAGAGTCATAGAGGACCTGCTACATGACGTAGAGTCATAGAGAACCTGCTACATGATGTAGAGTCATAGAGGACCTGCTACGTGATGTAGAGTCATAGAGAACCTGCTACATGATGTAGAGTCATAGAGGACCTGCTACATGACGTAGAGTCATAGAGAACCTGCTACATGATGTAGAGTCATAGAGAACCTGCTACATGATCTACATATTTTTTTTACAAGTTCCTGTAGCACGGCCCCTGAAGTAGAAGATTCATACTTATCTGGTCCCCACCGCTCTGGTCCTCCGCACTGCCCCCATCTTCCGGACCCTGCGCTGTTTACACCTGCCAGTGCAGGGACATAGTCACATGCACCTCTCCAGCCAATCACTGGCTTCAGCAACGGTGTATTTGACCATGGCCATGCACTGCTAGCTGTAAACAGTGCAGATACCGGAAGATGAGGGCAGTAGGGGCAGTGCGAAGGACCGAAGTGGCGTGGAGCGGTAAGTATGAATCTTCTACGTCAGGAGCCGTGCTGCAGGAACTTGTTAATAAATAATTTTTAACAGATAAACCCTTTAAGTGCCAAAATTTCCTTCCTGCCTCCTATTCATAAATCGGAACTTTCCTTCCCTGCAGAGGACGGGGCTCACTGGTTATTACCTCCTCCTGCCCCCAGTTATAGGGGCCCTGCAATAACCAGTAAGCACTTTCCTTCCCTGCAGAGGACGGGGCTCACTGGTTATTACCTCCTCCTGCCCCCAGTTATAGGGGCCCTGCAATAACCAGTAAGTACTTTCCTTCCCTGCAGAGGACGGGGCTCACTGGTTATTACCTCCTCCTGCCCCCAGTAATAGGGGCCCTGCAATAACCAGTAAGCACTTTCCTTCCCTGCAGAGGACGGGGCTCACTGGTTATTACCTCCTCCTGCCCCCAGTTATAGGGGCCCTGCAATAACCAGTAAGCACTTTCCTTCACTGCAGAGGACGGGGCTCACTGGTTATTACCTCCTCCTGCCCCCAGTTATAGGGGCCCTGCAATAACCAGTAAGCACTTTCCTTCCCTGCAGAGGACGGGGCTCACTGGTTATTACCTCCTCCTGCCCCCAGTTATAGGGGCCCTGCAATAACCAGTAAGCACTTTCCTTCACTGCAGAGGACGGGGCTCACTGGTTATTACCTCCTCCTGCCCCCAGTTATAGGGGCCCTGCAATAACCAGTAAGCACTTTCCTTCCCTGCAGAGGACGGGGCTCACTGGTTATTACCTCCTACGGCCACATGATCTAAAGACATATTTTTTATAGTTTTTTATCTTGTTTTAGAGTCAGACTGGGACATCACTATTTACTCTCCTGAGAGACCCGTATATCATCATTGCAGCAGGTAAGTCGTCCAGTGCACGGTGTGTAGAACTCTGGACGGTATACACATCTATGTCATGCAGTACGTGGTGTTGGTGACAGTCGTCCCATTATCTGATGGTTCCTCATTGATTTTTACCAAATAAAGAATATATATTTAGTGGTTTACCGAGGTAGAAAGCCGGAGGATGAGAAGCAGAATTTAATTTCCTGTAGTCACCTCCCCCCCCCCTCCGCACAAACCTCCTAACAACGAGTCTAATGAAAAGCAGAGGATCGATAGATGACAGAATCCTGTGCACCTCCGGCTCCTCTGTCTGTTGTCTCTCATCTCATGTCTGGGCCAAAGAGCAGACCCCGATATTACATAGTAACATAGTACATAAGGCCGAAAAAAAAGACATTTGTCCATCCAGTTCGACCTGTTATCCTGCAAGTCGATCCAGAGGAAGGCAAAAAAACCCTGTGAGGTAGAAGCCAATTTTCCTCACTTTAGGGGAATAAAAAATTCCTTCCCGACTCCAATCAGGCATCAGAATAACTCCCTGGATCAACGACCCCTCTCTAGTAGCTATAGCCTGTAATATTATTACACTCCAGAAATACATCCAGGCCCCTCTTGAATTCCTTTATTGTACTCACCATCACCACCTCCTCAGGCAGAGAGCTCCATAGTCTCACTGCTCTTACAGTAAAGAGTCCATAGTCTCACTGCTCTTACAGTAAAGAGTCCATAGTCTTACTGCTCTTACAGTAAAGAGTCCATAGTCTCACTGCTCCTACAGTAAAGAGTCCATAGTCTCACTGCTCTTACAGTAAAGAGTCCATAGTCTCACTGCTCTTACAGTAAAGAGTCCATAGTCTCACTGCTCTTACCGTAAAGAGTCCATAGTCTCACTGCTCTTACAGTAAAGAGTCCATAGTCTCACTGCTCTTACAGTAAAGAGTCCATAGTCTCACTGCTCTTACCGTAAAGAGTCCATAGTCTCACTGCTCTTACACTAAAGAGTCCATAGTCCCACTGCTCTTACAGTAAAGAGTCCATAGTCTCACTGCTCTTACAGTATAGAGTCCATAGTCTCACTGCTCTTACAGTATAGAGTCCATAGTCTCACTGCTCTTACAGTATAGAGTCCATAGTCTCACTGCTCTTACAGTAAAGAGTCCATAGTCTTACTGCTCTTACAGTAAAGAGTCCATAGTCTTACTGCTCTTACCGTAAAGAGTCCATAGTCTCACTGCTCTTACCGTAAAGAGTCCATAGTCTCACTGCTCTTACACTAAAGAGTCCATAGTCCCACTGCTCTTACAGTAAAGAGTCCATAGTCTCACTGCTCTTACAGTATAGAGTCCATAGTCTCACTGCTCTTACAGTAAAGAGTCCATAGTCTCACTGCTCTTACAGTATAGAGTCCATAGTCTCACTGCTCTTACAGTATAGAGTCCATAGTCTCACTGCTCTTACAGTAAAGAGTCCATAGTCTTACTGCTCTTACAGTAAAGAGTCCATAGTCTCACTGCTCTTACCGTAAAGAGTCCATAGTCTCACTGCTCTTACCGTAAAGAGTCCATAGTCTCACTGCTCTTACACTAAAGAGTCCATAGTCTCACTGCTCTTACAGTATAGAGTCCATAGTCTCACTGCTCTTACAGTATAGAGTCCATAGTCTCACTGCTCTTACAGTATAGAGTCCATAGTCTCACTGCTCTTACAGTAAAGAGTCCATAGTCTCACTGCTCTTACAGTATAGAGTCCATAGTCTCACTGCTCTTACAGTATAGAGTCCATAGTCTCACTGCTCTTACAGTAAAGAGTCCATAGTCTCACTGCTCTTATAGTAAAGAGTCCATAGTCTCACTGCTCTTACAGTAAAGAGTCCATAGTCTCACTGCTCTTACAGTATAGAGTCCATAGTCTCACTGCTCTTACAGTAAAGAGTCCATAGTCTCACTGCTCTTACAGTAAAGAGTCCATAGTCTCACTGCTCTTATAGTAAAGAGTCCATAGTCTCACTGCTCTTACAGTAAAGAGTCCATAGTCTCACTGCTCTTACAGTATAGAGTCCATAGTCTCACCGCTCTTACAGTATAGAGTCCATAGTCTCACTGCTCTTACAGTAAAGAGTCCATAGTCTCACTGCTCTTACAGTAAAGAGTCCATAGTCTCACTGCTCTTACAGTAAAGAGTCCATAGTCTTACTGCTCTTACAGTAAAGAGTCCATAGTCTCACTGCTCTAACAGTAAAGATTCCATAGTCTCACTGCTCTTACAGTAAAGAGTCCATAGTCTCACTGCTTTTACAGTACAGAGTCCATAGTCTCACTGCTCTTACAGTATAGAGTCCATAGTCTCACTGCTCTTACAGTATAGATTCCATAGTCTCACTGCTCTTACAGTAAAGAGTCCATAGTCTCACTGCTCTTACAGTACAGAGTCCATAGTCTCACTGCTCTTACAGTATAGAGTCCATAGTCTCACTGCTCTTACAGTAAAGAGTCCATAGTCTCACTGCTCTTACTGTAAAGAGTCCATAGTCTCACTGCTCTTACAGTATAGATTCCATAGTCTCACTGCTCTTACAGTATAGAGTCCATAGTCTCACTGCTCTTACAGTAAAGAGTCCATAGTCTCACTGCTCTTACAGTAAAGAGTCCATAGTCTCACTGCTCTTACAGTATAGAGTCCATAGTCTCACTGCTCTTACAGTAAAGAGTCCATAGTCTCACTGCTCTTACTGTAAAGAGTCCATAGTCTCACTGCTCTTACAGTAAAGAGTCCATAGTCTCACTGCTCTTACAGTATAGAGTCCATAGTCTCACTGCTCTTACAGTAAAGAGTCCATAGTCTCACTGCTCTTACCGTAAAGAGTCCATAGTCTCACTGCTCTTACAGTAAAGAGTCCATAGTCTCACTGCTCTTACAGTAAAGAGTCCATAGTCTCACTGCTCTTACTGTAAAGAGTCCATAGTCTCACTGCTCTTATAGTAAAGAGTCCATAGTCTCACTGCTCTTACAGTAAAGAGTCCATAGTCTCACTGCTCTTACAGTAAAGAGTCCATAGTCTCACTGCTCTTACTGTAAAGAGTCCATAGTCTCACTGCTCTTACAGTAGAGTCCATAGTCTCACTGCTCTTACAGTAGAGTCCATAGTCTCACTGCTCTTACAGTAAAGAGTCCATAGTCTCACTGCTCTTACAGTATAGAGTCCATAGTCTCACTGCTCTTACAGTAAAGAGTCCATAGTCTCACTGCTCTTACAGTAAAGAGTCCATAGTCTCACTGCTCTTACAGTAAAGAGTCCATAGTCTCACTGCTCTTACAGTAGAGTCCATAGTCTCACTGCTCTTACAGTAGAGTCCATAGTCTCACTGCTCTTACAGTAAAGAGTTTATAGTCTCACTGCTCTTACAGTATAGAGTCCATAGTCTCACTGCTCTTACAGTAAAGAGTCCATAGTCTCACTGCTCTTACAGTATAGAGTCCATAGTCTCACTGCTCTTACAGTAAAGAGTCCATAGTCTCACTGCTCTTACAGTAAAGAGTCCATAGTCTCACTGCTCTTACAGTAAAGAGTCCATAGTCTCACTGCTCTTACAGTAGAGTCCATAGTCTCACTGCTCTTACAGTAGAGTCCATAGTCTCACTGCTCTTACAGTAAAGAGTCCATAGTCTCACTGCTCTTACAGTATAGAGTCCATAGTCTCACTGCTCTTACAGTACAGAGTCCATAGTCTCACTGCTCTTACAGTAAAGAGTCCATAGTCTCACTGCTCTTACAGTAAAGTGTCCATAGTCTCACTGCTCTTACAGTAAAGAGTCCATAGTCTCACTGCTCTTACTGTAAAGAGTCCATAGTCTCACTGCTCTTACAGTAAAGAGTCCATAGTCTCACTGCTCTTACAGTAAAGAGTCCATAGTCTCACTGCTCTTACAGTAAAGAGTCCATAGTCTCACTGCTCTTACAGTAAAGAGTCCATAGTCTCACTGCTCTTACAGTAAAGAGTCCATAGTCTCACTGCTCTTACAGTAAAGAGTCCATAGTCTCACTGCTCTTACAGTATAGAGTCCATAGTCTGACTACTCTTACAGTATAGAGTCCATAGTCTCACCGCTCTTACAGTAAAGAGTCTATAGTCTCACTGCTCTTACAGTAAAGAGTCCATAGTCTCACTGCTCTTACAGTAAAGAGTCCATAGTCACACTGCTCTTACAGTAAAGAGTCCATAGTCTCACTGCTCTTACAGTAAAGAGTCCATAGCCTCACTGCTCTTACAGTAAAGAGTCCATAGTCTCACTGCTCTTACAGTAAAGAGCCCATAGTCTCACTGCTCTTACAGTAACGATTCTATAGTCTCACTGCTCTTACAGTAAAGAGCCTATAGTCTCACTGCTCTTACAGTATAGAGTCCATAGTCTCACTGCTCTTACAGTATAGAGTCCATAGTCTCACTGCTCTTACAGTATAGAGTCCATAGTCTCAGTGCTCTTACAGTAAAGAGTCCATAGCCTCACTGCTCTTACAGTAAAGAGTCCATAGTCTCACTGCTTTTACAGTAAAGAGCCCATAGTCTCACTGCTCTTACAGTAACGATTCTATAGTCTCACTGCTCTTACAGTAAAGAGTCCATAGTCTCACTGCTCTTACAGTAAAGAGTCCATAGTCTCACTGCTCTTACAGTAAAGAGTCCATAGTCTCACTGCTCTTACAGTATAGAGTCCATAGTCTCACTGCTCTTACAGTAAAGAGTCCATAGTCTCAGTGCTCTTACAGTAAAGAGTCCATAGTCTCACTGCTCTTACAGTAAAGAGTCCATAGTCTCACTGCTCTTACAGTAAAGAGTCCATAGTCTCACTGCTCTTACAGTAAAGAGTCCATAGTCTCACTGCTCTTACAGTAAAGAGTCCATAGTCTCACTGCTCTTACAGTAAAGAGTCCATAGTCTCACTGCTCTTACAGTATAGAGTCCATAGTCTCACCGCTCTTACAGTAAAGAGTCCATAGTCTCACTGCTCTTACAGTAGAGTCCATAGTCTCACTGCTCTTACAGTAAAGAGTCCATAGTCTGACTACTCTTACAGTAAAGAGTCCATAGTCTCACTGCTCTTACAGTAAAGAGTCCATAGTCTCACTGCTCTTACAGTAAAGAGTCCATAGTCTCACTGCTCTTACAGTAAAGAGTCCATAGTCTCACTGCTCTTACAGTATAGAGTCCATAGTCTCACCGCTCTTACAGTAAAGAGTCCATAGTCTCACTGCTCTTACAGTAGAGTCCATAGTCTCACTGCTCTTACAGTAAAGAGTCCATAGTCTGACTACTCTTACAGTATAGAGTCCATAGTCTCACCGCTCTTACAGTAAAGAGTCCATAGTCTGACTGCTCTTACAGTATAGAGTCCATAGTCTCACTGCTCTTACAGTAAAGAGTCCATAGTCTCACTGCTCTTACAGTAAAGAGTCCATAGTCTCACTGCTCTTACTGTAAAGAGTCCATAGTCTCACTGCTCTTACTGTAAAGAGTCCATTGTCTCACTGCTCTTACAGTATAGAGTCCATAGTCTCACTGCTCTTACAGTAAAGAGTCCATAGTCTCACTGCTCTTACTGTAAAGAGTCCATAGTCTCACTGCTCTTACTGTAAAGAGTCCATAGTCTCACTGCTCTTACAGTAAAGAGTCCATAGTCTCACTGCTCTTACCGTAAAGAGTCCATAGTCTCACTGCTCTTACAGTATAGAGTCCATAGTCTGACTACTCTTACCGTAAAGAGTCCATAGTCTCACTGCTCTTACAGTATAGAGTCCATAGTCTCACTGCTCTTATAGTAGAGTCCATAGTCTCACTGCTCTTACAGTAAAGAGTCCATAGTCTCACTGCTCTTACAGTAAAGAGTCCATAGTCTCACTGCTCTTACTGTAAAGAGTCCATAGTCTCACTGCTCTTACAGTAAAGAGTCCATAGTCTCACTGCTCTTACCGTAAAGAGTCCATAGTCTCACTGCTCTTACAGTATAGAGTCCATAGTCTGACTACTCTTACCGTAAAGAGTCCATAGTCTCACTGCTCTTACAGTATAGAGTCCATAGTCTCACTGCTCTTACAGTAGAGAGTCCATAGTCTCACTGCTCTTACAGTAAAGAATCCATAGTCCCACTGCTCTTACAGTATAGAGTCCATAGTCTCACTGCTCTTACAGTAAAGAGTCCATAGTCTCACTGCTCTTACTGTAAAGAGTCCTTAGTCTCACTGCTCTTACAGTAAAGAGTCCATAGTCTCACTGCTCTTACAGTATAGAGTCCATAGTCTCACTGCTCTTACAGTAAAGAGTCCATAGTCTCACTGCTCTTACAGTAGAGAGTCCATAGTCTCACTGCTCTTACAGTAT
This sequence comes from Bufo bufo, assembly GCF_905171765.1. Taxonomy (NCBI): domain Eukaryota; kingdom Metazoa; phylum Chordata; class Amphibia; order Anura; family Bufonidae; genus Bufo; species Bufo bufo. The sequence goes on along the minus strand of NC_053394.1, from coordinate 2,810,758 downwards.
AGAGTCCATAGTCTCACCGCTCTTACAGTAAAGAGTCTATATAGTCTCACTGCTCTTACAGTAAAGAGCCTATAGTCTCACTGCTCTTACAGTAAAGATTCCATAGTCTCACTGCTCTTACAGTAAAGATTCTATAGTCTCACTGCTCTTACAGTAAAGAGTCCATAGTCTCACTGCTCTTACAGTAAAGATTCTATAGTCTCACTGCTCTTACAGTAAAGAGCCCATAGTCTCACTGCTCTTACAGTAAAGAGTCCATAGCCTCACTGCTCTTACAGTAAAGAATCCATAGCCTCACTGCTCTTACAGTAAAGAGTCCATAGCCTCACTGCTCTTACAGTAAAGAGTCCATAGTCTCACTGCTCTTACAGTAAAGAGTCCATAGTCTCACTGCTCTTACAGTAAAGAGTCCATAGTATCACTGCTCTTACAGTATAGAGTCCATAGTCTCACTGCTCTTACAGTAAAGAGTCCATAGTCTCACTGCTCTTACAGTAAAGAGTCCATAGTCTCACTGCTCTTACAGTATAGAGTCCATAGTCTCACCGCTCTTACAGTAAAGAGTCCATAGTCTCACTGCTCTTACAGTAAAGATTCTATAGTCTCACTGCTCTTACAGTAAAGAGCCCATAGTCTTACTGCTCTTACAGTAAAGATTCCATAGTCTCACTGCTCTTACAGTAAAGATTCTATAGTCTCACTGCTCTTACAGTAAAGAGTCCATAGTCTCACTGCTCTTACAGTAAAGATTCTATAGTCTCACTGCTCTTACAGTAAAGAGCCCATAGTCTCACTGCTCTTACAGTAAAGAGTCCATAGCCTCACTGCTCTTACAGTAAAGAGTCCATAGTCTCACTGCTCTTACAGTAAAGAGTCCATAGTCTCACTGCTCTTACAGTAAAGAGTCCATAGTCTCACTGCTCTTACAGTAAAGAGTCCATAGTCTCACTGCTCTTACAGTAAAGAGTCCATAGTCTCACTGCTCTTACAGTAAAGAGTCTATAGTCTCACTGCTCTTACAGTATATAGTCCATAGTCTCACTGCTCTTACAGTAAAGAGTCCATAGTCTCACTGCTCTTACAGTAAAGAGTCCATAGTCTCACTGCTCTTACAGTAAAGAGTCCATAGTATCACTGCTCTTACAGTATAGCTTCCATAGTCTCACTGCTCTTACAGTAAAGAGTCCATAGTCTCACTGCTCTTACAGTAAAGAGTCCATAGTCTCACTGCTCTTACAGTAAAGAGTCCATAGTATCACTGCTCTTACAGTAAAGAGTCCATAGTCTCACTGCTCTTATAGTAAAGAGTCCATAGTCTCACTGCTCTTACAGTAAAGAGTCCATAGTCTCACTGCTCTTACAGTAAAGAGTCCATAGTCTCACTGCTCTTACAGTAAAGAGTCCATAGTATCACTGCTCTTACAGTATAGAGTCCATAGTCTCACTGCTCTTACAGTAAAGAGTCCATAGTCTCACTGCTCTTACAGTACAGAGTCCATAGTCTCACTGCTCTTACAGTAGAGTCCATAGTCTCACTGCTCTTACAGTAAAGAGTCCATAGTATCACTGCTCTTACAGTATAGAGTCCATAGTCTCACTGCTCTTACAGTAAAGAGTCCATAGTCTCACTGCTCTTACAGTAAAGAGTCCATAGTCTCACTGCTCTTACAGTAAAGAGTCCATAGTCTCACTGCTCTTACAGTATAGAGTCCATAGTCTCACTGCTCTTACAGTAAAGAATCCTCTTCTATGTTTGTGTACAAACCTTCTTTCCTCCAGACGCAGGGGATGTCCCCTCGTCACAGTCACAGTCCTGGGGATAAATAGATGATGGGAGTGATCTCTGTACTGACCCCTGATATATTTATACATAGTAATTAGATCTCCCCTCAGTCGTCTTTTTTCTAAAGTGAATAACCCTAATTTTGATAATCTTTCAGGGTCCTGTAGTTGCCCCATTCCAGTTATTACTTTAGTTGCCCTCCTCTGGACCCTCTCCAGCTCTGCTATGTCTGCCTTGTCTACAGGAGCCCAGAACTGTACACAGTCCTCCATGTGTGGTCTGACTAGCGATTTGTAAAGTGGTAGGACTATGTTCTCATCACCGCCATCTATGCCCCTTCTGATGCAACCCATTATCTTATTGGCCTTGGCAGCAGCTGCCTGACACTGGTTTTGGCAGCTTAGTTTGCTGTTTATAAAAATTCCTAGGTCCTTTTCCATGTCGGTGTTACCCAGTGTTTTACCATTTAGTATGTACGGGTGACTTGCATTATTCCTTTCCATTTGCATAACCTTACATTTGTCAGTGTTAAACCTCATCTGCCACTTATCTGCCCAAGCCTCCAATCTATCCAGATCCATCTGTAGTAGTGTACTGTCCTCTGTAGTATATATACAGTATACTGTCCTCTGTAGTATATATATACAGTATACTGTCCTCTGTAGTATATATACAGTATACTGTCCTCTGTAGTATATATACAGTATACTGTCCTCTGTAGTATATATATATATATATATATATATATATACAGTACAGACCAAAAGTTTGGACACACCTTCTCATTCAAAGAGTTTTCTTTATTTTCATGACTATGAAGGCATCAAAACTATGAATTAACACATGTGGAATTATATACATAACAAACAAGTGTGAAACAACTGAAAATATGTCATATTCTAGGTTCTTCAAAGTAGCCACCTTTTGCTTTGATTACTGCTTTGCACACTCTTGGCATTCTCTTGATGAGCTTCAAGAGGTAGTCCCCTGAAATGGTCTTCACTTCACAGGTGTGCCCTGTCAGGTTTAATAAGTGGGATTTCTTGCCTTATAAATGGGGTTGGGACCATCAGTGGCGCTGAGGAGAAGTCAGGTGGATACACAGCTGATAGTCCTACTGAATAGACTGTTAGAATTGGTATTATGGCAAGAAAAAAGCAGCTAAGTAAAGAAAAACGAGTGGCCATCATTACTTTAAGAAATGAAGGTCAGTCAGTCAGCCGAAAAATTGGGAAAACTTTAAAAGTATGGGCTATTTGACCATGAAGGAGAGTGATGGGGTGCTGCGCCAGATGACCTGGCCTCCACAGTCACCAGACCTGAACCCAATCGAGATGGTTTGGGGTGAGCTGGACCGCAGAGTGAAGGCAAAAGGTCCAACAAGTGCTAAGCATCTCTGGGAACTCCTTCAAGACTGTTGGAAGACCATTTTTAGGGGACTACCTCTTGAAGCTCATTAAGAGAATGCCAAGAGTGTGCAAAGCAGTAATCAAAGCAAAAGGTGGCTACTTTGAAGAACCTAGAATATGACCTATTTTCAGTTGTTTCACACTTGTTTGTTAGGCTTCGTTCACATCACCGTTCTGGCTTTCCGTTCTCCTGCTCCGTCTAGGAGCAGGAGAACGGAAAGGACGGAAAAGGCACATAACTGACACCAAACTGAGTCAAACGGAGCCCTTAGGACCCCATAGATTATAATGGGGTCCGTTATGTTTCCGCTCAGAAGATGATTTTAAAGCGGAGACAAAACTCCTGCATGCAGGACTTTTGTCTCCGCTTAAAAATCATCTTCTGAGCGGAAACCTAACGGACCCCATTATAATCTATGGGGTCCTAAGGGCTCCGTTTGACTCAGTTTGGTGTCAGTTATGTGCCTTTTCCGTCCTTTCCGTTCTCCTGCTCCTAGACGGAGCAGGAGAACGGAAAGCCAGAACGGTGATGTGAACGAAGCCTAACAAACAAGTGTGAAACAACTGAAAATAGGTCATATTCTAGGTTCTTCAAAGTAGCCACCTTTTGCTTTGATTACTGCTTTGCACACTCTTGGCATTCTCTTGATGAGCTTCAAGAGGTAGTCCCCTGTAATGGTCTTCCAACAGTCTTGAAGGAGTTCCCAGAGATGCTTAGCACTTGTTGGCCCTTTTGCCTTCACTCTGCGGTCCAGCTCACCCCAAACCATCTCGATTGGGTTCAGGTCCGGTGACTGTGGAGGCCAGGTCATCTGGCGCAGCACCCCATCACTCTCCTTCATGGTCAAATAGCCCTTACTTTCAAAGTTTTCCCAATTTTTCGGCTGACTGACTGACCTTCATTTCTTAAAGTAATGATGGCCACTCGTTTTTCTTTACTTAGCTGCTTTTTTCTTGCCATAATACAAATTCTAACAGTCTATTCAGTAGGACTATCAGCTGTGTATCCACCTGACTTCTCCTCAACGCAACTGATGGTCCCAACCCCATTTATAAGGCAAGAAATTCCACTTATTAATCCTGACAGGGCACACCTGTGAAGTGAAGACCATCTCAGGGGACTACCTCTTGAAGCTCATCAAGAGAATGCCAAGAGTGTGCAAAGCAGTAATCAAAGCAAAAGGTGGCTACTTTGAAGAACCTAGAATAGGACATATTTTCAGTTGTTTCACACTTGTTTGTTATGTATATAATTCCACATCTGTTAATTCATAGTTTTGATGCCTTCATAAAGAAAACTCTTTGAATGAGAAGGTGTGTCCAAACTTTTGGTCTGTACTGTATATATACAGTATACTGTCTTCTGTAGTATATATATACAGTATACTGTCCTCTGTAGTATATATATACAGTATACTGTCCTCTGTAGTATATATATACAGTATACTGTCCTCTGTAGTATATATATACAGTATACTGTCCTCTGTAGTATATATACAGTATACTGTCCTCTGTAGTGTATATACAGTATACTGTCCTCTGTATTATATATACAGTATAGTGTCCTCTGTAGTATATATACAGTATACTGTCCTCTGTAGTATATATACAGTATACTGTCCTCTGTAGTCTATATACAGTATACTGTCCTCTGTAGTATATATATACAGTATACTGTCCTCTGTAGTATATATATACAGTATACTGTCCTCTGTAGTATATATACAGTATACTGTCCTCTGTAGTATATTTATATACAGTATAGTGTCCTCTGTAGTATATATACAGTATACTGTCCTCTGTAGTATATATACAGTATACTGTCCTCTGTAGTATATATACAGTATACTGTCTTCTGTAGTATATATACAGTATACTGTCCTCTGTAGTATATATATACAGTATACTGTCCTCTGTAGTATATATACAGTATACTGTCCTCTGTAGTATATATACAGTATACTGTCCTCTGTAGTATATATACAGTATACTGTACTCTGTAGTATATATACAGTATACTGTCCTCTGTAGTATATATACAGTATACTGTCCTCTGTAGTATATATACAGTATACTGTCCTCTGTAGTATATATACAGTATACTGTCCTCTGTAGTATATATATATACAGTATACTGTCCTCTGTAGTATATATATACAGTATACTGTCCTCTGTAGTATATACAGTATACTGTCCTCTGTAGTATATATACAGTATACTGTCCTCTTCAGTGTTAATTACTTTACACAGTTTAGTGTCATCTGCGAAAATTGATACTTTATTGTGCAAGCCTTCTACAAGATCATTAATAAATATATTGAAGAGAATAGGGCCCAATACTGACCCCTAAAGGTACTCCGCTAGTGACAGTGTCCCCTCCAGTACTGACCCCTGAGGTACTCCACTAGTGACAGTGACCCCTTCAGTACTGACCCCTGAGGTACCCCACTAGTGACTGTGACCCCTCCAGTACTGACCCCTGTGGTACCCCACTAGTGACAGTGACCCCCCCAGTACTGACCCCTGAGGTACCCCACTAGTGACAGTGACCCCTCCAGTACTGACCCCTGAGGTACCCCACTAGTGACAGTGACCCCTCCAGTACTGACCCCTGAGGTACTCCACTAGTGACAGTGACACCTCCAGTACTGACCCCTGAGGTACTCCACTAGTGACAGTGACCCCTCCAGTACTGACCCCTGAGGTACCCCACTAGTGACAGTGACCCCTCCAGTACTGACCCCTGAGGTACTCCACTAGTGACAGTGACCCCTCCAATACTGACCCCTGAGGTACCCCACTAGTGACAGTGACCCCTCCAGTACTGACCCCCTGAGGTACCCCACTAGTGACAGTAACCCCTCCAGTACTGACCCCTGAGGTACTCCACTAGTGACAGTGACCCCTCCAGTACTGACCCCTGAGGTACTCCACTAGTGACAGTGACCCCTCCAGTACTGACCCCTGAGGTACCCCACTAGTGACAGTGACCCCTCCAGTACTGACCCCTGAGGTACTCCACTAGTGACAGTGACCCCTCCAGTACTGACCCCTGAGGTACACCACTAGTGACAGACACCCCTCCACTACTGACCCATGTGGTACCCCACTAGTGACAGTGACCCCTCCAGTACTGACCCCTGAGGTACCCCACTAGTGACAGTGACCCCTCCAGTACTGACCCCTGTGGTACCCCACTAGTGACAGTAGGGCTGCACGATAAATCTAAAAAATAATCGAATCGCGATAATCGGCAAATGCGATATGGCGATTTGCCGCGATTATATATGAAGGGGCCCCGCGCACATAACTGGCTTTGTGTGTAAAGTATTTTACTAGTGTGTGAAACAATCTCTCTCCTATTGATAACATGGCCGCCTCTGTACTCACTGTCACGATGAATGCACTGCAGCGAGCGGAGCGGCCGGCGCGTGACTGACGTCACTTAGCAACGCTCCTGCTTCCTGAAGTGGGAGGAGCGTTACTAAGTGACGTCAGTCACGCGCCGGCCGCTCCGCTCGCTGCAGTGCGTTCATAGTGACAGTGAGTACAGAGGCGGCCATGTTATCAATAGGAGAGAGATTGTGTCACACACTAGTAAAATACTTTACACACAAAGCCAGTTATGTGCGCGGTTTAGGACACATGAGGGGACACATAGGGCCATGAGGGGGACCAGCATAGGATGCTATATATGTCTTATGCTGCCCCCCCTCATGGCCCTATGTGTCATAGCACACATCCCCCATAACAGCGTCCTCCACAGATACCCCATAACAGCGTCCTCCACAGATCCCCCATAACAGCGTCCTCCACAGATCCCCCATAACAGCGTCCTCCACAGATCCCCCATAACAGCATCCTCCACAGATCCCCCATAACAGCGTCCTCCACAGATCCCCCATAACAGCGTCCTCCACAGATCCCCCATAACAGCGTCCTCCACAGATCCCCCATAACAGCGTCCTCCACAGATCCCCCATAACAGCATCCTCCACAGATCCCCCATAACAGCATCCTCCACAGATCCCCCATAACAGCGTCCTCCACAGATCCCCCACATAACAGCGTCCTCCACAGATCCCCCATAACAGCGTCCTCCACAGATCCCCCCTAGCAGTGTCCTCCACAGATCCCCCATAACAGCGTCCTCCACAGATCCCCCATAACAGCGTCCTCCACAGATCCCCATAACAGCGTCCTCCACAGATCCCCCCTAGCAGTGTCCTCCACAGATCCCCCATAACAGCGTCCTCCACAGATCCCCCATAACAGCGTCATCCACAGATCCCCCACATAACAGCGTCCTCCACAGATCCCCCATAACAGCGTCCTCCACAGATCCCCCCTAGCAGTGTCCTCCACAGATCCCCCATAACAGCGTCATCCACAGATCCCCCACATAACAGCGTCCTCCACAGATCCACCCCATAACAGCGTCCTCCACAGATCCACCCCATAACAGCGTCCTCCACAGATCCCCCACATAACAGCGTCATCCACAGATCCCCCATAACAGCGTCCTCCACAGATCCCCCATAACAGCGTCCTCCACAGATCCCCCATAACAGCGTCCTCCACAGATCCCCCATAACAGCGTCCTCCACAGATCCCCCACATAACAGCGTCCTCCACAGATCCCCCATAACAGCGTCCTCCACAGATCCCCCACATAACAGCGTCCTCCACAGATCCCCTATAACAGCGTCCTCCACAGATCCCCCATAACAGCATCCTCCACAGATCCCCCATAACAGCGTCCTCCACAGATCCCCCATAACAGCGTCCTCCACAGATCCCCCACATAACAGCGTCCTCCACAGATCCCCCATAACAGCGTCCTCCACAGATCCCCCCTAGCAGTGTCCTCCACAGATCCCCCATAACAGCGTCCTCCACAGATCCCCCATAACAGCGTCCTCCACAGATCCCCCATAACAGCGTCCTCCACAGATCCCCCCTAGCAGTGTCCTCCACAGATCCCCCATAACAGCGTCCTCCACAGATCCCCCATAACAGCGTCATCCACAGATCCCCCACATAACAGCGTCCTCCACAGATCCCCCATAACAGCGTCCTCCACAGATCCCCCCTAGCAGTGTCCTCCACAGATCCCCCATAACAGCGTCATCCACAGATCCCCCACATAACAGCGTCCTCCACAGATCCACCCCATAACAGCGTCCTCCACAGATCCACCCCATAACAGCGTCCTCCACAGATCCCCCACATAACAGCGTCATCCACAGATCCCCCATAACAGCGTCCTCCACAGATCCCCCATAACAGCATCCTCCACAGATCCCCCATAACAGCGTCCTCCACAGATCCCCCATAACAGCGTCCTCCACAGATCCCCCACATAACAGCGTCCTCCACAGATCCCCCATAACAGCGTCATCCACAGATCCACCCCATAACAGCGTCCTCCACAGATCCACCCCATAACAGCGTCCTCCACAGATCCCCCACATAACAGCGTCATCCACAGATCCCCCACATAACAGCGTCCTCCACAGATCCCCCACATAACAGTGTCCTCCACAGATCCCCCACATAACAGCGTCCTCCACAGATCCCCCATAACAGCGTCCTCCACAGATCCCCCATAACAGCGCCCTCCACAGATCCCCCATAACAGCGTCCTCCACAGATCCCCCCTAGCAGTGTCCTCCACAGATCCCCCATAACAGCGTCCTCCACAGATCCCCCCAAGCAGTGTCCTCCACAGATCCCCCATAACAGCGTCCTCCACAGATCCCCCATAACAGCGTCCTCCACAGATCCCCCATAACAGCGTCCTCCACAGATCCCCCCTAGCAGTGTCCTCCACAGATCCCCCATAACAGCGTCCTCCACAGATCCCCCATAACAGCGTCATCCACAGATCCCCCATAACAGCGTCCTCCACAGATCCCCCCTAGCAGTGTCCTCCACAGATCCCCCATAACAGCGTCCTCCACAGATCCCCCCTAGCAGTGTCCTCCACAGATCCCCCATAACAGCGTCATCCACAAATCCCCCACATAACAGCGTCCTCCACAGATCCACCCCATAACAGCGTCCTCCACAGATCCACCCCATAACAGCGTCCTCCACAGATCCCCCACATAACAGCGTCCTCCACAGATCCCCCATAACAGCGTCCTCCACAGATCCCCCCTAGCAGTGTCCTCCACAGATCCCCCATAACAGCGTCATCCACAGATCCCCCACATAACAGCGTCCTCCACAGATCCACCCCATAACAGCGTCCTCCACAGATCCACCCCATAACAGCGTCCTCCACAGATCCCCCACATAACAGCGTCCTCCACAGATCCCCCACATAACAGTGTCATCCACAGATCCCCCACATAACAGCGCCCTCCACAGATCCCCCACATAACAGCGTCCTCCACAGATCCCCCACATAACAGCGTCATCCACAGATCCCCCATAACAGCGTCCTCCACAGATCCCCCACATAACAGCGTCCTCCACAGATCCCCCACATAACAGCGTCCTCCACAGATCCCCCCTAGCAGTGTCCTCCACAGATCCCCCATGACAGCGTCCTCCACAGATCCCCCATAACAGCGTCCTCCACAGATCCCCCATAACAGCGTCATCCACAGATCCCCCATAACAGCGTCCTCCACAGATCCCCCCTAGCAGTGTCCTCCACAGATCCCCCATAACAGCGTCCTCCACAGATCCCCCCTAGCAGTGTCCTCCACAGATCCCCCATAACAGCGTCATCCACAAATCCCCCACATAACAGCGTCCTCCACAGATCCACCCCATAACAGCGTCCTCCACAGATCCACCCCATAACAGCGTCCTCCACAGATCCCCCACATAACAGCGTCCTCCACAGATCCCCCATAACAGCGTCCTCCACAGATCCCCCCTAGCAGTGTCCTCCACAGATCCCCCATAACAGCGTCATCCACAGATCCCCCACATAACAGCGTCCTCCACAGATCCACCCCATAACAGCGTCCTCCACAGATCCACCCCATAACAGCGTCCTCCACAGATCCCCCACATAACAGCGTCATCCACAGATCCCCCATAACAGCGTCCTCCACAGATCCCCCACATAACAGCGTCCTCCACAGATCCCCCACATAACAGCGTCCTCCACAGATCCCCCACATAACAGCGTCCTCCACAGATCCCCCACATAACAGCGTCCTCCACAGATCCCCCACATAACAGCGTCCTCCACAGATCCCCCATAACAGCGTCCTCCACAGATCCACCCCATAACAGCGTCCTCCACAGATCCACCCCATAACAGCGTCCTCCACAGATCCCCCACATAACAGCGTCCTCCACAGATCCCCCATAACAGCGTCATCCACAGACCCCTCACAACAAGGCGTCATCCACAGATCCCCCACGACACAGCGTCATCCACAGATCCCCCATAACAGTGCCATCCACAGATCCCCCTCAACACAGCGTAATCCACAGATCCCCCACAACAGTGCATTATCCACAGATCCCCTATAACAGTGCCATCCACAGATCCCCTATAACTATGTCATACCCAGCCGCGTCAGCGGCTCATATGGGAAAATCCAAGCAAATAGACCTCTAGCACAATTCCCTTAAAATATCGCATCGCACATCGTTATCGCAATTTTTAGGGCCCTAATCGCAATCGCACAAAATTCCCATATCGTGCAGCCCTAAGTGACAGTGACCCCTCCTATACAGACCCCTGAGGTACACCACTAGTGACAGTGACCCCTCCAGTACTGACCCCTAAAGGTACTCCGCTAGTGACAGTGTCCCCTCCAGTACTGACCCCTGAGGTACTCCGCTAGTGACAGTGACCCCTCCAGTACTGACCCCCTGAGGTACCCCACTAGTGACAGTGACCCCTCCAATACTGACCCCTGAGGTACCCCACTAGTGACAGTGACCCCTCCAGTACTGACCCCTGAGGTACCCCACTAGTGACAGTGACCCCTCCAGTACAGACCCCTGAGGTACCCTACTAGTGACAGTGACCCCTCCAGTACTGACCCCTGAGGTACCCCACTAGTGACAGTGACCCCTCCAGTACTGACCCCTGAGGTACCCCACTAGTGACAGTGACCCCTCCAGTACTGACCCCTGAGGTACTCCACTAGTGACAGTGACCCCTCCAGTACTGACCCCTGAGGTACCCCACTAGTGACACTGACCCCTCCAATACTGACCCCTGAGGTACTCCACTAGTGACAGTGACCCCTCCAGTACTGACCCCTGAGGTACCCCACTAGTGACACTGACCCCTCCAATACTGACCCCTGAGGTACCCCACTAGTGACAGTGTCCCCTCCAGTACTGACCCCTGAGGTACCCCACTAGTGACAGTGACCCAATCTGAGTGTGTACCGCTAATAACCACCCTCTGTTTTCTATGCCTCAGCCAGTTACTTACCCACATGCAGACGTTTTCTCCCAGTCCGAGCATTCTCATTTTATATACCAACCTTTTATGTGGTACAGTGTCAGATGCTTTGGAGAAGTCCAGATATACGACATCCATTGATTCGCCGCTGTCAAGTCTAGAACTTACCTCCTCATAGAAACTGATTAAATTAGTCTGACATGACCGATCCCTCGTGAAGCCATGCTGATATGGCGTTATTTGCTTATTTCCGTTGAGATGCTCTAAGATAGGATCTCTTAGAAAACGTTCAAACAGTTTACCCACAACAGATGTTAGACTTACCGGCCTATAGTTTCCAGGCTCTGTTTTTGGACCCTTTTTGAATATTGGCACCACATTTGCCATGTGCCAATCCTGTGGGACATTCCCTGTCAGTATAGAGTCCGCAAATATCAGAAATAAGGCTCTGGCTATGACATTACTTAATTCCTTTAGGATACGGGGGTGTATGCCATCTGGTCCTGGCGATTTGTCTATTTAAATCTTTTTAAGACGCTGATGTACTTCTTCCTGGGTCAGACAGGACACTTTTAATGGGGAATTTATTCTTACATTCTTCATTTCATCTGACAGAGAGCAGACCTTTATATTAATATAAGACCCCAGAGCAGACCCCTATATTAATATATGACCCCCAGAGCAGACCCCTATATTCAAATAAGACCCAAGAGCAGACCCCTATATTAATATAAGACCCCAGAGCAGACCCTATATTAATATAAGACCCCAGAGCAGACCCCTATATTAATATAAGACCCCAGAGCAGACCTCTATATTAATATAAGACCCCAGAGCAGACCTCTATATTAATATAAGACCCCAGAGCAGACCTCTATATTAATATAAGACCCCAGAGCAGACCCTATATTAATATAAGACCCCAGAGCAGACCCCTATAATAATATAAGACCCCAGAGCAGACCTCTATATTAATATAAGACCCCAGAGCAGACCCCTATATTAATATAAGACCCCAGAGCAGACCTCTATATTAATATAAGACCCCAGAGCAGACCTCTATATTAATATAAGACCCCAGAGCAGACCTCTATATTAATATAAGACCCCAGAGCAGACCCCTATATTAATATAAGACCCCAGAGCAGACCCCTATATTAATATAAGACCCCAGAGCAGACCTCTATATTAATATAAGACCCCAGAGCAGACCTCTATATTAATATAAGACCCCAGAGCAGACCTCTATATTAATATAAGACCCCAGAGCAGACCTCTATATTAATATAAGACCCCAGAGCAGACCTCTATATTAATATAAGACCCCAGAGCAGACCCCTATATTAATATAAGACCCCAGAGCAGACCTCTATATTAATATAAGACCCCAGAGCAGACCCTATATTAATATAAGACCCCAGAGCAGACCTCTATATTAATATAAGACCCCAGAGCAGACCTCTATATTAATATAAGACCCCAGAGCAGACCCTATATTAATATAAGACCCCAGAGCAGACCCCTATATTAAAATCAGACCACAGAGCAGACCCCCTATATTAATATAAGACCCCAGAGCAGACCCCTATAATAATATAAGACCCCAGAGCAGACCCCCTATATTAATATAAGACCCCTATATTAATAACAAAACCCCTATATTAAGAGCAGACTCCTATATTAATATTAGACCCTACAGTGGACCCCTGTATTAAGACCAGACCCCTATATTAAGACCAGACCCCTGTATTAATACCAGACTCCAGACCAGACCCCTATATTAAGACCAGACCCCTGTATTAATACCAGACTCCAGACCAGACCCCTATATTAAGACCAGACCCCTGTATTAATACCAGACTCCAGACCAGACCGCTATATTAAGACCAGACCCCTATATTAATATCAGACCCCAGAGCAGACACCTGTATTAAAACCAGACCCCTATATTAGTATTAGACCCTACAGCAGACCCCTGTATTAAGACCAGACCCCTATATTAATATCAGACCCCTGTATTAATACCAGACTCCAGACCATGCCCTATATGTCCTCTGCATGTTCTATTGGGGGGGGGGGGGGGGGGGGGGGAGTGTCATGTGCTCTGCATGTACTATGGAGGGGGGGGGGGGGGGTCATGTCCTCTGCATGTACTATGAGGGGGTAATGTCCTCTGCATGTACTATGGGGGGGGGTCTTGTCCTCTGCATGTACTATGTGGGAGTCATGTCCTCTGCATGTACTATGGGGGGTAATGTCCTCTGCATGTACTATGGGGGGGGGGGTCATGTCCTCTGCATGTACTATTGGGGGGGGTCATGTCCTCTGCATGTACTATGGGGGGGTCATGTCCTCTGCATGTACTATGGGGGGTCATGTCCTCTGCATGTACTATGGGGGGGTCATGTCCTCTGCATGTACAATTGGGGAGGTCATGTCCTCTGCATGTACTATGGGGGGGTCAGGGGGGTCATGTCTTCTGCATGTACTATGGGGGGGCTCATGTGCTCTGCATGAACTATGGGGGGGCTCATGTGCTCTATATGTACTGGGGGGGTCACGTACTGTGTACTAGGGAGTCATGTGCTCTGCATTTACCGGCGTGGTCATGTGCTCTGCATGTACATTGGGGGCGGTCATGTGCTCTGTACTGGGGGTGCACGTGGCATGTGGCATCTTGAAGCGTCAGACATTTTGCTTTTGTTTTCTTGCAGGATCTATCTGTTTTGCGAATATGGCGATCGCCATGATGGAACCGGCACTGCCGATCTGGATGATGGAAACCATGTGTTCCAGGAAATGGCAGCTCGGTAAGACGCCGTTAACTCTTCCTCTTGAGGTTCAGACCCAGGATGTGCAAACCTTGCCCTTGCCGCACCACGTTCCCCATGTCCACTGAGGGTGATGAACCTGTCATGTGGTGTTTGGAACACACTTGGAGCACCCCATCATCCTGACATAGGTCACAACCCCCTCTAGACATGTAGGGGAGATTTATGGCAAGTCCCTCCCCAAGGACTGTGCAAGCGAGGCCTGTCAGTGTGCACAGTCTACTTCTCCTGGCTGCTCTTCTCATGCGCCCCTTTTCTCATAGGTCTCGCTTCTCATGGCCTTCAACTTATCATGGGCCCCTCTTCCCATGGGCCCCCCTTTTCATGGCCCCGTCTTCTCATGGGCTTCGCTTATCATGGGCCCCTATTCACATGGTCCTCTGTTCTCATGGCCTCTCTTCTCTTGTGTACTGTAACTTTTTTCACAGGTCTCTGTTCTTATGGGCCCCCTGTTCTCATGGCCTCCTCTCCTCAAACATAGTTCTTCCATGGTTCTCATAGTCCAATCTTCTTATAGGTCCCCTGTCCTTATGGGTCCCTCCTCTCATGGGCCTATCTTCTCATGGCCTCCTCATATCAATGGCCCTCTTCCAATGGGCCCCTTTTCTCATTGGCCTCTCTTCGCTTGTGTCCCTTTTTGAATAGGTATCTGTTCTCAGGCATCATCTTCTCGTGGTCCACTCTTCTCGTGGGCCCCTGTTCTTATAGGCCTCTCTTGTCATGGGCTCCTTCTCATTGTCCCTCTTCTCATGATTGCAGCTACTCTTAATGAGTCCTTCTTCACTTTCTTTGATTCCCTCCATCATGGCCAGATATGGCACAGATGAGGCAGTATGCAGAAACATCTTAGGGCCTCCACAGTTGCCAAGTGTTGTGATGGACACGGCAGCCAACAATAAACCTCCGTAAATTATAATTACTGTAGAAGTTCACACCCGAAGCTGAAAGTGATTGACTCCTTGGTGACTAGATAAAGCTGAGCTGTGGGGCAGGGAAGATGGATGGGCGCAGTCCTGGTATAGTGCAGGAAGGATTCCTCACAAGATAACGTCCTCCGGATATTAAACCTTCTCGTTTCAGCCCAGCTGATAAGCGGCATTGTGTCTCCGCAGGTGTGGCCTTCCTCCCGGCCAGCATCTCATATCTCATAGGCACCAATATCTTCGGGCCCCTCGCTCACAGGATAGGCAGGTACGTCTTGCATGTATTATTTCATTCTACTCTGATCTAATCAATAACAGGCTGACAGCAGCAAACTAAGAGGTCACCAAAGTGCGTTAAACGTCCCTGTGACACGTGTCGACGTGGAAAATATCTCCATCTTCTACAATATGAGAACTGCAGCACCTCCAATTATAAATGTAGAAGAAGGAATAAAAGCAGCTTCTCATGTCAGACACGTGTCTTATTATCGTATCGATCAAACCCACAAAATAAACAATCAGACACTGGACAGATTAAGTGTCTGCAAACACGAGATGACAAAAAAGTCAATATAGATGAGAACAAGAGAAAATTATATGTCCTAAAAGGAGTAAATGACTAGAACATAACTACTATAATACTGCTCCTATGTACAAGAATATAACTGCTATAATACTGCTCCTATGTACAAGAATATAACTGCTATAATACTGCTCCTATGTACAAGAATATAACTACTATAATACTGCTCCTATGTACAAGAATATAACTACTATAATACTGCCTCCTATGTACAAGAATATAACTACTATAATACTGCCTCCTATGTACAAGAATATAACTACTATAATACTGCTCCTATGTACAAGACTATAACTACTATAATACTGCTCCTATGTACAAGAATATAACTACTATAATACTGCTCCTATGTACAAGAATATAACTACTATAATACTGATTCTATGTACAAGAATATAACTACTATAATAGTGCCCCTATGTACAAGAATATAACTACTGTAATACTGCCTCCTATGTACAAGAATATAACTACTATAATACTGCTCCTATGTACAAGAATATAATTACTATAATACTGCTCCTATGTACAAGAATATAACTACTATAATACTGCTCCTATGTACAAGAATATAACTACTATAATACTGCTCCTATGTACAAGAATATAACTACTATAATACTGCTCCTATGTACAAGAATATAACTACTATAATACTGCTCCTATGTACAAGAATATAACTACTATAATACTGCCTCCTATGTACAAGAATATAACTACTATAATACTGCTCCTCTGTACAAGAATATAACTACTATAATACTGCCTGCTATGTACAAGAATATAACTACTATAATACTGCTCCTATGTACAAGAATATAACTACTATAATACTGCCTCCTATGTACAAGAATATAACTACTATAATACTGCTCCTATGTACAAGAATATAACTACTATAATACTGCCTCCTATGTACAAGAATATAACTACTATAATACTGCTCCTATGTACAAGAATATAACTACTATAATACTGCTCCTATGTACAAGAATATAACTACTATAATACTGCTCCTATGTACAAGAATATAACTACTATAATATTGCTCCTATGTACAAGAATATACCTACTATAATACTGCTCCTATGTACAAGAATATAACTACTATAATACTGCTTCTATGTACAAGAATATAACTACTATAATACTGCTTCTATGTACAAGAATATAACTACTATAATACTGCTCCTATGTACAAGAATATAACTACTATAATACTGCCTCCTATGTACAAGAATATACCTACTATAATACTGGAGCAACACTAGGAGATGTCGCGCTCATCCACAGGAAGCCAGGAGCCCGGACCTCGCCCTGAACCTTAGGCGCACAACGGATCCCAATAAAAAGAAAGACGGTCCAGCTTCACTGAAAAATACTTGAGGCTTTATTTAATCCCGTGCAGATAAAAACCAACATACAGCAATGCAGAAAATCGACCGGTTTCGGATCACTGTAGATGTGGATCCTTAGTCAAGTTGGCACATCATGACTAAGGATCCACATCTACAGTGATCCGAAACCGGTCGATTTTCTGCATTGCTGTATGTTGGTTTTTATCTGCACGGGATTAAATAAAGCCTCAAGTATTTTTCAGTGAAGCTGGACCGTCTTTCTTTTTACTATAATACTGCCTCCTACGTACAAGAATATATCTACTATAATACTGCTCCTATGTACAAGAATATAACTACAATAATACTGCTCCTATGTACAAGAATATAACTACTATAATACTGCTCCTATGTACAAGAATATAACTACTATAATACTGCTCCTATGTACAAGAATATAACTACTATAATACTGCTCCTATGTACAAGAATATAACTACTATAATACTGCTCCTATGTACAAGAATATAACTACTATAATACTGCCTCCTATGTACAAGAATATAACTACTATAATACTGCTCCTCTGTACAAGAATATAACTACTATAATACTGCTCCTATGTACAAGAATATAACTACTATAATACTGTTCCTATGTACAAGAATATAACTACTATAATACTGCTCCTATGTACAAGAATATAACTACTATAATACTGCCTCCTATGTACAAGAATATAACTACTATAATACTGCTCCTATGTACAAGAATATAACTACTATAATACTGCTCCTATGTACAAGAATATAACTACTATAATACTGCTCCTATGTACAAGAATATAACTACTATAATATTGCTCCTATGTAC
This sequence comes from Bufo bufo, assembly GCF_905171765.1. Classification (NCBI taxonomy): domain Eukaryota; kingdom Metazoa; phylum Chordata; class Amphibia; order Anura; family Bufonidae; genus Bufo; species Bufo bufo. The sequence goes on along the minus strand of NC_053394.1, from coordinate 2,792,630 downwards.
AAGAATATACCTACTATAATACTGCTCCTATGTACAAGAATATAACTACTATAATACTGCTTCTATGTACAAGAATATAACTACTATAATACTGCTTCTATGTACAAGAATATAACTACTATAATACTGCTCCTATGTACAAGAATATAACTACTATAATACTGCCTCCTATGTACAAGAATATACCTACTATAATACTGGAGCAACACTAGGAGATGTCGCGCTCATCCACAGGAAGCCAGGAGCCCGGACCTCGCCCTGAACCTTAGGCGCACAACGGATCCCAATAAAAAGAAAGACGGTCCAGCTTCACTGAAAAATACTTGAGGCTTTATTTAATCCCGTGCAGATAAAAACCAACATACAGCAATGCAGAAAATCGACCGGTTTCGGATCACTGTAGATGTGGATCCTTAGTCAAGTTGGCACATCATGACTAAGGATCCACATCTACAGTGATCCGAAACCGGTCGATTTTCTGCATTGCTGTATGTTGGTTTTTATCTGCACGGGATTAAATAAAGCCTCAAGTATTTTTCAGTGAAGCTGGACCGTCTTTCTTTTTACTATAATACTGCCTCCTACGTACAAGAATATATCTACTATAATACTGCTCCTATGTACAAGAATATAACTACAATAATACTGCTCCTATGTACAAGAATATAACTACTATAATACTGCTCCTATGTACAAGAATATAACTACTATAATACTGCTCCTATGTACAAGAATATAACTACTATAATACTGCTCCTATGTACAAGAATATAACTACTATAATACTGCTCCTATGTACAAGAATATAACTACTATAATACTGCTCCTATGTACAAGAATATAACTACTATAATACTGCTCCTATGTACAAGAATATAACTACTATAATACTGCCCCTACGTACAAGAATATAACTACAATAATACTGCTCCTATGTACAAGAATATAACTACTATAATACTGCTCCTATGTACAAGAATATAACTACTATAATACTGCTCCTATGTACAAGAATATAACTACTATAATACTGCCCCTATGTACAAGAATATAACTACTATAATACTGCCTCCTATGTACAAGAATATAACTACTATAATACTGCCTCCTATGTACAAGAATATAACTACTATAATACTGCTCCTATGTACAAGAATATAACTACTATAATACTGCTCCTATGTACAAGAATATAACTACTATAATACTGTCTCCTATGTACAAGAATATAACTACTATAATACTGCCTCCTATGTACAAGAATATAACTACTATAATACTGCTCCTATGTACAAGAATATAACTACTATAATACTGCTCCTATGTACAAGAATATAACTACTATAATACTGCTCCTATGTACAAGAATATAACTACTATAATACTGTCTCCTATGTACAAGAATATAACTACTATAATACTGCTCCTATGTACAAGAATATAACTACTATAATACTGTCTCCTATGTACAAGAATATAACTACTATAATACTGCCTCCTATGTACAAGAATATAACTCCTATAATACTACTCCTATGTACAAGAATATAACTACTATAATACTGCTCCTATGTACAAGAATATACCTACTATAATACTGCCTCCTATGTATATGAATATAACTACTATAATACTGCCTCCTATGTACAAGAATATAACTACTATAATACTGCTCCTATGTACAAGAATATAACTACTATAATACTGTCTCCTATGTACAAGAATATAACTACTATAATACTGCCTCCTATGTACAAGAATATAACTCCTATAATACTACTCCTATGTACAAGAATATAACTACTATAATACTGCCTCCTATGTACAAGAATATAACTACTATAATAGTGCTCCTATGTACAAGAATATAACTACTCTAATACTGCTCCTATGTACAAGAATATAACTACTATAATACTGCTCCTATGTACAACTATGTAAGGTAAAGAAGGGTTTCTCAGGTTTTGAGTCTCCTGTTTTTCCCAATTATATTTTACACCTTTGAAACCCCTTTAATTTCTTCCCGTTTTACGTCTGTGTGCGGTGTTTGGCGTTGGCGCGTTTTTTTTACTGTGTTCTCTTGTTGCAGGTGGTTGTGCGCGTTCATCGGGATGATGCTGGTGGGGATCAGCGTCATATGTGTGAGTACAGGCATTTGGCGGAGGCGTCACCTGCAGCGGATCCTGCGGATTTGACCTTTATCTCTCATTTCACCAGGTGCCTTTTGCTAAGGATATTTATGGGTTAATTGCACCTAATTTTGGAGTCGGATTCGCCATTGGTAAGTTGTGTGATTCCCGAGAGGCTGCGCCCGTCCTGTCCTGACAACTACAGGTGGAAATTGTGTCCTGGAATCTTCCTAGAATAGAATGCTAGAGCTGCAGTGAAGACTGACAGCACAGGCAGTGGAGTAGGAGAAGGCTTGATGGAGATTCTTATAGCGCTGGTGACAACCTCTGCACACACTGTGCTAGCGACCTTTAGTAGTTGTTAGATTACCTCACTCAGTCATCCCAGAAGCGGACGTCTCTGCTGTGACTTGTAGTTCTGCTTTTGTTGTATTTGCATATAATTGTGGCTCCTGTCTCCGGCAGGGATGGTGGATTCATCGATGATGCCCATCATGGGTTACCTCGTGGACCTGCGCCACGTCTCCGTCTATGGCAGCGTTTACGCCATTGCAGACGTGGCCTTCTGTATGGGGTTTGCATTAGGTGAGTTTAACCTCTGATGACGACATCCCGCCACCCGGCTCCACACTGCCCCATACAGTGACCGGATGAGACGGTGACCTCATAGACCGGACATCCCGCCACCCGGCTCCACACTGCCCCATACAGTGACCGGATGAGACGGTGACCTCATAGACCGGAAATCCCGCCACCCGGCTCCACACTGCTCTATACAGTGACCGGATGAGACGGTGACCTCATAGACCGGACATCCCGCCACCCGGCTCCACACTGCTCCATACAGTGACTGGATGAGACAGTGACCTCATAGACCGGACATCCCGCCACCCGCCTCCATACTGCCCCATACAGTGACCGGATGAGACGGTGACCTCATAGACCGGACATCCCGCCACCCGGCTCCACACTGCCCCATACAGTGACTGGATGAGACAGTGACCTCATAGACCGGATATCCCGCCACCCGGCTCCACACTGCTCTATACAGTGACCGGATGAGACGGTGACCTCATAGACCGGACATCCCGCCACCCGGCTCCACACTGCTCCATACAGTGACCGGATGAGACAGTGACCTCATAGACCGGACATCCCGCCACCCGGCTCCACACTGCCCCATACAGTGACCGGATGAGACGGTGACCTCATAGACCGGACATCCCGCCACCCGGCTCCACACTGCTCCATACAGTGACCGGATGAGACAGTGACCTCATAGACCGGACATCCCGCCACCCGGCTCCACACTGCCCTATACAGTGACTGGATGAGACGTAACTACATGGACCAGACATCCCGCCACCCGGCTCCACACTGCACCATACAGTAACCGGATGAGACAGTGACCTTATAGACCGGACATTCCACCACCCGGCTCCACACTGCCCTATACAGTGACCGGATGAGACAGTGACCTCGTAGACCGGACATCCCGCCACCCGGCTCCACACTGCCCCATACAGTGACCGGATGAGACGTGACTACATGGACCAGACTTCCCGCCACCCGGCTCCACACTGCCCCATACAGTGACTGGATGAGACGTGACTACATGGACCAGACTTCCCGCCACCCGGCTCCACACTGTCCCATACAGTAACTGGATGAGACGTGACTACATGGACCAGACTTCCCGCCAGCCGGCTCCACACTGCACCATACAGTGACTGGATGAGATGTGACTACATGGACCGGACATCCCGCCACCCGGCTCCACACTGCCCCATACAGTGACTGGATGAGACGTGACTACATGGACCAGACTTCCCGCCACCCGGCTCCACACTGCACCATACAGTGACTGGATGAGATGTGACTACATGGACCGGACATCCCGCCACCCGGCTCCACACTGCCCCATACAGTGACTGGATGAGATGTGACTACATGGACCAGACTTCCCGCCACCCGGCTCCACACTGTCCCATACCGTGACCGGATGAGACGTGACTACATGGACCAGACATCCCGCCACCCAGCTCCACACTGCACCATACAGTGACTGGATGAGATGTGACCGGACATCCCGCCACCCGGCTCCACACTGCCCCATACAGTGACTGGATGAGACGGTGACCTCATAGACCGGACATCCCGCCACCCGGCTCCACACTGCTCTATACAGTGACCGGATGAGACGGTGACCTCATAGACCGGACATCCCGCCACCCGGCTCCACACTGCCCTATACAGTGACCGGATGAGACAGTGACCTCATAGACCGGACATCCCGCCACCCGGCTCCACACTGCCCCATACAGTGACTGGATGAGACGTGACTACATGGACCAGACTTCCTGCCACCCGGCTCCACACTGTCCCATACCGTGACCGGATGAGACGTGACTACATGGACCAGACATCCCGCCACCCAGCTCCACACTGCACCATACAGTGACTGGATGAGATGTGACCGGACATCCCGCCACCCGGCTCCACACTGCCCCATACAGTGACTGGATGAGACGGTGACCTCATAGACCGGACATCCCGCCACCCGGCTCCACACTGCTCTATAAAGTGACCGGATGAGACGGTGACCTCATAGACCGGACATCCCGCCACCCGGCTCCACACTGCCCTATACAGTGACCGGATGAGACAGTGACCTCATAGACCGGACATCCCGCCACCCGGCTCCACACTGCCCCATACAGTGACCGGATGAGACGTAACTACATGGACCAGACATCCCGCGACCCGGCTCCACACTGCACCATACAGTAACCGGATGAGACGTGACTACATGGACCAGACTTCCTGCCACCCGGCTCCACACTGCCCTATACAGTGACCGGATGAGACGTGACTTCATGGACCGGACATCCCGCCACCCGGCTCCACACTGCACCATACAGTGACTGGATGAGATGTGACTACATGGACCGGACATCCCGCCACCCCGCTCCACACTGCCCCATACAGTGACTGGATGAGACGTGACTACATGGACCAGACTTCCCGCCACCCGGCTCCACACTGCCCTATACAGTGACTGGATGAGACGTGACTTCATGGGCCAGACTTCCTGCCACCCGGCTCCACACTGCCCCATACAGTGACTGGATGAGACGTAACTACATGGACCAGACTTCCCGCCCCCCTGCTCCACACTGCCCCATACAGTGACTGGATGAGACGTGACTACATGGACCAGATTTCCCGCCACCCGGCTCCACACTGCTCCATACAGTGACTGGATGAGACGTGACTACATGGACCAGACTTCCCGCCACCCGGCTCCACACTGCCCCATACAGTGACTGGATGAGATGTGACTACATGGACCGGACATCCCGCCACCCGGCTCCACACTGCCCCATACAGTGACTGGATGAGACGTGACTTCATGGGCCAGACTTCCCACCATCCGGCTCCACACTGCCCCATACAGTGACTGGATGAGACGTGACTTTATGGGCCAGACTTCCCGCCACCCGGCTCCACACTGCCCCATACAGTGACTGGATGAGATGTGACTACATGGACCGGACATCCCGCCACCCGGCTCCACACTGCCCCATACAGTGACTGGATGACACGTGACTACATGGACCGGACTTCCCGCCACCCGGCTCCACACTGCCCCATACAGTGACTGGATGAGACGTGACTTCATGGGCCAGACTTCCCACCATCCGGCTCCACACTGCCCCATACAGTGACTGGATGAGACGTGACTTTATGGGCCAGACTTCCCGCCACCCGGCTCCACACTGCCCCATACAGTGACTGGATGAGACGTGACTACATGGACCAGACTTCCCGCCACCCGGCTCCACACTGTCCCATACAGTTACCGGATGAGACGTGACTACATGGACCAGACTTCCCGCCACCGGGCTCCACACTGCCCCATACAGTGACTGGATGAGACGTGACTTCATGGGCCAGACTTCCCACCATCCGGCTCCACACTGCCCCATACAGTGACCGGATGAGACGTGACTTCATGGGCCCGACTTCCCGCCACCCGGCTCCACACTGCCCCATACAGTGACCGGATGAGATGTGACTACATGGGCCAGACTTCCCGCCACCCGGCTCCACACTGTCCCATACAGTTACCGGATGAGACGTGACTACATGGACCAGACTTCCCGCCACCGGGCTCCACACTGCCCCATACAGTGACTGGATGAGACGTGACTTCATGGGCCAGACTTCCCACCATCCGGCTCCACACTGCCCCATACAGTGACCGGATGAGACGTGACTTCATGGGCCCGACTTCCCGCCACCCGTCTCCACACTGTCCCATACAGTGACCGGATGAGATGTGACTACATGGGCCAGACTTCCCGCCACCCGGCTCCACACTGTCCCATACAGTGACCGGATGAGACGTGACTTCATGGGCCCGACTTCCCGCCACCCGGCTCCACACTGCTCCATACAGTAACCGGATGAGACGTGACTTCATGGACCCGACTTCCCGCCACCCGGCTCCACACTGCCCCAGCGGCGGTCCCCATTCAGGAGTGGACTGGAGTCCATGTCCAGAGACTGCGTTGTGACTCCAGTGAATGCTATACTCCGCTATAATGTAACGCCATCATCATCCTCACTGCCCTTCTCTTCCAGGGCCGTCAGCTGGAGGCGCTATCGCTAAATCCATTGGGTTTCCCTGGCTGATGACGATTATCGGAATAGTCGATATCATCTTTGCTCCACTTTGTTTGTTCCTCAGAAGTCCTCCCGCCAAGGAAGAGAAGATGGTAAGAAACATTAGAGTCAGTGTAAGGCGTGACGCAGCGATTATCTCCGGGCAGGATGAGCAGAGTGATGGGGAACGCCCCCCAGAACACAGGTGTCACCTCCCCGGTCAGAGCCGCATCCCAATAGTTCTATGTTAATGGCGAGGCAGGTAACGTCCTGAGTGATCTCCTATGTGGTGGTCACATCCAGGCTCCTCTCCACATCAGCGAGAAACAGGTCAGCGAATCCGCATTGTCCTCCGAACTAGAGATGGGCGAGCCTCTCGAGGTTTGGGTTAGGTCATTTAAAAAAAATAAAGTTTGGTTCGAGCTGAACCAGATTGGCTCCGATTGCCCTGAACGTTGGTACAAAACCCCTTCGAGCCTCCTAGGAAAACGTTATCTCTTTACTTGTATTTTTTATGATTCCGTGCCTGGGGAAACGCACGTATGATGATGGTAACATACCGCGTGTTTAATATCGCACGTCATGTTCCAAAGCCTCCAAAAATTGTTGTCATGAAGCAGCGGGTATGAACCCACCGTGCCACGCGTTCCACCTCTTCTAAGGGCTCCTCGTAACCAGGAGCAACAGTGCAGGACCGAAGGATGAGGCAGAGGCAAAGTCAAACAAGTACAGGTACAGGTCAGGCAATCCGGTTCGGCAGCAGGAGAGTCAAGGCAAGCAGGCAGGGATCAAACAGGTAGGAAGGAAGGAAGTGCTGCAGGGAAGAAGCAGCAAGCATGCTGTGGCCAGGGCTGAAAGGAAACTGTGGCGCAGATCCCAGAACAAACAGTATCTGCAAGGTAAGAGCCCAGGACTACAGCGGTGAATGGGGAAGCCCTGGCAGCAGATCACCGCTGAACATGGCGCCAAGGACCGATGCGGTAAGTAGGGGAACAGCGGCGCTTAGCAGCCGTTGTTACAGTACACGCCCCCACTTCTTGAGGCCACAACGAGACAGAAACCTCTTTACCAAGTTCGGAGCTTGAATGTTTTCCTCTGGTTCCCAAGACCTCTCCTCAGAACCAAAGCCTTTCCAGTCCACAAGATAGTAGGTCTTCTTGCCACGCTTCTTGATGTCCAGGATGTCTTTGACCTCAAATACCTCGTCAGAATCTCCAGATACCGGAGTCGGAGTATAGGGAGCCGTAGAGAAGCGATTAAGGGCTACTGGTTTTAGTAAGGACATGTGGAAGGCATTAGGAATCCGCAGAGAGAGAGTCAGACGTAACTTATATGTCACTTCGTTGATCCTTCCCAATACTTAAAGGGTCCAAGGAACCTAGGAGCAAACTTGAAACTGAGAACCCTTAAGCGCATATCTTTAGAGAGCCATACCTTATCTCCAGATGAGAACTGTCTGCATTCGTTTTCATGCAGGTCACCGCTTTGTTGATGCAGTCCTTGGTATCACCCCAAATCTTCAAATCCCTAAAAGAGGAATCTGCAGTTGGTACCCCAGATGATGTAGGAACAGGGAGAGGAGTATGAGGGTGTTGTCCATAAACGACAAAGAACGGAGAGGATCCAGTAGACTCACTAGAGTGGTTGTTATAGGAGAACTCAGCCCAAGGTAGCAATTGTACCCAGTTGTTGTGTTGGGCCGAAACAAAATGCTGGAGATAGTTCTCTAATATTTGATTGACCCGCTCTACTTGCCTGTTGGTCTGGGGATGATAACCGGAAGAAGTCCAGCTCAATTTCGAGCAGCCGGCAAAGAGCTCTCCAGAGCTTAGAGGTAAACTGGACTCTGCGATCGGAAACAATATGCCAATGTAGACCCTGCAAGCGGAATATGTGTCTCACAAACAATTTAGCAAGTTCAGCAGTCGAGGGCAGTCCAGCCAAAGGAACGAGGTGGACCATCTTGGAGAACCGGTCCACAACCAACCAAATAGCTGTACATTTGGCAGAAGAGGGAAGATCGGTAACAAAGTCCATGGCAATGTGTTGCCATGGGGCATCAGGAAGAGGTAACAACAGCCCAGGTGGTTTGGTCCTGGAGACTTTATTCTGAGCACAGACAGTGCAGGCAGACACATAATCATGCACATCATTAGGCAGTGTGGGCCACCAGTAGTGGCGAGACAAAAGTTCTAAGGCCAGTTTGGAGATGTGCTCCCAATCTTAAATCCTTTTTTTCTTGGCAGATCGTACGAATGTCCTACCTGGAGGGATGTCTTTGAACAGGACAGGAGCCACTGTGATTAAGCGAGCAGGATCTACAATGTACTGGGGGTCTTCCTGCTGGTCGGAGAAGTCAAATGACCGAGACAGAGCATCCGCCTTGATGTTCTTCTCGGTCTGGCAAAAGTGAAGCTTAAAATCAAAACGAGAGAAGAAAAGTGCCCATCTGGCTTGGCGAAGGTTCAGATGTTGGGCCGTCTGCAGATATGTAAGGTTCTTGTGGTCGGTGAAGATTATCACTGGATGCTGGGCCCCCTCCAAGGCAAGTTTTATGGCCAAAAGCTCTCTGTCTCCTATACAGTAATTCCTGTCGGCAGGGGAGAAGAGCTTGGAGAAGAATCCACATGTAAACATCTTTCCCTTGGAACCTTTCTGTAGTAAAACAGCACCGACTCCTATGGAGGAGGCGTCCACTTCTAGAAAGAATTGGCAGGAGACATCGGGATGACACAAAGGTCCTCTTTAATTGGATGAAGTCAGCCTCTGCCCCAGGAGTCCAGTCTCTGGCATTCACCCCTATCTTAGTAAGAGCGGAGATGTAAGAGATGAAAAATTCGGGATGAACTGACGAAATTAGAAAATCCAAGGAAGCGCTTTATAGCACGAAGACCCTGTGGGCGGGGACAGTCCATTACTGCATTCAATTTTTCAGGATCCATCTGCAACCCGGCATCAGAGATGATGTATCCGAGGAGCGGTACAGTGTATTTTTCAAAGATGCATTTCTCAAGTTTGGCATAAAGTCGATTCTCTCTCAAGAAGAAGTATATGGTGGGCTCAGCATGCATGTTGTTACTTGCATCCCTGGATCCGATGAAAGCTGTAATGGCACCGGACGGGGTTAAAAGCAGAGTGTGCTTGGCGTGCATGCTAGCCTGCATTCCCTGGACTTTGTGTGGCTATCATGGCCCATAAACAGGTAGGAACTAGTGTTAGGGACCACTCCATAGAGGCGACCTTGACGTGGTGAGTGGCTTATTACGCTTTGGCCAAAATGTACACCAATGCCTCATCCAGCATAGAGGCAGGGCAGAATGCTGGTTGCAGAGTGCTATCACATTTGTATTTTGCGTTTGTATATGTATTTCGCCATAGTGATGTGCACCACATACAGGGTTGTGCTGACTCAATCACCCACATTTTTTCTTTGTAGTATATATTGGAGGCGTGGCGATCTCCTTTTGAGTCATGCACACCTGACCAGTCAATCTGTCCTGGAGGCTGGTTTTAAAGTCAGTATAAAACTGAGTCTGCTTATATAGAACCTACCAGTAGCCATTTGGCTCCAGGAGAAGTATATGGTGGGCTCAGCATGCATGTTGGTACTTGCATCCCTGGATCCGATGAAAGCTGTAATGGCACCGGCGGGGTTAAAAGCAGAGTGTGCTTGGCGTGCATGCTAGCCTGCATTCCCTGGACTTTGTGTGGCTATCATGGCCCATAAACAGGTAGAAACTAGTGTTAGGGACCACTCCATAGAGGCGACCTTGACGTGGTGAGTGGCTTATTACGCTTTGGCCAAAATGTACACCAATGCCTCATCCAGCATGGAGTCAGGGAAGAATGCTGGTTGCAGAGTGCTATCACATTTGTATTTTGCGATTCTCTCTCAACCACTGTAAAACTAAACTTACATGCTTCCGGTGAGTGGTCAAATCTGGAGAGTAGATCAGTATATTGTCCAGGTATACTATCACACAGACATAGAGCAGGTCCCAAAAGATATTGTTTACCAACTCCTGGAATACTGGGGGAGGATTGCACAGACTGAAGGGCATGACGAGATACTTGTAGTGACTGTCACAAGTGTTGAAAGCAGTATTCCACTGTCACGGATGATGTTGCAGATAGCTGGAAGTTATGGATAAACATCCGACTGGCTTGATTCCAAACTAAGGAGCATAAAGGTGACCCCTATAAAACCCTAAGACCTCACCCTGACTGCTAAGCACATACAAGGGTCTCAGAGGTAGACGATTGCATGCCCTCGTACCTAGACTGTGACACCTGAAAACCATATAAAAGTGAGGGGACACGACCACCGGCTCCCTGCACTTAATACGGAGGGAGTCAGGGTCACCTAGAATCAAGCCAGCAAGGAAACACAATACATGAAAGGACTTATCTGAACAAGCAGTAACAGAAGTCTCCAGCAGTGAACACTCCAATCCAGGAAGTAGTATAAACCGCAAAGTGAGGCAGTATGGGAGGGAATATAAAGGGAGGCAATTAGTCTAAATAGGTGACAGCTGGGAGAAGGAAAGGAGATGACAAAGAGAAACCAAAACAAAGAACATCATGCAAGAGGTACAGAAGAACGTCTGCCAGACCTTCTCAGAGAGCTGACGGTGACATTCACTCATCGCCCTTTCAAATGCGGATAAGGTTGTATGCACCGTGTAGGTCTGATTTAGTGAAGACCATAGCTCCCTAGATCCTGTCAAAGAGTTCAGAGAAAAGATGGTATAGATTCTTGACCGTTACCTTATTCAAACCTTGATGGTCGATACTGGGCCGTAAGGATCCATCTTTTTTCTGCACAAAGACTAACCCGGCACCGGCTGGTGAAGTAGATTTCCGGATAAACCCCCTCTCGAGATTTTCCTTAATGTACTCAGACATCGCTTGGGTCTTGGGAAGTGAGAGTGGGTAGACTCGACCATGAGGAGGAGTGGCACCAGGCAGAAGGTCAATCGGACAATCATATGGACAGTGAGGAGGCAGAGTCTCGGCCTCTTTCTTACTGAAGACATCCGCAAAACTGGCATACTGCTGCAGAAGTCCAGGCAGGTCTTCAGGTACAGTAGGCGAGGAAGCAGGTCGGACCTCCGATAAGCAGGTGGACTGACAGGATAATCCCCAATGCAGAATCTGACCAGAGTCCAGTCCATAACTGGAGTGTGCTGAAGCAGCCAGGGAAGACCAAGGATAACCGGATTCACGGATGCTGGCAGCACATAGAATGAGATAATCTCTGAACGCAGAACCCCTATTTGCAACTTAAGTGGCATAGTAACAGAAAGCACAGGTTCAGGAAGTGGCAGTCCATTTACAGAAGCCACAGACAGAGGCCTTTCTAGACGGATGGTAGGGCGCCGGTACCGATGGACCAGAGCTTGCTGAATAAAATTACCGGCCGACCCAGAGTCTAGGAATGCAGGTACAGACAGTGTGACTCCCTTGTGAGAGAGAATCACAGAAACTGAAAGTTTCGGAGAGGACTTCTCCTTGTCTGGGACTACCTCTCCAACTGATCCTAGACATTGGCGTTTCCCAGCTTCTGTGGACAAATACGCACAAAGTGGCTTTTGCCTCTACAATACAGACACAGGTTCCCTGCTTTGCGATGTAGGCGATCCTGGTCAGACAGTCGAAGGCGCTCTATTTGCATGGGCTCTTCAGATGATGATGATGATGATGTATAGTCTTGTGTACATGCAGTCTTACCCTTAGGGCCTCGATGCACTTAGCTGGCTGATTCAACAAGGGAGGAAAAAGAAGAAGGCATGACACTTTACCATGGGCCGTAAAGGCCTAGAGGATAAGGCACCTATTCCAGAGACCAATTTCCTAGCACTTATCAAAATAGAGAATCAAGAAAAAGGAAGGTAGGGTAGAGGGATCTCAAGGTTCAGAGGGTTCGGGCGAGATATAAAGAATGTGAAGAGAACAAAATTAATAAACGGGAAGGAAAAAGTATCTTTAAAAAGGAGGGACATTACCAACCGTGAATTTATAGACTAAGATTTAGAAAAAATTTTTAAATTATATGAACCAAAAATAAGTGTTATATAGGAAGATCAAACGCCTGTTTGAAAAGTAAGGTTTTCAGTGCATGTCTGAATGAGAGAAGACTGGGAATCATTTTCAGGTCCAGAGGTAGGTGGTTCCAAAATCTGGCCCCTTGAGCCGAAAAGGATCTACCTCCACGTCTGATCTTATTAACTTGCGGGATGTTAAAATTCGCAGAGTTACTAGACCTCAATGTCCTCAACGGGGCGTACCTGGTGAATTTACGTCGCAGGTACAAGGGCCCCACACCATGGAATACCCTATGCATGAAGCATCCAATCTTAAACATCACCCGTTGTTGGACGGAGAGCCAGTGCAAGGCATTAAGAGAGGGAGTGATATGCTCTCGGCAGGCAACACCCGTTAGTAGCCTTGCTGCGGCATCCTGCACAAGTTGAAGTCTATGCAAGTTCTTCTTAGGGAGTCCCATGTATAAGGCATTACAATAGTCCAACCGACTGCTGATCGCTGCTCCGACCAAGGCTTTCCTGAGAGGGGGTTCGATGTATTTTAAGATCCTCCTCAGAAGTTTCAGCAGATAGTGGCAGGTACTCACCACCTGGTTTATCTGAGGAGCCCCAGGGTTAATCTGGAGTCCAAGACCACTCCCAAGTCCCTGACCTGGATGGCTGTCTCAGGGACAGGTCCAAAAGACAATGGCCATTGGGGTGCTGAGGGTATAATTTTCTGGTCACTGAATGTAATACATTCAGTTTTGGTGCCATTAAGCTTTAGATAATTGGCACTCATCCAGTGATCGATCTCCAAGAGACATCCGGCCAGATCGACTTGATCAACTGTGCCTTTGGCAAGCCTAAAGTACAGTTGTGTATCATCCGCATAAACATGAAACTGAAGATTGTGGCTCCTGATGATGTCGGCCAATGGTCTCAGATAAATGTTGAACAAGACTGGAGATAGTGCTGAGCCTTGTGGTACTCCACAGGACAGTGGGAGATCGGCTGAGTGGAATACCCCCAGCTTCACTCGTTGTACCCTGTCCTGGAGAAATGAGACCATCCATGCCAAGGTCTTTCCATCTAGTCCGGCTACCACTTTCAACCAGTTCAATAACACTTGATGGTCAATAGTGTCAAAAGCGGATGATAGGTCCAGAAGGACTAGGACCATAGAGTCCTTCTGGTCTAATGCCATCAGTAGATCATCCTGGACATTGACCAGAGCAGTCTCAGTACCCCTTCCGGGTCGGAATCCCGACTGGAAGTCGTCAATAATGTGATTGGCCTCCAGATATCCCTGCAGTTGTGCGACAACCTCCCTCTCGCCTATCTTTGCAGCGAACGGCAGTCCCGAAATCGGTCTAAGGTTACTCAGATCGGTCACAGGTAGCGCCGGTTTCTTAGGCAGGGGTGTTACCACTGCCTGCTTCAGAATAGCCGGCACCTGACCGCTGGAAAAGGAGCTATTTATAATGTCTCGAATGTATGGTGCCATTGCAACCGCGGCGGACTTCACCACGGCCGCCGGGCATGGGTCTAGAGGCGAGGAGGAGGATCTGAGAGCTCCAATGGCTTCAATCGTTCTCTCCTCAGAGATCAGCTGAAATTCTGTGAGGGAATAGGGTAGGGTTGAGATGGGAGAAGAAAGTGTCTCATCCGTCCTATGAACTGTTGGGATATTGTCCCTAAGTTTCTGGATTTTTTCAGCAAAGTAGTCGGCCATTTGCTGGCACAGTGCTTGAGAGTGCTCCGTCGTTGCAATCTTACATCTAGGATTGGCTAGTTCTTTAGCCACTTTGAAAAGTTCTCTAGTGTTGTTAGCCACATTGCCAATTTTATTTGAGTAGTATGTTCTTTTGGTATTTTTAATATTATCTCTGTACTTTCTCATACTTATTTTGTATTTAATTTTGGTGTCTTCTATAGGATTTTTTCTCCAGGCCTTTTCGAGGGCTCTGGTAGTCTTTTTATCCTCTCTTAATTCAGCAGTGAACCAAGGCGGGTTTTTATAAGGGGGACGAGGTTGCTGTTTATGTTTCATAGGTGCTAAGGTGTTTAGTGTGGCCTCCATACAATCATTAAAAGCTGTCAGCTTTGCTTCCGTGGATTCTATGGAGCGGAATAAATCTATATTCAGATTCTCCTTAAAGCTGTTGCCCAATTTCTCCAAATTAGGAATTTTCTAATTTCTTTGTTGGGTGAGAGTCTTATCTCTCACTGGAAAATGGGGAGCTTTTTTTAAAGGGGGAATAGTTTGAGTGAAAAGTATATTTTTGTGATCAGTCCACACCAGATCATGTATGGATTGAACCTGTATCTCCACCCCGGATGTCAGAATCCAGTCCAGGATGTGGCCACCCCTGTGGGTCGGGGAGGTCACCTCCTGCATGAAGCCAATGTTCTCAAGGGATGTTAATAATTGCTGGGTTTGGATGTTGGACATATCATCGGCCCAGCAATTTATGTCGCCCACAATGATGTTCTTCTGACTATCTAGGAAGGCCGATGTGGCCAATTCCAGCAGTTCATCATCAAATCCTGTTTTTAAATCTGGGGGTGGTAGACAATATAGATTGAGAAGGCCTCTTCTGGACTCTTCTGGCATTTGATAGCTAGATGTTTGAAAGTTTTGAAAATTGGGCCATTCTTAAGGGCTGTCATCATTAGATCCTCACGAAAGACCATTGCAACACCTCCACCTCTAGTGGCCCTGTCTATATGGAGAATTTTGTACAAGGGGGGGACCAATTCATCCAACATAGGATCCACCCCCTCCGAAAAACCACGTTTCAGTTAGGCACAAATAGTCTAGATTATTAGATAAAATCAAATCGTAAATGTTGGCTGCATTCTTAACCGCAGAACGGCAGTTTAGAAGTGCCCCTTTCAGCAAATGCTGGTTCTGAGTTGGAATCGGCCCTGAAGGTGTAATCTTTTTCCGAGAAGCTTTTCCCTCTTCTTAAATGCCTATGGGTTTTTGGCAAGATGGCGGATTTCCACAAATGATGTGTGGTCAATTTCCTCGTTGTTTGTGCGGGCAATAGTGACAATGTGGCCCCATCCAGAGCAATTAGCTCATTACGTGTGTACATCATCATATTGATAACCATTCCAAAAAATCAGTTATTGGAATAGAATTACTGTAAAAGTCATAATAAAAATTAAAACTACAAAAGTAGTTACAAAAGTAATTAGTACATTATAACAGACAAAGACATTAAAATGTCAATTGTGTTACCCAAGTTCTCCGATCAAACCAGGCGAGCGTTTCCCAATAGTGGAGGAATCTTGGTGAATAGTGGAGGAATCTTGGTGAATGTCAGTTAGTCTAATATTCCGTCCGCGCCCGGACGGGCACAGACGGGCTTTCCTTTGGCGCGCTGCCGGCGCCCGCTGCGCTGGCGCAGTGGGGCTGGGTTAATAAGGGTACCTAATTAGGCCACACCCACAGTGTCTCTGTCGGGGCTCCGCCCAGAGTGGTGTTCTTAGGATTCCTGGGAGATAGGCTCTGGCAGGAGGAAGTCTCTTATATTTGAGGTAGGTGCTGGAAGTTCAATCTGGATAAAGTGCTTGTGCTTCTCAGTTGGTGCAAGGTGCAAACAGATCTGGGATCCGATATCCACTGCCCGCTCACCCGCTGGAGGGAGTCAATTAGATGGGGTGGACACTAGAGGAAGGACTGGTCTCTGGAAGGATGGAGCCAAACGAGGTGGTCTTCTGGTGCTTGCGACCTGCTTAGAACAGTCCCTGAAACGCATATCAATCCTTGTAGCCAATGTGATGAGGTCATTCAGAGTAGACGGACGTCGCAACTAGCTAGTTCATCCTTAATACGGTCAGAAAGGCCCTCCCAGAGAACCGCCAGTTGAGCCTCATTGTTCCATGCAAGTTCGGCAGCCAGGGAACGAAACTGGATGGCGTACTGACCCACAGACGAGGAACCCTGTTGTAGACTCAGCAGAGCTGATGCAGCAGAGGACGAGCGATGTGGCTCTTCAAAGACCAGCCGGAAAGGTAGCCAGGAAAGACTGCAGATTAGTGGTCTCTGGACCTCCATGTTCCCAAATAGGATTTGCCCAGGCAAGGGCCCCATCAGACAGCAGGGACACAATGAAGGCAACCTTGGACCGCTCAGTGGGAAACTTCTGCCCATGCAACTCAAAGTGGATCAGGCAATGGTTCAGGAATCCACGACAGGTTTTTGGATCTCCACCATAACGGGATGGCAGAGGGAGTTGCATACCAGTGGCACACGAATACAGATTCACCAGTGTGGGTATTGCAAGGTTAGCAGCGGCTGGTGACCCTGCAGTAGAGATGGCATCCAGATGAGCAGCAACATTTTGCATGAACTGCATCATGACGTCCTAAAGTTCGCTCTGGCGCCTCACTTCATGTAAAATTTCCTGAACGAAAGGCTTGGGGTGACCAGCAGGGTCCATGGCCTCAGTGTACTGTCACAGATCAGCGGGTGTGAACCCACTGTGCCACGTGTCTTACCTCCTCTAAGGGCATTATATCTTCACAGTAACCCTGATGGTGGGGATAGACTTTCCCAAGAGGAACACCAGGTCGCTACCCCTTGAGGATTGGCACATGAGGCAGCTGGTCCAGGCAGACTAGGAGGTACCTGAGAAAGGTACCAGAGGTACAGGCGTTACCAGGAGCAACAGTGCAGGACTAAAGAATGAGGCAGAGGCAAAGCCAGACAGGCAGTAGGTCAGGGCAGGCAGTCCGGATCGGCAACAGGAGAGTCAAGGCAAGCAGGCAGAGATCAGAAAGATAGCGGATTCCCGGAACACAAGTCTGAGTCAGGAACACAAGCGGACAAGGCCGGCGTCAGCACCCGGCATATCCGGGCAAGTGCGGGGGCCCACAGCACAGCTGCCAGAGGCCAGAAGCAATGAGCGCTTCCATCAATACAGATAGAAGATCTGATTGCTGGAGCGCAGAGAGCTGGGTCCTGTCACTCAGCGCTCAGCTCCCAGCACTCCTCCCCTCCTTCAGGCTGGCGGCGCTGTGAATGGTGGAGCAGGAAGACTTCTCCCAGCTCCACCATTCAGCCTGTAGGCACACATCGCGCTACCGGCATGTGTGGGCGGAGCCTGCAGCCCGGAAATCTGCATAATCCCCGCCCACACAATGCAGCAGAGCGATCTGTGCCTGCAGGAAAGAGAGGACTGAGTTTCAGGAATGGGACAAGGTGAGTAGTTACTGTGTTTTTTTTGTTTTTAATACAGAGGGCTTTATTACTATGGAGGGGGCAAAGAGGACTTTATTACCATGGAGGGGGCACAGAGGGCATTTCTACTATGGAGGGGGCACAATGGGCATTACTAATGGAGGGGGCACAATGGGCATTTCTACTATGGAGGGGGCACAGAGCCAGAGGGCATTACTACAATGAAGGGGGCACAGTGGGGATTTATTTCTACAATGAAGGGGGCACAATGGGAATTATTACTGTGAAGGGGGCACAATGTGGGCATAACTACTGTGAGGGGGCACACATCTGTACAAAACTACTGTGAAGGTTGTACAATGAGGGCAATACTACTGTGGGGGGGTGTACAATTTTTTTTTTAAGTATGGGGGGGGGCAGATAAAGGACCCGCCCCAGGTGCAAAACTCTGTAGGCACGCCACTGAAGCAGGGAACTATTTGCTCCCCGCTCCACCATTGAGCCGCCAGCGCTCCTCACACAAGGGCCTGCTGATCTGTGCAGGAGGAGGAGCGGGGCAGGCTGGGAATCAGCCTCTGCTCCTCCTGCACAGCAGCGCCACGTGTCACAGCATCCTGCTGATGGAGAGCGCATCTGTGCATAACCACTGTGAAGGGGCACTGGGCACATATATTGGCATATCTACTGTGAGGGGGCACATATCCTGGCATATCAACTGTGAGGGGGCACATATCCTGGCATATCAACTGTGAGGGGGCACATACTTTGGGATATCTGCTGTGAGGGGGAACATATCTTGGCATATCCACTGTGAGGGGGCACATACTTTGGCATATCTACTGTGAGGGGGCACATATCTTGGCATATCTACTATGAAGGGGGCATATATCTGTGAGTAGACCTGAGGGACTGAAACACAGGGTAGAAAATAAAAGTATGCACATAAGGACTGATTGACATCCGCTCTGTGTAAGGTATTTCATCTATAATACATGCAGTTTCATTGCTGTAAGTGCTGTGCAAAATGCCACAGGGGGCCCACTGAGACTTTATCGCCCAAGGGCCCACATGAACCTGGAGCCGGCCCTGCAAGCCGATATCTGGAACCTTAGCAGGACACAAGGACCTTGACACTGGGGCATCTGGGAAGGGGGCTGAGCCACTTATATACATGCAGGAGGGCTGGGATTGGTCAGCGAGGTCACATGACCTAACCCATAAAGCCCAGGAAGAGGCGCGCGCCGGCCCTTAAGGAAGGGCTGCAGGAAACGAGCAGCAAGCATGGTGTGGCCAGGGCTGAGAGGAAACTGTGGAGCGGATCCCATAACAAACAATTCCTGCAAGGACAGAACCCAGGACTGCAGCGGTGGATGGGGAAGCACGGGCAGCAGATCACCACTGAACGTGGCGGTAAGCAGGGGAACAACGGCGCACAGCAGCCACTGTTACAATTGTCCCTTATCAGGGGCAGGTAGTAGTGGTATTAGTAGTAGGAGCAGCAGTGCAGTGTGGATGTGGAAAGGGATGGTGGGAGTAGTAGTACTTGTAGTAGTAGTGATGGTTGTAATAGTGGTGGTGGTAGTAGTGATTGTAGTAGCAGCAGTGTAGTGTGGATGTGGAAAGGGTAGGAGATAGTAGTAGCGCTAGTAGTAGTAGTGGTATTACTAGTGCTATTAGTAGTACTAGTGGTATTAGTAGTAGTAGTGATTGTAGTAGCAGCACCAGTGCAGTGTGGATGTGGAGGGTAGGAGATAGTAGTAGTGGGATTAGTAGTAGTATTATTATTAGTAGTAGTAGTGCAACCTACTAAATCATCAAAAAGATGAATCCAATGTGTGACAAAAAGTATATCTACACCAAATGAACTGAAGGGACACATGTAAAAAAAAAATCACAAATTTTATTAAGTAATTGACATTACAAAAAACATAAAGAAAAAATATTCTTAGCAGCAGCAATGCAGGCTAGCGCTGCGACAAGGAGTACACCTGATCCCAATAGGGGAAACTACAAAAAGGCATATGAACGCTCTTTGCCGGTCCAGGGTCCGACAGAAGCGTGATGGAGGCAGGACAGCAGCAGTGCCAGGATGGGGCACCATCAGCAAGGCCAGATCTATTCAGCCTCAGCAGGAGAAGTGTGAAAATCCTCCTGAATCCAGGGTTTTTTCATGTTTTGGACACTGGTCCGTTTGGCCACCCCCTCTCTGATATATGACTGGAAGCTGTTCCAGTCTGCCTGCCTAAAAATCCATGAGGTCAGGGAATAGGGTGTGCGCCAGAGACTGACCGAAGTGTAGGTAGGCCTGTATCTGGGCATTGAGGCGGGAGCTGTTGGCTTGCCGACTGGCCTCAGCTAGGCACGGCTCGTGGAAAAACTGCTCCATCATGTTGAGGAGACTGAACTGGCTGCTGCTGCATGTGGCGGCAGGAGAAGGGTGACTCTTTGGGGGGCGGAGAGGGACCTCTCTTTCAGACACTCTGGCGGCAGGCATCTGCTCCTCCAACTCTTGCATTGGCAGCTCCTCATCCTTATATTCATCCTCCTCCTCCTCCATGGCAGATTCCCTGTGTGTGTCCCCAACAGCTATAGGGCGGGACAGAAAACTTCCTGGATCTCATGAGCACAGGGCAGCTTCCTGGATCTCATGAGCACAGGACAGCTTCCTGGACCTCATGAGCACAGGGCAGCTTCCTGGATCTCATGAGCACAGCGCAGCTTCCTGGATCTCATGACCACAGGGCAGCTTCCTGGATCTCATGAGCACAGCGCAGCTTCCTGGATCTCATGAGCACAGGGCAGCTTCCTGGATCTCATGAGCACAGGGCAGCTTCCTGGATCTTATGGTACAGGGCAGCATCCTGGATCTCATGAGCACAGGGCAGCATCCTGGATCTCATGAGCACAGGGCAGCATCCTGGATCTCATGAGCACAGGGCAGCATCCTGGATCTTATGGTACAGGGCAGCATCCTGGATCTCATGAGCACAGGGCAGCATCCTGAATCTCATGAGCACAGGGCAGCATCCTGGATCTCATGAGCACAGGGCAGCATCCTGGATCTCATGAGCACAGGGCAGCTTTCTGGATCTTATGGTACAGGGCTGGTTCCTGGATCTCATGAGCACAGGACAGCTTCCTGAACCTCATGAGCACAGGGCAGTATCCTGGACCTCATGAGCACAGGGCAGCATCCTGGATCTCATGAGCACAGGGCAGCTTCCTGGATCTTTTGGCACAGGGCTGGTTCCTGGATCTCATGAGCACAGGGCAGCTTCCTGGATCTCATGAGCACGGGGCAGCTTCCTGGATCTCATGAGCACGAGGCAGCTTCCTGGACCTCATGAGCACGGGGCAGCTTCCTGGACCTCATGAGCACGGGGCAGCTTCCTGGATCTCATGAGCACGGGGCAGCTTCCTGGATCTCATGAGCACGGGGCAGCTTCCTGGATCTCATGAGCACAGGGCAGCTTCCTGGATCTCATGAGCACAGGACAGCTTCCTGGATCTCATGAGCACGGGGCAGCTTCCTGGATCTCATGAGCACGGGGCAGCTTCCTGGATCTCATGAGCACGGGGCAGCATCCTGGATCTCATGAGCACAGGGCAGCATCCTGGATCTCATGAGCACAGCTCGGGTCACTTGTCCAATTTGTCAGATACCATTTGAGAAGCCTCAACAAGAATGTGAGAATCTGCACGGTGATGCTCCACAGGGCAATTAGGTAAATTTGGCTTGTTGTTTATGACATTTGGTTAGTCACATTTACTGTCATAATGAACCCACCAGGGGCAGCTGCAAGTTAAATCCTATGAAGGAATTCCCAGGTGGACATTCAGAACATTCTTTTGATGAATTGGATGCAGTCACTTTCCATAGTCTTCATATTGGTAAAACCATCTGGGGTGGACTGGCTATAGACCCTACAGGAAAATTTCCTGGTGGGCCGATGCCCAGGGGGCCACCTGAGCCCGACTGGCCGCTGCCTAGGTACGTAATGATCCAATACTCTTAGCATTATGTAATGAACCTGGTACTTGTGCACCTGGCCAGCAGCCAGGTGTCCTCCTGAATTCAGTTGTATCACTGTCCTCAGTATAGTGACAGCAGTATTTTAGGCTGCACTGTGGTATTTGGTTTTGCTGGGGCAGTATTTTGTAATGCACTGTGATATTGTTGGCCCTGCCTACTTGTGTTACTCCGCTTTCTGTCAATTTGGGCACACCTACAATATTTTTTTTCAGGGCCACTTTAAGTTCCTTGTCAGCCCCTGACCACCATCCACGAGTTGTGATGTCATTAGAGGACCAGACTCAGGCCAGAGCATCCAGAACTAGGCCTCAAGTCTTCTGCTGCTGTCTGATATTTAAGGCTTCGTTCACATCACCGTTCAGCCTTTTCGTTCTCCGGCACATAATGGAGCCCTTGGGCCTCATAGACTAAAATAGGGTCCATTAGGTTTCCGCTCAGAAGATGATTTTTTGAAGCGGAGATGAAAGACCTGCATGCACAATTTTTGTCTCCACTCAATTTTTGTCTCCACTGTGTGTCACCAGAAAATCATCTTCTTAGCGGAAACCTAACGGACCCCATTATAGTCTAAGGGCTTCGTTCGGCTCAGTTATGTGCCGATTTCTGAACGGGGCAGGAGAACGGTGATGTGAACGAAGCCTAAACAAGGTCTCTGCATTGAAAGACGACCGGTCCTGTAATATAATCTGTTTCAATCCTGCAGGCCATTCTCATGGAGCACAACTGCCCGGTGAGGAAACGCATGTACACGCAGAACAGCACGCAGCCGTATTACGCCGCAGATGAAGAGTCAGAGAGCGATGAATGAGCGGGGACTCTGCTTCGCAGCTAGTTGTTCGTACATTTCATTGTTGTATCATTGGTCTAACAGTGACATAGTAACAAGCCAAAGGTCTATTGTCCTGTCCTAGCAGAGTGGCGTTTCATGGGGTGAGACTATAAACAGCAAGTGTCATTTACTGAGCCTATGTGGCCCCCTGCAGACCAGGGTCCTACTGGTACAATCACTGGTGTCATATATGTGCAGTCTGACTGTGTCTTTATTATTGTGTTGGGCTGAACAGTCAGAAATATAATGACCGCCAAGTCTCCAATTATCGCCGCGCTCCCCAGCTCGCACTCTCCGTGTAGACTCACACATGAACGCCACCCGTTCTCTTGTAGCTAGATGTGATGTACGAAATCTACTCACATTACCAACCGCCTTACTGGGTAACGGACACACAAGCTTTTCTAGACCCGTTTCTATAAATATTGTTGAGAAACTTTATTTTATGTATTTCATTTTATTACATATTATGCAATATATTTTTAACTACTGTAACTGTAATGTAAATGTGTATAAAACTATTAAAACCCAAGAATGTCCTGCGTCTGACTGTGTGACAATCACTGGTGACCCTCGTCTGACTGTGTGACAATGACTGGTGACCCGCCTCTGACTGTGTGTAACAATCACTGGTGACCCGCCTCTGACTGTGTGTAACAATCACTGGTGACCCGTGTCTGACTGTATATTATCATTGATGACCCGCCTCTGTGTGTGATAATTACTGGTGACCCGCCTCTGACTGTGTGTGACAATCACTGGTGACCCGTGTCTGACTGTATATTATCATTGATGACCCGCCTCTGTGTGACAATGACTGGTGACCCGCCTCTGACTGTGTGTGACAATCACTGGTGACCCGCCTCTGACTGTGTGTAACAATCACTGGTGACCCACGTCTGACTGTATATTATCATTGATGACCCGCCTCTGACTGTGTGTGACAATCACTGGTGACCCGCCTCTGACTGTGTGTGACAATTACTGGTGACCCGCCTCTGACTGTGTGTGACAATCACTGGTGACCCGTGTCTGACTGTGTGTGACAATTACTGGTGACCCGTGTCTGACTGTGTGTGACAATTACTGGTGACCCGCCTCTGACTGTGTGTGACAATCACTGGTGACCCGTGTCTGACTGTGTGTGACAATTACTGGTGACCCGTGTCTGACTGTGTGTGACAATTACTGGTGACCCGCCTCTGACTGTGTGTGACAATCACTGGTGACCCGTGTCTGACTGTGTGTGACAATCACTGGTGACCCGTGTCTGACTGTGTGTGACAATCACTGGTGACCCGTGTCTGACTGTGTGTGACAATTACTGGTGACCCGTGTCTGACTGTGTGTGACAATCACTGGTGACCCGTGTCTGACTGTGTGTGACAATTACTGGTGACCCGCCTCTGACTGTGTGTGACAATCACTGGTGACCCGTGTCTGACTGTGTGTGACAATTACTGGTGACCCGCATCTGACTGTGTGACAATGACTGGTGACCCGCATCTGACTGTGTGTGACAATTACTGGTGACCCGCCTCTGACTGTGTGTGACAATCACTGGTGACCCGCATTTGACTGAGTGTAACAATCACTGGTGACCCGTGTCTGACTGTATATTATCATTGATGACCTGCCTCTGACTGTGTGACAATTACTGGTGACCCGCCTCTGACTGTGTGTGACAATTACTGGTGACCCGCCTCTGACTGTGTGACCATCTCTGGTGACCCGCGTCTGATGGTGTGACAATCACTGGTGACCCGCCTCTGACTGTGTGTAACAATCACTGGTGACCCGTGTCTGACTGTATATTATCATTGATGACCCGCCTCTGACTGTGTGACAATCACTGGTGACTCACCTCTATGTGTGACAATAACTGGTGACCTACGTCTGACAATCACTTTTGACCTGTGTTTGTGCATGGCAATCATTAGTGACCCACCTCTGACTGTGTGACAATGACTGGTGACCCGCCTCTGACTGTGTGTGACCATCACTAGTGACTCTCGTCTGACTGTGACAATGACTGATGACCCGCATCTGACTGTATATTATCATTGGTGACCCACCTGTGACTGTGTGGCAATGACTGGTGACTCGCCTCTGACTGTGTGTGACAATCATTGGTGACCCACATCTGACTGTGACAATGACTGATGACCCGCATCTGACTATATTATCATTGGTGACCCACCTGTGACTGTGTGGCAATGACTGGTGACTCGCCTCTGACTGTGTGTGACAATCATTGGTGACCCACGTCTGACTGTGACAATGACTGATGACCCGCATCTGACTGTATATTATCATTGGTGACCCACCTGTGACTGTGTGGCAATGACTGGTGACTCGCCTCTGACTGTGTGTGACAATCATTGGTGACCCACGTGCCTCTGTGTGTGACAATCACTGGTGACCCGCCTCTGTGTGTGACAATCACTGGTGACCCGCGTCTGACGGTGTTTGACAATCACTGGTGACCCGCCTCAGACTGTGTGTGACAATCACTGGTGACCCACGTCTGACAATCACTGGTGACCCGCCTGTGTGTGTGACAATCACTGGTGACCCGCCTCTGTGTGTGACAATCATTGGTGACCCACGTCTGACGGTGTTTGACAATCACTGGTGACCCGCCTCAGACTGTGTGTGACAATCACTGGTGACCCGCCTCTGTGTGTGACAATCATTGGTGACCCGTGTCTGACGGTGTTTGACAATTACTGGTGACCCGCCTCTGACTGTGTGTGACAATTACTGGTGACCCGCCTCTGACTGTGTGACCATCTCTGGTGACCCGCGTCTGATGGTGTGACAATCACTGGTGACCCGCCTCTGACTGTGTGTAACAATCACTGGTGACCCGTGTCTGACTGTATATTATCATTGATGACCCGCCTCTGACTGTGTGACAATCACTGGTGACTCACCTCTATGTGTTACAATAACTGGTGACCTACGTCTGACAATCACTTTTGACCTGTGTTTGTGCATGGCAATCATTAGTGACCCACCTCTGACTGTGTGACAATGACTGGTGACCCGCCTCTGACTGTGTGTGACCATCACTAGTGACTCTCGTCTGACTGTGACAATGACTGATGACCCGCATCTGACTGTATATGATCATTGGTGACCCACCTCTGACTGTGTGGCAATGACTGGTGACTCGCCTCTGACTGTGTGTGACAATCATTGGTGACCCACATCTGACTGTGACAATGACTGATGACCCGCATCTGACTGTATATTATCATTGGTGACCCACCTGTGACTGTGTGGCAATGACTGGTCACTCGCCTCTGACTGTGTGTGACAATCATTGGTGACCCACGTGCCTCTGTGTGTGACAATCACTGGTGACCCGCCTCTGTGTGTGACAATCACTGGTGACCCGCGTCTGACGGTGTTTGACAATCACTGGTGACCCGCCTCAGACTGTGTGTGACAATCACTGGTGACCCACGTCTG
Source organism: Bufo bufo (assembly GCF_905171765.1). Classification (NCBI taxonomy): domain Eukaryota; kingdom Metazoa; phylum Chordata; class Amphibia; order Anura; family Bufonidae; genus Bufo; species Bufo bufo. The sequence continues at coordinate 2,766,277 of NC_053394.1, read as the reverse complement.
ACAATCACTGGTGACCCGCCTGTGTGTGTGACAATCACTGGTGACCCGCCTCTGTGTGTGACAATCACTGGTGACCCGCCTCAGACTGTGTGTGACAATCAATGGTGACTCGCCTCTATGTCTGACAATCACTGGTGACCCACGTCTGACAATCACTGGTGACCTGTGTTTGTGTATGGCAATCATTGGTGACCTGCCTCTGACTGTATAGGATTATCATTGCTGACCAGGGTGGACACTGTCGGATCAGGACTTTTATCATGTAATATCTTATGCCATTTTTCAAGGGTAGGTAAATTACCGTAAACTTTGCTGATTAGCGATTATATTATAGCGATTTGAAGCGTCTTTTACACTAAGCGTATATCGGTAACCTAATGGACACAGCTGTAATATAAACGTCCAAGTGACGCAAAGAGATTTGCTGAACGGCAGATTACTGTTCTTCATTCATTCGCCGGACATGTTCACACTCAGCATTGATCGGGAATGAATAATTGTTGGAGTGGGGGACAGGCACAAACCTGCTATATATGAGATGTAGTATGGCTAGTCCTAGAGAATATCTATATGTGGCCATAATGACTGGACCTCATGGTCTCTACGATAAGACTATGGTGGCCGACTAGGAATTATGAGGATTATTGTTTATGAGGAAATTGTTCCTGTATAATGGGGCTTGCCTTGCCAGATTTACTTGGGTTGAGTGCATCTCGCTGGGACAGACTTTGTGTTATTGCTTTTATCTGATATCAAGAACTTTCACTACGATCTTAGAAGAAAGACTTCCCTTCTTCACCATCTGAATGCACATAGGCACTGAGAACAGCTGAGTCAATGCTGTTCTCTTTAAGGGCCACGAGTCTAAATTCACAACTTTTCTCCTTCTGTAGCAAAGTAATGACCCTCGACACACAAGCCGCAATTATCACGGCTAATTAATTCAGTTTAGCCCTAATTGTATGCAAATCACCGAGCTGGGTCTTTACAGACGGAAGCTCATTATGACCAACTGTTGGATCTGGATGTTAAGTTCAGAGTTTGTGTAGTTGCAGGTTCCTATGATCTGCAGGATGGTGAGGGTCATTATCCATAGTGTAGACCAGGCATGCTCAACCTGCGGCCCTCCAACTATTGTAAAACTACAACTCCCACAATGCCCTGCTGTAGGTTGTTCAGGCATGCTGGGAGTTGTAGTTTTGCAACAGCTGGTGGGGCGCAGGTTGGGCATGCCTGGTGTAGACACGGTTGATGGAATGGGTTGAGGGTCTTTATCCATGGTGTGGACCGATGAGCTGTGATGTTTATCATCCCTGGTGCAGACACTGTTGATTGAGTGGACTGATGGACTGTGAGGGTCATTATCCCTGGTATAGATATCGATGCTGGAGTGTGTGCAGTTTTCATTGTATATTTTTTCCCATCAGAACCTGAATCATGTTATGGGTCAGTATCTCCCATTTGTCATCATTCAATAGTAACATCTATTCTTGCCCAGTTCTGGGGACGTTGTCACAATGGAGTCGTGTAGGCCACATATGTCAAAGATGAAACAGTCATGTTGTAGTAGAGATGAACCTTCATATGTCGACAACCACTCCTAGAGCCATAAACGGTTTCCCAGGGTTCGAGCCTTTACACTATAATCATATTGTTATCTAGATTTTCGCACAGTCTTGGTTGGGCAGCGAAGGCTAATTGTCTGTCTCCAGATTACGGTTCTTTTTACTGCAGCGGTTTTTCTAATGCTGACCGATCGTTCATAGTCGCTGCCGATGCTCAGTCGCTTCGTGGACTGAAGAGCTCAAGCCAACGGGTAGTGATAGAAATGGGGCATGTAAGGGTGCATCAGTCTCATGCTTTGTGATGAAAGGCTCCGGGCACCAGTTTATGTCACACCCTGACATCATGGTCCAGTCAGTGGTGAGACCTGGCACTTTACCTCATCTGTTTAATCCAGTTAGGCAGTCTTTTATTGACCTCCTTGGACTACATTGCCCAATGTGAAGAAGTCCTATAACCTCTCCCCCATTGTCCACACCATGGTAATGAAAAGCTTGATGACACAGAGTTCACAATTCACCCCAAACTGTTCTGCACGGTATAGCGGCTGGTACCAAGAACCAGAGGTAGCAGTTCTCCTTGTGGAAAGCACCTGGTAGGCAGGAACAGCGTTGTAGACTGAACTTTCTTGATATTGTGAACATTCTGAGAAGCTTTTCAATAATATACTTCAGGGATGCTTAACCTGCGGCCCTCCAGCTGTTGGAAAGCTACAACTCCCAACATGCACTCCCTAATAGCTGTAGGTTGGAAAGGCATGCTGGGACTTGTAGTTTTGCAACAGCTGCAGGGCCGCAGGTTGGGCATCTCTGATCTACATTCTCCACATTCTGGCACGGCTTAGTCCAAGATCTTTCCTCTCCCCGACTGCTCCATTACTTCTCTTCAGCTTCCAAACCACTGAACATCTGAGGGGAGAAGATGCAGACATTTTGATGTTCATGTGAATCTTGAGCTTTTCACCCGTGACCTCAAAGGCAGACATGAAACCTAAGACGGTTCAGCAGCTCTCGCCTTTTTTTGCTCGGGGTTTCTTTCCCTTGATATTGTCCCTGGTCGGATGATCTTCAATTGCTCCAGGAGCGGCTTCTTTTCCGCCCTGACTTACAGAACCATGACAGCTGTTGCTGTAGGATCCAGCCTTCCACCGGATTCAGGATCATTGGATGCAACTGATGAACAGGAGCAATGTCAGCCTCCAGATGAGCTACAAATTGAGAAGTTCAGGAAGAGGAGATCTACCCGGCCACGGACCCATCTCGCTTACACATAAGTAGGTAGATACATAACTTTGACGGTTTAGAACCACACTAAAGGAAGAGCCAAGTCCTGGACTGTATCCGAAGCTTCACCATCTAATGTCTTTCACTCCAATTCCACAGAATGTTTTCCATCCGTGTAGCGCTGACCCTCTGCGGCAATCGTCCAGCACGGACTTGCAGTGCGAATGCTATTCTCTCACCGTGTTAAAGCTGAGATTTCAGCACGTGGTTGTCGTCGCAGTCTGTGCTACCATTGGCTCCATCTCCCACAGAAAGCACTTGTTTTCTTGTCTCCTTGAGGAGTCCAGCAGCTAAAAGCTCTACAATGGGCCCAGAAGTGTCCGTCTGCAGGGCAGGGGCTTGACTTTGCACCATACAAACTTGTTTCTGTTCTCACACAGTAAGAGGAGATTGCGCAGCAGGAACCTTGGGGCCAGCGGGCAGGAGGTTAGTAAGTCCACACAGCACAGCGCGTCCTGCGAGGCTTTTATTATGGAAGCTACAGTATGTACATTACAGCATAGTTGCGAGGTTTACATTATACAGACTCGTCCAGTTCTCCCCAGGAACCCCTCACATCTACGAACCTTCCCTTACTCCTCCAAGTATAGAAAAATATTGCACTACATATACTCTGCACTTTACAAAAGAGAAATGGAATAGCAGCATCAGTCAACCGCAGGTCCCTGTCCTCCGCTCCTCACAACACAGGGTAGTGGAATGTGCGCAGCTACACGCAATGGTCAGGACGGTCTGGAAGACGCAGGTGCCCAAGGTCCCAATATGCCTGTAGACACCATGAAGTACTGGACTCCCCCAGCCCCCCGCCATGGCAGCTCACTACATTCAGACCTCATCGCGGCGTCTTTAATACAGCCATGAAGCCCCACATGTAATGACCCAAACGACAAGATCCATGATGCTGCAAGTTCAGCTCGTTAGAACCACGGTCGCTATAATACAGTCGTTTAAAATCCACGCACATTACGGCTGTCTGAATGAGGTCTACATACGGAGTGGTGAGAACTTCACCAATTATCTGAAAAACAACCCATATCCAGTGTGTAGAAAAGCATACATCGCCACGGACTAAGCTGGAGGAAGCTGAAGGGGTTAACCACAGTCTAACAAGGGGTCTTGTGTTTAGGGTAGGACTGCATCATCACACTATGACAACTCTGCCAGGCCTGAGCAAGACTTCAACCTGGACCTGTCCAGGACATAGTGGTGGAAAAGGGGTTGAGAAGAAAAGCTGGTGCAATAGCAATGAATATGGTGCCCACAGAGGGGCGGACATGGGGCCGCACACAAAAGGGCCGAGGGGCGGACACGGCGCGCACACAGAGGGGGGCGGACACGGCGCGCACACAGAGGGGGGCGGACACGGCGCGCACACAGAGGGGGGCGGACACGGCGCGCACACAGAGGGGGGCGGACACGGCGCGCACACAGAGGGGCTGAGGCGCAGATATAGTGAACATAATGGAGCTGTGGAGTAGCATATGGTGGGGGTGGACGTGGCGCAGCATTGGCCCAGATAAAGTGGTGGGAGTGGACGTGAAGCAGCAGTGGCACAGCCGAGGACCTGATAAGTGGTGGGAGTTGACATAACGCAGCAGTGGCACAGCCGAGGAATAGGCGAGTGGTGGATGTGGTGTTGCAGATTACCGTCCAGCAGAAGCGCTGCATGGTGTAATAGGAAGGGTCTGTAGGACCTCGCCCCGTACAAGCACGTAGTGGCCACTCTCCTCGCCAGGTTAGAACAGGAATGTTCACACAAAGTTACGAGATCAGTGAAAGGAGAAGACCCTGATGTTCTTACACCTGACTCCCCCTCCCCCCCCCGGACAGAAGCTTGTACACGGGAGCGTTGGGGGTCTTGCCCGTGAATGTGACCACACAACAGGCTCCGCTCCGGAAATCAATAAACTGGTGCAGATCATCAGAAAAAAACGTCTCAAACCTCAGCAGAACTCACCCCAATCATCCTGACCCGCTGCTGGAGGACCCCAGGGCCGCTCTCCTTAAAGTGACACATCCTATTTATTGTGCATAGATTACAGTTTTTAGTAGAAAGCGCAGCGGATTGTGCGCAACTGCAGCCTCCGGCTTAACCCTTGAAGGTAGGCTGGTCATACCCATAGTAGGAAAGCCGGCTGACATCTGCTGAAACCGCAATTCGTGTCGACATTTTTCCGGCTGTATGGTCCTTTACAGCTGATTATTCGCCACTTTGTACAAGCGCATGCACTTCATCTGCCATTTTAGTGTGGCGTGCTGATGGTGAACGATCCAACGCACTAATAATCAGCCCGACCCTAATCTTATGGTGTATGGCCGGCTTACTGGCTGGAGTTAGAGGACAAGTGCCGTGGTTTAGAACAGGCGCTCCCCACAGACCTAAATGCTGGAGAATTGTGTCCTCAGGCCCCTGGCTGCGACCACTAACCTGAACCCACAGCCTCGGCACGGCCATCACATCGCAGGGCACCTGACGTAGGGGTGTAGAGCTCCGGCCGATCCACCAACTAGAAAGCTCAGGTCCAAGGGTCCCACAGAGGCAGTTACAAGTAGTCGCCCGACAACCAGCGATACAGCAGATGCTTCTATACGCGACCCCCTCCTCCCGTGGAACCCCCACTCCTGCAGCTAGTCAAGATAGCAGCCGCTCTGTCCATTTCCTACAGAGTCTTTTATAATATTGTTGGGGGCCCGGACGATAAAATATTTTAGTCCCCCTCCTGGGTGGGCCCCAAAGCAGCCGCCTCCCCATAGCTACGCCCCTGGTGCAGACAATACACTGAGAGATGAGGGCCCGGCCCGGCCCCCAGACAAGGCCTTCTCTTCATACGTTCCTTTAACATAATGGTTTAGGGGAGTGAAGCGGAACGAGACCTCGAAGATACAGTCACTTCTCCAGGGAATCTAATTGTTCCAGGAAACAAAGGCGCTCAGAGGTTAGAAAAGGAGCGCGGGCGGAGAGAATGTGACCGATTATGTTACGGGGTCACCACCTACAGCAAGCCGAAGAGAACACGTACAGACGGCCCGGCCTGTTCACCTCGGGTCCCTCTGACACACAAGGAGCAATCCCAGGAGGCCGCACACCAGACTTCTGGGTGCAGGTCACACAGCCTGCCACTAGGGCAGAGTAACTGACGCCAAGGCACACTGCCCTGGTCGCAGGACGACGTACCTGGCAGCCTCTGAGCACCCAGAAAACCATTCTACGTGTCTGGGTCCCACGGTGGCTGCCCCTGAACACCGTGCAGAGATACAGGAGTGAGAGGAACGACTGCACAGACCCCACTACTGCCCCCCTCCCCCACTACGGAGCTTGTGTATGAGGCGCACAGACCCCACTACGAGCTTGTGTCTGAGGTGCACAGACCCCACTACTGCCCCCCCCCCCCCCACTATGGAGCTGGGGAATGAGGCACACAGACCCCACTACTGCCCCCACTATGGAGCTTGTGTATGAGGCGCACAGACCCCACTACTGCCCCCCCCACTATGGAGCTTGTGTATGAGGCGTAGACCCCACTACTGCCCCCCCCCCCCCCCCCCCACTACGGAGCTTGTGTATGAGGCGCACAGACCCCACTACGAGCTTGTGTCTGAGGTGCACAGACCCCACTACTGCCCCCCCCCCCCCCCCACTATGGAGCTGGGGAATGAGGCACACAGACCCCACTACTGCACCACACACACACACACACACACACAACGGAGCTTGTTGTGTATGAGGCGCACAGACCCCACTACTGCCCCTCCCCCACTACAGAGCTTGTGTATGAGGCGCACAGACCCCACTATGGAGCTTGTGTATGAGGCGCACAGACCCCACTACTGCCCCCCCACTATGGAGCTTGTGTATGAGGCGCACAGACCCCTACTGCCCCTCCCCCACTACAGAGCTTGCGTATGAGGCGCACAGACCCCACTACTGCCCCCCCACTATGGAGCTTGTGTATGAGGCGCACAGACCCCTACTGCCCCTCCTCCACTACAGAGCTTGCGTATGAGGCGCACAGACCCCACTACTGCACCCCCCCCCCCCCCCCCCCAACACACTACAGAGCTTGTTGTGCATGAGGCGCACAGACCCCACTCCGGAGATTGGGTATGAGGCGCAGTGAGGCATATGGGGGAAGCCGTGGCCTGCCCGCCCTTCTGAAACACTGAAAGTCCAGTCATTATTGGTTATGTCCCGGGGGGACAGCCGGTCCGACCCACAACAGAAAAAAAGAATCGCTGCCACTCGGTGTCCAGTCTTTGGTCTCGATGAGTCACATACAGGAAGCACATTCTACAGCGTATTCCTAGGACCTACATGTCATCATCGCCTTCATATTATATTCTCCTCTGCCAGCAAAGGGTCAATGTACAAAGTGTTTAACTCCCTCCCGCCCCCCGTCAAGGGAAAAAAAAAAAAATCCCCAAAGAAAATCACATTAAACATTCATCAAAAGAAAATGTCTGCTAGAACCTGGGGATACCGTACATTTGGCCTGAGGCGCATCCACTGACTATGGAGAAGACTGTCCCCTCCCCGACACCAAGAGCCCCACGAGGAAGGCCTCCGCTGTACGACTTCAATGCAGAGTGCTCCGCCCAATGCATGAGACGCATGGTAAGTGCAAATCAACAGTCATGTGACAACCGCCGAGCCCTCACTCCATTTCTGGAGAGTCGAGTGGGTTCTCCTCGGAGGGATCACTCAACACCTCCTTTTCATCCAAAGCATCGTCCTCCTCGTTATCAGCAGCTTCAACCACGGCCTCTTCCTCATATCTCGCAGTCTTTCTAGGATGGGCCAGAGAGGAGTTCTCCAGCGACTCGATGTCCTCGATTCCCGCGCGGTAGTGGATCATGAGCAGTGTCAGCGCCTGCAGTCTCTCTCCGGACTTGACCAGTGCCGCCGCAATCAGGACTTTCCTCCTGCTGTCGGTGGTCTCTCGTTCTTCCTTCACCAGGGAGTTATTGTGCTCCAGCTCCTGATCAATCTCATTCTGGAGCTTATCCAGCATGAACTCCAGCTTCTGGATCCGCTCATCAGTTGGTAGACCTCTGTACAGATCACGCCCAATTTCTTTGACGGCAATAAATACGCTGTCGTCCAAGCCTCCCTCCTTGCGGACCAGTTTAGCAGAGCCACCTCCGGGCCGTTTAGAAGGGCTGCCGGTCCCACCCATCTCCGTATCGCTGCTCTCATTGTCCGACGTGTTCGGCGTTTGCTTTGGTGAGGGCTCCACCAGATCGCAGCCTCCTTGCTCGGGCTGCCGCATTTTTGGAGCTGGACGCAAGTTCAGTAGACGGGAACTGGTGTTGATGATGTGCCGTGTGATGCCTGTAGTTCTGTTCCCAAGAGACTTGGACTCCAGGTCGACCCTCTTCTCCAGGGACACACAGTATGGGTTCTCGGCTAGACATTTCTCTTGACATTTTTTATGGCAGACGTAACCGCAGATCATGCACTGAGATGCAGCCTTGGTCCACACCTTTCTCTTACAGTGGTCACACAAGGTGGAATTCTGGAACTGAGTGTCCTGAAAGTTATGCTTTGATTCACAGAAAGTGACCTGGGGCACAGGAGAGTCCTCTTTCTGAAGAACAGCCAGGTCCTCGGTGAAGCTTCCATCCTTCTCTTGTAGCATGCTCGAACTCTCAGACTCTCCTTCCATCAGATACTTGAAGGTTAGGGTGATGTCTCCGTAGCAGAACTTCTCATTGAAGCCCTTGTGTGTACTCAAGCTCCTCAGTGCCGTTCTACTGACAGAAGCTTTAGGTTCAGGAGGATTCAGTTTGTAGCTGCTGAGATACTCCAGCGAGGACATGGAAAGGCATTCTAAGGAAATATCTTCTAGTTTGATACTGACATGTCCAACGCAGCAGAGACTACCAGTCTTAAGACAGTCCCTGCACCAGAGGGCTACATTCAAGTATCTGTGATGGCTCTCAACATCAAATACACAAGAAGCCCTTGTCCAGCGACCCTGCCGGCCCCTGTAGAGCGTGTCTGGAGACTCCCACACCTGCTGGTCCTCAGAGCTATCCTTCGTGCTTGTGGAACCTTCAGAGATCTTGTCTTTTGCAGGGTCTGGCTTCACAGAGTTGGGTTTCTGTGCTGTTAGTTCTTCCACCAGATCTGTAGTTTTTGGAGGCTTCTCAGGTACCTTCTCACCATTCGTTGAGGGTGGAGCAGGCTTCTCCGGCTTTTCTACAGCGCTTTCACCCAGGTCTACAGTAGTTGGAGTTTCACAGGTGGTTAAGGTAAGTTTCACTTGAGGTCTTGGGGGCACCGGGGGCTTAGATCCGGATGATGTCCTGCTCAGCTGAGGCGGCTCCTGGTTCTCCAGGACATTTGGTTTCCCAGCTTTGGTCTGAACCTTCGATGTTATTTGAGAAGCTGCTGGATTTGGTTTCCGACTTAAGATGGGAGAAATGGATCCCAGGGATTTGGTGGACACATTTCCCACCACACGTTTAGGGCTCTGATTTACGGGAAGGAAGTTGTCGTCTTTGCTCTCGGCCGGCCTCACTTCACACGCCAAGTCCTCAAATTCAGAATCCAGCTCCCTGTTCTCCACATCCACCATCAGACTTGCCGCATCCTCGTCAAACGTCTGCGGGAAAGCAGAGTCGTCCAGCGCGGCCGCGCTCTCTTGGGGCCCCGCAGCGCTCTGACTCTGCCCCGCCGGCCTCTCGTAGAACAGCAGCACTCGGTCTCCAGACTGCTTGATGAGCTTTGATGCCTGAACCGACGACGTCACCTTGATACCTGAGAAAACAGGACAAAACCAAAGATGAGTAGAGTAGCCCTATTCTCCTGTCACATCCAGAGCTGCAATCACAATTCTGCCATCATATCATGCCTTATTCTCCTGTTACATCCAGAGCTGCACTCACAATTCTGCCATCATATCATGCTTTATTCTCCTGTCACATCCAGAACTGCACTCACAATTCTGCCATCATATCATGCTTTATTCTCCGGTCACATCCAGAGCTGCACTCAATTCTGCTCGCTTTCTGTAAACTCTAAGGCTGCAGGAGCTTCAGTATCTAGAGAGGACATCCTCTTCTGCGATGCTTTTGTCCGATAGGCCAGTGTTAAATGATTCCAAGTGCCATCCAGAGCAACGGTGACTGCAGATCTAGGTGTGACTGGAGTACAGGACCATGATATAACGTGTACGTGCAGCTCTGGGTGTGACTGGAGTACAGGACCATGATATAACGTGTAAGTGCAGGTCTGGGTGTGACTGGAGTACAGGACCATGATATAACGTGTATGTGCAGCTCTGGGTGTGACTGGAGTACACACTTGCATGCACGGAGCATCGGGCGCATATGAGGCCTCTTAAAGGGGCGGCGCACATACCTCCGATGGCTATTAAGCGGTCGCCTTTCTTGAGATCTGCTCCGGCGGCGGGAGAATTGGGCGTCACGGTCTCCACGCAGACGTGTCCGGTGTCTCCATCTCTGGCCTGCACCATCACCAGGCCGATGTTCTGGGAAGTCCCTTTAATTAGCTCCACCTGTCAAACAAACAGAGGCCATTATCACAATCAGTCCTGTAACTCTTACACTCCCCGTGTCAGTCTTCACTGGCATTCTAGTATTGTATTCATGGAGCAGTAACAGGTGTGGGGGAGGGGCGCAGCAGCCGCTCATCCCCCGTTTCCAGCACGTTCCGTTCAGACAAAATAAAATGTTCGGCAATTACAGAGACGTCCAAATAAAAGGCAATTACATCCGAGCGGAGGAAGCTGCGGCATTTACCGCGCTCGATAATCCCGGATCCCGCCCCTCCCCCGCCCTGCGTGCCCCGCTCCCAAACACAGCAATTTAGTCAGCAGCACGGCTCCTTCTCAAGACAGCTCTTATTACAGAGAGAAGCGGCGCCTCCATCTCCGGTCGCACAATGCTCCATGTCTTATTACAGAGAGAAGGGGCGCCGCCTCCTCGGGCCGCACAATGCTCTATGTCTTATTACAGCGAGAAGCGGCGCCTCCTTCTCCGGCCGCACAATGCTCCATGTCCTATTACAGAGAGAAGCGGCGCCTCCTTCTCCGGCCGCACAATGCTCCATGTCCTATTACAGAGAGAAGCGGCGCCTCCTTCTCCAGCCGCACAATGCTCCATGTCCTATTACAGAGAGAAACGGCGCCTCCTTCTCCGGCCGCACAATGCTCCATGTCTTATCACAGAGAGAAGCGGCGCCTCCTCCTGCCGCACAATGCTCCATGTCTTATCACAGAGAGAAGCGGCGCCTCCTTCTCGGGACACACAATGCTCCATGTCCTATTACAGAGAGAAGCGGCGCCTCCTTCTCCAGCCGCACAATGCTCCATGTCCTATTACAGAGAGAAGCGGCGCCTCCTTCTCGGGACACACAATGCTCCATGTCCTATTACAGAGAGAAGCGGCGCCTCCTTCTCCAGCCGCACAATGCTCCATGTCTTATTACAGAGAGAAGCGGCGCCTCCTTCTCCAGCCGCACAATGCTCCATGTCCTATTACAGAGAGAAGCGGCGCCTCCTTCTCCAGCCGCACAATGCTCCATGTCTTATTACAGAGAGAAGCGGCGCCTCCTCCAGCCGCACAATGCTCCATGTCTTATTACAGAGAGAAGCGGCGCCTCCTCCAGCCGCACAATGCTCCATGTCCTATTACAGAGAGAAGCGACGCCTCCTTCTCGGGCCGCACAATGCTCCATGTCTTATTACAGAGAGAAGCGGCGCCTCCTCCAGCCGCACAATGCTCCATGTCTTATCACAGAGAGAAGCAGCGCCTCCTTCTCCGGTCGCACAATGCTCCTTGTCTTATTACAGAGAGAAGCGGCGCCTCCTTCTCCGGTCGCACAATGCTCCTTGTCTTATTACAGAGAGAAGCGGCGCCTCCTTCTCCGGTCGCACAATGCTCCTTGTATTATTACAGAGAAGCGGCGCCTCCTCCAGCCATGCACCGCTCCACCTCTAATACCTCCACAAGTCAGCAGGCCCCGCCTATACGCTCAGGTGGGCGGATACATCACACAGACCCCTCCCCCGTGCAGGCGGCACGCTGACCACCATAACACAGCGCTGTGTGCGCCGCCCTTCGCTCTGGTGGTATATTGCGGGGAGACGCTCGTCACTAGCCTGACCCCCGGGGTGACCCGCTGGGCCCAGAACATCACATGTGGCGGCAGCTGCTGATCGATAAAGGGCGCCGGTCGCTGGCAGCCGGGAGGACGGCAGGCCGCGTCACTTCCAATTAGCCGGGCCTCACAGCAGAGCGGCCCCGGGGCCACACATCAGCCTAATCCCATCAGTCACCTGAGACGGGGCCTCTAATCCAATTACTTCAATCTCATACCAACGTCGGAGGCTGCGCTCAGCCCCCAGAGCAGCGCTCTGCACAGGACTGCAAGGGTTAACGCCAGACCGCAGCAGATTAACTCTAGAGTTCCCACAGCCAAACATCACAGGACCCTCAGCCGAGTGTGACCCCCACAGTGACTCCAGAAGTAGGGACCCCTCCCCCACACAAGGCCACAGACACCCCGACCCACAGGACTCAGAAGAGGCACATACAGCGCAGAAGGGCGGCCCCCCTCCCCGGGCCCCGACCAACTCTCACCCCCCTCACTCAGGCTTCCCCTCCATCTCCTCGGGCCCCGACCAACTCTCACCCCCCTCACTCAGGCTTCCCCTCCATCTCCTCGGGCCCCGACCAAACTCTCACCCCCCTCACTCAGGCCCCCCGTCCTCCTCCTCGGACCCCGACCACCTCTCACCCCTTCCCCATTCCGCCTCCACCCCCCCCTCCCCTCCTCCTCGGGCCCCGACCACCTCTTACCCCTTCCTCCTTCTCAGGCCCCGCCCTCCACCTCCCACCCCCTCGGGCCCCGGCCACCTCCCCCCCCCCCATCTCCTCCTCGGGCCCCGGCCGCCTCCCCCTCCTCCTCGGACCCCGGCCGCCTCCCCCCTCCATCTCTCCCTCGGGCCCCGGCCACCTCCCTCCCCCCCCCCCCCCCATCTCCTCCTCGGGCCCCGGCCGCCTCCCCCTCCATCTCTCCTCGGGCCCCGGCCACCTCCCCCCCCCCCCCCCACTCCATCTCCTCCTCGGGCCCCGGCCGCCTCCCTCTCCTCCTCGGGCCCCGGCCGCCTCCCTCTCCTCTCCCCCGGCCCCCCTCTCGGGGTGTGATGAAGTGGCGGCTCGGCACACTTCCCGGCGGCGGCTCCTATTGGCGGTGCGCTCTGCGCTCTGCGCTGCTGCCGGGGATTGTGTTACTGCATTGATTTCCGATAGAGCCTCCCGCGCGGCATAACAAGAGGCCATTACTGAGCGCCAGCCACCTCGCCCCCGATTTACCCGGCCTCTGCGCCTATTCCAGGGCACCACGACTAGAAGGCACTACCCCCACCCCCGACCCTCACAGGGTGAAGTGTGCAGAGGGCGGGAGCCCCCATTAATCTCCCCTCACCGGCTGAGGACAGAGACAAGAAGAGACGCGGCCGCCTTATCACCGTGTACACAGCCGCCGCCCCTCCCCCACCCAGAACCACCGCAACGTGTGCGTCACAGCACGTCCCCAGCAGCACAGAGGAGGTCAGCAGTGTGCTGATCCTGGGGAGGTCACAGACAGTTACATAGTAGGAGCAGGGTCCCCAGCAGCACAGAGGATGTCAGGAGAGCAGTGTGCTGATCCTGGGGAGGTCACAGACAGTTACATAGTAGGAGCAGGGTCCCCAGCAGCACAGAGGATGTCAGGAGAGCAGTGTGCTGATCCTGGGGAGGTCACAGACAGTTACATAGTAGGAGCAGGGTCCCCAGCAGCACAGAGGATGTCAGCAGTGTGCCCGGAGTGATGTGGACAGATACTGGCAGAGCTTGGAGCAGTGAGGAGCTGGAGACATCAGCAGCTGCTCCGGGGGGCGGCCGCAGGATGGACCAATCAGGAGTCGGGAAATGTCCAGGGCGCAAAACACAACCTCAGCAGACATGGCTGTTAAAGGAACAGCGCAGGGGAAGGTGAGGGCCCCCCAGGAGAGGAAGGTGAGGGCCCCCCAGGAGAGGAAGGTGAGGGCCCCCCAGGAGAGGAAGGTGAGGGCCCCCCAGGAGAGGAAGGTGAGGGGCCCCCAGGAGAGGAAGGTGAGGGGCCCCCAGGAGAGGAAGGTGAGGGGCCCCCAGGAGAGGAAGGTGAGGGGCCCCCAGGAGAGGAAGGTGAGGGGCCCCCAGGAGAGGAAGGTGAGGGGCCCCCAGGAGAGGAAGGTGAGGGGCCCCCAGGAGAGGAAGGTGAGGGGCCCCCAGGAGAGGAAGGTGAGGGGCCCCCAGGAGGGGAAGGTGAGGGGCCCCCAGGAGGGGAAGGTGAGGGGCCCCCAGGAGAGGAAGGTGAGGGGCCCCCAGGAGAGGAAGGTGAGGGGCCCCCAGGAGGGGAAGGTGAGGGGCCCCCAGGAGAGGAAGGTGAGGGGGCCCCCAGGAGAGGAAGGTGAGGGGCCCCAGGAGAGGAAGGTGAGGGGCCCCCAGGAGAGGAAGGTGAGGGGCCCCCAGGAGAGGAAGGTGAGGGGCCCCCAGGAGAGGAAGGTGGGGGGGGGGGGGCAGCTCCAGTTTCCTTATTATGTGGATTTGGGGGTTAAATACAACCAAACCTCTCAACGTGAAGTGAACCTAAGGCCTCTTTCACACGACCGTATGGCTTTTTCAGCGTTTTGCGGTCCGTTTTAAACGGATCCATTGTTCCGTTTTTTGTTTCCGTTTCGTTTTTCCGTTCCGTTTTTTGTTTCCGTTTTTCCGTATGGCATATACAGTATACAGTAATTTCATAGAAAAAATTGGGCTGGGGCATAACATTTTCAATAGATGACTCTGCAAAAAAACGGAACGGATACGGAAGACATACGGATGCATTTTCGTATGTGTTCCGTTTTTTTTGCGGACCCATTGACTTGAATGGAGCCACGGAACGTGATTTGCGGGGAATAATAGGACATGTTCTATCTTTTAACAGAACGGAAAAACGGAAACGGAATCCATACGGAGTACATTCCGTTTTTTTTTGCGGAACCATTGAAATGAATCGGTCGTGTGAAAGACGGAGGACTCTCATCATTCACAGCGGGCGGCGGTGGCACTTCCTGGAGGCCCAGACATTAATCCTCTAAGGAAAGATCGCTGACCGTGTGAAGGAGGAGGACGGACGGGGAAGGGGCAGAGATCGCAGACCACTCTCCCCTCATTACCATAAAGCGACATTTCCACATAATCCCGAAAATGATTCCACAAGAAAAGAAAGAATTTCTGATCAAACACTTAAATGTCAGAACGAGCGCAGGAAGCGGTGCGGAGACTAATCCACCGAGCAACGCTCTGCAGCCCCCCCCCTCCCCCAGCCACTAGAGAGAAGGTCTGCAGGAAGCGGTGCGGAGACCAATCCACCGAGGCAACGCTCTGCAACACCCCCCCCCCCCTCCCCCCAGAACTAGAGAGAAGGTCCGCAGAAAGCGGGTGCAGGGACTAATCCACCGAGCAACGCTCTGCAGCCCCCCCCCCCCCCCCCCAGAACTAGAGAGAAGGTCCGCAGGAAGCGGTGCAGGGACTAATCCACCGAGCAACGCTCTGCAGCACCCCCCCCCCCCCCCCCAGAACTAGAGAGAAGGTCCGCAGGAAGCGGTGCGGAGACTAATCCCACCGAGCAACGCTCTGCAGCCCCCCCCCCCCCCAGCACTAGAGAGAAGGTCTGCAGGAAGCGGTGCGGAGACCAATCCACCGAGCAACGCTCTGCAGCCCCCCCCCCCCCAGAACTAGAGAGAAGGTCCGCAGAAAGCGGTGCAGGGACTAATCCACCCGAGCAACGCTCTGCAGCCCCCCCCCCCCCCCCCCAGAACTAGAGAGAAGGTCCGCAGGAAGCGGTGCGGAGACTAATCCACCGAGCAACGCTCTGCAGCCCCCCCCCCCCCCCCAGCACTAGAGAGAAAGGTC
The DNA here is from genome assembly GCF_905171765.1 of Bufo bufo. Lineage (NCBI taxonomy): Eukaryota > Metazoa > Chordata > Amphibia > Anura > Bufonidae > Bufo > Bufo bufo. The sequence goes on along the minus strand of NC_053394.1, from coordinate 2,750,483 downwards.
TGCAGGAAGCGGTGCGGAGACCAATCCACCGAGAAACGCTCTGCAGCCCCCCCCAGAACTAGAGAGAAGGTCCGCAGAAAGCGGTGCAGGGACTAATCCACGAGCAACGCTCTGCAGCCCCCCCCCCCCCCCCAGAACTAGAGAGAAGGTCCGCAGGAAGCGGTGCGGAGGACTAATCCACCGAGCAACGCTCTGCAGCCCCCCCCCCACCAGAACTAGAGAGAAGGTCCGCAGGAAGCGGTGCGGAGACTAATCCACCGAGCAACGCTCTGCAGCCCCCCCCCAGAACTAGAGAGAAGGTCTGCAGGAAGCGGTGCAGGGACTAATCCACCGAGCAACGCTCTGCAGCCCCCCCCCCCCCCCCAGCCAGAGAACTAGAGAGAAGGTCCGCAGGAAGCGGTGCGGAGACTAATCCACCGAGCAACGCTCTGCAGCCCCCCCCCACAGAACTAGAGAGAGGTCTGCAGGAAGCGGTGCGGAGACTAATCCACTGAGGATTAGGAGAGCTAACCCCATTACCCCTCGCTGGGTTCCCTTAGATCATTCACCAGAGCGCAGCTCTGAGGGCTCAGCACCGGCATACAGGCCTCTGACACTGCAGAGAGCGACACGGCTACAAGGAGTCTGTCTGCGCTGGCAGGGGGCGCTCTGAGAACAGTCACTGCAGGCCTCATCTGACAGCCGCTGATTACATTCTGCGCTCAGAACCACCAGATATTATCCGGCTCATCCATCGGGTCGGCCGTTACCAGACAGAAGACATCGGCCCCATAACCCCCGGCCCTGGGAGCAAGGGCCACTGGATGACTGGGGGCCACCATTACTACGCTGCTCAGAAAGGAATTAGCAGAAACATGCTGCCATCTAGTGTCCACTAATTATAACTGCACCCCCCAGTTATAAATCTGATAAAAATTTAAAATTCTCAACTCCACACACATAGTAAAAAATAAAAGACACTGACACGCTTCTTGTATTATACTCCAGAGCTGCACTCTCTATTCTGCTGGTGCAGGTCACTGTGTACATACATTACTTATCTGTACTGATCCTGAGTTACATCCTGTATTATACCCCAGAGCAGCACTCACTATTCTGCTGGTGGAGTCACTGTGTACATACATTACTTATCCTGTACTGATCCTGAGTTACATCCTGTATTATACTCCAGAGCTGCACTCACTATTCTGCTGGTGGAGTCACTGTTTTACATACATTACTTATCCTGTACTGATCCTGAGTTACATCCTGTATTATACTCCAGAGCTGCACTCACTATTCTGCTGGTGCAGTCACTGTGTACATACATTACTTATCCTGTACTGATCCTGAGTTACATCCTGTATTATACCCCAGAGCAGCACTCACTATTCTGCTGGTGGAGTCACTGTGTACATACATTACTTATCCTGTACTGATCCTGAGTTACATCCTGTATTATACTCCAGAGCTGCACTCACTATTCTGCTGGTGGAGTCACTGTGTACATACATTACTTATCCTGTACTGATCCTGAGTTACATCCTGTATTATACTCCAGAGCTGCATCTCACTATTCTGCTGGTGCAGTCACTGTGCACATACATTACTTATTCTGTACTGATCCTGAGTTACATCCTGTATTATACTCCAGAGCTGCACTCACTATTCTGCTGGTGCAGTCACTGTGTACATACATTACTTATCCTGTACTGATCCTGAGTTACATCCTGTATTATACTCCAGAGCTGCACTCTCTATTCTGCTGGTGCAGTCACTGTGTGCATACATTACTTATCCTGTACTGATCCTGAGTTACATCCTGTATTATACTCCAGAGCTGCACTCACTATTCTGCTGTTGGAGTCACTGTGTACATACATTACTTATCCTGTACTGATCCTGAGTTACATCCTGTATTATACTCCAGAGCTGCACTCACTATTCTGCTGGTGCAGTCACTGTGCACATACATTACTTATTCTGTACTGATCCTGAGTTACATCCTGTATTATACTCCAGAGCTGCACTCACTATTCTGCTGTGCAGTCACTGTGTACATACATTACTTATCCTGTACTGATCCTGAGTTACATCCTGTATTATACTCCAGAGCTGCACTCACTATTCTGCTGGTGCAGTCACTGTGTGCATACATTACTTATCCTGTACTGATCCTGAGTTACATCCTGTATTATACTCCAGAGCTGCACTCACTATTCTGCTGGTGCAGTCACTGTGTACATACATTACTTATCCTGTACTGATCCTGAGTTACATCCTGTATTATACCCCAGAGCTGCACTCACTATTCTGCTGGTGCAGTCACTGTGTACATACATTACTTATCCTGTACTGATCCTGAGTTACATGCTGTATTATACTCCAGAGCTGCACTCACTATTCTGCTGGTGCAGTCACTGTGTACATACATTACTTATCCTGTACTGATCCTGAGTTACATCCTGTATTATACTCCAGAGCTGCACTCACTATTCTGCTGGTGCAGTCACTGTGTACACACATAACTTATCCTGTACTGATTGTAAGACGGTACAAGGAATCATCATGGATGATAGGTATGTGTCACTGACGTTCCTGGCCTCGGCGGAGGCTCTGCAGGACTCCAGGAGTCTGGTGTCCCTAGTAAGGGCTCCCCTGGTACGGTCAGCGGAGTATAATGGCCGGAAAAGTCGGGGTCATGTGCATCCATGGAGACTTAAAAGACTACCCCCACCACCCTGGTGCTCTCTATCCACGGTTGCCGGCAGGTGGACTCACGAAGTGGCAGTTGCCCCAAATCTACACTACGAACTTCTAATAGGGAGAGACTTCCCGGCACTGTGGCCTGGTACGAGAGTGACTGATACCCATGAGACAGGGGTAACCCCTAGCAGAGTGGCCCGAGTCAGGGGGGGGACCAGAACCCTGGGAACCTGAGACCAAAGGGCCAGCGGTAGGGGTGACCGCCACCTCGGTGGAAGAGGGGGAGAAGAAACCCTGCTAAGTGTGATGGTGGGAGATGTGGAGGACTGAATTGGCAGACCTCAATGTTTCCGGGGATAATTTTGGTACCGCCCAACGTCAGGACCCAATCCTCTCCCGCTCCTGGGAAATTGTGTTAATAGTAGATGGTGAACCACAACAACCTGGGGCAGAGTCAGTGTTTGCCCGTCTTGTGGTTCATCAGGATATGTTGTATCGGGTAAACCAACTACGGGGTGAACCTACTGAACAGTTGGTGGTCTACAAGGCTTATCGCAAGCTTGTGTTAGATCTAGCCCACCAACACGTTCTCGGGGGTCACCTGCAGAAAACTCAGGGTCGTATTCTACAGCGGGTTTACTGGCCCAGCGTGTTCAGAGAGGTGGAAGAGTTTTGTAAGTCTTGCCCGACCTGCCAGATAACGAGCCCCCGTAGCCCCCTAGTACCTCTCCGATCATCAAGGTACCGTTTGTGCGAATAGCTATGGACCTCCTAGGCCCAGTACTGAAGTCCGCCAGAGGGCATCAACACATCTTAGTCCTTCTAGACTATGCCACTCGGTACCCCGGAGGTGGTGCCACTGCGACATACCTTGGCCAAACTCATAGCTAAGGAGTTAATGGAGATGTTTTACCCGAGTAGGACCACCTAAAGAGGTTCTGACCGACCAAGGGACCCCTCTTATGTCCAAGGTGATGAGGGAACTCTAAGGCCTCTTTCACACGGGCGTCATATTTTTGGCCAGGATAAGAGGCGGGTGCGTTAGCGGGAAAATGCACGATTTTTTCCGCGCGAATGCAAAACATTGTAATGCGTTTTGCACTCGCGTGAGAAAATCGCGCATGTTTGGTACCCAAACCCGAACCTCTTCACAGAAGTTCGGGCTTGGGATCGGTGTTCTGTAGATTGTATTATTTCCCCTTATAACATGGTTGAATGCATACAGAACGCATAGTACAATAGCGCTGGAGGGGTTAAAAAAAATAATTAAACTCCCCTTAATCATCTTGTTGGCGCAGCCGGCATCTCTTCTGTCTACATCTGTGAGCAACAGGACCTTTGATGACGTCACTGCATTCATCACATGATCCATCACCATGGTGATGGATCATGTGATTGGACCATGTGATGAACGCAGTGATGTCATCAAAGGTCCTATTGTTCACAGATGAGACAGAAGAGATGCCGGCTGCCGCCAACAAGAGGATTAAGGGGAGTTTAATTTTATTTATTTTTTCAACCCTCCAGCGCTATTGTACTATGCGTCTGTATTCAGAATGCTATTATTTTCCCTTATAACCATGTTATCCTCATCCCGATTGTCTCCTAGCAACTGTGCGTGACAATCGCACCGCAATCCGCACTTGCTTGCGATTTTCACGCAACCCCATTCATTTTCTATGGGGCCTGTGTTACTTGAAAAAGCACAAAGAGAGCAAGCTGCGATTTTCCTGCAACGCACAAGTGATGCGTGAAAATCACTGCTCATGTGCACAGCCCCATAGAAATGAATGGGTCCGGATTCAGTGCGGGTGCAATGCGTTCCCATCCGCATTGCACCCGCGCGGAAATCTCGCCCGTGTGAAAGGGGCCTAAGTTTGCTGCACTATAAAACTACGGACGTCCGTTTACCATCCGAAAACGGACGGTCTGGTAGAAACGGTTTAACCAAACATTAAAAAGTATGCTGAAAAAGGTGGTGTAAAGATGGGAAGGACTGGGACCCTCCTTCTGCCCTCTCTCGTGTTCGCAGTGTGAGAGTGCCCCCGGCCTCTACCGGGTTCTCGCCCCTTTGAACTGCTATACGGCAGACACCCTCGCCGCGGTCTGTTGGACGTGGCCAGAGAGGCGTGGGAACAACAGCCCACTCCACAGAAGAGTCATCGAGTAGGTCACCCAGATGCAGGATCGGATTGAGACCGTGTTGCCTCTGGTCAGGGAGCATATGGAGGCCGCGCACCGAGCCCAGAGCCGGGTCTAGAATCGGCAGGCTCGGGTCCGGATCCTTAACCCAGGTGATCGGGTTTTGGTTCTGGTGCCGACTGTGGACAGCAAGTTCGTGGCTAGGTGGCAGGGGCCCTATGAGGTACTCGAGAAAATTGGAATGTGAACTACAAGGCACAGCAGCCGATTAATTGTCGATAATGTCATCAATTAATCGAAAAAAAAAAAAAAAAAAAAAAGAAGAGGGGTTTATATGATTTTACTTGAAAAATTATGTTCAAAGGCCAGATAAAACAGATTTAGGAGAGACCTACTGATAGAAAATTTTGCATTACAAAGTAAAAAAGACAACATGTCCACATGGTCGGTGCGGAGGCTAGCCCTCTCTTACACGCCATGTTGCCTGCAGCAGAGAGGAGGCTCCAATGGTGTGGATGACTTGGGGTAGACAAGGACCATCATGGAGGGGGATCTGTGGAGGGCACCGTCATGGGAGGGGGATCTGTGGAGGGCACCGTCATGGGAGGGGGATCTGTGGAGGCACCGTCATGGGAGGGGGATCTGTGGAGGGCACCGTCATGGGAGGGGGATCTGTGGAGGGCACCGTCATGGGAGGGGGATCTGTGGAGGGCACCGTCATGGGAGGGGATCTGTGGAGGGCACCGTCATGGGAAGGGGGATCTGTGGAGGGCACCGTCATGGGAGGGGGATCTGTGGAGGGCACCGTCATGGGAGGGGGGGAATCTGTGGAGGGGCACCGTCATGGGAGGGGGATCTGTGGAGGGCACCGTCATGGGAGGGGGATCTGTGGAGGGCACCGTCATGGGAAGGGGATCTGTGAGGGCACCGCATGGAAGGGGATCTGTGGAGGCACCGTTATGGAGGGGGATCTGTGGATGGCACAACACACCAAGAGGTACGAGGTGCAGCGAAAAATCTTAACACCCTAGAAATTAATATAATGATTACAACGGTGATCTGAAAACCCTGACGCGTTTCCCCCGCGGTGTTGGATCATCAGGGGGCGAATGAAAAATAAATGTAAAGATATACAGTGAAAAAACAGTTATAATTATACAGTCAGATGACGGAGACCAGGCTTATAGTGTGGAGCCCCGTTATTGATGCCACGGTGTGGTTCCGTACTATACTGGACCCCATAGTATCGCTGAGCGGAGGAGGAGGCGGCCCATCGATCCGGTGACCACAGAAGGAACAGTAGTAGTCTCCAAGCGGTATACATTGACGGAGAGCTTCTATGGAAGAAGAAGACACCTGCATACAGATTCATACCTGGGTGATGCCAACTGTGATTGAACGCTGACAGTACGGCCATCGCCCATAGACTCCACGATCTAAGAAGCCACTCGCTGTGTCAGCAGAGCGCCGGATATCCCGCTGAAATTCAATACAGGATGATAGATATCTGATACAACGGCAGGAAGTGACTAAGATGAACGAGTGGCATCCAGTTATGGTGCCCAGCGGGCGATTGTCAGGCCCGTAGCGAGGTTAGGAGTTATGGCTGTAGAATAAAAGGCCTATATACCGGCTAGAACAGTCAGATACGTCCAACCGGTTGTAATCACAGCATCTGAACCATGAGAAGCCATCGCCACGCAGAGTCAGACTGATGCCGGGCGGCTGATTGCGCCATGTCGCCTGTGCTAGAGAAAAGGACGCCCAGGTACTAACCATCTGCATCTACAGGGTGAGAACAGGGCGCCCAGAAGGTACTCGCAGTGTTCTCAATGTCCCCTCCTCTGGGTCCAGTGGTCTGTTTAGTGGCGCTCTGCCCGTTTAAATAACCCTCCTATGCTGGTTAATGATCTCGCCTCCGCCCGGCTGTGCGGTTCACTTCCACTGACAGACACCGATGCTAAATGGACGCCTGCGTTCCACCGCAGGACGTGCCTTTATGAAGGGCCAGATGGGGGGGGGAGGGGGAAGAGGGGACTAATAATGGAGGAGAGAGCGTCAAAATGCCCCAAATCATTCCACTGATGAGTGCTAACCCTTCACAATAAGAAGGGGCATAATGGTACATAACGAACCAGTACATGACCATTGTTTGAGATAATTAACCCCCTCAGCCCCCATAGCTTAAACCCCGTTAATGACCAGACCACTTTTTACACTTCTGACCTACACTACTTTCACGGTTTATTGCTCGGTCATACAACTTACCATCCAAATGAATTTTACCTCCTTTTCTTCTCACTAATAGAGCTTTCATTTGGTGGTATTTCATTGCTGCTGACATTTTTAGTTTTTTTGTTATTTAACGAAATGTTTGCAAAAAAATGAAATTTTTCACTTTCAGTTGTATTTTTTTTTATTTTTTTTAAAACGACATCCATATATAATTTTTCTCAAATTTTATTGTTCTACATGTCTTTGATAAAAAAAAATAATGGTTTGGGTAAAAGTTATAGCGTTACAAACTATGGTACAAAAATGTGAATTCCGCTTTTTGAAGCAGCTCTGACTTTCTGAGCACCTGTCATGTTTCCTGAGGTTCTACAATGCCCAGACAGTACAAACACCCCACAAATGACCCCATTTCGGAAAGTAGACATCCTAAGGTATTCGCTGATGGGCATAGAGAGTCATAGAACTTTTTATTTTTTGTCACAAGTTAGCGGAAAATGATGATTTATTTATTTTTTTTCATACAAAGTCTCATATTCCACTAACTTGTGACAAAAAATAAAAACTCCATGAACTCACTATGCCCATCAGCGAATACCTTGGGTGTCTTCTTTCCAAAATGGGGTCACTTGTGGGGTAGTTATACTGCCCTGGCATTCTAGGGGCCCTAATGTGTGGTAAGTAGGTAAATGACCAGTGAAATCCGAAAGGTGCTCTTGGAATGTGGGCCCCTTTGCGCATCTAAGCTGCAAAAAAGTGTCACACATGTGGTATCGCCGTACTCAGGAGAAGTTGGGGAATGTGTTTTGGGGTGTCTTTTTACATATACTCATGCTGGATGAGATAAATATCTTGGCAAAAGACAACTTTTCCCATTTTTTTATACAAAGTTGGCATTTGACCGATATATTTATCTCACCCAGCATGGGTATATGTAAAATGACACCCCAAAACACATTGCCCAACTTCTCCTGAGTACGGTGATACCACATGTGTGCCACTTTTTTGCAGCCTAGATGCGCAAAGGGGCCCAAATTCCTTTTATGAGGGCATTTTTAGACATTTGGATCCCGGACTTCTTCTCACGCTTTAGGGCCCCTAAAATGCCAGGGCAGTATAAATACCCCACAAGTGACCCCATTTTGGAAAGAAGACACCCCAAGGTATTCAATGAAAGGCATGTCGAGTTCATAGATTTTTTTTTTTTGGCACAAGTTAGCGGAAATTGATTTGTTTTTTCTCTCACAAAGTCTCCCTTTCCGCTAACTTAGGACAAAAATTTCAATCTTTCATGGACTCAATATGCCCCTCAGCGAATACCTTGGGGTGTCTTCTTTCCGAAATGGGGTCACATGTGGGGTATTTATACTGCCCTGGCATTTTAGGGGCCCTAAAGCGTGAGAAGAAGTCTGGAATATAAATCTCTAAAAAAATTTACGCATTTGGATTCCGTGAGGGGTATGGTGAGTTCATGTGAGATTTTATTTTTTGACACAAGTTAGTGGAAAGGGAGACTTTGTGAGAAAAAAATAAAAAATATCAATTTCCGCTAACTTGGGCCAAAAAAATGTCTGAATGGAGCCTTACAGGGGGGTGATCAGGGAGTCTATATGGGGTGATCAGGGAGTCTATATGGGGTGATCACCCCCCTGTAAGGCTCCATTCAGACATCCGTATGTGTTTTGCGGATTCAGGGTATACCGAGAGGCCAATACCTCCAGGTCAAAAAGAACTGTTCCAGTGATGCATCCTTCTTCAGTGAGGCGAGGGGTTTGCAGGAGAGATTTAGGGCCAGGGGTTATCCACAACCAGTACTGCGAGATGCATTGGCAAGGGATCGGACTAAACGCAGGGCCGTGGACAGCCCTCAGCCGGCATGAATCATCTCTGACTTCGAGGTCGCTAACCGTGAAGTCAGGCAGGTGCTTGACAAATACTGGCCGATTTTACGGATGGACCCAGACCTCTCAGACATAGTCACCGAGCATCCCGCTGTGTCCTAAAGACGTGGCAGGAGCCTGAAAGACCGCCTCGTCTGTAGCCATTATTCACCACCTGCGAGAACGGGTACTTGGCTAGACCGAAAACCCGTCAGTATTTTCAAATGTGGCAGATGCAAGGCGTGCGATTACCTGTCCACCGCCAAAATCATCACTTGCTCTGCGATGGGTCAGACTTTCCAAATCCGAGACTTCATCAACTGTAGGTCCAAAGGAGTCGTGTACTTATGCCAATGCCCTTGTCCTATGGACTATGTCGGGAAAACTGAGGGAGTTAAGGAGGAGGATACTGGAGCACGTTAATGATCAAGAAGGAGATTACACCTGTAGCCACCCATGTTAACGACCTCCGCAGGGGGGACCCCACGTCTCTCCGAGTCACTGTCTTGGATCTGTACCTCCCTCCCCCCGCGGGGGTGGACTGGGACAGGAGGATCCTACAGAAGGAGAGCGAATGGATCCATCGTTTTCAGTCCCAGCCCCCCCCCGCAGCCTTAATGAGAGATTAACATCTTTATGTTTTCTCTGACCATTAGGGCTGGAGTTAAGGTTCCTCCTTCCCGTCCCCAACCCCCCCCCCCCTCCTTCCGATCCGTTCACACCCTCTACCCCCTCCCTCCACATCTTCTCATCACCATAACCATTCTGCCTTGGCTGGCCATTTGGCCCGTGTTTTGGGACATCCCTGCCCTTCTTACCCTTTCCTCCTTCCCCTCCCCCTTTTTATTCCCCCCCAATCCTGACAGCTTGTGAGGCCTCAGGAACGCAACGCCCCCCTAACTTAGCCTGGGTGCGTGAAGCACCCTAAGGGTTAATTATCTCAAACAATGGTCATGTACTGGTTCGTTATGTACCATTATGCCCCTTCTTATTGTGAAGGGTTAGCACTCATCAGTGGAATGATTTGGGGCATTTTGACGCTCTCTCCTCCATTATTAGTCCCCTCTTCCCCCTCCCCCCCCCCATCTGGCCCTTCATAAAGGCACCGTCTTGCGGTGGAACGCACGCGTCCATTTAGCATCGGTGTCTGTCAGTGGAAGTGACACCGCACAGCCGGGCGGAGGCGAGATCATTAACCAGCATAGGAGGGTTATTTAAACGGGCAGAGCGCCACTAAACAGACCACTGGACCCAGAGGAGGGGACATTGAGAACACTGCGAGTACCTTCTGGGCGCCCTGTTCTCACCCTGTAGATGCAGATGGTTAGTACCTGGGCGTCCTTTTCTCTAGCACAGGCGACATGGCGCAATCAGCCGCCCGGCATCAGTCTGACTCTGCGTGGCGATGGCTTCTCATGGTTCAGATGCTGTGATTACACCGGTTGGACGTATCTGACTGTTCTAGCCGGTATATAGGCCTTTATTCTACAGCCATGACTCCTAACCTCGCTACCGGGCCTGACAATCGCCCGCTGGGCACCATAACTGGATGCCACTCGTTCATCTTAGTCACTTCCTGCCGTTGTATCAGATATCTATCATCCTGTATTGAATTCAGCGGGATATCCGGCGCTCTGCTGACACAGCGAGTGGCTTCTTAGATCGTGGTGTCTATGGGCGATGGCCGTACTGTCAGCGTTCAATCACAGTTGGCATCACCCAGGTATGAATCTGTATGCAGGTGTCTTCTTCTTCCATAGAAGCTCTCCGTCAATGTATGACCGCTTGGAGACTACTACCTGTTCCTTCTGTGGTCACCGGATCGGATGGGCCGCCTCCTCCTCCGCTCAGCGATACTATGGGGTCCAGTATAGTACGGAACCACACCGTGGCATCAATAACGGGGCTCCACACTATAAGCCTGGTCTCCGTCATCTGACTGTATAATTATAACTGTTTTCACTGTATATCTTTACATTTATTTTTCATTCGCCCCCTGATGATCCCACACCGCGGGGGAAACGCGTCGGGGGGTTTTCAGATCACCTCGTACCTAATTTCTAGGGTGTTTAGATTTTTCGCTGCACCTCGTACCTCTATATGTGTCATCCACAGATCTCCCCCATAGCAGTGTCTCCCAATACACCGGCCCCGCCGCTCACGGCAGTATCTAAGGAGTATTCCTTGACCGTTACCCTGCAGTAACTTTTACTCAAGCTTTGAACCATCGCTATGAACTATCTTTAATACCTTACAAAATCTAATACAATGAAGCTCCAGTAACAGGCGGAGCGGGCAGCGGTGTAACATCACTCACGTGACGCGCCTGCTCTGCCCACTTTATGAATGGCGCAGGCGCTTCACGTGAGTTAGTGACGTTACGCCGCCGCCCGCTCCGCCTGTTACTGGAGCTTCATTGTAAGGTAAAATAAAGATTCGCCGATTTCAAGGTAAACCGCCCGCGAAGCAACGAATCAGCGATTATTCGATAACGGGATTCGTTGACAACAAATCCCGTTATCGAATACTATCGATAAGGTTGATTAATCGTTTCAGCCCTACAGGGCGGCGAAAGCCGGAGCAGGTTCACCATGTGAATTTACTCAAACCGTGTAAAGATAGGAAACCTGTAGTGAAGACCGCGGCCGGGTCTTCTAGTACAAGAGGTACCGGCCCCTCTGTCTGATGGAAGAGAGGCGGCTGCCACAGTAAGAACTGCTGACAGCCTCTAAGCAGGCTCAGGAGGCCAGGGAGTTTGTTAGTCGGAACATGGATGTGTTCTCGGACCTCCCTGGACGCACTTCCATAATCCGGCATGACATTGTCACTGAGCCTCAGGCGAAAGTCTGATTAAAACCGTACCGGGTGCCCGAGGCTCGGCGACAAGCCATATCGGAGGAGGTGCAGCTAATGTCGCAGCTAGACGTCATTGAGGAGTCTAAAAGTGAGTGGGCCAGTCCGATAATACTGATACCTAAGCCGGGCGGTTCTCTATCAACTTTCAAAAACGTAACGAGGTTTCCAAGTTCGATGCGTATCCAGTGCCCCGGGTGGATGAGCTCATCGGGAGGTTAGGACAAGCCCGGTACTTTTCTGTTTTGGACCTCACCAAAGGTACTGGCAGGTGCCCTTAACGGAGGCTGCCAAAGAGGAAACTGCCTTCATCATACCAGAGGGGCTGTATCAATACAAGGTGCTACCCTTCCGTCTGCATGGCGCCCCCGCCACTTTTCAGCGGCTTACCTGGACGATATCGTTATCCACAGCACCGACTGGGAAAGTCACCAAACCAAGGTGCAGGCTGTAGTGGACTCCCTTCGGAAAGCTGGACTGACCGCTAACCCAACGGCACAGGCAGCGCAGGGCGCCCCAAGGACGGCACAGAAGTATTTAGGGTAAATTATTGGCACTTGGCGATAAACACGTGGGTCGTATGGCTGCAGATCGGGCGCTCGGTCTGTAACAGGTTCCCCATCACGGCTCTAGATGTTCAGGACTTTATCTGAACCTTAAAACCCTGGGGGGGGGGGGGGGGCAGGAAAGCAGCTCTTACCGTCTTGATGGAGGTCCTGGTCTTCTCCTTCCAGGGGGCGCCGCTGATCTCCAGGGTGCAGTGAACAAATGTCTCCTGTTCATAAGAGCCGAAGATCAGGAGCCTGAAAGATAAGAGGCGGGAGGTCAGAGGCCAGTGGGGGAGGGGCAGTAACCAGGACCCCCAATCACAGCTCCTACATTGGAGGGAGGGGGGGAGCAGTAACCAGGACCCCCAATCACATCTCATACATGGGGGGGGGGGTATGAGAAACAACCGTCTGTAGAGCATTGTGGGAGATGTGGCGCCTGTACCGCAGAACAGGACTCCTAGGCCTGAACGCAGCTTTAGATGTGACTGGAGCATAAGGACCCCCCCCCCCCCATCATCAGGAATGAAATATTAATGGAGGCAGCAGACTGTGCCTGGGGACAATGGAGGAGCAGCTGGTGCCCGCTGTGCCAGGTAACACAACCCCCATCATCCTGATGAGACTACAGCGATGTGCTCCACTGATCAGGACTAAACTATTACCTCTAACAGGAGCGACACCTTCATAGCCCCCCCCCCCTACCAGAGGGCACCGTCCACCACAGACCCCCCCCCCCCCCACCAGAGGGCGTCGTCCACCACAGACCCCCCCTCCATACCAGAGGGCGCCGTCCACCACAGACCCCCCCCTCCCTACCAGAGGGCGCCGTCCACCACAGACCCCCCCCTCCCTACCAGAGGGCGCCGTCCACTACAGACCCCCCCCTCCCTACCAGAGGGCGCCGTCCACCACAGACCACCGCCCCCCTACCAGAGGGCGCCGTCCACCACAGACCCCCCCCCCACCAGAGGGCGCTGTCCACCACAGACCCCCCCCCCCCACCAGAGGGCGCTGTCCACCACAGGACCTCCATGCTCCCCACCAGAGGGCGCTGTCCACCACAGACCCCCCCCCCCCCCCACCAGAGGGCGCTGTCCACCACAGGACCTCCATGCTCCCCACCAGAGGGCGCTGTCCACCACAGACCCCCCCCCCCCCCCCCACCAGAGGGCGCTGTCCACCACAGGACCTCCATGCTCCCCACCAGAGGGCGCTGTCCACCACAAACCCCCCCACCAGAGGGCGCCCTCCTACAGACCACAGCCCCCCACCCCCCAGAGTTGGGCGCTCACCTGCCGCACTCCATTACAGACACCTTCAGACGACCTTCGGTCAGGCCCAGGTCGTGCAGCGTCAGTGTCCGCTCCTCCACCTCCTCGGCAGCCGGTGCCACTTGCATCGGAAAAAATGGCTTGTATCTGAATGAAGAGAAAAAACTGAGTTTAACCCCCGGATGGCGAGATCAGGGACAAAGTGCGGCAAACTACTGGCAGCGGCGTGCAGAACTATGATACCCAACATGGCGACCGCCCAGCCCCATGGCAGTATATGAGCTAGTCAGGTCAAAGGTCAATTACAGGATGATGGAGGCAGTGCACAAGGTCCCATCAACATCCAAGGAGGAGGAGCTACACAGGCGAGAGAGCAGCCCCAGAATATCTGCCCCCAAGACCCAATGTGCCGAGCCGATGCCTACTTCACGAAACCCGGGGAGGAGCCGATGATGGGACCTTCCAGTCGGGCAGGATGCTGGGGGGGCAGTGGTACCTGATCTTGTAGTCGGGCAGGATGCTGGGAACGGTGGTCCCTGATCTTGTAGCCGGGCAGGATGCTGGGGGCAGTAGTACCTGATCTTGTAGCCGGGCAGGATGCCGGGGGGCAGTAGTACCTGATCTTGTAGCCGGGCAGGATGCCGGGGGGCAGTAGTACCTGATCTTGTAGCCGGGCAGGATGCCGGGGGGCAGTAGTACCCGATCTTGTAGTCGGGCAGGATGCTGGGGGGCAGTAGTACCTGACCTTAGTCGGGCAGGATGCCGGGGGGCAGTAGTACCTGATCTTGTAGTCGGGCAGGATGCCGGGGGGCAGTAGTACCTGACCTTAGTCGGGCAGGATGCCGGGGGACAGTAGTCCCCTGGTCTTGTAGTCGGGCAGGATGCCGGGGGGCAGTAGTACCTGATCTTGTAGTCGGGCAGGATGCTGGGGGCAGTAGTACCTGACCTTACAGTCGGGCAGGATGCTGGGGGCAGTAGTACCTGACCTTACAGTCGGGCAGGATGCTGGGGGCAGTAGTACCTGACCTTACAGTCGGGCAGGATGCTGGGGGGCAGTGGTCCCCTGGTCTTGTAGTCGGGCAGGATGCTGGGGGCAGTAGTACCTGATCTTGTAGTCGAGCAGGATGCTGGGGGCAGTAGTACCTGATCTTGTAGTCGAGCAGGATGCTGGGGGCAGTAGTACCTGATCTTGTAGTCGGGCAGGATGCTGGGGGCAGTAGTACCTGACCTTACAGTCGGGCAGGATGCTGGGGGCAGTAGTACCTGACCTTACAGTCGGGCAGGATGCTGGGGGGCAGTGGTCCCCTGGTCTTGTAGTCGGGCAGGATGCTGGGGGCAGTAGTACCTGATCTTGTAGTCGAGCAGGATGCTGGGGGCAGTAGTACCTGACCTTAGTCGGGCAGGATGCTGGGGGCAGTAGTACCTGATCTTGTAGTCGGGTAGGATGCTGGGGGCAGTAGTACCTGACCTCCAGTCGGGCAGTCGGGCAGGACGCCGGGGGCAGTAGTACCCGACCCTCCAGTCGGGCAGGACGCCGGGGGGCAGTAGTACCCGACCCTCCAGTCGGGCAGGACGCCGGGGGGCAGTAGTACCCGACCCTCCAGTCGGGCAGGACGCCGGGGGGGCAGTAGTACCCGACCCTCCAGTCGGGCAGGACGCCGGGGGGCAGTAGTACCCGACCCTCCAGTCGGGCAGGACGCCGGGGGGCAGTAGTACCCGACCCTCCAGTCGGGCAGGACGCCGGGGGGCAGTAGTACCCGACCCTCCAGTCGGGCAGGACGCCGGGGGGCAGTAGTACCCGACCCTCCAGTCGGGCAGGACGCCGGGGGGCAGTAGTACCCGACCCTCCAGTCGGGCAGGACGCCGGGGGGCAGTAGTACCCGACCCTCCAGTCGGGCAGGACGCCGGGGGGCAGTAGTACCCGACCCTCCAGTCGGGCAGGACGCCGGGGGGCAGTAGTACCCGACCCTCCAGTCGGGCAGGACGCCGGGGGGCAGTAGTACCCGACCCTCCAGTCGGGCAGGACGCCGGGGGGCAGTAGTACCCGACCCTCCAGTCGGGCAGGACGCCGGGGGGCAGTAGTACCCGACCCTCCAGTCGGGCAGGACGCCGGGGGGCAGTAGTACCCGACCCTCCAGTCGGGCAGGACGCCGGGGGGCAGTAGTACCCGACCCTCCAGTCGGGCAGGACGCCGGGGGGCAGTAGTACCCGACCCTCCAGTCGGGCAGGACGCCGGGGGGCAGTAGTACCCGACCCTCCAGTCGGGCAGGACGCCGGGGGGCAGTAGTACCCGACCCTCCAGTCGGGCAGGACGCCGGGGGGCAGTAGTACCCGACCCTCCAGTCGGGCAGGACGCCGGGGGGCAGTAGTACCCGACCCTCCAGTCGGGCAGGACGCCGGGGGGCAGTAGTACCCGACCCTCCAGTCGGGCAGGACGGCCGGGGGGGCAGTAGTACCCGACCCTCCAGTCGGGCAGGACGCCGGGGGGCAGTAGTACCCGACCCTCCAGTCGGGCAGGACGCCGGGGGGCAGTAGTACCCGACCCTCCAGTCGGGCAGGACGCCGGGGGGCAGTAGTACCCGACCCTCCAGTCGGGCAGGACGCCGGGGGGCAGTAGTACCCGACCCTCCAGTCGGGCAGGACGCCGGGGGGCAGTAGTACCCGACCCTCCAGTCGGGCAGGACGCCGGGGGGCAGTAGTACCCGACCCTCCAGTCGGGCAGGACGCCGGGGGGCAGTAGTACCCGACCCTCCAGTCGGGCAGGACGCCGGGGGGCAGTAGTACCCGACCCTCCAGTCGGGCAGGACGCCGGGGGGCAGTAGTACCCGACCCTCCAGTCGGGCAGGACGCCGGGGGGCAGTAGTACCCGACCCTCCAGTCGGGCAGGACGCCGGGGGGCAGTAGTACCCGACCCTCCAGTCGGGCAGGACGCCGGGGGGCAGTAGTACCCGACCCTCCAGTCGGGCAGGACGCCGGGGGGCAGTAGTACCCGACCCTCCAGTCGGGCAGGACGCCGGGGGGCAGTAGTACCCGACCCTCCAGTCGGGCAGGACGCCGGGGGGCAGTAGTACCCGACCCTCCAGTCGGGCAGGACGCCGGGGGGCAGTAGTACCCCGCCCCTCCCGTCGGGCAGGACGCCGGGGGGCAGTAGTACCCGACCCTCCAGTCGGGCAGGACGCCGGGGGGCAGTAGTACCCGACCCTCCAGTCGGGCAGGACGCCGGGGGGCAGTAGTACCCGACCCTCCAGTCGGGCAGGACGCCGGGGGGCAGTAGTACCCGACCCTCCAGTCGGGCAGGACGCCGGGGGGCAGTAGTACCCGACCCTCCAGTCGGGCAGGACGCCGGGGGGCAGTAGTACCCGACCCTCCAGTCGGGCAGGACGCCGGGGGGCAGTAGTACCCGACCCTCCAGTCGGGCAGGACGCCGGGGGGCAGTAGTACCCGACCCTCCAGTCGGGCAGGACGCCGGGGGGCAGTAGTACCCGACCCTCCAGTCGGGCAGGACGCCGGGGGGCAGTAGTACCCGACCCTCCAGTCGGGCAGGACGCCGGGGGGCAGTAGTACCCGACCCTCCAGTCGGGCAGGACGCCGGGGGGCAGTAGTACCCGACCCTCCAGTCGGGCAGGACGCCGGGGGGCAGTAGTACCCGACCCTCCAGTCGGGCAGGACGCCGGGGGGCAGTAGTACCCGACCCTCCAGTCGGGCAGGACGCCGGGGGGCAGTAGTACCCGACCCTCCAGTCGGGCAGGACGCCGGGGGGCAGTAGTACCCGACCCTCCAGTCGGGCAGGACGCCGGGGGCAGTAGTACCCGACCCTCCAGTCGGGCAGGACGCCGGGGGGCAGTAGTACCCGACCCTCCAGTCGGGCAGGACGCCGGGGGGCAGTAGTACCCGACCCTCCAGTCGGGCAGGACGCCGGGGGGCAGTAGTACCCGACCCTCCAGTCGGGCAGGACGCCGGGGGGCAGTAGTACCCGACCCTCCAGTCGGGCAGGACGCCGGGGGGCAGTAGTACCCGACCCTCCAGTCGGGCAGGACGCCGGGGGGCAGTAGTACCCGACCCTCCAGTCGGGCAGGATGCCGGGGGGCAGTAGTACCTGATCTTGTATTCAGGCAGGACGCCGGGGGGCAGTAGTACCCGACCCTCCAGTCGGGCAGGATGCCGGGGGGCAGTAGTACCTGATCTTGTAGTCGGGCAGGATGCTGGGGGCAGTGGTCCCCTGATCTTGTAGTTGGGCAGGATGCTGGGGGCAGTAGTACCCGACCCTCCAGTCGGGCAGGACGCCGGGGGGCAGTAGTACCTGACCCTCCAGTCGGGCAGGATGCTGGGGGCAGTAGTACCTGATCTTGTAGTCGGGCAGGATGCTGGGGGCAGTGGTCCCCTGATCTTGTAGTTGGGCAGGATGCTGGGGGCAGTAGTACCCGACCCTCCAGTCGGGCAGGACGCCGGGGGCAGTAGTACCCGACCCTCCAGTCCGGCAGTAGTACCTGATCTTGTAGTCGGGCAGGATGCTGGGGGCAGTGGTCCCCTGATCTTGTAGTTGGGCAGGATGCTGGGGGCAGTAGTACCCGACCCTCCAGTCGGGCAGGACGCCGGGGGGCAGTAGTACCTGACCCTCCAGTCGGGCAGGATGCTGGGGGCAGTAGTACCTGATCTTGTAGTCGGGCAGGATGCTGGGGGCAGTGGTCCCCTGATCTTGTAGTTGGGCAGGATGCTGGGGGCAGTAGTACCAGACCCTCCAGTCGGGCAGGACGCCGGGGGCAGTAGTACCCGACCCTCCAGTCCGGCAGTAGTACCTGATCTTGTAGTCGGGCAGGATGCCGGGGGGCAGTAGTACCTGATCTTGTAGTCGGGCAGGATGCTGGGGGCAGTAGTACCTGATCTTGTAGTCGGGCAGGATGCCGGGGGGCAGTAGTACCTGATCTTGTAGTCGGGCAGGATGCCGGGGGGCAGTAGTACCTGATCTTGTAGTCGGGCAGGATGCTGGGGGACAGTAGTCCCCTGGTCTTGTAGTCGGGCAGGATGCTGGGGGCAGTAGTACCTGATCTTGTAGTCAGGTAGGATGCTGGGGGCAGTAGTACCTGACCCTCCAGTCGGGCAGGATGCTGGGGGCAGTAGTACCTGATCTTGTAGTCGAGCAGGATGCTGGGGGCAGTAGAACCTGACCTTACAGTCGGGCAGGATGCTGGGGGCAGTAGTACCTGACCTTACAGTCGGGCAGGATGCTGGGGGGCAGTGGTCCCCTGGTCTTGTAGTCGGGCAGGATGCTGGGGGCAGTAGTACCTGATCTTGTAGTCAGGTAGGATGCTGGGGGCAGTAGTACCTGACCCTCCAGTCGGGCAGGATGCTGGGGGCAGTAGTACCTGATCTTGTAGTCGAGCAGGATGCTGGGGGCAGTAGTACCTGACCTTACAGTCGGGCAGGATGCCGGGGGGCAGTAGTACCTGATCTTGTAGTCGGGTAGGATGCTGGGGGCAGTAGTACCTGATCTTGTAGTCGGGTAGGATGCTGGGGGCAGTAGTACTTGATCTTGTAGTCGGGCAGGATGCTGGGGGCAGTAGTACCTGATCTTGTAGTCGGGCAGGACGTCGGGGGCAGTAGTACCCGACCCTCCAGTCGGGCAGGACGCCGGGGGCAGTAGTACCCGACCCTCCAGTCGGGCAGGACGTCGGGGGCAGTAGTACCCGACCCTCCAGTCGGGCAGGACGCCGGGGGCAGTAGTACCCGACCCTCCAGTCGGGCAGGACGCCGGGGGGGCAGTAGTACCCGACCCTCCAGTCGGGCAGGACGCCGGGGGCAGTAGTACCCGACCCTCCAGTCGGGCAGGACGCCGGGGGCAGTAGTACCCGACCCTCCAGTCGGGCAGGACGCCGGGGGCAGTAGTACCCGACCCTCCAGTCGGGCAGGACGCCGGGGGCAGTAGTACCCGACCCTCCAGTCGGGCAGGACGCCGGGGGCAGTAGTACCCGACCCTCCAGTCGGGCAGGACGCCGGGGGCAGTAGTACCCGACCCTCCAGTCGGGCAGGACGCCGGGGGCAGTAGTACCCGACCCTCCAGTCGGGCAGGACGCCGGGGGCAGTAGTACCCGACCCTCCAGTCGGGCAGGACGCCGGGGGCAGTAGTACCCGACCCTCCAGTCGGGCAGGACGCCGGGGGCAGTAGTACCCGACCCTCCAGTCGGGCAGGACGCCGGGGGCAGTAGTACCCGACCCTCCAGTCGGGCAGGACGCCGGGGGCAGTAGTACCCGACCCTCCAGTCGGGCAGGACGCCGGGGGCAGTAGTACCCGACCCTCCAGTCGGGCAGGACGCCGGGGGCAGTAGTACCCGACCCTCCAGTCGGGCAGGACGCCGGGGGCAGTAGTACCCGACCCTCCAGTCGGGCAGGACGCCGGGGGCAGTAGTACCCGACCCTCCAGTCGGGCAGGACGCCGGGGGCAGTAGTACCCGACCCTCCAGTCGGGCAGGACGCCGGGGGCAGTAGTACCCGACCCTCCAGTCGGGCAGGACGCCGGGGGCAGTAGTACCCGACCCTCCAGTCGGGCAGGATGCCGGGGGCAGTAGTACCCGACCCTCCAGTCCGGCAGTAGTACCTGATCTTGTAGTCGGGCAGGACGCCGGGGGCAGTAGTACCCGACCCTCCAGTCGGGCAGGATGCCGGGGGCAGTAGTACCCGACCCTCCAGTCGGGCAGGATGCCGGGGGCAGTAGTACCCGACCCTCCAGTCGGGCAGGATGCCGGGGGCAGTAGTACCCGACCCTCCAGTCGGGCAGGATGCCGGGGGGCAGTAGTACCCGACCCTCCAGTCGGGCAGGATGCCGGGGGCAGTAGTACCCGACCCTCCAGTCGGGCAGGATGCCGGGGGCAGTAGTACCCGACCCTCCAGTCGGGCAGGATGCCGGGGGCAGTAGTACCCGACCCTCCAGTCGGGCAGGACGCCGGGGGCAGTAGTACCCGACCCTCCAGTCGGGCAGGACGCCGGGGGCAGTAGTACCCGACCCTCCAGTCGGGCAGGACGCCGGGGGCAGTAGTACCCGACCCTCCAGTCGGCCAGGATGCCGGGGGCAGTAGTACCCGACCCTCCAGTCCGGCAGTAGTACCTGATCTTGTAGTTGGGCAGGATGCCGGGGGCAGTAGTACCTGATCTTGTAGTCGGGCAGGATGCCGGGGGCAGTAGTACCTGATCTTGTAGTCGGGCAGGATGCTGGGGGCAGTAGTACCTGATCTTGTAGTCGGGCAGGACGCCGGGGGCAGTAGTACCTGATCTTGTAGTCGGGCAGGATGCTGGGGGCAGTAGTACCCGACCCTCCAGTCCGGCAGTAGTACCTGATCTTGTAGTTGGGCAGCGTGTGCTTCCTCCGGATCACCCTCTTCAGCTGGGTGACGATGATGGAGGTCAGCTGCGGCATGGGCCGGCCCTCGAACTGGCTGTGCACCTGGAAGTCGATGAGCGGCTCCTCCAGGAAGCAGAAGGCCCAGTGGGTGAAGGGCAGGCGGCGGAACATCAGGCGGAGGCGGCCCTGCACCCGGCCCAGCCGCACCGACAGCGAGGCCGACTTGCCGAAGAGCAGCTCCACGTCCACGGCCAGCCGCAGGCCGCCCCCGTACTCCGCCTCCAGCTCGAAGCTCAGCTCCTCGTCCAGGGCCTCGGCGGGCGGCACCAGGCGGATGCCCCGCAGCACCGGCACGGCCTCCCCGAGGCTCAGCTCCCGCAGGCTCAGCCCCTCCAGCAGCCGCCCGGCGGTCCGCGACAGCAGCAGCTCCTCCAGCTCCACCCGGATCTTCCGCAGCAGCCAGCGCCGCAGCACGGCCGTGTCCCGCAGCTCCCGGAACAGGAACAGGAAGATGGCGTTCAGGAACTGGCAGCTCTCGGGCGCCGCCGAGCCCAGCAGATAGTCCCGCAGCGAGGCGTCCGCCTGCCCCGAGCGCCCGGGGCTGGGGGGAGGCGGCGGCGGAGCGGCCGGCCGGCGGTACAGGAGCACCAGCTGCAGCACCACGGTCAGGACACAGCCGGCCAGAGCGGCCAGCAGCAGCGCGTACACCATGACCGGCCCGGCTGCGCCTCCTCCTCCTCACAGCAGCGGCCTCAACGCCAGCAAGCCGCCCATTGGCTGGCCTCAGCAGGAAGAGGCGGGCTCCGGCTCCGCCACCGGCCCGGTGATTGGCTGCCGGACTGAGACGGGGGCGGTTACTACCTGTCAGCTGTCACCCTGTGCGAGACAGTGATTGGCTGAGACACCACATGGGCGGGGCCCATGTGATTGCGTCACTCCGGTTTCCGTTTTTGTCTCAGCTGTTCTCTTCCGTCGCAGTTTAGTGGACTAAAACAAGGAAAGGGGCGGGGAATGGTGACGTCATGCGCGTGCGCCCACGATACTTTCCCGTTGTCATGGTGACAAGTTGTTGAAGTTGAGAAGTGTGGAGCTTAGCGTGTCAGAGGAGAGGAAACTGCAGGGGATGTGGGGTGTGGGGGTGCACCGTCTGCAGGGTGTGGGGTGCGCCGTCTGCAGGGTGTGGGGGTGCGCCGTCTGCAGGGTGTGGGGGTGCGCCGTCTGCAGGGTGTGGGGTGCGCCGTCTGCAGGGTGTGGGGTGCGCCGTCTGCAGGATGTGGGGTGCGCCGTCTGCAGGGTGTGGGGGGTGCGCCGTCTGCAGGATGTGGGGTGCGCCGTCTGCAGGGTGTGGGGGTGCGCCGTCTGCAGGGTGTGGGGGTGCGCCGTCTGCAGGGTGTGGGGTGCGCCGTCTGCAGGATGTGGGGGTGCGCCGTCTGCAGGGTGTGGGGTGCGCCGTCTGCAGGGTGTGGGGTGCGCCGTCTGCAGGGTGTGGGGTGCACCGTCTGTAGGGTGCACCGTCTGCAGGGTGTGGGGTGCGCCGTCTGCAGGGCGTGGGGGTGCGCCGTCTGCAGGGTGTGGGGTGCACCGTCTGCAGGGTGTGGGGTGCACCGTCTGTAGGGTGCACCGTCTGCAGGGTGTGGGGTGCACCGTCTGTAGGGCGCACCGTCTGCAGGATGTGGGGGTGCGCCGTCTGCAGGGTGTGGGGTGCGCCGTCTGCAGGGTGTGGGGTGCGCCGTCTGCAGGGTGTGGGGTGCACCGTCTGTAGGGTGCACCGTCTGCAGGGTGTGGGGTGCCCCGTCTGCAGGGTGTGGGGTGCGCCGTCTGCAGGGTGTGGGGTGCGCCGTCTGCAGGGTGTGGGGTGCGCCGTCTGCAGGGTGTGGGGGGGCGCCGTCTGCAGGGTGTGGGGGTGCGCCGTCTGCAGGGTGTGGGGTGCGCCGTCTGCAGGGTGTGGGGGTGCGCCGTCTGCAGGGTGTGGGGTGCACCGTCTGCAGGGTGTGGGGTGCACCGTCTGTAGGGCGCACCGTCTGCAGGATGTGGGGGTGCGCCGTCTGCAGGGTGTGGGGGTGCCCCGTCTGCAGGGCGTGGGGGTGCGCCGTCTGTAGGGTCTGTAGCCTCCTTCCATCTGATGACATCAGGGCTGAGCTCGTTCAGAGCCGATGTCTCCGCAGTGAAGTCCCTTCCAGTCCGGCAGCAGCCGCTCTCCACGCTATTCTGCGCTGCAATGTGAGAGGAGGAGACGGAAGCGCCATTCTATGATGAGATATATTACAGACTTTCTCCTAGTCGGCCGGACTGTATGTAGCGGCCACCTCTGCCCAGGCCGTTTCATCGGTCTTCCTGTATTATCTGCTTTCTTTTGGGGCGTTTGTTTTGTACTCAGTTTAGATTATTTGCTGCGTCTTGTGCTTATTACATCCTGAAGCAAAATAAGAAGAGCACAGAGTTATGATGGATCGGTGCTTGTACTGGATCTCCTGGCACTCCGACCGGGTACCTCCGTTGATAGATGCTCCTAGTGCTTCCCGAGGGCTCCAAGCACTCCGCTCGACACCGTAACCACTGCAGACCCCGCGAACCGCCGCAGCTTGGTGGAGGTCTCGCCGTCTTCTACCCACCCTGGACCTACGACAAGGCTCCAGTGGGTGACCCTCTCTTTCTTCAGAGAGCGATGCAGGAACTAGCTCCTAAGAGCTCAGGGATTATAGCCGGGGAGTATACAGCGTACAGCAATCCCCAGTGTAGGTTCAGCCTTCCCCCACACATGAGACGAGGCTCTATGCTGAGGGTAAAGCAGGAACTCTCTTTAATGGGGCTACATGTCAGCCTTTTATGCAGGTCTTCCAGCAGGGACCCTCCCCTGGGGACCTTGTGGAAGACTGAGACGGTTTGTACGTTAGCCAATCACATGCATTTACAGTATAGAAACACTCCCAGGAATTGTACACCCCCCCCCCTGCCTGTGATACAATTAACAACCACAATGGGCTCTGCCTGTGATACAATTACCAAACATAATGGGCTAATCACTCACAGGCAGAAAACACAAATTTTTCCCCAAAACACAGAAAACACCCCAAAGACCCACATATCCCCATAATGTATACATCCATGGATAGCTCTGATCTGGGTAAACAACATATCCAGAAATCACCCAGATCCGAGCAGGGGTTCCCGAATTCCATGGAAGTCACATTTGGCCGACCACAAGCATGGCTTTCCTGCCCAAAACAGTTCCACAGATTTAGGCTGTGCGGCCGGTCTGTCTTCTCCTTCAAAGTTAGTATGGGCCATAATCCTGTGGCAGGAGGCGGGCAAACAGATTCTAGACTGGACCGGCTGTGGACGTCGTGTGTCCAGACTGGACCGGCTGTGGACGTCGTGTGTCCAGACTGGACCGGCTGTGGACGTCGTGTGTCCAGACTGGACCGGCTGTGGACGTCGTGTGTCCAGACTGGACCGGCTGTGGACGTCGTGTGTCCAGACTGGACCGGCTGTGGACGTCGTGTGTCCAGACTGGACCGGCTGTGGACGTCGTGTGTCCAGACTGGACCGGCTGTGGACGTCGTGTGTCCAGACTGGACCGGCTGTGGACGTCGTGTGTCCAGACTGGACCGGCTGTGGACGTCGTGTGTCCATACAGCGGGATCAGAATGGTCTAGATGGAGGGCCGAGTTTGCCCATCCCTGGTCTAGATGGAGGGCAATTCCTTGGCGCCACCATTCTACTTCTCTCAGTCCAATTATGTGCAGCCTCTCAGAGTCTGTCAGCTGAGCAGAATGCCTTCAAGTGCATCACAGAGGCATATCTACGGGTCAGAAATCTGTCACCGAGAGGTACACTGACCAAAAGTAGCCTCTGAAAGCCTTATATAGGGCAGCTGCGGAAGCAGTTTTACGCTCTTTTGTGGCCAGACCCAGAATCAGACCAGACCTGTAATCATCACATATCTGCTGAGCCAGAACGGCAGCGTCCGACATTTCTATCTGAGGATAGGATTTTTCTCATCAATGAGTGTAAAAATAGCGCTGAATCCCAGCGTGTTATCAGACCTGCGGCACAGCGTCTGCCCGCGCCCGGTCCGTCTACCAGAATCCGCATCCTGGGATGCCAGTCCAACAAATCTTTATGACCGTTGAGGCGCTGACAGGAGCGCGGTTAAGGCTTTTGAACCTCACAGAACCTTCCTGTTCATGTCCGATTCATTCTTTGGAAATAAATGTGCGCGCTGCGTCCTCGTTGTTGGTGTCCACCGCGCGCGGTCTAGTGGGTAGCGGCGGTGCCGGGTAATTACAACTGCTTGTACCGTTCCCTTGAAACTACACTGCACTGGCACAAAAAGCTAGACGGGCCATGCAGGCAGACCCTGACGAGCACGCCACGGGAGCCAGACCACCACCCGCCTGAGACTAGCACAACCCCTTTAAGTACACAGGGATCTGCTGCCCGTGATACATGGGGGCGTGGACCTCGCGGACGCTTCCACGGACCTGTCACTCACAACTGGTGCTGAACGAGCCATCGCCCTGTTTCTGTAGACTTCAGGAAGAAAGCCCTGAGGATTTTATTGCCCCCGGGCAAGACACCCTAAGACGCCATCATGACCCCCATTCTCCCAGATTGCCTGTCTACCATTGAGGGCTTTAACCCCTTAATTACTGGCCTGTTTTGAGCCTTAGTGACCAAGTGATTTTTTTTATATTTTCATCACAGTACAAGAGCTATAACTTTTTTATTTTTCTGTTGCTGCAGCCGAATGAAGGTGGGACAAGTTGTAGTTTTAAATGGCGCCATTTTACTGAATAACTTTTTATGGAGGGATGTGAAAAACCTATGAGACTATGGACTCTTTACTGTAAGAGCGGCGAGACTGTGGACTCTTTACTGTAAGAGCGGCGAGACTGTGGACTCTTTACTGTAAGAGCGGCGAGACTGTGGACTCTTTACTGTAAGAGCAGTGAGACTATGGACTCTTTACTGTAAGAGCAGTGAGACTATAGACTCTTTACTGTAAGAGCAGTGAGACTATGGACTCTATACTGTAAGAGCAGTGAGACTATGGACTCTTTACTGTAAGAGCAGTGAGACTATGGACTCTATACTGTAAGAGCAGTGAGACTATGGACTCTTTACTGTAAGAGCAGTGAGACTATGGACTCTTTACTGTAAGAGCAGGGAGACTATGGACTCTTTACTGTAAGAGCAGTGAGACTATGGGCTCTTTACTGTAAGAGCAGTGAGACTATGGACTCTTTACTGTAAGAGCAGTGAGACTGTGGACTCTTTACTGTAAGAGCAGTGAGACTATGGACTCTATACTGTAAGAGCAGTGAGACTATGGACTCTATACTGTAAGAGCAGTGAGACTATGGACTCTTTACTGTAAGAGCAGTGAGACTATGGACTCTTTACTGTAAGAGCAGTGAGACTATGGACTCTTTACTGTAAGAGCAGTGAGACTATGGACTCTTTACTGTAAGAGCAGTGAGACTATGGACTCTTTACTGTAAGAGCGGCGAGACTATGGACTCTTTACTGTAAGAGCAGTGAGACTATGGACTCTTTACTGTAAGAGCAGTGAGACTATGGACTCTTTACTGTAAGAGCAGTGAGACTATGGACTCTTTACTGTAAGAGCAGTGAGACTATGGACTCTTTACTGTAAGAGCAGTGAGACTATGGACTCTTTACTGTAAGAGCAGTGAGACTATGGACTCTTTACTGTAAGAGCAGTGAGACTATGGACTCTTTACTGTAAGAGCAGTGAGACTATGGACTCTTTACTGTAAGAGCAGTGAGACTATGGAGTCTATACTGTAAGAGCAGTGAGACTATGGACTCTTTACTGTAAGAGCAGTGAGACTATGGACTCTTTACTGTAAGAGCAGTGAGACTATGGACTCTATACTGTAAGAGCAGTGAGACTATGGACTCTTTACTGTAAGAGCAGTGAGACTATGGACTCTTTACTGTAAGAGCGGTGAGACTATGGACTCTTCACTGTAAGAGCGGCGAGACTATGGACTCTTCACTGTAAGAGCGGCGAGACTATGGACTCTTTACTGTAAGAGCAGTGAGACTATGGGCTCTATACTGTAAGAGCAGTGAGACTATGGACTCTATACTGTAAGAGCAGTGAGACTATGGACTCTTCACTGTAAGAGCGGCGAGACTATGGACTCTATACTGTAAGAGCAGTGAAACTGTGGACTCTTTACTGTAAGAGCAGTGAGACTATGGATTCTCTCTTGTAAGAGCAGTGAGACTATGGGACTCTTCACTGTAAGAAGAGAGAATCCATAGATAGAATGGACCTCACCATTCCATTCTCCTCCTTTTGGGCAGAAGTGGGCTAGTCCTGCTACCTACCAAGTGATAGGCTGAAGGAAGTGTATGGTCAGTCTTAGTAGATGATTGTGTTGGAAGCAGACATATCAAAATGTAGCAGTGAGGGGAAAGCCCCCCTCCTGAAGCAGGAGTCTCCTAGAGGGAAGCAGCTCATAGAGCACTCTGACTGTTTACAGATAGAGTGTCACGAGGGGGTCAGCAGCCAAAGGCAACCCGCTGCAAAACTACTAGAATCGCTGCAGAGTCCAGCTACCAGACTAAAGTCAAGTATAGCACAGCAGAGAAGGAGAAAGAATATTCAAGTTTGCCTGCCAGTTTATCCCAAAACCTGCTGGAACCAAGAGAAAGGCTGAATTTTGTCTGGATACAAGTAATGCAGTTGAACTTTCACTATTTCTGGACTCGACTTATTCTCCACCATTACTCTCCCCTTTATTGCTTCAGAGCCTAACCAGTGACACACAGAAACTATTGGGGCCGTACCAAGTCTCTTGGCATTCCTAAAAACCTGGCACATGATCGGCCCTGGAGGGTGGCACATTGCAAATTTGCGGTGTCCTGTGATGTCATTAGTCCGGTTATATGATCTTCGTTCTTGGTTTGCTGTGTCCTGTGATGTCATTAGTCCGGTTATATGATCTTCATTCAAGGTTTGCTGTGTCCTGTGATGTCATTAGTCCGGTTATATGATCTTCGTTCTTGGTTTGCTGTGTCCTGTGATGTCATTAGTCCGGTTATATGATCTTCATTCAAGGTTTGCTGTGTCCTGTGATGTCATTAGTCCGGTTATATGATCTTTGTTCTTGGTTTGCTGTGTCCTGTGATGTCATTAGTCCGGTTATATGATCTTCATTCAAGGTTTGCTGTGTCCTGTGATGTCATTAGTCCGGTTATATGATCTTCGTTCTTGGTTTGCTGTGTCCTGTGATGTCATTAGTCCGGTTATTTGAGCTTCGTTCTTGGTTTGCTGTGTCCTGTGATGTCATTAGTCCGGTTATATGATCTTCGTTCTTGGTTTGCCGTGTCCTGTGATGTCATTAGTCCGGTTATATGATCTTCGTTCTTGGTTTGCCGTGTCCTGTGATGTCATTAGTCCGGTTATATGATCTTCGTTCTTGGTTTGCTGTGTCCTGTGATGTCATTAGTCCGGTTATATGAGCTTCGTTCTTGGTTTGCTGTGTCCTGTGATGTCATTAGTCCGGTTATATGATCTTCGTTCTTGGTTTGCTGTGTCCTGTGATGTCATTAGTCCGGTTATATGATCTTCTTTCTTGGTTTGCTGTGTCCTGTGATGTCATTAGTCCGGTTATATGATCTTCGTTCTTGGTTTGCTGTGTCCTGTGATGTCATTAGTCCGGTTATATGATCTTCGTTCTTGGTTTGCCGTGTCCTGTGATGTCATTAGTCCGGTTATATGATCTTCGTTCTTGGTTTGCTGTGTCCTGTGATGTCATTAGTCCGGTTATATGATCTTCGTTCTTGGTTTGCCGTGTCCTGTGATGTCATTAGTCCGGTTATATGATCTTCGTTCTTGGTTTGCCGTGTCCTGTGATGTCATTAGTCCGGTTATATGATCTTCGTTCTTGGTTTGCCGTGTCCTGTGATGTCATTAGTCCGGTTATATGATCTTCGTTCTTGGTTTGCCGTGTCCTGTGATGTCATTAGTCCGGTTATATGATCTTCGTTCTTGGTTTGCTGTGTCCTGTGATGTCATTAGTCCGGTTATATGATCTTCGTTCTTGGTTTGCTGTGTCCTGTGATGTCATTAGTCGTGTTATTTGAGCTTCGTTTTTTTTTTTTTTTTTGTTTATTTTTATTTATATTTCTTTATTGTTTTCTCCCAAAAAGAAAAAGACAATGACATTATAAAAATACAAGACATCTTAATGTCTACATATATATACCACAAAGACAAGAACAACGACAGACAAAGGAAAACCAAAAAGAAAAACAAACAAAAAAGGCAAGTAACTGAGACATTGAAATCTCTACTACATAAAAACAAATAATACTCGTATCACCCCCCGTGAACCCACCCGTCCCCGTCCCCCCCTGGTTGTCATCCTGGGAGCTGAGCGACCCACAGCCTATTCTATGATCTAACCCGCTGGAGGGGGGTCCGTACCCTCGCAGCCTCATCAATTCCACCCCACCCAGTTCTTTTCCCATAGACTCTGTTGCTTTCCCTCTTTATATTTCATACGTTCAAATTCCTTTGTTCTTCGCATATAACTTTTCCATTCTACCAGGGCGGGGGCCTTCTCCAAACCCCAGCCCCTGAGAATCAAGACCTTGGCCAATAATAGCCCCTTTAACCACCAGAGAAGATCACTTTTTGAAATCTTATTCTTTCTATCTGGGGGAACTATACCCAATATGGCGAACTCAATCGTAGGTTCTAATTCTAATGTAGATCTTAACCTCATTGCCTGGAATATACTTTTCCAAAAGCTATTAATGGCCGGACAGCTCCATAATAGATGAATGTATCCGGCTTCCGGGCTTAGATATTTCAGGCAGCAAAGTTCTCTCTCCTTGTACATTCTAGAGAGGAGCGCCGAAGTGCAGTGTAACCGATGGACTATTTTATACCGTATCAGCCTGTGTTGACTGGAGAGCGAGGCTTTTTTAATATTTTGATAGACTTCTCCCCACTGAAGTGCGTTACTTATCCCTAAATCCGCCTCTCATTTTCCCACACTTTTCGGGACCTTTGATAATTCTTTTTTTAATCTATTGTATATTTGTGACATTTTGAGTTTGTTGCCAAAAGACGTGTAACAAAAATCCAAAAGTGGTTGAGTGGCAATCTTATAGAAAATGTTATTACTCGTGTAATGAAATGAAAGTCTGAATGGACTTAAAGCCGTACCGGGCGTGTCATGAAACAGTTCTGCTATGGGTTTATATTTACCCAATGTGCAGATGTGAGACGCCGTAGTGTCTCAGACTCCAGTAATTATTTTCATTTAGTGCCAAAAACTTCTTTAAAATTATATTGTCCCAAAGAGGGGTAAAGTGTAAGGCATATGTGACCTTCAGAGTGGCCTTTATCTTACTCCATACTTCTGAAGCATCGTGCTTATAGGGCAGGTATTTCCCTGCCTCCTAAGTAACCAGTTTCAAGTATACCAAGGGTCCATTCACACGTACGCAATTTCGTTCCGCATTTTGCGGAACGGAATTGCGGACCCATTCATTTTTATGGGGCAGCACGATGTGCTGCCCGGATCCGAAATTGCGTATCCGCACTTCCGGGTCCGTAATTCCGATCCCAAAATAAAATAGAAAATGTCCTATTCTTGTCCGCAATTGCGAACAACAATAGGCATTTCCTTTTAAGTGCCGGCGATGTCCGTGTTTTGCGGATTCACGGATCCGCAAAACACACACGGACGTGTGAATGGACCCTAAATATGTTCTGTATGGGGTGGTGTAACGGACCGTTTCAGCAGACAAGGGGTTAAAATCCGTTTAGGCGATAAGCCCCTTTCTGAGAGACAGGCACAGCTACTGCAGAACACCAAACTCCCGAACTGGATACAAAGTAGCACTCCAAACTGGAACCTCACGAATAGCTGCTAGCAGACGAACAGGGATCAGCTTACACTTCTGGCAATCGGTCTTCTAACAGCATACAGCGAATCCCCCCAATAACGAGACAAGGCTCCGTGTTGAGGGTCAAACAGTGGTCTGACTGTACTTCAAGTACAGCCTCTTTTATTCATAAACCACAAACATAGTACTGCCCACAGGGGTTTGAAATGCAACCAATCAGTAATTTACAACACATACAATTTAAGTACAGCCCATCTGGTGTACACGCCCCTAGGGGACCAGAATGAAGACATAGGACAGATAAACAGCACTTAGGACACACAGACACAACACATCCCCACAATGCATCATGGTTTCCTCCTCTCTGCCCTCGAGACACCCGAGGCGTAATCCAATTATCTCTCAAGACAAAGAGAAGTCGCCAATACACATGTGCAGACAATAGGACAGACATCACCATTTAAACACACAATGGGACAATGGCACAATAGAAACACACCCAGCATATTCCTCCCAAGCTGACAAGTTACACTTATTATAAATTGTTACAACTTTGTGAGTTTACATTGGCCATACATATAACTTACATCAATTTAAACAGTATAACTTGGGGACAAACCTATCCAAAATTCACTTGAATAGGTTCAGGGGTTTAAAAATTAGTATATGGCCCATAATCCAGGGGCAAGAGGCCAGCAGCCAGTCCTCTCCAAAACCCAGTGGCGAGGTTGGTTTTGCCACACATCTCCCCCCCCCCCCCCCCCCAGGGAAGACTAACCAGATACCTGACCTCACGCCGGTCGGTACCTGAGTTAGTCTGGCAGCCCACCCACAACCCAATACTGGACCTGTTGCATTTGGTAGCCTGTCTCTGTCCAGTGAGTCCACCAAGGTTATGTTGGAAGCTGGTACTCCCGGTCTCTGTGTTGCTCCCTGGCTTGGAGTGGAGGTTGCTTTGTGTGCAGGGATCAGCGGTACTCTGCCCTGGTGCCAGCGCTACCACGGAAGAAGCCTGGTTGGAGCCTGGTTGTTAGAGGGGGAGACTGACTGTCTCTACCCCCTGTGCTGTAAGTGCAGAGACCACAGTCCCATCTGCACTGTTGTGGGGCTTACTGTCTCCCCCTGGTGCGTTAAGCTGCCGCTGGGGAGAGGGGGTAACAAGCTCCTCTCCCATACATACTTCCAGCCGCTGGGGAGGGCGACCGACCGTCTCCGCTCCCAATACAGTGTCCTGTTGCTGGGGAAAGGAGACTGGGCTCTCTATTCCCTGCTGGACACTCTGCCGCTGGGGGACAGGACCGACTGTCTCTGCCCCCTGTAACTCTGCCTGCCGCTGGGGAAAGGAGACTGGGCTCCCAATTCCCAAAAAATCATGCTGCTGCTGGGGGGCAGGAACAACTACCTCTGCCCCCTGTAACTCAGCCTGCCGCTGGGGAGGGAGGACGCTGCTCTCCTCTCTCTGCACTTCACACTGCCGCTGGGGAATGGAGACTGGGCTCCCAATTCCATGCAATTCACACTGCCGCTGGGGAATGGAGACTGGGTTTGTCACCTTACTGTCCTGCTGAGCCTTCTCACTGGCGTGGAACAGCTGCTGGTAGCCCTGTTCCAGCTCCATCTCCCGGGTCACCAGGTGGACCAGGTCCTGCTCAATCTCATGAGTGTCGTCCCAGTCATACCTGCTCTCCCTCCATTCCAAGAGATCATGGAACCGGGCTTGTGTAGGGCTCCCAAACTCCAGCTCTGAAAAAGTCTCCCATAACAAGCCAGGACCATCAAACTCCTCTCCCTCCGGCTTGTCATGCTCAGCTGTCCTGGGTAGGTACTGTGCCCCATACCACCAGAGCGCCTGGTAGGCATCTTCCAGCCACAGCTCCCGCCATGCTAGGAGTTCCAATTCCTTTACCCATTCCTCCCGGGGCTGCTCTCCCAGGAAGGGCATCCGCAGGGCTACTCGCTTCTGCAACCGCTGGTCTTCCGTGGGGAGTCTCTCGTCCTGCATATACTCCACAATACCCAGTACCTGGTACCAGATGCCTTTGCGGACTGCATCTCGGTCATCCATGACACCCTCATCGTACTCCACTGCTGTTTCCATTCTGGTGCTGTCAGGGTCGCTGTACAGGGACATGCGTTGCCCTCAAATTGTAATTCCAGGGAATGATGTTTCTTTGTAGCTGTCCTTCTGGGCTGTGGGAACGATCCCGCTGCTTGCCACCAATGTAACGGACCGTTTCCACAGACAAGGGGTTAAAATCCGTTTGGGCGATAAGCCCCTTTCTGAGAGACAGGCACAGCTACTGCAGGATACACCAAACTCCCGAACTGGATACAAAGTAGCACTCCCAACTGGAACCTCACGAATAGCTGCTAGCAGACGAACAGGGATCTGCTTACACTTCTGGCAATCGGTCTTCTAACAGCATACAGCGAATCCCCCCAATAACGAGACAAGGCTCCGTGTTGAGGGTCAAGCAGTGGTCTGACTGTACTTCACGTACAGCCTCTTTTATTCATAAACCACAAACATAGTACTGCCCACAGGGGTTTGAAATGCAACCAATCAGTAATTTACAACACATACAATGTAAGTACAGCCCATCTGGTGTACACGCCCCTAGGGGACCAGAATGAAGACTGTCACATAGGACAGATAAACAGCACTTAGGACACACAGACACAACACATCCCCACAATGCATCATGGTTTCCTCCTCTCTGCCCTCGAGACACCCGAGGCGTAATCCAATAATCTCTCAAGACAAAGAGAAGTCACCAATACACATGTGAGGACAACAGAACAGACATCACCATTTAAACACACAATGGGACAATGGCACAATAGAAACACACCCAGCATTTTTCTCCCAAGCTGACAAGTTACAATTATTATAGATTGTTACAACTTTGTGAGTTTACATTGGCCATACATATAACTTACATCAATTTAAACAGTATAACTTGGGGACAAACCTATCCAAAATTCACTTGAATAGGTTCAGGGGTTTAAAAGTTAGTATATGGCCCATAATCCAGGGGCAAGAGGCCAGCAGCCAGTCCTCTCCAAAACCCAGTGGCGAGGTTGGTTTCGCCACAGGTGGTTTATATTTTTCAGTAAGATACGAGATCAAGCAGCTCTCCCCAGAATTAATACACCAATAGCATCCCTAGAAATATGGTAAGCCATGGCCGCCATCCATTTCGGCTAACCACAGGTATCTTTGTTTGATTCGCACCCTTTTTCTGCCCCATATCAGATCGTTAATCTTCCTCTCCAACAAGTTGAAGAAGAAGTTGTCTTCAATCCACATGGGGCAGGTGCCCATCACGTACAATATCAGTGGCAGCAAAATCATTTTGACCAATGCGATTCTGTCGGCCTGTGAGAGGGGCAGTTTCCGCCAGACCCTAACCTTCTCCATAGGGGCAACGTTTAATCCAATATAGTGGTGTAATCTTTATCCCCAGATATTCCATAGGATCCGACGGCGATAATACCTTCAATTTGAGGTCTCTTTGTGGGGCGCTACGATTCAAAGGGAGGAGAACGGATTTGGAGCAGTTTCTCTCATCGATTGTCTGAATGACGCGGTGGACGATTCTCCAGCCGTCATTCAAACACAGCAAAATATAATCCGCATATAAACTGATCTCATCTTTTGCCCCATTTTCCCCAAATCCCTCTATTTCATCATCCAATCTGATTCTACAAGCGAGGGGTTCCATAAAGATAGCAAAAAGTAAGGGGGAGAGGGGGCAACCCTGTCGAGTGCCACGCTGCAGGAGGACGGCGGGAGAGGCTACCCCGTGGATATTGACAATACAACAGCCGAATCAAGTCTATAAAACTATTTCCCAGGTTCATCCTATGCGTGGTCTGCCAGAGGAAGGACCACTCCACCCTGTCAAAGGCCTTGGCGGCATCTAGAGGAGCGTCCCCCCCCCCCCCCCAATCTGTATGTTCAAGAATGTTCTGCGTATATTAGTCTGAATCTAATAGTTCAATAGTCTAAGACTATAAATTCCTGCTTATGGTCTTTTATTAAAACATAACTTTTATTTCTTATTTACAAACACCGAAACAAAAAGACACAATTGAGAAAATGTAAAAATATATCTGGAGGGGCACTTGATAGGGGTACGGATGTGTGACGTACGGTCACTTACTGCAGTGAAATACAGGGGATATTATCATATCCACCTATAGGTAGTGTGTAGTGGTCTTGTATGATTATTCACTTATTGGTCTGCAGTGTCACCTGGCACCGCACCTCATATGGACTAAACTACACCCTATTAGCAGATGGACCATAAGGGGGTGCTTGTCGCTACTTTAGATTGTTGTCCTACCTAGGACTAAGTTATCTCCCCTGTCGATTGCTGGTGTCTATTCTGCCGCTATCATATGCGCTTGTGCGCACAGCGTCTGCAGATCGCTGATGCTCAGTTTATTGCCCTACCATAATATTTAAAATGGATTAAGACGCAGCTCCCCCGACATGTTTCACCGCTAGAAGCGGCGTCTTCAGGGGAAATGGAGCCACAGCCAACACGAATGTTTGCTATGGGAAGTCCTATATACCCATCGGACGGATCTTTACAATCCCTCACCTATGAGTGTTCCCGTTTCGCATTAGCAGTCGTCTTTTAGGGCCAATCAAATTCACTTCTTGAATCATGATGTCAGTATTCTACGCCAATCCAGAGACTGGTTATGCGCATGCGTTAGTGACTTAGAATTTTTTCAAGTTCTGACTTATTAAACGAGCATGCGCTAAAACTTAGACGTTTGAGTTCCAAATGTTCTATGCGCATGCGCCGAGACTTCGATATTCGAGACCTCAAATCCCACGGTTCACACGCACGCGTCAGGAACTTAGACTGAATCCCAGTCCCGAGGAGTAGCTTTTAAAATATGCCCTCCTGTAATGGAAAAACAACCAAATACAGGCCCCAACAGAACAATGACCAATACAAATACAAACCCCTCTGTAGGTATGTTCTCTACCTCTCAACTACCCTTCTCTTTTGGACAGCCAGCAAATTCGACAACCAACTTAGGCCCAAATCCGTCTACCACTCAAATGTCAACAACGCAGATGAGTACACCTATAGCCCCCCTTTTTTTAGGACAGGCAGGGATCCAACTGAGGGATCGGGAGAAATGGGGATACAGCAAATAGAGTCAATAGTGCCAAGGGAAGAGGGGAATGATAAACAAATCATCAATCTATCCAGGTACCCTATGACAACATCACAGATGACCCTTCTGAGTAGAGGTCTTACCCTCTCACCAGTTCCACAGAGCGATAAATTCCTGTGGATTAAAGATATTAACGTGTTTGCGGGGAAATTAGCCCTACATAAAGTCCATAAACAGGCTGAGTGGGATGCAAGAAAAACTTTTGAAAATGAAGAGATGTGTCCAAGATCTAGAAGATTTGTTGAGGGAAAATGATGGACAATTGGTCATTCCAGACCCCCCGTTCTCCACCTTAAAACCGAAATTTAAAATTACTCCATCATTCACACAATTCAAGGAAATAGACACGTTTGTGAACACTGGATATAAAATCCCTGAAAGTGAGAAAAGACCATATTGAATCTAATCTGAACCCTCAGGAATTGAAAGCTCTAGAAGAACTGAAGAACAATGAAAATATTGGAATAAAACCCAGTGACAAAGGAGGCAACATAGTCATCCAAGACAGAGATGACTATGTTGAGAAAGTACAGAGATTACTAAGGGATAAAAAAAACTTACAAAATACTTCCAAATGATCCCACAAAAGACTACACTGTGAAATTAAAAGCACTTCTATCTGAAGCCAGATGTAGGGACCTAATAACAAAGGATCAATTTCTGTACCTTTTTAAAAAAGACCTTACAATTTCTACCTTCTATGCACTACCAAAGGTGCACAAGAATAAAATACCAATCCCAGGGAGGCCCATAGTATCTGGCAATGATAATCTAACACAAGGCATCAGTGAGTATGTAGACCAGATACTGAGACCCTCCGTTACCACCTTACCTTCCTACATTAAGGATACAAATGACCTCCTCCTGAAAAGAAATGACAGGATATTGACACCAAACACAAGCTTGGATGTTGAATCCTTATATAGCAATATACAACACTCACTAGGCATTAAGGCTACCAGGAATTTTTTGAGCACTAAAAGTAGTAACTTTGCACAACACAATCATTTAGTTCTATTTATGTTAGAATTTGTTTTAGAGCACAATTATTTTGTTTTTCAGGGTCAATTTTACAAACAGATTAATGGGACCGCTATGGGGACATCTTGTGCCCCTACTTATGCAAATCTTTTCTTAGGGTGGTGGGAGGACAACACAGTATTCACCGATGGAATGTCGTCATATACCTGCCACATTATATTGTGGGGCAGGTATATAGACGACATACTCATTTTTTGGGATGGGGGTCAATCACTATTTCATGAATTCACCCAAGCTCTAAATGATAACAACATAGGAGTGAAATATACGGATGAAATTCAAGAGAGACAGAGATAGGGAGGGGAGTACCTACTGGCCAATATCTGAGGGCTCGGCGGAACTGTTCAGATGAGGCCTCATTTGTGAGAGAAAGTGGACATCTTTTTGAGAGGTTCAAGAAGAGGGGATATCCTACGGCCCCCGCTAATAAGATCCTATAACAGAGCTAAGACTACAAACAGAGATAATTTACTCAAAACAATGAATGAGATTATCAGATGCATAGGGACCTTTGATGGTTATAATAAAGAAATATATCACATGCTGGAAAGACACTGGCATATTATTCAGACAGAGATCTAAAATCAGTCCTTACCGTGAACCCCAGTGTAACGTATAGGAGATCAACTAGTGCATAGCCACCTAAAGGAGAGAGGAACAGAAAATACGTTACTGAGAGAAGAATATCGTGGTTCAACACCCTGTGGAGATTGTTCCTTCTGCAAATATATCCCCCGAATTAAAAAATTTACGAATCCTGTTGACAGGAAAGAATATGAGATCCGACAACTGATCACATGTAAAACACAAGGGGTTGTATATATGGCGTCCTGTCCATCCCTTAGCTATACGTGGGTAAAACCACACAAAAGTTGAGATGTCGAATCTCAGGCCATCTGAGCTCAATTGAGACGGGCAAGGATACCCCGATCGCGAGACACATTAAATATGTACATGACAATAAGTCTGTAGAATCTGGAGAAAGTTCCAACCCATACGGAAAGATTATAACTCCACACATCCGCATAGTAATAACTTTTTATTTTATGTTTTGGCGCATGCGCTGGGTAAACCTTACCTTCTTAGATGGACTCTTTATACACATGCATCATAGCATCGTGAGTCCCAGCTTAACTCCTCGGGACTGGGATTCATTCTAAGTTCCTGACGCGTGCGTGTGAACCGTGGGATTTGAGGTCTCGAATATCGAAGTCTCGGCGCATGCGCATAGAACATTTGGAACTCAAACGTCTAAGTTTTAGCGCATGCTCGTTTAATAAGTCAGAACTTGGAAAATTCTAAGTCACTAACGCATGCGCATAACCAGTCTCTGGATTGGCGTAGAATACTGACATCATGATTCAAGAAGTGAATTTGATTGGCCCTAAAAGACGACTGCTAATGCGAAACGGGAACACTCATAGGTGAGGGATTGTAAAGATCCGCCCTATGGGTATATAGGACTTCCCATAGCAAACATTCGTGTTGGCTGTGGCTCCATTTCTGCAGACGCTGTGCGCACAAGCTCATATGATAGCGGCAGAATAGACACCTATTTACAGTATTTAAGGTAGAATATATTTATATCGTGGCTCACCCGTATCTGTTAATGTGGTTAAGGTGCTCTGTTTTTTGGATGATTCACCTATTCATCCGATGTAACAAATGTAATCCAAATGAAAATAAAATAAAAACAGGCACTCACCGGCTGGTATGTCTATAGTAGAATATTTATATAATAAAATCCCACATAAAATACAAAATGCAAAATGCAATATATCATAAAATCAAATATGCACTGGGATCAATGGTCTTGGCACATATAATTCGATCCTATTCGCTCTATATATAGCTAGCACGATGAATATATTACTATATAGCGGTATGCTTCAAAGAATAATTGCTTCAATCAGTTAAATTGATAAAGAATAAAATAAAAATAGAGCTGTGCATTATTAGTGAAAATCAATATCCTGTAAATAAACAATAAATGTCCTATATAAGGAATAGTGTCCTGTGAAAAAAAAAATATATATATATTGTGGAGATTAGCTGTACAAATGGTAGGCAGTCGGCAGGATTGGATGCAACATAAGGGTTTTATTGGAAAAAACACAACTCAAATTTGTTCCAACAGGACGGCTTGGCTTCAGCCCATCAAAGTTCAGTCACATAAAGCACTTGTCTTCAGCCCTCATGTGTCATATAACAGTTCAATTGTTAAACAGGCAAAATACAGGAGTCACCTTTGTGCAGAGTCTTGTCTTTTCCTTCTCAGGAACACTGTGGAGAGGAATGCTCCTAAGTCCTCTGCAGACCAACACCAAACACATACTGACAGTGAGTCTTTTAAATTAGCTTCCAGCTGGGTGAGGTGGTAACACAGGAGATGGAGTATGGGAGTGACCTTCCCACCCAAACTCTTCAGTCACTCCTAAATCCCGGACCCAAGTTCCAGCTACCACAAACTCAGCAATCTAACATCACTGGTTGCCATTTACCTCCGGGATTTACATCACTGAGAGCAGCAGCCTCAGCGACACATACTTACCATCAATAACCTCACCCTTTAGATGCTTACAATATATATATAGGAAAAAAGGTGTCCTGTAGAAGTTGGATCAATATCCTGTGAAAAAATGTCCTGTGAAGAAAAACTTGTAGATACTCAGTCGTGTCTTCTTATGTGAACGTTGTGTCCATACAATATAACGTTGATGTAGCAATATAGACCAACAGGTTTACTTTTCTTGCATAGAAGCTGTATCCAATATAGTGTAGCGCTAATGTAGCAATATAGATCAACAGATTTCACCAGCATACAGAGTCCGCACTCAGGGTTCAGTAAGGCATGTATTGAAGTATAAAAGGTGATCGGGTTTTATAAATGGGGCGTCCCCCTATTTGTCAACCCTCTTACCTTGCCCTTTAGAATGCCTGTCGCTTGTATAATTGCTGCTCCAATGATCGCTGGGTCCTTTGTATCTCCCGGTGTGAGATCCGATACTTTAAATTTCCTGCTTGATGCTCTCAAGGAAGCCACTGAGGAAGAGGGAGACCCCTCGAAACGCGTCTGGCTGGTCCTGCGAGCGACAAACTACCCACCTGAACCCGAGCAAAGACCTATCTATTATTGGTCAATATAGGATCTTTATGCTGATCTGGACGCCAGTGAAAGAGAAACTAGCTTAACTTATCGCGAGATTACGCGATTCCTGCAGAGTGCTTCCTGGAAGGTGACACGCAAGGATACCACGTGGAACGCCGAGACCTGAGAGCATCAAGCAGGAAATTTAAAGTATCGGATCTCACACCGGGAGATACAAAGGACCCAGCGATCATTGGAGCAGCAATTATACAAGCGACAGGCTTTCTAAAGGGCAAGGTAAGAGGGTTGACAAATAGGGGGACGCCCCATTTATAAAACCCGATCACCTTTTATACTTCAATACATGCCTTACTGAACCCTGAGTGCGGACTCTGTATGCTGGTGAAATCTGTTGGTCTATATTGCTACATTAGCGCTACACTATATTGGATACAGCTTCTATGCAAGAAAAGTAAACCTGTTGGTCTATATTGCTACATCAACGTTATATTGTATGGACACAACGTTCACATAAGAAGACACGACTGAGTATCTACAAGTTTTTCTTCACAGGACATTTTTTCACAGGATATTGATCCAACTTCTACAGGACACCTTTTTTCCTATATATATATATTTTTTTTTTTCACAGGACGCTATTCCTTATATAGGACATTTATTGTTTATTTACAGGATATTATTTTTCACAGGACGCTATTCCTTATATAGGACATTTATTGTTTATTTACAGGATATTATTTTTCACAGGACGCTATTCCTTATATAGGACATTTATTGATTTTCACTAATAATGCACAGCTCTATTTTTATTTTATTCTTTATTAATTTAACTGATTGAAGCAATTATTCTTTGAAGCATACCGCTATATAGTAATATATTCATCGTGCTAGCTATATATAGAGCGAATAGGATCGAATTATATGTGCCAAGACCATTGATCCCAGTGCATATTTGATTTTATGATATATTGCATTTTGCATTTTATATTATTTTATGTGGGATTTTATTATATAAATATTCTACTATAGACATACCAGCCGGTGAGTGCCTGTTTTTATTTTATTTTCATTTTCTTTTTATTTACAGTATTTAGCAGCAATCGACAGGGGAGATAACTTAGTCCTAGGTAGGACAACAATCTAAAGTAGCCAGGGCCGGACTGGCCTGCCGGGATACCGGGAAATTTTCCGGTAGGCCGGCAGGCCTGAATGCCGCAAGGCCGCGGCCCTGGTGACAAGTGGGGGGGCGGCCGCGGCCGGTGGCAGGGCAGAGCAGGAGATGAGCGCCTCCATTGTGGAAGCGCTCATCTCCATAGTCATCTGTATTGCCGTCCTCAGGACGGCAATACAGATGCCTGTGCTGCGGCAGAGGAGGGAGAGGGGTGTCCCCTCCTGTTCCTCTGATAGGCTGCCAGCACTAGGCCGGCAGCCTATCAGAGGCCGGTGCAGGCGACGCGATGACGTCATCGCGTCGCCTGAGCTGTATAGCGAGGGACACAGCCCGGAAGAGGCTGCATCGCATCACATCGCTGGAGGTAAGTATAAGTGTTTTCTTTTTTTTTTTTTATATAGGTACAATACTGGGCTGGCACATGATAAGGGGGGACTACTGGGCTGGGCTGGCACATGATAAGGGGGGACTACTGGGCTGGGCTGGCACATGATAAGGGGGGACTACTGGGCTGGGCTGGCACATGATAAGGGGGGACTACTGGGCAGGCACATGATAAGGGGGGACTACTGGGCAGGCACATGATAAGGGGGGACTACTGGGCTGGGCTGGCACATGATAAGGGGGGACTACTGGGCTGGGCTGGCACATGATAAGGGGGGACTACTGGGCTGGGCTGGCACATGATAAGGGGGGACTACTGGGCAGGCACATGATAAGGGGGGACTACTGGGCTGGGCTGGCACATGATAAGGGGGGACTACTGGGCAGGCACATGATAAGGGGGGACTACTGGGCTGGGCTGGCACATAAGGGGGGCTACTGGGCTGGCACATAAGGGGGGCTACTGGGCTGGCACATGATAAGGGGGGACTACTGGGCTGGCACATGATAAGGGGGGACTACTGGGCTGGCACATGATAAGGGGGGGACTACTGGGCAGGCACATGATAAGGGGGGACTACTGGGCAGGCACATGATAAGGGGGGACTACTGGGCTGGGCTGGCACATAAGGGGGACTACTGGGCTGGCACATGATAAGGGGGGACTACTGGGCAGGCACATGATAAGGGGGGACTACTGGGCTGGGCTGGCACATAAGGGGGACTACTGGGCTGGCACATAAGGGGGGCTACTGGGCTGGCACATGATAAGGGGGGACTACTGGGCTGGCACATGATAAGGGGGGACTACTGGGCTGGCACATGATAAGGGGGGACTACTGGGCTGGCACATGATAAGGGGGGACTACTGGGCTGGCACATAATAAGGGGGGACTACTGGGCTGGCACATGATAAGGGGGGCTACTGGCACATGATAAGGGGGGCTACTGGCCCATAAGGGGGGCTACTGGCCCATAAGGGGGGCTACTGGCACATAAGGGGGGCTACTGGCACATGATTTGGGGGGGCTACTGGCACATGATTTGGGGGCACTCTGGCTACTGGTACATGATATGGGGGCACTCTGGCTACTGACCCATGATATGGGGGGCTCTGGCTACTGGCACATGATGGTGGATGGGCTCTTATTACTGGCACATGATTGGGGGCATCTATGGGGGCACATCTTACTGGCAGATTATTGGGGGCACTATAGGGGCATTACTGAGGCTAAAAAGAAGGGGTATTTTATATGGGGGCTCTGTATAGGGGCATTTTATACTGGGACACATTATGGTGGGTACTATGGGGAAGGGGGGGGGCACTGAGAAGGGGTATTTTATATTGGCACATTATGGGAACATTAGCTCAACTGGGGGCATTACAAAAGGGTATGTTTTGCATATTATAAGGAGAATTATTACTACTGGAGGGCATTATAGTGGGCTTTATTACTCCCCCATGGTATGACCCCCTAGTAGCAGCACCAGCCTCTCCCTGCTCTGCTATCCCTCTGCCCCTTAATCCTTATTATGAAATCTTTCTCATTAGGATAAAACACAACATCAGCTCCGCCGAGCCCCCGACCAAGTGTGGAAGTGGCGTCCGAGATCCCCAAGGGCCAAGTCAAGTAACTGTAAGTTTTTATGGGGGTTCTACAAAAGAGCCATCGTGGGGCAAAGTTCATATTCGTGTTCACACACGTGTTTTAAAATGAATGCTTTCTCCTATTATAAACAAGTAAATAATGACGCAATGCTGTGGGGCTGGTGTGCAACTTTCTCCAGGGCTGGTTTTTATCCCCAGTCCGGCCCTGAAAGTAGCGACAAGCACCCCCTCATGGTCCATCTGCTAATAGGGTGTAGTTTAGTCCATATGAGGTGCGGTGCCAGGTGACACTGCAGACCAATAAGTGAATAATCATACAAGACCACTACACACTACCTATAGGTGGATATGATAATATCCCCTGTATTTCACTGCAGTAAGTGACCGTACGTCACATATCCGTACCCCTATCAAGTGCCCCTCCAGATATATTTTTACATTTTCTCAATTGTGTCTTTTTGTTTCGGTGTTTGTAAATAAGAAATAAAAGTTATGTTTTAATAAAAGACCATAAGCAGGAATTTATAGTCTTGGACTATTGAACTATTAGATTTGACCTCCTGGGTCCAGTGGGTCATTTTGAAATCTATTTAGTCTGAATCTGCCGCCCGGGGATGAACCCTGTCTGACCTGCCTGCACCAACCCCTTTATTACTCTCTTCAGTCGGTTTGCCAGTAGTTTGGCGACTATCTTATAGTCTGTATTAAGTAACGATATGGGTCGATATGACTTAACATTGTTCCCATCTTTCCCTTTTTTCTAAATTAAAGTAACGACAGCCTCCATTATCGATGGAGGCCATTTCCCCACTAGCCGGGACTCATTTAATACCTGCAATAACCTTGGCAGGAGGACCTCCCCGTGACACTTAGAAATGTCAAACCGTCCGACCCTGGCGATGGAAGACCCCTGAATCCCGGATACCACCTCCTGCAGCTCACTCAATGGGGTGGGGGATTCAGAGTCGCCGACTCCTGCACGGAGAGCCAGGGGACTTTAGTCTGCTGCAAGTATCGCTCTATAGATCCCGTCATTTATCTCTCATCGAGTAATTTACCTGGTTTCCTGGCCTCTCTATAATAATCATAGCCTTTCTTACTTTGGGCCTTATTCATCATAGAATTTGTAGATTTCTCTTTAGCGATTTTAAGCTGGGCCCGACTTTGCATAAGGGCTACCTCCAGGTGTTTTAGCTTCTCTTCCAAACCTTTCTCTTCTTTGAAGAACTCTGATATTTTCACTCTAATTTTACTGTAGTACAGGCCGCGAAGGAACGCTTTCATGGCGTCCCACACAACGTGAATATGTGTTGTGTCCCGAATTGGGATATTTCCTTACGGATCAGGTCGTGATCTTGTATAATAAATATCCAATGTGGATTAAGTCTAAATGGTCTAACAGATGTCTCTTGATCCCTCTCCTCTGTAGCTATCAAAATCAGGGAATGATCCGATATTCCATGTATCTCATATTTCATTTTGGTGATAAGAACTATCATCTCGCTATTGGCCAGTGCTAGGTCGATTATCGCCTTATATGTATTACTGTAACATGAGTAAACCTTCC
This sequence comes from Bufo bufo, assembly GCF_905171765.1. Taxonomy (NCBI): domain Eukaryota; kingdom Metazoa; phylum Chordata; class Amphibia; order Anura; family Bufonidae; genus Bufo; species Bufo bufo. The sequence continues at coordinate 2,705,553 of NC_053394.1, read as the reverse complement.
CGTTTCCATATATATCCCGCCAAATGTCAATGAGCCCCATTTCCTGACAAAACCTATAGAGTAATGAATGTTTTCCCTGAATCCCATTATATTTAATGACATTGGAGACTATCCATTTCGGGGTCCATTACACAATTAAAATCCCCCGAAACGAATACCGGACACTGCTCTCTATTATGTATAAACGTCACCAACTGATTGAGAACTGCCATGGCGAATGGTGGAGGGATATATAGAAAGGCCGATCTACAAATCCGACCATTCCACCGGCCATATAAGAAGACAAATCTCCCATCGCTATCAATCTGATGTTCCAGCGGTTCGTAGTCTACCCCTTTATATACGCTGACCCCACGGGAGTACGAGGATAAACAGATATAACGGTATCTCCGATGAGGCAGGGGTTTCAAGCAGACCCACAATCGCAGGGAGATGTCTAGAAATCAATGATCCTCTTAGTTTTATCCCCCACACCTCCTTCGTTCCATGTTAGAACTTTATGACTTATTCAAATTTGAGTTTTATAGGGGGGTCGCCCTTTACCCCATGATGACAACCGTGGCCACCCCCCCCCCCCCCCCCCGCACCAAGACCCACACCCCCATACCCCCCCAACCCCTCAATCTGGTTCACAAATGGAATTAACCTTCTCAACCTCTTCCATTCCACCCCCCCACTCTGGACCACTCCCCCCCACCCATTCCGGACCACTCCCCCCCCACTCATTCCGGACCACTCCCCCCACCCACTCCAGACCACTCCCCCCCACCCACTCCCCTGCGCCAGGCCGTAGCCCTATATGCCTGCAGAGTCCAGCCATTCAAGGGCATCAGCAGGCTTAACAAAAAAACGTACAGTGTCCCGATGAACGTTGCAGGGTAAATCATAGAGTATTTAACACCGGCTGCCTGCGACCTTTTCTTTATATCGTAGCATTCTCTACATTTATTTTGCGTGTCTTTTGAGAAATCTGGATCTATCTGTATCTCACTGCCATTATATTCAATCTCCTGCAATTCTCTCTTGCGCCTGAGGACCCAATCCTTATCGTTCGAGCATAGCATTTTAGCCAAAAGGGCGCGGGGGGGCCACCGATCGGGGGCTTTTTCGATGGAATTCTGTGGGCTCGCTCTACACAAAACATGGGCGACCCCTGACTAGGCCCCAATGATTGTATGAGCCATTTTTGTAGAAATCCGGCTGGATTGTCCTCCTCCGCCCCTTCGGGAAAACCTATTATTCTCAAATTGTATCTACGAGATCTATCCTCAAAATCTGTCAGCTTCGCATTTAACCTACAATCTTGATCTAGATCTTCCACCATTTTGCACATGTTCTCATGATCCTTTTTTACTTCAACTAGTCCTATTTCAATCTCTTTGACCTTTGCCCTGATTTTATTCATGTCATCCTTAATGTGATGTGAGCGGTCTTTATCCATATCGTCAACCCTTACGGTTGTATTATCCGACCGCTGTATTACATCCTCTCCAACTTCAACTGGGACTGGTGTTTTCTGTCCCCCTCTAGACTTGGATGTCGGGGATTTAAGATATTTTTCCATTCTAGCTTGGGGGCCACTTCCGGCCCCACCTTTTGGTGAGACTGTTCCCACCGATTTCCTGCTATATTTGGGTGGCTTATTTTTACAAAAAACCCTTATCCAATAGTTGGTGCGATAAATCAAGATCCAATGGTTTAGGTACACGTTTAACCACAGTAGGTGAATAAGCCGCTGGTCTATGCAGGACGGGCACTTAGAGAGAAATGGCAAACAAACCACTATCACAAACTCAGATACCCACTAGTGTAATACATTATCGGCCACTGGCCAACAAGGAAGGTTTAGAATGGAAAAACAACACTTTGTTCTTGGTTTGCTGTGTCCTGTGATGTCATTAGTTTGTGTTACTTGAGCTTCGTTCTTGGTTTGCTGTGTCCTGTGATGTCATTAGTCCGGTTAGATGAGCTTCGTTCTTGGTTTGCTGTGTCCTGTGATGTCATTAGTCTGGTTACTTGAGCTTCGTTCTTGGTTTGCTGTGTCCTGTGATGTCATTAGTCCGGTCTTATGATCTTCATTCTTGGTTTGCTGTGTCCTGTGATGTCATTAGTCCGGTTATATGATCTTCGTTCTTGGTTTGCTGTGTCCTGTGATGTCATTAGTCCGGTTATATGAGCTTCGTTCTTGGTTTGCTGTGTCCTGTGATGTCATTAGTCCGGTCTTATGAGCTTCGTTCTTGTTTTGCTGTGTCCTGTAATGTCATTAGTCCGGTTATATGATCTTCGTTCTTGGTTTGCTGTGTCCTGTGATGTCATTAGTCCGGTTATATGATCTTCGTTCTTGGTTTGCTGTGTCCTGTGATGTCATTAGTCCGGTTATATGATCTTCGCTCTTGGTTTGCTGTGTCCTGTGATGTCATTAGTCCGGTCTTATGATCTTCATTCTTGGTTTGCTGTGTCCTGTGATGTCATTAGTCTGGTTATTTGATCTTCGTTCTTGGTTTGCTGTGTCCTGTGATGTCATTAGTCCGGTTATTTGAGCTTCGTTCTTGGTTTGCTGTGTCCAGTGATGTCATTAGTTTGTGTTATTTGAGCTTTGTTCTTGGTTTGCTGTGTCCTGTGATGTCATTAGTCCGGTTATATGAGCTTCGTTCTTGGTTTGCTGTGTCCTGTGATGTCATTAGTCCGGTTATTTGAGCTTCGTTCTTGGTTTGCTGTGTCCTGTGATGTCATTAGTTCGGTTATATGATCTTCGTTCTTGGTTTGCTGTGTCCTGTGATGTCATTAGTCCAGTCTTATGATCTTCGTTCTTGGTTTGCTGTGTCCTGTGATGTCATTAGTCCGGTTATATGATCTTCATTCTTGGTTTGCTGTGTCCTGTGATGTCATTAGTCCGGTTATTTGATCTTCGTTCTTGGTTTGCTGTGTCCTGTGATGTCATTAGTCCGGTTATTTGATCTTCGTTCTTGGTTTGCTGTGTCCTGTGATGTCATTAGTCCGGTTATATGATCTTCATTCTTGGTTTGCTGTGTCCTGTGATGTCATTAGTTCGGTTATATGATCTTCGTTCTTGGTTTGCTGTGTCCTGTGATGTCATTAGTCTGGTTATATGATCTTCATTCTTGGTTTGCTGTGTCCTGTGATGTCATTAGTCCGGTCTTATGATCTTCGTTCTTGGTTTGCTGTGTCCTGTGATGTCATTAGCCCGGTTATTTGATCTTCGTTCTTGGTTTGCTGTGTCCTGCGATGTCATTAGCCCGGTTATTTGATCTTCGTTCTTGGTTTGCTGTGTCCTGTGATGTCATTAGTCCGGTTATATGATCTTCGTTCTTGGTTTGCTGTGTCCTGTGATGTCATTAGTCCGGGTAGATGATCTTCGTTCTTGGTTTGCTGTGTCCTGTGATGTCATTAGTCCGGTTATTTGAGCTTCGTTCTTGGTTTGCTGTGTCCTGTGATGTCATTAGTCCGGTTATATGATCTTCGTTCTTGGTTTGCTGTGTCCTGTGATGTCATTAGTCCGGTTATATGATCTTCGTTCTTGGTTTGCTGTGTCCTGTGATGTCATTAGTCCGGTTATATGATCTTCGTTCTTGGTTTGCTGTGTCCTGTGATGTCATTAGTCCGGTTATTTGAGCTTCGTTCTTGGTTTGCTGTGTCCTGTGATGTCATTAGTCCGGTTATTTGAGCTTCATTCTTGGTTTGCTGTGTCCTGTGATGTCATTAGTCCGGTTATTTGAGCTTCGTTCTTGGTTTGCTGTGTCCTGTGATGTCATTAGTCCGGTTAGAGGAGCTTCGTTCTTGGTTTGCTGTGTCCTGTGATGTCATTACTCCGGTTATATGAGCTTCGTTCTTGGTTTGCTGTGTCCTGTGATGTCATTAGTCCGGTTATATGATCTTCGTTCTTGGTTTGCTGTGTCCTGTGATGTCATTAGTCCGGGTAGATGATCTTCGTTCTTGGTTTGCTGTGTCCTGTGATGTCATTAGTCCGGTTATTTGAGCTTCGTTCTTGGTTTGCTGTGTCCTGTGATGTCATTAGTCCGGTTATATGATCTTCGTTCTTGGTTTGCTGTGTCCTGTGATGTCATTAGTCCGGTTATATGATCTTCGTTCTTGGTTTGCTGTGTCCTGTGATGTCATTAGTCCGGTTATATGATCTTCGTTCTTGGTTTGCTGTGTCCTGTGATGTCATTAGTCCGGTTATTTGAGCTTCGTTCTTGGTTTGCTGTGTCCTGTGATGTCATTAGTCCGGTTATTTGAGCTTCGTTCTTGGTTTGCTGTGTCCTGTGATGTCATTAGTCCGGTTATATGATCTTCGTTCTTGGTTTGCTGTGTCCTGTGATGTCATTAGTCCGGTTAGAGGAGCTTCGTTCTTGGTTTGCTGTGTCCTGTGATGTCATTACTCCGGTTATATGAGCTTCGTTCTTGGTTTGCTGTGTCCTGTGATGTCATTAGTCCGGTTATATGATCTTCGTTCTTGGTTTGCTGTGTCCTGTGAATGCTGTGGTGATAGTAGAATGTCCTGGCATGTGAAGAGTTAATAAGATGGCGGAGATCCTTCACTAGAGTGACGGACCATTAAATAGTTGCAGGAATCTTTTGGCAGGTCTTCCACAAATGGCAGTAATTATGGTAATGTGAGTGATCCCGTCCAGTGCCGTTTGCTCCATAATTCACAAATTGCTCCCAGCTGCGGAGAACTGCCAGGAGCTGCCAGAGGGGCCCGATGTCGGGGGCAGCAGAATCCAAACAGCGCTGACAGACAGCTAAGGGGTTCAGGTGAGCCGCCCTGCAGAAATGGGGGGGGGGGGGCTGTGTTATGATAATGAATCTAATACTAACAAGTCAGTTAACAGATACCGAGCAAAGTCATCTATGGTCTGTCACTGCCTGAACAAATGGCATCACTAAGGCAGTCGCTGACAGCAAGCAGAGATCTTAGAAGTAGTAAATATTGCCTTTCTAGTTCTGATAGTCACAAGTTATGGCACGCGTCATATTGGCAGAATTAGGGTGGGTTCACACTAGCGTTATGGAGTCCGTTATGGCTTTCCATTATAACAGGGTTAAAACGGAACATAACGGAACCCAAAGGATGGAGTGCAAAACGGGAGCCTTTAAGAGGCATTCTGTTTTGCTCCGTCCTAATAGAAGTCTATGGGAATCAAAACGGATTCGTCTGGTTCCCGTTATGCAAGACGGAAAACAAAGTCCTGTCGACAGGAAACCAGACGGATCAGTTATGTTTTCCCATAGACTTCTATTAGGACGGAGCAAAACGGAATGCCTTTTAAAGGCTTGCGTTTTGCACTCCATCCTTTAGGTTCCGTTATAACCCTGTTATAACGGACTTCATAACGCTAGTGTGAACCCACCCTTATTTGTGACTTTTCTTTCTACTTTTGAAACATAGAAAGCGTTAACTAGAAGGGGCATGGCCAGGGGAGGGCTGGCAGCCTTAGTCCTGGGGGGCAAATCCAGTCAAGTGGCCCATTCTAGCCCCGCCCATTATTTAAAGCCCCTCCTACATATAATAGGCCACGCCCAGCAAACACTGTACAGCTGACATTCTATAGTTGCGGCCGGTCTCTACACATCATACGGAGAGGGGGGACCCGTCCTGGCTGCACTGCCTGCTTCACATCATACAATAGACAGCCGGCTGCAGCCAGGACGCTCCTCCGCTCTCCTCCCTCCCCCGATCCTGCTCAAGGCCTGTGGTTCCCCCCACCATCTGCCACCCGCCTGTGGCCTGCTGCCCCCTTGACCTTCCTCACCCAGCTCTGAATCCTCTTTCTGCAAATGGCAGGGGAAGGAGCCGGAGCATCTCCTCTCCTACATAGCGCCCCCTACCTCTTACATCCAGTGATGTCACCTTTGTTGTAGACGTTCTCTTTCCTCATCTTCTCCATTCAGACCAGACCGCCATGATGATTCTTCAGCCATCTCCCGTCTCTGCAGAGATTGACAAACAGACATTAGTTTCCCACATTTCCATCATCTTCACATCTTCTGAACATCCTTTCCTGCCACCCCCAATACTGTGCCCGCTGTGCCCCCAATACTATACTGCAGATACAGTCCCCCTGGAAATACTACTACCACACAGATAGTGCCCCCAATACTGTGCCCGCTGTGCCCCCAATACTATACTGCAGAAACAGTCCCCCGGAAATACTACTACCACACAGATAGTGCCCCCAATACTGTGCCCACTGTGCCCCCAATACTATACTGCAGAAACAGTGCCCCAATACTGTGCCCGCTGTGCCCCCAATACTATACTGCAGATACAGTCCCCCTGGAAATACTACTACCACACAGATAGTGCCCCCAATACTGTGCCCGCTGTGCCCCCAATACTATACTGCAGAAACAGTCCCCCGGAAATACTACTACCACACAGATAGTGCCCCCAATACTGTGCCCACTGTGCCCGCAATACTATACTGCAGAAACAGTCCCCCTGGGAATACTACTACCACACAGATAGTGCCCCCAATACTGTGCCCACTGTGCCCGCAATACTATACTGCAGAAACAGTCCCCCTGGGAATACTACTACCACACAGATAGTGCCCCCAATACTGTGCCCACTGTGCCCGCAATACTATACTGCAGAAACAGTCCGCCGGAAATACTACTACCACACAGATAGTGCCCCCAATACTGTGCCCACTGTGCCTCCAATACTATACTGCAGAAACAGTCCCCCTGGAATTACTACTACCACACAGATAGTGCCCCCAATACTGTGCCCACTGTGCCCCCAATACTATACTGCAGAAACAGTGCCCCAATACTGTGCCCGCTGTGCCCCCAATACTATACTGCAGAAACAGTCCCCCTGGAAATACTACTACCACACAGATAGTGCCCCCAATACTGTGCCCACTGTGCCCCCAATACTATACTGCAGAAACAGTGCCCCAATACTGTGCCCACTGTGCCCCCAATACTATACTGCAGAAACAGCCCCCCTGGAAATACTACTACCACACAGATAGTGCCCCAATACTGTACCCACTGTGCCCCCAATATCATACTGCAGAAACAGTCCCCCTGAAAATACTACTGCCACACAGATAGTGCCCCCAATACTGTGCCCGCTGTGCCCCCCAATACTATACTGCAGAAACAGTCCCCCTGGAAATACTACTACCACACAGATAGTGCCCCCAATACTGTGCCCGCTGTGCCCCCAATACTATACTGCAGAAACAGTACCCCTGGGAATACTACTACCACACAGATAGTGCCCCCAATACTGTGCCCACAGTGCCCCCAATACTATACTGCAGAAACAGTCCCCCTGGAAATACTACTACCACACAGATAGTGCCCCCAATACTGTGCCCGCTGTGCCCCCAATACTATACTGCAGAAACAGTACCCCTGGGAATACTACTACCACACAGATAGTGCCCCCAATACTGTGCCCACTGTGCCCCCAATACTATACTGCAGAAACAGTCCCCCTGGGAATACTACTACCACACAGATAGTGCCCCCTTAAACAATTATTGGCACACAGTGCTCTAAAAAATAACTGCGCCCAGACACTAATAGTATAAAGATAATGTCCCCCAAAAATAATTGTGCTAAGCTGATACTATGCCAGGGTGCCCCCAAAGTAACAGTGCTCCCCAAAATCCCACCAATAGAAATAATTCTCTGCCAGAGCACACTTAGTAGTAATAATGCCCCTATAGTGCCCTAGTAATCATGTTCCTCATAGCCCCCCAGTAGTAGTAAAGCTCCCCATAATACCCCCTAGTAGTACTAATTCTCCCTATAATATGACAGTACATGAAATACCCCCGCTTAGTGCCCGCAGTTGAGCTAATGTCCCCATAATGTATGCCAGTATTAAATACCCCTATATAGTGCCCCAGTAAATGCCCTCATACTGCTCCTCTCCCCCTTCCCCATAGTGTCCCCCATAATATGCCAGTAAAAAAAATGCCCCTTCTAAGTGCCCCCAGCAGATGCCCCTATAGTGCTCCTCTCCCCCACAATGTGCCAGTAAAAAATGCCCCTTCTTAGTGCCACCATATGCCCCAATAGTGCTCCACTCCCCCATAGTGCCCCCAAATAATGCCCCATAGTGCCGCTCTCCCCTATAGTGCCCCCCATAATGTGCCAATAAAAAAGGCCCCTTTAGAACCCTCACTTCCCCATATTGCCCCCAAATAATGCCCTATAGTGACACCAGATGCCCCATAGTGCCACTCTCCCCTATAGTGCCCCCCATAATGTGCCAATAATTAAAAAAAAGCCCCTTTAGAGCCCCCAGATACCCCCATAGTGCTCCTCTCCCCCATGGTGTCCCCCATAATGTGCCAGTAAGAAATGCCCCCATAGTGCCCCCCCATAGTGCCAGCTCCTCCCATAGTGCCAGCCCCCCCATAGTGCCAGCTAACCCCATAGTGTTAGCTCCCCCCATAGTGCCAGCTCCCCCCCATAGCCATAGTGCCAGCTCCCCCCCATAGCCATAGTGCCAGCTCCCCCATAGCCATAGTGCCAGCTCCCCCATAGCCATAGTGCCAGCTCCCCCATAGCCATAGTGACAGCTCCCCCCGCAAAGAAAAAAAAAACAAAACACTAATACTTACCTCCATCAGCAGCGATGCAGCCTCTTCCGGTCTGTGTCCCTGCTGTGTGCTGCCCGGGTCAGGCGGCTCGATGATAATGACGTCATAGCGCTGCCTGAGCCGGCCTCTGATAGGCTGCAGGCACTAATGCCTGCGGCCTATCAGAAGAACAGGGGAGGGACACGCCTCTCCCACCCCTGCCCCACAGCACAGCCATCTGTATCGCTGTCCTGAGGACGGCGATACAGATGAATATGGAGATGAGCGCTTACACAATGGAGGCGCTCATCTCCTATTGCCCGCTGCAATTACATCCAGGGCCGCGCCGCCTGTGGTGATCGGCGGTGCGGCCCTGAGGAATAATAAAAAAATAATAATAATAAATTTTGTTAAAGACGGGCGTTTTTTTAGGGCGGCCTGGGGGGCAATTGCCTCCCTGCCCCCTGGCCCAGCCCGCCCCTGGGCGTGGCTGACAGCGGTCTGACCGATGACCCATCACTTGGTGCAAATTATACTATACTGCAGAAACAGCCCCCCTGGAAATACTACTACCACACAGATAGTGCCCCAATACTGTACTGGTTAGTATATAAAATGAGAATGCTCGGACTGGGAGAAAACATCTGTATGTGGGTAAGTAACTGGCTGAGTGATAGAAAACAGAGGGTGGTTATTAACGGTACACATTCAGATTGGGTCACTGTCACTAGTGGGGTACCTCAGGGGTCAGTATTGGGCCCTATTCTCTTCAATATATTTATTAATGATCTTGTAGAAGGCTTGCATAGTAAAATATCAATTTTCGCAGATGACACTAAACTGTGTAAAGTAATTAACACTGAAGAGGACAGTATACTGTATATATACTACAGAGGACAGTATACTGTATATATACTACAGAGGACAGTATACTGTATATATACTACAGAGGACAGTATACAGTATATATACTACAGAGGACAGTATACTGTATATATATATATATATATATATACTACAAGGGACAGTATATTGTATATATATATACTAGAGAGGACAGTATACTGTATATATACTACAGAGGACAGTATACTGTATATAGATACTACAGAGGACAGTATACTGTATATATACTACAGAGGACAGTATACTGTATATATACTACAGAGGACAGTATACTGTATATATACTACAGAGGACAGTATACTGTATATATACTACAGAGGACAGTATACTGTATATATACTACAGAGGACAGTATACTGTATATATACTACAGAGGACAGTATACTGTATATATACTACAGAGGACAGTATACTGTATATATACTACAGAGGACAGTATACTGTATATATATATACTACAAGGGACAGTATATTGTATATATATATACTACAGAGGACAGTATACTGTATATATACTACAGAGGACAGTACACTACTACAGAGGGATCTGGATAGATTGGAGGCTTGGGCAGATAAGTGGCAGATGAGGTTTAACACTGACAAATGTAAGGTTATGCACATGGGAAGGAAAAATGCAAGTCACCCGTACATACTAAATGGTAAAACACTGGGTAACACTGACATGGAAAAGGATCTAGGAATTTTAATAAACAGCAAACTAAGCTGTAGAAACCAGTGTCAGGCAGCTGCTGCCAAGGCCAACAAGATAATGGGATGCCTCAGAAGGGGCATAGATGGCGGTGATGAGAACATAGTCCTACCACTTTACAAATCACTGGTCAGACCACACATGGAGGACTGTGTACAGTTCTGGGCTCCTGTAAACAAGGCAGACATAGCAGAGCTGGAGAGGGTTCAGAGGAGGGCAACTAAAGTAATAACTGGAATGGGGCAACTACAGTACCCTGAAAGATTATCAAAATTAGGGTTATTCACTTTAGAAAAAAGACGACTGAGGGGAGATCTAATTAATATGTATAAATATATCAGGGGTCAGTACAGAGATCTATCCCATCAGCTATTTATCCCCAGGACTGTGACTGTGACGAGGGGACATCCTCTGCGTCTGGAGGAAAGAAGGTTTGTACACAAACATAGAAGAGGATTCTTTACGGTAAGAGCAGTGAGACTATGGAACTCTCTGCCTGAGGAGGTAGTGATGGTGAGTACAATAAAGGAATTCAAGAGGGGCCTGGATGTGTTTCTAGAGCGTAATAATATTACAGGCTATAGCTACTAGAGAGGGGTCGTTGATCCAGGGAGTTATTCTGATTGGAGTCGGGAAGAAATTTTTTATTCCCCTAAAGTGGAGAAAATTGGCTTCTACCTCACAGGGTTTTTTGCCTTCCTCTGGATCAACTTGCAGGATAACAGGCCGAACTGGATGGACAAATGTCTTTTTTCGGCCTTATGTACTATGTTACTATGTTATAGTGCAATCTCCATCTGCTGACATGTCAGGGGACACGCTCCCTGCATCAGTACTGTGCACTCGCAAGCATTATAGACACTTTGTCAGCATTCTCAACCCTGGTTGATAGGGTTGATCATGCTGGTTAAAACAATGCCTTTCCTTTGTCTGTATGTTAATCTATGATTATAAAGACACTAGTAAAATGTATTAGCTTTCTAAGTGTAGAAAACCAGCATGGTAAGGCTATAGTAAGTAGTGTATAGGATATGTACATGCCAGGACTCAGCTGATGATGTCTAGTCCTGTTAATCAAGAGGGGGGGGGAGCACAGAGTTGTTACAAAAGCAGTGCTCCAAGGATTCTGTCCTGCCCCCTGGTGCTCCAACTTGCTCATTTACATATGAATAAAAGTGCAGATATCTTTGCAGCTGATTAACACACAGGTTGCTCATTCTGACAGAGGCTCTTCAAGGTCACACATTAGTCTAAATATCTTCAAAATGGATTGAAACAAATGGCTTTAGTTGAGCAGTGACAGACCGCCATCATATAGAGGGACCAAAGATCTGTCTTTGAATGAGCTGTCCACGCCGTCTAGTCGGCAGTAATGGCCCCCCTGGACGGCCGTGTGCTGCCACCTTTAGTCTGGAGAATGCTGCCAATCAGCCAATATCTTATACCACAGAAAGTCGCCGCGCTGCCCGAGGATGACGTTTCGGTCTGTCTTTGTGTTTTTGGGATTTATTCCAGGGGGCCGAATGCTTATTTTATTTTGAACCCCCTAAATGCAGAACGGCTACACCGCTCGGATATAGAGTCGTACGGCGGAGCCTGTCAGCAGTTTTATTGCCAGGTGCAGAGACATGAAGATTTTTACCATCTCTGGAGCCGGCGACATATAGTCCAGATCTATGGCGGCCACCTGCAGTGACTGGTCTCATTACCAGTGAGACATTCACTTGTAACTGGAATGTCAAAGGACCCAACTCAGGAAGATCAATGGCCGAAGCCTCCCCTCCTCAAGAATGCAATGGTCCGGCGATAGGATCCCTATAGAGGACTGACAGACAATCAGGGGGGTGAGTGGCTACAGGGACGCCGGGCCTGGGACTGTGAGACGATACCATGATGGGAGTTATTATTGGTGGGATATTCTGGAAGATCAGACAGGGAATCACTGTACAGAACCCTTAACCATCATGTAATCCAGGTTCTGGCATAAATAATATCAAATCCATCAGGCTGCGAGTGATTATGCCCTGCGCTGCAGAACTCTTTCACTACTTTTAAAATAATCCCATAATTTACAAGTTATGCCACAACAATGGAGTAAAATAACATAAATATTCCTGATTGGTATTACTTATCCTGTACTCATCCTGAGTTACATCCTGTATTATACTCCAGAGCTGCACTCACTATTCTGCTGGTGCAGTCACTGTGTACATACATTACTTATCCTGTACTGACCCTGAGTTACATCCTGTATTATACTCCAGAGCTGCACTCACTATTCTGCTGGTGCAGTCACTGTGTACATACATTACTTATCCTGTACTGATCCTGAGTTACATCCTGTATTATACTCCAGAGCTGCACTCACTATTCTGCTGGTGGAGTTACTGTGTACATACATTACTTATCCTGTACTGATCCTGAGTTACATCCTGTATTATACTCCAGAGCTGCACTCACTATTCTGCTGGTGCAGTCACTGTGTACATACATTACTTATCCTGTACTGATCCTGAGTTACATCCCGTATTATACTCCAGAGCTGCACTCACTATTCTGCTGGTGCAGTCACTGTGTACATACATTACTTATCCTGTACTGATCCTGAGTTACATCCTGTATTATACCCCAGAGCTGCAGTCACTATTCTGCTGGTGCAGTCACTGTGTACATACATTACTTATCCTGTACTGATCCTGAGTTACATCCCGTATTATACTCCAGAGCTGCACTCACTATTCTGCTGGTGCAGTCACTGTGTACATACATTACTTATCCTGTACTGATCCTGAATTACATCCTGTATTATACTGCAGAGCTGCACTCACTATTCTGCTGGTGCAGTCACTGTATACATTACTTATCCTGTACTGATCCTGAGTTACATCCTGTATTATACTCCAGTGCTGCACTCACTGTTCTGCTGGTGCAGTCACTGTGTACATACATTACTTATTCTGTACTGATCCTGAGTTACATCCTGTATTATACTCCAGAGCTGCACTCACTGTTCTGCTGGTGCAGTCACTGTGTACATACATTACTTATCCTGTACTGATCCTGAGTTACATCCTGTATTATACTCCAGAGCTGCAGTCACTATTCTGCTGGTGCAGTCACTGTGTACATACATTACTTACCCTGTACTGATCCTGAGTTACATCCTGTATTATACTCCAGAGCTGCACTCACTATTCTGCTGGTGCAGTCACTGTCTACATACATTACTTATCCTGTACTGATCCAGAGTTCCATCCTGTATTATACTCCAGAGCTGCACTCACTATTCTGCTGGTGCAGTCACTGTGTACATACATTACTTATCCTGTACTGATCCTGAGTTACATCCTGTATTATACTCCAGAGTTGCACTCACTATTCTGCTGGTGCAGTCACTGTGTACATACATTACTTATCCTGTACTGATCCTGAGTTACATCCTGTATTATACTCCAGAGCTGCACTCACTATTCTGCTGGTGCAGTCACTGTGTACATACATTACTTATCCTGTACTGATCCTGAGTTACATCCTGTATTATACCCCAGAGCTGCACTCACTATTCTGTTGGTACAGTCACTGTGTACATACATTATTTATCCTGTACTGATCCTGAGTTACATCCTGTATTATACTCCAGAGCTGCACTCTCTATTCTGCTGGTGCAGTCACTGTGTACATACATTACTTATCCTGTACTGACCCTGAGTTACATCCTGTATTATACTCCAGAGCTGCACTCACTATTCTGCTGGTGCAGTCACTGTGTACATACATTACTTATCCTGTACTGATCCTGAGTTACAGCCTGTATTATACTCCAGAGCTGCACTCACTATTCTGCTGGTGCAGTCACTGTGTACATACATTACTTATCCTGTACTGATCCTGAGTTACATCCTGTATTATACTCCAGAGCTGCACTCACTATTCTGCTGGTGCAGTCACTGTGTACAGACATTACTTATCCTGTACTGATCCTGAGTTACATCCTGTATTATACCCCAGAGCTGCACTCACTATTCTGCTGGTGCAGTCACTGTGTACATACATTACTTATCCTGTACTGATCCTGAGTTACATCCTGTATTATACTCCAGAGCTGCACTCACTATTCTGCTGGTGCAGTCACTGTGTACATACATTACTTATCCTGTACTGATCCTGAGTTACATCCTGTATTATACTCCAGAGCTGCACTCACTATTCTGCTGGTGCAGTCACTGTGTACATACATTACTTATCCTGTACTGATCCTGAGTTACATCCTGTATTATACTACAGAGCTGCACTCACTATTCTGCTGGTGCAGTCACTGTGTACATACATTACTTATCCTGTACTGATCCTGAGTTACATCCTGTATTATACTCCAGAGCTGCACTCACTATTCTGCTGGTGCAGTCACTGTGTACATACATTACTTATCCTGTACTGATCCTCAGTTACATCCTGTATTATACTCCAGAGCTGCACTCACTATTCTGCTGGTGCAGTCACTGTGTACATACATTACTTAGGCTACTTTCACACTAGCGTTCGGGTGTCCGCTCGTGCGCTCCGTTTGAAGGGGCTCACGAGCGGCCCCGAACGCATCCGTCTGGCCCCAATGCATTCTCAGTGAGCGGACACCTGAACGCTGCTTGCAGAGTTCGGGTGTCCGCCTGGCCGTGCGGAGGCGAGCGGATCCGTCCAGACTTATAATGTAAGTCAATGGGGGCGGATCCGCTTGAAGATGACACCATATGGCTCAATCTTCAAGCGGATCCGTTCCCCATTGACTTACAATGTAAAGTCTGAACGGATCCGCTCAGGCTACTTTCACACTTAGAAAATTTTCTAAGTTTTAATGCAGACACATCCGTTCTGAACGGATGCGAACGTCTGCATTATCGGAGCGGATCCGTCTGATGAAACATCAGACGGATCCGCTCCGAACGCTAGTGTGAAAGTAGCCTTATCCTGTACTGATCCTGAGTTACATGCTGTATTATACTCCAGAGCTGCACTCACTATTCTGCTGGTGCAGTCACTGTGTACATACATTACTTATCCTGTACTGATCCTGAGTTACATCCTGTATTATACTCCAGAGCTGCACTCACTATTCTGCTGGTGGAGTCACTGTGTACATACATTACTTATCCTGTACTGATCCTGAGTTACATCCTGTATTATACTCCAGAGCTGCACTCACTATTCTGCTGGTGCAGTCACTGTGTACATACATTACTTATCCTGTACTGATCCTGAGTTACATCCTGTATTATACTCCAGAGCTGCACTCACTATTCTGCTGGTGCAGTCACTGTGTACATACATTACTTATCCTGTACTAATCCTGAGTTTCATCCTGTATTATACTCCAGAGCTGCACTCCCTATTCTGCTGGTGCAGTCACTGTGTACATACATTACTTATCCTGTACTGATCCTGAGTTACATCCTGTATTATACCCCAGAGCTGCACTCACTATTCTGCTGGTACAGTCACTGTGTACATACATTATTTATCCTGTACTGATCCTGAGTTACATCCTGTATTATACTCCAGAGCTGCACTCTCTATTCTGCTGGTGCAGTCACTGTGTACATACATTACTTATCCTGTACTGACCCTGAGTTACATCCTGTATTATACTCCAGAGCTGCACTCACTATTCTGCTGGTGCAGTCACTGTACATACATTACTTATCCTGTACTGATCCTGAGTTACAGCCTGTATTATACTCCAGAGCTGCACTCACTATTCTGCTGGTGCAGTCACTGTGTACATACATTACTTATCCTGTACTGATCCTGAGTTACATCCTGTATTATACTCCAGAGCTGCACTCACTATTCTGCTGGTGCAGTCACTGTGTACAGACATTACTTATCCTGTACTGATCCTGAGTTACATCCTGTATTATACTACAGAGCTGCACTCACTATTCTGCTGGTGCAGTCACTGTGTACATACATTACTTATCCTGTACTGATCCTGAGTTACATCCTGTATTATACTCCAGAGCTGCACTCACTATTCTGCTGGTGCAGTCACTGTGCACATACATTACTTATCCTGTACTGATCCAGAGTTCCATCCTGTATTATACTCCAGAGCTGCACTCACTATTCTGCTGGTGCAGTCACTGTGTACATACATTACTTATCCTGTACTGATCCTGAGTTACATCCTGTATTATACTCCAGAGTTGCACTCACTATTCTGCTGGTGCAGTCACTGTGTACATACATTACTTATCCTGTACTGATCCTGAGTTACATCCTGTATTATACTCCAGAGCTGCACTCACTATTCTGCTGGTGGAGTCACTGTGTACATACATTACTTATCCTGTACTGATCCTGAGTTACATCCTGTATTATACTCCAGAGCTGCACTCACTATTCTGCTGGTGCAGTCACTGTGTACATACATTACTTATCCTGTACTGATCCTGAGTTACATCCTGTATTATACTCCAGAGCTGCACTCACTATTCTGCTGGTGCAGTCACTGTGTACATACATTACTTATCCTGTACTGATCCTGAGTTACATCCTGTATTATACTCCAGAGCTGCACTCACTATTCTGCTGGTGCAGTCACTGTGTACATACATTACTTATCCTGTACTGATCCTGAGTTACAGCCTGTATTATACTCCAGAGCTGCACTCACTATTCTGCTGGTGCAGTCACTGTGTACATACATTACTTATCCTGTACTGATCCTGAGGTACATCCCGTATTATACTCCAGAGCTGCACTCACTATTCTGCTGGTGCAGTCACTGTGTACAGACATTACTTATCCTGTACTGATCCTGAGTTACATCCTGTATTATACCCCAGAGCTGCACTCACTATTCTGCTGGTGCAGTCACTGTGTACATACATTACTTATCCTGTACTGATCCTGAGTTACATCCTGTATTATACTCCAGAGCTGCACTCACTATTCTGCTGGTGCAGTCACTGTGTACATACATTACTTATCCTGTACTGATCCTGAGTTACATCCTGTATTATACTCCAGAGCTGCACTCACTATTCTGCTGGTGCAGTCACTGTGTACATACATTACTTATCCTGTACTGATCCTGAGTTACATCCTGTATTATACTACAGAGCTGCACTCACTATTCTGCTGGTGCAGTCACTGTGTACATACATTACTTATCCTGTACTGATCCTGAGTTACATCCTGTATTATACTCCAGAGCTGCACTCACTATTCTGCTGGTGCAGTCACTGTGTACATACATTACTTATCCTGTACTGATCCTCAGTTACATCCTGTATTATACTCCAGAGCTGCACTCACTATTCTGCTGGTGCAGTCACTGTGTACATACATTACTTAGGCTACTTTCACACTAGCGTTCGGGTGTCCGCTCGTGCGCTCCGTTTGAAGGGGCTCACGAGCGGCCCCGAACGCATCCGTCTGGCCCCAATGCATTCTCAGTGGAGGCGGATCCACTGAGAATGCATCCGCCTGCCAGCGCTCAGCCTCCGCTCCGCTCAGTGAGCGGACACCTGAACGCTGCTTGCAGAGTTCGGGTGTCCGCCTGGCCGTGCGGAGGCGAGCGGATCCGTCCAGACTTATAATGTAAGTCAATGGGGGCGGATCCGCTTGAAGATGACACCATATGGCTCAATCTTCAAGCGGATCCGTTCCCCATTGACTTACAATGTAAAGTCTGAACGGATCCGCTCAGGCTACTTTCACACTTAGAAAATTTTCTAAGTTTTAATGCAGACACATCCGTTCTGAACGGATGCGAACGTCTGCATTATCGGAGCGGATCCGTCTGATGAAACATCAGACGGATCCGCTCCGAACGCTAGTGTGAAAGTAGCCTTATCCTGTACTGATCCTGAGTTACATGCTGTATTATACTCCAGAGCTGCACTCACTATTCTGCTGGTGCAGTCACTGTGTACATACATTACTTATCCTGTACTGATCCTGAGTTACATCCTGTATTATACTCCAGAGCTGCACTCACTATTCTGCTGGTGGAGTCACTGTGTACATACATTACTTATCCTGTACTGATCCTGAGTTACATCCTGTATTATACTCCAGAGCTGCACTCACTATTCTGCTGGTGCAGTCACTGTGTACATACATTACTTATCCTGTACTGATCCTGAGTTACATCCTGTATTATACCCCAGAGCTGCACTCACTATTCTGCTGGTGCAGTCACTGTGTACATACATTACTTATCCTGTACTGATCCTGAGTTACATCCCGTATTATACTCCAGAGCTGCACTCACTATTCTGCTGGTGCAGTCACTGTGTACATACATTACTTATCCTGTACTGATCCTGAGTTACATCCTGTATTATACCCCAGAGCTGCAGTCACTATTCTGCTGGTGCAGTCACTGTGTACATACATTACTTATCCTGTACTGATCCTGAGTTACATCCCGTATTATACTCCAGAGCTGCACTCACTATTCTGCTGGTGCAGTCACTGTGTACATACATTACTTATCCTGTACTGATCCTGAATTACATCCTGTATTATACTGCAGAGCTGCACTCACTATTCTGCTGGTGCAGTCACTGTATACATTACTTATCCTGTACTGATCCTGAGTTACATCCTGTATTATACTCCAGTGCTGCACTCACTGTTCTGCTGGTGCAGTCACTGTGTACATACATTACTTATTCTGTACTGATCCTGAGTTACATCCTGTATTATACTCCAGAGCTGCACTCACTGTTCTGCTGGTGCAGTCACTGTGTACATACATTACTTATCCTGTACTGATCCTGAGTTACATCCTGTATTATACTCCAGAGCTGCAGTCACTATTCTGCTGGTGCAGTCACTGTGTACATACATTACTTACCCTGTACTGATCCTGAGTTACATCCTGTATTATACTCCAGAGCTGCACTCACTATTCTGCTGGTGCAGTCACTGTCTACATACATTACTTATCCTGTACTGATCCAGAGTTCCATCCTGTATTATACTCCAGAGCTGCACTCACTATTCTGCTGGTGCAGTCACTGTGTACATACATTACTTATCCTGTACTGATCCTGAGTTTTACAGCAAGACACGGAGGCTTCCTATTGCTATCTCCTTCTTTACTTCCACCAATAGCAGCAAAGGAGAAATTAACATAATCAAAACAATAAAGGATCCTCCCCTGACAGATCCTATAATAAGCAATGTCCTCTTTATATCTTCCTCTTTCTTTGCTGCTCCACCAAAGCTAAGTGATCTATATATTCGATTATGTGATTTTAGATTTTGAAGCAATTTATGTCTTTGCATGGCGTTTTAATACTGGCCTAGTAGATATATATATACTGTTCTGACCTATATCAGGGTCTCCCCCCCCTTTTTTCCCCTTCATTTGTGGAGATTTTATCACAGTATTCTGTATTCCCTTCATCTGGGGGCCGTCCCCCCTCCTCCCTCTCTTCCCCCTTTGCGTTTCTTCATCGGCGATTTTATCCCCTGTAGCCTTTCGTCTTGGGGGTGAGTTCTTTTGACCCCCCTCCTCTCCCACTACCTTAGTCACCGCTCCGATTCCTTCCCTCTGCTCTCCGGCGGCATGGTTATCGGCGGCAGGTTTCTGTAGCTTCCCGCGGCTCCGAGATCTCGCGAGATCTCGGCGGCCATCTTGGGATCTCCCGCCCGTCTTCTCGCGGGATTTCGGAGCGCTCTCCAGTGCATTGCTGCTCCTCTCGGCTCCGGATCGGCTCCTGCCTTACTGCGGCGCTTGGGGTGATTAACCCCTGTTTAGGTTAGTTGTTTCTACCCGAGATTAGCACCATTAGACTAGGTTCCCCATTGGCCACTGGGCATTTACAGTTTAGATCTTTAATAAACGAGATCATGTCCTCAGATCGCTCCCCCTCTGGGCCTAATCCCCCCCCCCCACCCACAGGGGACCCCAGCCTGCCAGTAATGAGTGCACAGGCCCTGGAGCTTCAACGCTCAGTGTCTAGTGCCATTGTAGAGGCCATGGGCTCCATGTCCTCAATGATCTCTCAGACCATATCTCAGGCCTTATCTGCCCATGCTCCTGACCCCTCTAATCTAATGCCTACACCCACTAACCCGCAGCCTACCATTGAACCTCCTGCCCAGGAGACATTGACTGGTGTGATCCAAGCCACCCATGATAGCGCGCTTAGATCGCGCAAAAGAGCCTTACCGCGCCAGGCAGAAAGGGCGCGAACGTGGAAATGTGCTAGAGCACAAACTCATGACATAGATTCTGATATTGAATCGGACATGGAGGCTTATGCGGAGGCAAGTGACCACTCTGATGGAGTGTTAGAGATGGAACCTCAGTTTCCAAGCACCTCAGGCCCTAGGCCTTCCACATCTGAGTCCGTGGGCGCATCCACCTCTGCCACTAACACGGCTTCTACCCTTGTGGATCCTTCTGGCAACCCACTATTTGATCCTGATGCCCTCCACCACCCTAGGTCGGCGGAGTGGATGCCGGTAGCTCATGTGAGCGATTACTTGGAGCATTGGGTGCGTCGTCCTCTCAGCAAAGAGGCGCGCAGCAAGCTCCGTGCAGAATGCCCTAGACCATTGATCCCCAACAAGGTCTGTGAGACCCCATCTGTGGATCAGAAGATGACTCAGTTTTTAACTAAAACCGGCTGGAATCCCCGTAAAGGTCTGGATTCCGCTATAAAGAGTTGTCAGGATAAGCTCCTTGACATTTTTGGCCCCCTCGCCAAAATCTTTGAAATGGCCGAATCGGCCAGAGTGGACGGCTCTCCGATAGATCCGGAGGAGCTTACTGGTTGGATACAGAGAGCCATTTGTATTGCGGGCAGCACCAATTCCTCCCTGTCCATTGAAAGGCGTAAAGCCATCCTTTTTAAAATTGACCCAAAATTGGCCAACCTGGCACTTACTGAGACAGGGAAGGATGCTCAGGGTCAACTGTTCGGGGATTCCTTCATCAAGGACCTCAGCAGGTACGTAGGAGCGTTTACCGCATTGGACAAGGCCCAGTCCTCCATGAAAAGGGTATTTCAGGGACGGGTCTCCACTAGGGCCGGCAGTAGTAGGGGCCGTCTGTCCGGCCGTTCCAGTTATCAAGCCCGCAGCTCGGGCAGAGGCTCCTTCAACCAGAGGCCTCCTTTCCAGGACCAAAGAAATCCCCCCTCGTTCTTCCCGGCCAGAGGCGGCCAATGGCGTTCCAGGTCGGTTAGAGGGAATCCGAACTACAGAAAATCTTTCGGTAAGTCTTTCCCCAGTGGGGACTTCTTTCACTCCTTGTGTAGGGGGCAGACTCCGTCTATGTTCCCACGTTTGGTCCAGCATCACATCAGATCCATGGGTGCTGAACACTGTGCAGGGGTTCCACATAGAACTTACGAGTTCGCCAGATCTCGTCCCTTCTCCCCCTCCCCTGGCACTACCGGACAGGGAGCTAGTGGACGTGGAACTTTTTTCCCTCTTGCACAAGGATGCGATAGAAAGGGCCCCTCCTACCCAAAGGGGCGTTCTCAGCCACATTTTTCTAGTTCAGAAAAAAGGGTGACAATTTCGTCCGGTCATAAATCTCCGGGCACTGAACTCTGTGGTGCGCTACCGCCACTTCAAGATGGAGGGGATTCACCTCCTTCGGGACTTGCTGATTCCGGGGGACTGGATGGTGAAGCTGGATCTCAAGGATGCCTATCTGACGGTCCCGATTGCCTCCTCCTCCAGGGATCTTCTGCGCTTCCTGTGGAAGGGCGAAGTATGGCGCTTCACTTGCCTACCGTTCGGTCTTTCCTCAGCGCCTTGGTGCTTCACCAAGTTACTGCGCCCAGTCATGGCCTGGCTGCAGAGTCGTGGGGTTCGTCTTGTCATATACCTGGACGACATCCTCATTATGCACCAATGTCAGTCGTCTCTGCTACAACACCTCCAGTGGACCTCGGATCTTCTGACGGGTCTGGGTTTTCTACTCAATCTCGAGAAATCCTGCCTCACACCGGCTCGACGTATGGAGTTTCTGGGCTTCACGGTGGACTCTGTCGCGGAATCTCTCAGCCTCCCGGCAGAGAAATTGCGGACGATACGCAAGGAGTTGAGACATGCTCTCTCAACTCCCTCTCTATCCCTACGCCACCTGGCTCGCATCATTGGGTTACTTGCCTCCTCTATCCAGGCCGTCTTTCCCGCTCCGCTCCATTATCGGGCTTTACAGCGCCTGAAGATCGCCCACCTCCGTGCCGGGGCCTCATTTGCAGACGCTGTGATTCTGGATCAAGAAGCTCAGGAGGAACTTCGTTGGTGGTTGAGCAATTTGGAAGCCTGGAACGGCAGAGCAATCTTCGGATTCCAACCGGAATTCACGGTAGAGTCGGACGCGAGTCTCCAAGGATGGGGTGCCCACTGCGAGGGTATCTCCACTGGGGGTCGATGGTCGGAGTCAGAGACCCATCTGCACATCAACGCTCTGGAACTTCTAGCGGGTTCGTTTGCCATCAGGAGTTTCACCAAGGGCATAGCTCATGCATGCATCCGTCTACGCATGGACAATGTGTCGGCGGTCCGATACGTCAATCACCTAGGCGGCACTCAATCGGCCACCTTAGCCCGACTGGCGAAGGAGTTCTGGTCCTACTGTCTGTCCAGGGACATCATGATTCAAGCGGAGTACCTGCCGGGTCTTCACAACTACAAAGCGGATCGGAGTTCCCGATGCTTCACGGACGGCAGCGACTGGAGGCTGAATCCGGAAATGTTCTCCACAATCTCGGACACCTGGGGTCCTTGCTCCATAGACCTTTTTGCTTCCCGGCTCAATAGTCACCTGCCCAGGTTCTTCAGCTGGCGGCCGGACCCGGAGGCAGAAGCGGTGGATGCGTTTCTACAGGACTGGTCCTCAGCCCTACATTACGCGTTTCCACCGTTTGCCATGATTCTGAGGATGTTGCTACAGACTCGGCGTCAGGTGGCGGAACTGGTGGTGGTGATTCCCTTCTGGGGATCTCAAGCCTGGTACCCGATCCTCCTAGAACTCCTGGTCGATGTACCTCTCCTACTCCCGACGCGGACGGATCTCCTCCAGGACCCTCTGGGTGCCCCACATCCCCTGCTGGTCGAAGGCTCCCTTCAACTTCTTGCGTGCCGAATTTCAGGACTCCAGGAGAGGTCGAGGGAATTTCGGAGGCAACTAGACGCCTCCTGGACAACGCTTGGGCTCCCGGCACCCGAAAATCTTACCGGGCAGCTTGGGGATCTTGGGTTAGCTGGTGCATGGAACGGGACCTGGATCCCGTTTCGGCATCTGTAACCCATTTGTTGCAATTCCTGACTTCTCTCTTTGAGGCAGGGAAAGCTTATCGGACCATCAATTTGTTCCGTTCTGCGATTTCCTCGACTCATCAGGGATTTGATGGCGTTCCGGCTGGTCAACACCCTTTAGTGTCTCGACTTTTACGTGGCTCACGCTTGGCTTGGCCTCCTCGGCCACGTTTCACCACTACGTGGGATGTTTCCCTGGTCCTTTCTTTCCTCTCTTCCTGGCCCGACAACGCGGCTCTTTCCCTCCGTCAACTGTCAGCCAAGTTGCTGACCCTTTTTTGCCTTATTTCCTGTAAGAGGATCTCTGATGTCAGGGCTCTGGATCACGATGCCAGATCCTTTACTCCCGAGGGTGTTACTTTTAACATCACGCGGCGTACCAAGACCAATATTCGGTCTGTGTCCTATCCCAGTTTTCCGTCTTCTCCGGCACTCTGTCCTGTAGCTTGTCTACGGGAATATGAGTTGCGCACTCGTTCTCACCGGTCTGCGGACGTTCCGCAGCTTTTCCTCTCTATTCGCCATCCCTTTGGCCCGGTTACCAGTCCCACTTTGGCGCGTTGGATGAAGTGGGTCATGTCCCTTTCTGGGATTGATACGACGATCTTTACCGCTCACTCGGCCAGGGGCGCGGCTGCTACTGCCCTGGCAGTTTCGGGGGCTCGTTTGGAGGACATTCTGCGTCTGGCTGACTGGTCTAGGGCCACGACGTTCACAGAGTTTTATTTCCGTCCGACCCCTCATGTGTTTTCTGCTATTATTGAGCAGCTTTGAACTTGCAATACGAAGCCTCCGTGTCTTGATGTAAAACTTAATGATTTTCCTATTTCATGACGTAAAGTCATAGTTTTATTAAAGACACGGAGGCGAGTATTGCCCGCCCTAGGTTTCTCCTGCCCACCCTATTATTATTATTAATGTTATGGTATTATTATTGACTATTACACTGTCTCTGTGGTTATTTATGACGTTTTACCGTCAAGATTGAATATGGTTCTGTTTCAGCGACCTTTTTAATGTACGACCGTTATAGGGTCGAGATTGCACATTTGTACCCATGTGTTTACACTGGCTAGGATTATTTGTTTTGTTTCAGGTTGAAAAATCCTTGGCAGATGGCATTCCGTGTTGTTCCAGGTTTCCTGAGATGTTAGCCATGTTGGCTTGAGTTCTTCAGTTGGAGGAAGAAGAATGGTCGGTGTCGGAACCAGTTCCAGTTCGGTTCGTTTTCAG
Organism: Bufo bufo; assembly: GCF_905171765.1. Classification (NCBI taxonomy): domain Eukaryota; kingdom Metazoa; phylum Chordata; class Amphibia; order Anura; family Bufonidae; genus Bufo; species Bufo bufo. The sequence goes on along the minus strand of NC_053394.1, from coordinate 2,680,842 downwards.
TTATGGTTTGGCGGTTGGTGTCGTGGATTCAAAGAAAGAGGAAGATATAAAGAGGACACTGCTTATTATAGGATCTGTTTGGGGAGGATCCTTTATTGTTTTGATTATGTTAATTTCTCCTTTGCTGCTATTGGTGGAAGTAAAGAAGGAGTAAGCAATACTCGCCTCCGTGTCTTTAATAAAACTATGACTTTACGTCATGAAATAGGAAAATCATTAAGTTACATCCTGTATTATACTCCAGAGCTGCACTCACTATTCTGCTGGTGCAGTCACTGTGTACATACATTACTTATCCTGTACTGATCCTGAGTTACATCCTGTATTATACTCCAGAGCTGCACTCACTATTCTGCTGGTGCAGTCACTGTGTACATACATTACTTATCCTGTACTGATCCTGAGTTACATCCTGTATTATACTCCAGAGCTGCACTCACTATTCTGCTGGTGCAGTCACTGTGTACATACATTACTTATCCTGTACTGATCCTGAGTTTTACAGCAAGACACGGAGGCTCCTATTGCTATCTCTTCCTTTACTGTTCCACCAATAGCAGCAACGAAAATTTACATAATGAACATGGTAACCATAGTAACACAATGTCCCTCCCCTGACAGCCCCTATATCAGGCAGCTCCTCCTCTGGGTCTTCCTCTTTCTTTGCTGCTGCCACCAGATAAGTGCTGCATTTTTACCTCATGAGCTCTATACTTCAGATCATATATTGTCTTTGGTTTAGAATATATATATATTTTATCTATCGGTTTTATCCCATATTTGCTTTCTGCTCAACATCTGCATTATACTATTGTATTTCACCTGTTTTTGCTGGTTTTCTCCCCCTTATCATTCCCTGGGGGGTGTTATTTTGCTGCTCGTACCCATTTCGGGGGGTCTCCCCCCCCGTCAGCTCTTATGATTTTTCCCACATTCATTTCCCTCTTATTTGCGATCCGCTGCATATTTCCCCCTTTTTACCTGCGTTTGGCGCTCTTTTCCTGGCGTCTTTAGCTCAGGTCTCCTTTCTCTGACGGCCGGATCTTCTTTCCCTGTTTTCCCGGGCTTGCGCGTAGTATCGCGAGATCCCGGCGGCCATCTTGGTTCGCGCCTATCGCGGGATCTCGGCCTGCATTTCAGTTCCGCCTTTCTGCGCTCAGGTACGGTCGCATTGCCCTGCTCTCCCGTTCCTGCTCCTACCGCATCGCGCCTGGGTGATTAACCCTTGCGACGTCGCATTAGGTACAGTTAGTTATCTCCCTATTTCGGCCTTGTTATTTTCACTGATCCTTGGCTGAATCGATATTCATACCGCTATGTCAGCAGCCGATCTACCCTCCTCCCAGGCCTGCCCAATGCCTGCAGATGAGATGGAGGTAGAGAGGGATGACCCTCATACATTAACCCTACAGCAGTCGGTCTCCAGTGCCATAATGACTGCCATGGACTCCATGTCCACTATGCTGGCTGCCACCATTTCTCAGGCCCTCGCTGCACACCCTCCTAGAGAGGCCTTGCAGACTGCCCCTGTTATAAATACGCCATCTGATGCCATTGATGCTCCTGTTTCACAGGACAATAGAACTGGTGTGCGTACTGCCACCCATGAGAGCGTGCAACATTCACACAAGAGAGCCTTGCCGCGCCAGGCAGAAAAGGCGCGTACGTGAAAATGTGCCAGAGCACAACCAGGTACCGATTCAGATTCGGATGTGGGCTCAGATTTAGAGGCGTTTGAGGATCATGATTATCCCTCTGATGAGGAGACCCCTGATCCGACTCCCACTACCAGTGGCCCCGTTCCCTCTACTTCCTTAGTAGTCAGCTCAGCTCCTTCAACGGTCGATTTGACGTCTGCTTTGGTAGACCCTGCTGGCGAACTTATGTTCGATCCTGACACTCTCCACCACCCCCGGTCAGCGGAATGGCTTCCGTCCAATCATGTGGGTAAATATTTGGAATCTCGGGTTCGCCACCCGCTAAGTAAAGAAGCGCGTAACAAGCTACGTGCTGAGTGCCCTAGACCCTTGGTCCCTAACAAGGTCTGTGACACCCCGGTGGTCGACCCCAAAATGACCCAATTTTTGGCAAAGTCAGGCTGGAACCCCCGTAGAGGGTTAGACTCCGCCTTGAGGAGCTGCCAGGACAAGCTCCTGGATGTATTTGGGCCCCTTACTAAACTGTTAGAATTGGCTGAAACTACCAGAGCGGATGGCTCTCGTATAGATCCCGAAGAGCTTCGTGGTTGGGCTCAAAGAGCGATTTGTGTCACGAGCAACGCCAATACATCCTTATGTATCGAACGGCGTAAGGCCATTCTTTTTAAATTAGACCCCAAGCTGGCTAATCTTGCCCTTACGGAGGCAGGTAAGGATGCACAGGGGATGTTGTTTGGCGACTCCTTTATCAAGGATCTTGGCCGATTCGTCGGCGCATTTACTGCTTTAGATAAGGCCCAGTCCTCTATGCGCAGAGTATTTCAGGGACGGGTCTCTAGCAGGGCCGGCAGTACCAGGGGCCGCCTGTCCGGCCGATCCAATTTCCAAGCCCGTGGTATGGGCAGAGGCTCCTATCACCAGAGACCTCCTTTCCAGGATCAAAGAAACTCCTCGTCTTTCTTCCCGGCCAGAGGCGGCAATTGGCGTTCCAGGCCCTTCCGTGGAAACCCCAATTCCAGGAGACCCTTTGGTAAGTCTTCCCCTTTGGGGGATTTTTCGGATCATTGTATCGGGGGCAGACTCCGTCATTTTTTCCATGCATGGTCAGACATCACTTCCGACCCATGGGTTTTGTCCACAGTCATGGGCTTCCAGATAGAGCTCATAGACTCTCCTTACCTCCTCCCGCCTCCCCCCCCCCTTTTTGTTCTCTCAAGACCCGATTGTTCCCTGGTAGACCTAGAGCTAGTATCGCTCTCCCACAAGTGTGCGATAGAAAGGGCACCTCCTTCTCACAGGAGGGTCCTCAGCAATATCTTTCTGGTCCAGAAAAAGGGTGGTCAGATGCGCCCGGTTATGAATCTTCGGTCTCTGAATTCCATAGTGCGCTATCGCCACTTCAAGATGGAGGGGATTCACCTCCTCAGAGACTTGCTTATGCCGGGGGATTGGATGGTCAAACTCGACCTCAAGGATGCTTACCTGACGGTACCGATTGCCCCCCATTCCAGGGACCATTTATGTTTTCTGTGGGGAGGAGAGACTTGGCGGTTCACCTGTCTCCCTTTCGGCCTGTCCTCCGCTCCTTGGTGCTTCACCAAGCTGATGCGTCCAGCCATGTCTTGGCTTCGCAGTCGGGGTGTTCGTCTGATTGTTTATCTGGACGACATTCTTATCATGCATCATTCCAGGTCGACCTTACTGGAACATCTGGGCTGGACGTCGGATCTGCTTTCACGCCTCGGCTTTCTCCTCAATTTGGAGAAATCTTGCCTGACACCTCTACAGAGGATGGAATTTCTGGGGTTCACGGTGGATTCAGTGTCCGAATCCCTCAGCCTCCCGACATCGAAGTTGCGCCCCTGTCTACCCCTCAGTTGACCTTACGGCATCTGGCCTGCATCATCGGCCTGCTTGCCTCTTCCATCCAGGCGGTGTTTCCTGCCCCGCTGCATTATCGAGCCCTACAACACCTGAAGATTGCACACCTCCGCTCAGGTGCGGCGTTTGCGGATTTGGTTACCTTGGATTCAGAGGCCAGGGAGGAACTTCACTGGTGGATCGACAACTTGGAGGCATGGAATGGCAAGGCGATCTTCGGCCTTCAACCGTAGTTGGCGGTGGAATCGGATGCGAGTCTGCAGGGCTGGGGTGCCCACTGCAACGGGGTCTACACGGGAGGCCACTGGACGACGGACGAGACGCGCCTTCACATCAACGCACTAGAACTGCTGGCCGGATCGTTTGCCATTCGGAGTTTCACCAATGGGATGGCTCATGCCTGCATCCTCCTGCGTATGGACAACGTGTCTGCTGTCCGTTACGTCAACCGTTTGGGTGGTACCCAGTCGGCAACTCTGGCTCGGCTCGCGAAGGAGTTTTGGTCCTATTGCCTTTCCAAGGACATTGTGATCCAAGCGGAATACCTTCCCGGCCTCCACAACACTCGGGCAGACCGGAGTTCCCGTTGCTTTACGGACGGCAGCGATTGGCGGCTGGCCCCGAACATATTTTCCGTGATATCGGACGTCTGGGGTCCTTTCTCTGTGGACCTGTTTGCTTCACGGCTCAACGCGCAACTCCCTCGATTCTTCAGCTGGCGCCCGGATCCGGGAGCGGAGGCGGTGGACGCGTTCCTGCAGGATTGGTCGAGCTCCCTTCTATATGCATTTCCTCCTTTTGCAATGATTCCGAGGATGTTGCTTCAGGTTCGTCGCCAGAGGGCCGAATTGATGGTGGTGGTTCCCTTTTGGGGGACTCAGAGTTGGTTTCCGGCTCTGCTGGAACTTCTTGTGGACATACCTTTTCTTCTTCCAGACCACGTAGATCTTCTTCGCGATCCCAGGGGGTTGAGCAATCCGCTTCTGCTGGAAGGATCCCTACAGTTGCTAGCGTGCCGAATCTCAGGATACCTGGAGAATTCGAGGGCGTTTCGGAGGCAACTAGACGCCTCTTGGACAATGCATGGGCTGGTTGGTGCCTTGAACGGGACGTTGGTCCCATTTCGGCACCTGTGAGTCATTTGTTACAATTTCTTACCTCCTTGTTTGAGGCCGGTAAAGCTTATAGAACGATCAACCTCTTTCGGTCCGCTATTTCCTCTACTCATATTGGTTTTGACGGCACGCCTGCGGGCCAGCACCCTTTGGTTTGCCGCTTGCTTCGTGGCTCGCGTCTTGCTCGTCCTCCACGTCCTCGGTTTGTGACCACTTGGGACGTCTCGTTGGTTTTGTCATTTTTGTCCGCTTGGCCCAGCAATCCGGATCTTTCATTGAGACAATTATCTGCTAAGTTACTTGTGCTTTTCTGCCTTATTTCCTGCAAACGGGTATCGGATGTTCGGGCTCTGGATCACGACGCTAGATCCTTCACTCCGGAAGGTGTATCCTTCAATATTTCTAGACGTACCAAGACTCACATCAGAGAGGTTTCATATCCTAGTTTCCCGTCCTCTCCGGCTCTTTGTCCGGTGGCTTGCTTGCGGGAGTACGAATCCCGGACAAGAGCTTACCGCTCTCCCTCGGTCCCACAGCTTTTCCTTTCTATTCGCCATCCTTTTGGGCCGGTCTCCAGTCCGACTTTAGCTCGTTGGATGAAGTGGGTTATGTCCCTTGCGGGTATTGATACGGCTATATTTACGGCGCATTCGGCGAGAAGTGCATCTGCCACCGCTTTGGCGATTTCTGGTGCGCGTATGGAAGACATCTTGCGTCTGGCGGACTGGTCTAGTGTCACGACGTTCAGGGAGTATTATTTTCGTCCTCCTCCTCATTTGTTTGCTTCTGTGATTTCTCAGCTTTGAACTAGCAATAGGAGCCTCCGTGTCTTGCTGTAAAACTTATTGATTTTCCTAGTCTACGACGTAAAGTCATAGTTTTATTAAAGACACGGAGGCGAGTATTGCCCACCCTGCTCAACGGCCCGCCCAGTTATTAATTATTTATTAATTATTAATTATTTGTATATTTATTTATTTATTTATGTATCGTGTTCGGAGGAGGCTATGTTTATGGTGTTTATTTATATATTTATTTATATATTTATTGTATTTATGGCGTTTATTTTTCCTATTGAAGTTTAATAGATGGTTTTACGGTTCATTTCCGGTTATCGACTATCTGACTTGATTTGTTCCAAAATGATATTCACTCTGGCCATATTCTTTATTTTATTTCAGGATGAGAGTTCGCTGACTTCCAGGATCTGCGTCCTTCTAATTTTCCTGCTAAAGTGTTAGCCACGTTCGCTTCGATTGAATGGTTCGGTGGGAGCTGTGTCGTTTTGCTTCCAGTTTCCGGTTCTAGTTGACGGTTCCAGTTAATTTCCAGTTACGGTGCCAGGTTCAAAGAAAGAGGAAGACCCAGAGGAGGAGCTGCCTGATATAGGGGCTGTCAGGGGAGGGACATTGTGTTACTATGGTTACCATGTTCATTATGTAAATTTTCTTTGCTGCTATTGGTGGAACAGTAAAGGAAGAGATAGCAATACTCGCCTCCGTGTCTTTAATAAAACTATGACTTTACGTCGTAGACTAGGAAAATCAATAAGTTACATCCTGTATTATACTCCAGAGCTGCACTCACTATTCTGCTGGTGCAGTCACTGTGTACATACATTTCTTATCCTGTACTGATCCTGAGTTACATCCTGTATTATACTACAGAGCTGCACTCACTATTCTGCTGGTGCAGTCACTGTGTACATACATTACTTATCCTGTACTGATCCTGAGTTATATCCTGCATTATACTCCAGAGCTGCACTCACTATTCTGCTGGTGCAGTCACTGTGTACATACATTACTTATCCTGTACTGATCCTGAGTTACATCCTGTATTATACTCCAGAGCTGCACTCACTATTCTGCTGGTGCAGTCACTGTGTACATACATTACTTATCCTGTACTGATCCTGAGTTACATCCTGTATTATACTCCAGAGCTGCACTCACTATTCTGCTGGTGCAGTCACTGAGTACATACATTACTTATCCTGCACTGATCCTGAGTTACATCCTGTATTATACTCCAGAGCTGCACTCACTATTCTGCTGGTGCAGTCACTGTGTACATACATTACTTATCCTGTACTGATCCTGAGTTACATCCTGTATTATCCTCCAGAGCTGCACTCACTATTCTGCTGGTGGAGTCACTGTGTACATACATTACTTATCCTGTACTGATCCTGAGTTACATCCTGTATTATACTCCAGAGCTGTACTCACTATTCTGCTGGTGCAGTCACTGTGTACATACATTACTTATCCTGTACTGATCCTGAGTTACATCCTGTATTATACTCCAGAGCTGCACTCACTATTCTGCTGGTGCAGTCACTGTGTACATACATTACTTATCCTGTACTGATCCTGAGTTACATCCTGTATTATACTCCAGAGCTGCACTCACTATTCTGCTGGTGCAGTCACTGTGTACATACATTACTTATCCTGTACTGATCCTGAGTTACATCCTGTATTATACTCCAGAGCTGCACTCACTATTCTGCTGGTGCAGTCACTGAGTACATACATTACTTATCCTGTACTGATCCTGAGTTACATCCTGTATTATACTCCAGAGCTGCACTCACTATTCTGCTGGTGCAGTCACTGTGTACATACATTGCTTATCCTGTACTGATCCTGAGTTACATCCTGTATTATACTCCAGAGCTGCACTCACTATTCTGCTGGTGCAGTCACTGTGTACATACATTACTTATCCTGTATTATACTCCAGAGCTGCACTCACTATTCTGCTGGTGCAGTCACTGTGTACATACATTACTTATCCTGTACTGATCCTGAGTTACATCCTGTATTATACTCCAGAGCTGCACTCACTATTCTGCTGGTGCAGTCACTGTGTACATACATTACTTATCCTGTACTGATCCTGAGTTACATCCTGTATTATACTCCAGAGCTGCACTCACTATTCTGCTGGTGCAGTCACTGTGTACATACATTACTTATCCTGTACTAATCCTGAGTTATATCCTGCATTATACTCCAGAGCTGCACTCGCTATTCTGCTGGTGCAGTCACTGTGTACATACATTACTTATCCTGTACTGATCCTGGGTTACATCCTGTATTATACTCCAGAGCTGCACTCACTATTCTGCTAGTGCAGTCACTGTGTACATACATTACTTATCCTGTACTGACCCTGAGTTACATCCTGTATTATACTCCAGAGCTGCACTCACTATTCTGCTGGTGCAGTCACTGTGTACATACATTACTTATCCTGTACTGATCCTGAGTTACATCCTGTATTATACTCCAGAGCTGCACTCACTATTCAGCTTGTGGATTCTCTATGTATATACTGTAAACAGTCTGATGACAGTGGTGAAATCAGGGCGGATTCCATTGGGTCTAATGGTTTGGGGATTTCTGTGTAAGTTAAGCCTCATTCACACGTCCGTGATGTATCCGTGTTTCACTGACACTGAACAGCTGAAAAATAATTAGCAAAGAATCTCTTAATGATCCGTGCCGTGCAACACTGACGTGTGAATGAGGCTTTACGCAATGTGAATCCTTCTGACACTTTTTAGATTCACTTTGAATTATTTGCTGAGATATTCTGGGATATATGCCACCTGGTGGTCATGTGCAGACTGTGCAGCCTGCACTACAGCAAAGGGTTCACTCCGAGCAACACCAAAAACTTCTGGGGTCCGTGCTCATTTTTAACTGGTCAGCACACATCAGATCAAAGAATGCGGAAGATTACTGTCCGGGGCCCCCAAATGCAGCAGGACACAGTATACAGGACAGGAGAAGTGGTACTGTGCAGTGTGTATATATACAGAATAAGAGCAGATACTGAGGATTACATATAGTATACAGGACAGGAGAAGTGGTACTGTGCAGTGTATATATATACAGAATAAGAGCAGATACTGAGGAACTCTTTTTTAATTTTATACAAAAATACAAAAACGTTGCCATAAAATTTTCCAAACAAGGTATAAAGTATATACACTTACCCTACTGGCCCAGCTACATGCATACTATCTCATTCATACCTACTAAAAAAAAATGGAGAAAATGAAACTTAGCCTAACGTAAACATCCGATCCGGCTGAGCCCCGACTATATACAAATTTATACAAATTAATCAGAACAGAAACTAAATTACAACTTCTTACAATAAAAAAATAATAGACATAAAATAATCATAACAAAAATATCAAATAACTTTAATAATTATTTTTTTTTAATTATTATTAATTTTTTTTTTTTTTTTAATTTTTTTTTTTTTTTTTTTTTTTTTTACACACATATATGAGAAAACAAACCTATACTAACCCTACCAATCATTCTATCCCATCACCTTCACCCAGGGCCAACCTCCGCCTCTTGTCCCTCCATGAGGCCAGCCCTTCCACCACCACCCACACCCAGCCCCTCGCCTCATGTCCTCCTATGTCCGCATAGTCCAGGGCTGGATGCAGGTCTCCCCATACAAAAATATGAACCCCCCCACCCCATCCCACCCAACCTAACTACACCCCACTTACACCCTATCATACATTATATACATCTTATAACAACCATATCAATCTATACAAACCAATATTAAAATCCCCCCGAAGGCCCAAGTTCAGTCATTTGCAAACCTTTCTTCAAAAACTCATCTTAAATACAAAACAAAAACCTAATGTGAAAGCCTCAGCCCAACACCAGGAAAAGTGCTACTGAGGCTAAGGCACATCAAAGGTGAAGCCTCTCCAGAGGTAAGAGACCCCATCCGTACCCACCTTCTCGCACTCAAGAGAGCGAACCTTCGCCAGGTCACTTAGAATGTTCCTACACACCTCTTCCACAGGGAGGACTTTCTGCTGGGTTGAAACTAAACACCGTGCGTTCCATGTGAAGTACCTGATCACTATGCTAACTATAAAAGCTGTGCATGGGTCCCTTCTTCCCAAACCTTTGAATGCTCCATAAGCCCATTCCGCATAGGAAAGGTTGGCTAGCCTAGGCCAGCCAATGAATGCACCCACCCGTTTGTATACCTCTGTATTAAAGGGACACTGAAGCAGGAAGTGCTCCATACTTTCCAGTATGTCGCCACACTCCTCCCGGGGACAACCCCTTTCATCAGAGTTCCTGTACTTCAAGTTGTCACTTACATACAGCTTCCAGTTAAAGCAGCGCCAAGCCAAGTCCCAAAACTTCAAGGGGATCCTTGCCGAATTTAACAACTGTAACCCCTTGTCTAGATCCCGGCTTGGGCAATCCTTAAGGGCCAGGGGCTTCCAGAAGTGGGTCAACAAGACCCTCTCGTCAAGGGATCTCTTTGACTGGGTCTTGATTTCCCTCACTCCCAAACCCCACTGGCGGATCACCTTCAGAATCGGGGTGACATAAGCCGGAAGATATCCGTGAGGTGTACGCAAATCCTTCACTTGCCCTCCTGTCTCCCACTCCTGGAAGAAAGGCCGAAACCAACCCCTGCAAGAGACTACCCACGGAGGAGCCCTCTCTTTCCAGAGGTTTGCCAGGTTGATCTTAACAAAGGTGTTCACAAGGAACACCACTGGGTTGACCATACCCAACCCCCCTAATCTCCTCATACGGTATGTCACCTCTCTCTTGACTAGGTTCAGCCTATTCCCCCATAACAGTTGAAAGAACAGACTGTAAACCCGAGTCCAGAGAGGTTCTGGCAAGACACATACACTGGCCAAATAGATAAGCAAAGGGAGAAGGTAAGTCTTGATCAGGTTCACCCTTTCCCTGAGGGTCAAAGACCAACCCTTCCACTGGTCAACCTTCTGAGCGGCGATCGTGAGCCTGCTGTCCCAATTTTGGGTGGGATAATCCCCATGGCCGAATTGAACGCCTAGGACTTTGGCTGACGACTGGGGCTCTGGGAGGGTGTCCGGGAGACCGAAAGATGGATCACCCCCTCCCAGCCAGAGACTCTCACACTTATCCCGGTTAATCATGGACCCGGAGACTTCCGAGTAGCGTTCTACCTCCGACGTCACGTATTCCGCCCCCCCTCCCGAGGACACGAAAACAGTGACGTCATCGGCATACGCCACCACCCTCAGAGTGGCTTCTGGCTCCTCCAGACTCATCCTGACTCCCGCTAACTGTCCCCGATCAATCCTCCTAATAAAAGGATCAATCGCAAACACGTATAAGAGCGGGCTCAATGGACAACCCTGGCGGACTCCAGACCCAACCTCAAAAGGGCTGCGAGACCAACCGTTCACCAGCGGGAAACTCTCTGCCCCTGCATACAAGATCTTTAGCCAATCGACAAACCCTCCCGGCAGGCCATATTTCAGAAGGACTGCCCAGAGGTACTCGTGGTTAACCCGATCAAAAGCCTTTGCCTGATCTAAAGCCAGCATGTACCCCTTCCAGCTACCCGCCCTACTCTGCTCCACTGCCTCTCGGACACCGAGCACAGCACTAAACGTGCTTCGGCCTGGAACTGAGCAATGTTGGGTCTCCGAAAGGAGCCGGGGTGCAAACTGCACCAACCGTTTAAACAGTATCTTGGCCAGGATCTTTCTGTCCGTATTGAGAAGCGCTATGGGACGCCAATTCTCAATACGGCTCGGATCTTTACCCTTTGATATAAGGATCAGAGCTGACCTCCTCATTGACTTCGGCAGAGCACCCGAGGAAAGGCACTCACTGAATACCTTAGTCAAGAGGGGAACCAAGGAGTCCTTAAAGGTCTTATAAAACTCGGATGTTAAGCCATCGGGGCCTGGCGACTTCTTTAGGGCAAGCCCTTCGATCGCCAGGCTGACTTCCTCTTCTCTGATTTCTTCTATCAAAACGCCAAGAGAGAGGTCTACTCTTGACTCAGGGATGGTTTCAGCCAGGAAAGCCGAAATCCTGTCCCGATTCAGATCCTTCTTCCTCAAGAGGCACGAGTAGAAGGACTTGACGATTTCCAAGATCCCTGATCTGGACCTATCCAGAGATCCCGTACCATCGACCAGTCCCGTCACCAACTTACTTTTCACTGACATCTTACAGTTTCTGTAAGGGTCGGGCGAGCGGTACTTCCCGAAATCCCTCTCAAAAACCAAAGATGTGTGCCTATCGTACTGGCACCTCTTAAGCAAAGATTTCACCATAAAGATATCCTCTCGGCTACCTCCAGTCGAGACCAGTTGTTCGAGTTTCCTCCTCAGACCCTGATACAAGCGGTACCTGTCCAGGGACCTGAGGCTCGAGAGCTGGCGGAAGAACTTTGCCACCCGATCTTTGAATATCTCCCACCACTCAGACTTAGTGTCACAAAGATCCAGCAACTCTACCTGACTCTGAAGGAAGTCCTTAAAGGATTGTCTCACCTCTGCTTCCTCCAGGAGGGCCGAATTTAGCTTCCAATAGCCTCTTCCCATTTGGGGGGATTCTGCAACATTCAAAGAGAACATAATCATACAGTGATCGGAGAATTCCACCTCTACCACCTCTAAAGGTGAAAAGGTAGTCTCCTCCTTTAAATAAAACCTGTCTATTCTAGACCTAATCTGACTACCTCTATAATAAGTGAAACCACCGTGGCCTGGGGTGTGCCTAATGTGGACATCCACCAGGCGAGCCTCGCTAGCTATGCTATTCAGGGATACACTATCATAAGCCAGCCGGTTTCTGGCGCCTCCCCGGTCTTGGGACCTTGTGACTGTATTAAAGTCCCCGCCAAAGACCACCTGCCGACTCGTAAAAATGAAAGGTTTGATCCCCATAAAGAGACGCTTCCGATCCCACCTGGTTTGGGGACCATAGATGTTTATCAGGCGAAGCTCTTGACCCTTCATGAGGACATCTAAAATCAAACACCTCCCCATTTCTAACTCAATCACTCGTCGGCTTTCTACTGGTGCGGTAAAAAGAACCGCCACTCCGCTATACGGCTCAGCCGCAAGAGACCAATATGATGGACCACACCTCCACTCCTTTTTTGCTTTATACACAGCCGCCAAATCTGGCAGCCTGGTCTCTTGCAAAAATAAAATGTCAGCTTCAACCCGGCTGAGAAAATCAAAGGCTGCAAACCTAGCCGCATCCGATTTAATACTGGCGACATTAATGGTCGCCAGCGTCAACGGAGTGAGTGCCGCCATACAGAGTGATTAAGTTAGACGGCCTTCTTCCTTCCCTTCCCCTTCTTGTTCTTCTTCTTACCCCTCTTGGGGCTACCCCCTAAGGTGGCACGATCTCTTTTGAGAGAGACAGTGGTGTCCATCTCATTAGTCACCACCGCTTCCCCCTTCGCACCACCCTTGTCATTCCCATTCCTAGTGTCTGGACCCGCCCCACCTCCCGAGGACCTTGCATCGTCACCGGAGGGAGGCGCGGGCCCTTCCAGAGGCTCCTTCTCTTGCCCCTCCGGCCCCCCACCTTGAACCTCCTCCCCGGAAGAAGAGGAGGCGGAGATCTCATCCAAGGTGAGGTACCGGTTGGAAAGATCCAGGGGAAGAGAGTCAGGATTAGAGAGGTCCAGGGGGGAGCTGGCTTTGCCTTCCACAGGCACTCTAGTCGGGCTAGATCTTTTTTTGGTCAGACGTTTCCTTCTTATTCTTTTAGACTCTGTCTCACTCCCCTCTGTTGCACTCTCGTACCAAGAGGACAGAGTCACCTCGGAACGGTCTAGTCTCCTGAGTTCCTCATTCCCCTCGATATCCCCCAGGGTCTCAGCTCTAGGAGAGGCATTCTCCTGGGAGGGCTCAGGCATCACCCCAGGACGGGGTTCCACCTGCCCCCTCTCCATTTGACGCCTCTCCCTCCGTCTCTGCTGGGACGGGCCGTCTTTTCTCTTCATTGACCCCACTGCCCTGTCGCTTTCGCCAGCACTCGCCCCGGCGGTGGGGGCCTCCCGGCTCGCCTCCGCGCGTGCACGAGCCACGTTGGCGACAGAGCGATGGCAACGACTGAACGGGTGCCCTAGCTCACCACATAGGTTGCATCTAATCTGCCCACAAGATGCAGCTAGATGGCCTTCACCCCCGCACAACGCGCACCTCTGCACTTGGCAGCTGGCGCTGAAGTGCGAAGGGCTGCCGCACTTGTAACACAGGTTAGGCAGATGATGGTATGTGGGAAACCAACCCCCCTGAATGTTTCAACTTAATCTGAAACGTCCAGGCACCCGACCAGATGCCAAACTCATCCAGGTTCTTGCTAGGAAGACCCTGGACGTCCCCGTACCTGCTCAACCAGGTCAAGATGTCAACACAAGAAAGTGACTCGTTACGGGTGAGAACGGTCACCTTCTTGACCTCATTCTGGCGGGTTATCGCTTGCACAAAAAATCCCTGCCAGTCCGGCTGGTCTTTTGCCAGTTCATACCCAGACTAGAAAAGTTCAAGACCCTCTGGCCGGGCAAAACTGACATCAAACTCCCGGGTGCCATACGGATGTATCAGGGCAAAGATGTCACATGCCCTGATGCCCATCCGAAAGAGAAGCTCTGCCACCCTCTTCCTGGTAGGGCACGCTTCATTGCCTCTCCACTTCAGACAGACAACATTCCGCCTGGTTGACCCGGGGCCGGTTGTGGGTGAGGACCAGGTGGTCTCGCCCCCGCCTTGCTCTCGGAAGGCACGCAGGCCATGCCTGTCTATCCAGAAGGATAGATCCACCTGCTGCCCCCCTACTGTAATGGAATTCTCCCCTCTCCTAAGAGCCTCTAGAAGTTGCCGCTGCAAGTTACCGTCACCAGACATTGGTAATGGGGAGGACAATGGGGACCGCCCCTCCCCCCCTGCGCCGGCAACCACACCAGCATAACTTCTGCCAGGCGTAACCGACGCAGGAGGGGCAGCCGGACCGGGCCCACCCCCATCCCCCCCAGACCTATCTACAGCAGGTGCCACTCCAGACCCCTCTGAAGGGGCTACATGAGGCGCACCGGCCACTTGTACAGTGGGCGGCCGACCTCCAACATTCACCCCTCCATCAGGGCCCAGGGCAACACCAACACCACTAGCAAAAACTGTATTTACACAAGTGACCACTTCTTCAGTGGCCACTACCGCACTCTCCCCTCCCCCCACACACACTGCTGGGCCAGAGGGGACCGAGGTCACATTATTTGTTTTGTCCAGCATCTCCTTGCTGGACACATTTTTAACAGTCTTTCCTGATTTTTCAGTCTTTCCTGATTTTTCTGGCCGGCGGGCTGTAGAACCACTGGTCCCAGCCACGCCGGCCTTATCCACTTGACGGACAGTGCAGGAGGGAGGGGCGGTGCGCACCACACTCTCATCAGGACCGCCCCCTCCCTCTCTGCCTACACACACACTGCTCTGAGCTCTTTTCTGGACATCCGAAGCCCCACCCCCTCCACCCCTGACCACTCCCACTGCGCCTCCACTCCCCGCCGAGACGACAATACCAGCGGAAGGGACCGAAGCGGAGCAGACTGGGGCAGAGGAGACTGGAACCCCGGCAAGGACTTGGGCATACAAACTGGCAGGGGCGGAGGCAGCCACCTCGCACCCTCCTCCTGCAACTCCGGATCGGGACACCGCTGTACCCGCGGTCCCACCCCCTCCACCCACAGCCGTCCCCACCACCCCCGCCCCCCCGTCCCCCACCGCCATGCCAAAAGCGGCAGGGGGGGCTGCAGGGCGCACGGGAGTGGCGAAGCAGACCGGGGCAGAGGAGGCAGACCCCAGGACAGGGATCCCGGCAACGACCTCTGCAAGGGGGGCAGTGGCAGCCACACCGCCCCGCCGCACCTCCACCTGGCACTTGTCCAGTGCCCCAGCAGAGGCGGGCGGAGCCATCCGACCACCAACCATGTCCCCCTCGCCGCCCGCCCCGGGAGCCTTCCTGTCTGGCCCCTCCAGCTTTTCCTCACCGCCCCTGTTACCGCAAACAGGGACGGCGTCCTGCGCCATCTTTGCCACGTCTTTCTCCCCACTCCTATGCACCGATCCCACAGCAGAGACCGGGCCAGGGAGGATGGAGGGGTTCGTGCCCTGAGCTGGCTTTTCAGCTGGCCCAGGGCACGCAGGGTGGGTCACATAGACATACCTCACCTCTGGCTTTAATGTCTTTGTCTTTCTCTTCTTTCCCATCGGCTCATCTTCAGGTAATTCGTCACCAAAGCAAATATCCTCACGAATTTTGGGGGACTCCAGGTGGCGTATTTCGGCCATAAGCTGCCCCCCAACTCCGCTGTTCTCACTGTACCCGCCTTCTTCATCAGAACTAGTGGGGGGCAGGCATACCTGCTCTGCGGTGATACCTGTGGTGATGCCAGTTTCCGCAGGCTGCCCCCCCATGTCCGACTCTTCCTCCTCACTAGAGGAGTCATCTTCCTGCTGCTTTTGATTTCCAGCCATTTCATTGAACCTTTCATCGTTCATGAGTTTTTCCTTGAAGGGACCACTGTTATCCAGAATGGCCCCCATTCTTTCCTGCAGCTCTTTAATTACTTCTTTTAAGATTTTTATTTTTCTCGATATTTCTGGCCTGTTTTTTCTGGCTGCTTTGTCCACCTTCCCCCTCTCAAGCTTCAGGTTCTCCCTCACCTTCTTGAGGGTCCTATTCGCTTCCTCGTACTCCCGGAGATAGGCCGTGATCCGGGAGCTGTAAACGGCGATTAGTTCCCGGGGCTTCATGTTGCCCCAGTCAGCCTCAACCGGAACCGTCCCATCCCCAGGAGCACTCCGCGTACCTCTTGGAGGGCTACTGTCCGCCCTCCTGGAACTGCCGGCGATGGACACGGCTTCACCTCCGGGGGCTGCAGGGGCCGCTGCACCACGACTCCTGCTGGATCTTCTGACCCCCGAGGCGGGAGATGGAACTGAGGCCGGTAGCTCACCTCCCCTACCTCCCGCCGGCCTACCCCGGGAAGTAGGATCCTGGGTCTTCAGTCGCTTCATTGCCCAGGACCCCACCACCTCCCTGGGGAGAGAGGCAGGGCCTGGGCTGGGATAGATGGAAAAATCCCTGGAAGCGGCTGGACAATCAGCAGGAGCTCCTCCAAACACGACCACACCCGTCCACTGGCTCCTGCACACACGACCACACCCGTCCACTGACTCCTGCACACTGATGATTACACCCAGTATACAGGACAGGAGAAGTGGTACTGTGCAGTGTATATATATACAGAATAGGAGCAGATACTGAGGATTACACCCAGTATACAGGACAGGAGAAGTGGTACTGTGCAGTGTATATATATATACAGAATAAGAGCAGATACTGAGGAACTCTTTTTTAATTTTATACAAAAATACAAAAACGTTGCCATAAAATTTTCAAAACAAGGTATAAAGTATATACACTTACCCTACTGGCCCAGCTACATGCATACTATCTCATTCATACCTACTAAAAAAAATGGAGAAAATGAAACTTAGCCTAACGTAAACATCCGATCCGGCTGAGCCCCGACTATATACAAATTTATACAAATTAATCAGAACAGAAACTAAATTACAACTTCTTACAATAAAAAATAATAAACATAAAATAATCATAACAGAAATATCAAATAACTCTAATAATTTTTATTTTTATTTTTATTTTTTATTATTATTATTATTTTTTTTTTTTAATTTTAATTAATTTTTTTTTTTTTTTTTACACACATATATGAGAAAACAAACCTATACTAACCCTACCAATCTATCTATCCCATCACCTTCACCCAGGGCCAACCTCCGCCTCTTGTCCCTCCATGAGGCCAGCCCTTCCACCACCACCCACACCCAGCCCCTCGCCTCATGTCCTCCTATGTCCGCATAGTCCAGGGCTGGATGCAGGTCTCCCCACACAAAAATATGAACCCCCCCACCCCATCCCACCCAACCTAACTACACCCCACTTACCCTATCATACAATATATACATCTTATAACAACCATATCAATCTATACAAACCAATGTTAAAATCCACCCGAAGGCCCAAGTTCAGTCATTTGCAAACCTTTCTTCAAGAACTCATCTTAAATACAAAACAAAAACCTAATGTGAAAGCCTCAGCCCAACACCAGGAAAAGTGCTACTGAGGCTAAGGCACATCAAAGGTGAAGCCTCTCCAGAGGTAAGAGACCCCATCCGTACCCACCTTCTCGCACTCAAGAGAGCGAACCTTCGCCAGGTCACCTAGAATGTTCCTACACACCTCTTCCACAGGGAGGACTTTCTGCTGGGTTGAAACTAAACACCGTGCGTTCCATGTGAAGTACCTGATCACTATGCTAACTATAAAAGCTGTGCATGGGTCCCTTCTTCCCAAACCTTTGAATGCTCCATAAGCCCATTCCGCATAGGAGAGGTTGGCTAGCCTAGGCCAGCCAATGGATGCACCCACCCGTTTGTATACCTCTGTATTAAAGGGACACTGAAGCAGGAAGTGCTCCATACTTTCCAGTATGTCGCCACACTCCTCCCGGGGACAACCCCTTTCATCAGAGTTCCTGTACTTCAAGTTGTCCCTTACATACAGCTTCCCGTGAAAGCAGCGCCAAGCCAAGTCCCAAAACTTCAAGGGGATCCTTGCCGAATTTAACAACTGTAACCCCTTGTCTAGATCCCGGCTTGGGCAATCCTTAAGGGCCAGGGGCTTCCAGAAGTGGGTCAACAAGACCCTCTCGTCAAGGGATCTCCTTGACTGGGTCTTGATTTCCCTCACTCCCAAACCCCACTGGCGGATCACCTTCAGAATCGGGGTGACATAAGCCGGAAGATATCCGTGAGGTGTACGCAAATCCTTCACTTGCCCTCCTGTCTCCCACTCCTGGAAGAAAGGCCGAAACCAACCCCTGCAAGAGACTACCCACGGAGGAGCCCTCTCTTTCCAGAGGTTTGCCAGGTTGATCTTAACAAAGGTGTTCACAAGGAACACCACTGGGTTGACCATACCCAACCCCCCTAATCTCCTCGTACGGTATGTCACCTCTCTCTTGACTAGGTTCAGCCTATTCCCCCATAACAGTTGAAAGAACAGACTGTAAACCCGAGTCCAGAGAGGTTCTGGCAAGACACATACACTGGCCAAATAGATAAGCAAAGGGAGAAGGTAAGTCTTGATCAGGTTCACCCTTTCCCTGAGGGTCAAAGACCAACCCTTCCACTGGTCAACCTTCTGAGCGGCGATCGTGAGCCTGCTGTCCCAATTTTGGGTGGGATAATCCCCATGGCCGAATTGAACGCCTAGGACTTTGGCTGACGACTGGGGCTCTGGGAGGGTGTCCGGGAGACCGAAAGATGGATCACCCCCTCCCAGCCAGAGACTCTCACACTTATCCCGGTTAATCATGGACCCGGAGACTTCCGAGTAGCGTTCTACCTCCGACATCACGTATTCCGCCTCCCCTCCCGAGGACACGAAAACAGTGACGTCATCGGCATACGCCACCACCCTCAGAGTGGCTTCTAGCTCCTCCAGACTCATCCTGACTCCCGCTAACGGTCCCCGATCAATCCTCCTAATAAAAGGATCAATCGCAAACACGTATAAGAGCGGGCTCAATGGACAACCCTGGCGGACTCCAGACCCGACCTCAAAAGGGCTGCCAGACCAACCGTTCACCAGCGGGAAACTCTCTGCCCCTGCATACAAGATCTTTAACCAATCGACAAACCCTCCCGGCAGGCCATATTTCAGAAGGACTGCCCAGAGGTACTCGTGGTTAACCCGATCAAAAGCCTTTGCCTGATCTAAAGCCAGCATGTACCCCTTCCAGTTACCCGCCCTACTCTGCTCCACTGCCTCTCGGACACCGAGCACAGCACTAAACGTGCTTCGGCCTGGAACTGAGCAATGTTGGGTCTCCGAAAGGAGCCGGGGCGCAAACTGCACCAACCGTTTAAACAGTATCTTGGCCAGGATCTTTCTGTCCGTATTGAGAAGCGCTATGGGACGCCAATTCTCAATACGGCTCGGATCTTTACCCTTTGATATAAGGATCAGAGCTGACCTCCTCATTGACTTCGGCAGAGTACCTGAGGAAAGGCACTCATTGAATACCTTAGTCAAGAGGGGAACCAAGGAGTCCTTAAAGGTCTTATAAAACTCGGATGTTAAGCCATCCGGGCCTGGCGACTTCTTTAGAGCAAGCCCTTCGATCGCCAGGCTGACTTCCTCTTCTCTGATTTCTTCTATCAAAACGCCAAGAGAGAGGTCTACTCTTGACTCAGGGATGGTTTCAGCCAGGAAAGCCGAAATCCTGTCCCGATTCAGATCCTTCTTCCTCAAGAGGCACGAGTAGAAGGACTTGACGATTTCCAAGATCCCTGATCTGGACCTATCCAGAGATCCCGTACCATCGACCAGTCCCGTCACCAACTTACTTTTCACTGACATCTTACAGTTTCTGTAAGGGTCGGGCGAGCGGTACTTCCCGAAATCCCTCTCAAAAACCAAAGATGTGTGCCTATCGTACTGGCACCTCTTAAGCAAAGATTTCACCCTGGAGATATCCTCTCGGCTACCTCCAGTCGAGACCAGTTGTTCGAGTTTCCTCCTCAGACCCTGATACAAGCGGTACCTGTCCAGGGACCTGAGGCTCGAGAGCTGGCGGAAGAATTTTGCCACCCGATCTTTGAATATCTCCCACCACTCAGACTTAGTGTCACAAAGATCCAGCAACTCTACCTGACTCTGAAGGAAGTCCTTAAAGGATTGTCTCACCTCTGCTTCCTCCAGGAGGGCCGAATTTAGCTTCCAATAGCCTCTTCCCATTTGGGGGGATTCTGCAACATTCAAAGAGAACATAATTAGACAGTGATCGGAGAATTCCACCTCTACCACCTCTAAAGGTGAAAAAGTAGTCTCCTCCTTTAAATAAAACCTGTCTATTCTAGACCTAATCTGACTACCTCTATAATAAGTGAAACCACCGTGGCCTGGGGTGTGCCTAATGTGGACATCCACCAGGCGAGCCTCGCTAGCTATGCTATTCAGGGATACACTATCATAAGCCAGCCGGTTTCTGGCGCCTCCCCGGTCTTGGGACCTTGTGACTGTATTAAAGTCCCCGCCAAAGACCACCTGCCGACTCGTAAAAAGGAAAGGTTTGATCCCCATAAAGAGACGCTTCCGATCCCACCTGGTTTGGGGACCATAGATGTTTATCAGGCGAAGCTCTTGACCCTTCATGAGGACATCTAAAATCAAACACCTCCCCATTTCTAACTCAATCACTCGTCGGCTTTCTACTGGTGCGGTAAAAAGAACCGCCACTCCGCTATACGGCTCAGCCGCAAGAGACCAATATGATGGACCGCACCTCCACTCCTTTTTTGCTTTATACACAGCCGCCAAATCTGGCAGCCTGGTCTCTTGCAAAAATAAAATGTCAGCTTCAACCCGGCTGAGAAAATCAAAGGCTGCAAACCTAGCCGCATCCGATTTAATACTGGCGACATTAATGGTCGCCAGCGTCAACGGAGTGAGTGCCGCCATACAGAGTGATTAAGTTAGACGGCCTTCTTCCTTCCCTTCCCCTTCTTGTTCTTCTTCTTACCCCTCTTGGGGCTACCCCCTAAGGTGGCACGATCTCTTTTGAGAGAGACAGTGGTGTCCATCTCATTAGTCACCACCGCCTCCCCCTTCGCACCACCCTTGTCATTCCCATTCCCAGTGTCTGGACCCGCCCCACCTCCCGAGGACCTTGCATCCTCACCGGAGGGAGGCGCGGGCCCTTCCAGAGGCTCCTTCTCTTGCCCCTCCGGCCCCCCACCTTGAACCTCCTCCCCGGAAGAAGAGGAGGCGGAGATCTCATCCAAGGTGAGGTACCGGTTGGAAAGATCCAGGGGAAGAGAGTCAGGATTAGAGAGGTCCAGGGGGGAGCTGGCTTTGCCTTCCACAGGCACTCTAGTCGGGCTAGATCTTTTTTTGGTCAGACGTTTCCTTCTTATTCTTTTAGACTCTGTCTCACTCCCCTCTGTTGCACTCTCGTAGCAAGAGGACAGAGTCACCTCGGAACGGTCTAGTCTCCTGAGTTCCTCATTCCCCTCGATATCCCCCAGGGTCTCAGCTCTAGGAGAGGCATTCTCTTGGGAGGGCACAGGCATCACCCCAGGACGGGGTTCCACCTGCCCCCTCTCCATCTGACGCCTCTCCCTCCGTCTCTGCTGGGACGGGCCGTCTTTTCTCTTCATCGACCCCACTGCCCTGTCGCCTTCGCCAGCACTCGCCTCGGCGGTGGGGGCCTCCCGGCTCGCCTCCGCGCGTGCACGAGCCACGTTGGCGACAGAGCGAGGGCAACGACTGAACGGGTGCCCTAGCTCACCACACAGGTTGCATCTAATCTGCCCACAAGATGCAGCTAGATGGCCTTCACCCCCGCACAACGCGCACCTCTGCACTTGGCAGCTGGCACTGAAGTGCGAAGGGCTGCCGCACTTGTAACACAGCTTAGGCTGCCCCCTGTAGAACACCATGATCCTATCCCGACCAAGGAAAGCAGATGATGGTATGTGGGAAACCGACCCCCCTGAATGTTTCAACTTAATCTGAAACGTCCAGGCACCCGACCAGATGCCAAACTCATCCAGGTTCTTGCTAGGAAGACCCTGGACGTCCCCGTACCTGCTCAACCAGGTCAAGATGTCAACACAAGAAAGTGACTCGTTACGGGTGAGAACGGTCACCTTCTTGACCTCATTCTGGCGGGTTATCGCTTGCACAAAAAACCCCTGCCAGTCCGGCTGGTCTTTTGCCAGTTCATACCCAGACCAGAAAAGTTCAAGACCCTCTGGCCGGGCAAAACTGACATCAAACTCCCGGGTGCCATACGGATGTATCAGGGCAAAGATGTCACATGCCCTGATGCCCATCCGAAAGAGAAGCTCTGCCACCCTCTTTCTGGTAGGGCACGCTTCATTGCCTCTCCACTTCAGACAGACAACATTCCGCCTGGTTGACCCGGGGCCGGTTGTGGGTGAGGACCAGGTGGTCTCGCCCCCGCCTTGCTCTCGGAAGGCACGCAGGCCATGCCTGTCTATCCAGAAGGATAGATCCACCTGCTGCCCCCCTACTGTAATGGAATTCTCCCCTCTCCTAAGAGCCTCTAGAAGTTGCCGCTGCAAGTTACCGTCACCAGACATTGGTAATGGGGAGGACAATGGGGACCGCCCCTCCCCCCCTGCGCCGGCAACCACACCAGCATAACTTCTGCCAGGCGCAACCAACGCAGGAGGGGCAGCCGGACCGGGCCCACCCCCATCCCCCCAGACCTATCTACAGCAGGTGCCACTCCAGACCCCTCTGAAGGGGCTACATGAGGCGCACCGGCCACTTGTACAGTGGGCGGCCGACCTCCAACATTCACCCCTCCATCAGGGCCCAGGGCAACACCAACACCACTAACAAAAACTGTATTTACACAAGTGACCACTTCTTCAGTGGCCACTACCGCACTCTCCCCTCCCCCCACACACACTGCTGGGCCAGAGGGGACCGAGGTCACATTATTTGTTTTGTCCAGCATCTCCTTGCTGGACACATTTTTAACAGTCTTTTCTGATTTTTCAGTCTTTCCTGATTTTTCGGGCCGGCGGGCTGTAGAACCACTGGTCCCAGCCACGCCGGCCTTATCCACTTGACGGACAGTGCAGGAGGGAGGGGCGGTGCGCACCACACTCTCATCAGGACCGCCCCCTCACTCTCTGCCTACACACACACTGCTCTGAGCTCTTTTCTGGACATCCGAAGCCCCACCCCCTCCACCCCTGACCACTCCCACTGCGCCTCCACTCCCCGCCGCCACGACAATACCAGCGGAAGGGACTGAAGCGGAGCAGACCGGGGCAGAGGAGACCGGAACCCCGGCAGGGATTTGGGCATACAAACTGGGAGGGGCGGAGGCAGCCACCTCGCACCCTCCCCCTGCAACTCCGGATCGGGACACCGCTGTACCCGCGGTCCCACCCCCTCCACCCACAGCCGTCCCCACCACCCCCGCCCCCCTGTCCCCCACCGCCATGCCAAAACCGGCAGGGGGGGCTGCAGGGCGCACGGGAGCGGCGAAGCAGACCGGGGCAGAGGAGGCAGACCCCAGGACAGGGATCCCGGCAACAACCTCTGCAAGGGGGTCAGTGGCAGCCACACCGCCCCGCCGCACCTCCACCCGGCACTTGTCCAGTGCCCCAGCAGAGGCGGGCGGAGCCATCCGACCACCAACCATGTCCCCCTCGCCGCCCGCCCCGGGAGCCTTCCTGTCTGGCCCCTCCAGCTTTTCCTCACCGCCCCTGTTACCGCAAACAGGGACGGCGTCCTGCGCCATCTTTGCCACATCTTTCTCCCCACTCCTATGCACCGATCCCACAGCAGAGACCGGGCCAGGGAGGATGGTGGGGTTCGTGCCCTGAGCTGGCTTTTCAGCTGGCCCAGGGCACGCAGGGTGGGTCACATAGACATACCTCACCTCTGGCTTTAATGTCTTTGCCTTTCTCTTTTTTCCCATCGGCTCATCTTCAGGCAATTCGTCACCAAAACAAATGTCCTCACTAATTTTGGGGGACTCCAGGTGGCGTATCTCGGCCATAAGCTGCCCCCCAACTCTGCTGTTCTCACTGTACCCGCCTTCTTCGTCAGAGCTAGTGGGGGGCAGGCATACCTGCTCTGCGGTGATGCCAGTTTCCGCAGGCTGCCCCCCCATGTCCGACTCTTCCTCCTCACTAGAGGAGTCATCTTCCTGCTGCTTTTGGTTTCCAGCCATTTCATTAAACCTTTGATCGTTCATGAGTTTTTCCTTGAAGGGACCACTGTTATCCAGAATAGCCCCCATTCTTTCCTGCAGCTCTTTAATGACTTCTTTTAAGATTGTTATTTTTCTTGATATTTCTGGCCTGTTTTTTCTGGCCGCTTTGTCCACCTTCCCCCTCTCAAGCTTCAGGTTCTCCCTCACCTTCTTGAGGGTCCTATTCGCTTCCTCGTACTCCCGGAGATAGGCTGTGATCCGGGAGCTGTAAACGGCGATTAGTTCCCGGGACTTCATGTTGCCCCAGTCAGCCTGAACCGGAACCGTCCCATCCCCAGGAGCACTCCGCGTACCTCTTGGAGGGCTACTGTCCGCCCTCCTGGAACTGCCGGCGATGGACACGGCTTCACCTCCGGGGGCTGCAGGGGCCGCTGCACCACGACTCCTGCTGGATCTTCTGACCCCCGAGGCGGGAGATGGAACTGAGGCCGGTAGCTCACCTCCCCTACCTCCCGCCGGCCTACCCCGGGAAGCAGGATCCTGGGTCTTCAGTCGCTTCATTGCCCAGGACCCCACCACCTCCCTGGGGAGAGAGGCAGGGCCTGGGCTGGGATAGATGGAAAAATCCCTGGAAGCGGCTGGAAAGCGCCTGACTGTATAGGGAGGGTGCTTAGGGACTGATGGTCCTCCCCCCCCCCTTTTCCCCTTTGGGGCATTTAGGAATCTGGCCCCGTCTCAGTAATGGTTAAGTAGGTTGCAGATTAGGGTCATTGAGGGTTAATCCCTGGGGAACCTCCTTAGACAGGATGGGGGCGGTGCAGGAAATCCTGAAGGTCACATATACATCATCTCTGTCCTGGTCACTTCCACTTGCAAGAGGAAGTGACCAGGACAGAGATGATGTATATGTGACCTTCAGGATTTCCTGCACCGCCCCCATCCTGTCTAAGGAGGTTCCCCAGTGATAAACCCTCAATGACCCTAATCTGCAACCTACTTAACCATTACTGAGACGGGGCCAGATTCCTAAATGCCCCAAAGGGGAAAAGGGGGGGGGGAGGACCATCAGTCCCTAAGCACCCTCCCTCTTGCAAGTGGAAGCAGATTGGTATGGACATACCCCTTTGCTCTGTCCATACCAGGAGTCCACAGGTGGTTCTGCCCTTTTGAGCTTCTCCCTGGTGAGTTACATGAGGAGGGGAGGGTTAGCTGTGCTCTGTTAGAGCAGCTTGAGCTCTACCCTGCCATCCTCCTCCCCTGTGCCTGCTTCTGGGGCTTTGTGCAGCTGCTGCTGCGGTATACATGCAGCTCCAGCGCTTCAGCGAAGGTCCGGTGGTCTGCTCGCCGTTCCTCCTAACCCCCCCCCCGACTTTTATTATCCCCCAGCTTCCCGCGTGTGTGGGCCGTTTCTTTCGACCCATCCTGTGATGTCTGTGGTGCTGCGCTGTGTCAACGCCCCCCCCCCCCCCTTCCTAGCTTCTGTTCCATGGCGTTAGGGCTAAGCAAGCCGGGCGGGATTGTTGGTCTCCCCGGTAATGTAGGGCAATATGGGGTCCTCACCCCCCCCCCTGCTGCTTTGGACGGCCTCCTTTAGCTCCCATGGCGCAAGCTAGGTCGCTTCGCCTAACCCCCGCCCCTCTTCCCCTGAAGCGTTTACCGGGTCCCGTACCGGGCACCGCTGGGCAGGCGAGTTTTCATATGTTGTGCTTGTTTTAGCTTCCCCCAGTCTCCTGTCCAGTATTATAGATTAACCTCTCGTGCTTGCCATGTCCGATTTCGGTGCACCTATGCCTATAGCTTCTAAGGGGTATTCCTACTGTCCCAGCTTTGCGATCAGAGCCCCTTCCGTACAATGAGGCTCTCTGGGTCTTATTTGCAGCCATTATGGCGACACCCCCCCCTCCTTCCTCCCCTTCACGCAGGCACAGGTGCGGTTTTTTCTTCCCTTAGGTTGCTTGGAGGCATGGCCGTAATGGATTCCACATGCGCCAGTCCTGTCGCCGTTCCTGGGTTTCAGGGAGAAATGGGCGCTCCAGATCCTCAGGTGGCGCTTATCATCGTCTTTAGGACGGATGTCAGGCGCATCGGAGGAGTCTGGTTATACAATCACCGTATCGAGGCTGTTGCCTGACCGTCACTCCAGGGCTCGGCCTGGTCGCTGCAGCCCGTACCCGCTCCTTTGGAGGTTCCGTCCCTCTCTGTGACTGGTGAGTACTGCGGGGAGGATGGTTCTTGTGCAGAGTTAGAATCACGGGTAGAGGCGGTGTCCCTGCCTTAATAAATGAAAAATTTAAAATACAAAAAAACAATCTCGATAGTCGTTTAATGGCTTCAGGGTGGATTTACAGAGTCTGTAGGTTACCCGCACATATTTTCCTGGAAATTGGGCAACTCAGGTGCAGCCCTGAGCAATGGGATATCATTAGCATATATGGAGGTTTTTTCTGGCTATACGTTTTAAAAAAAAAAAAATAAAAAAAAAATAAATAAATTACTAACCGAATTAATATATTATAGGCATTAAAATATATAAATGAATAACAATGGGTATTATAAAAAAAAATAAAAAAAAAAATAATGGAACTGAGTATATATATATATCTAGGTATTATAAAAAATAAAAAAAAAATTAAAATAAAACGTGATTAAAAAGAATGAAATGATACTAATAATAAATGATTTAACAATGTAATTTTATGGATAATAAAAAAAAAAAAAAAAAAATATGGAATATACATATTACGATAAAGGTATAAAAAAAAAAAAAAAAAAAGAATAAATACATATATAAATAACTAAACAGGTTTGATCGATATATATATTTATTTTGTATGTCTATATTCTCCTGCATGAGAAGCCTTGCTTCTATCTTGTGTTTTGTTTATTGGCTTTTCAGCATGGAGTGTAGTATTTAAAAAATAAAATAAAATAAAATAAAAGTAGTACTGCCTGTTATGCTCCTATCTGCGGGCACTAGGCCCTGTGTGTATATAAAAAAATAAAAAAATAAAAAAAAATAATATATATATATATATATATATATAAGCGTTTTATTTGGCCTTTCAACAATGACATACAGGACATGGTTAGTACATATATACGGAGGCGAGACGCAGTAGTAGTAATCCCTCTAGCATTCAGCTTTATACCCCGTGGCTATGGACCTTCTTTTAATGTAAATGGTTGTGAGTTCATATCATCACAGCCGCAAATACGGTTTTCTTTCTGCAGTCTACGGTACGGGTCACCGGCCCAAGGTTCCGTTGGTATGGTTTATACCGGGCACTTCGGCTGAGCTTCTAGCATGTCTGTGCAGGCGGGCAGCTTGGTGGTGATGCACTTTCCACATGTCTGTGCAGGCGGGCAGCTTGGTGGTGATGCACTCGCCTCATGTCTGTGCAGGCGGGCAGCTTGGTGGTGATGCACTTTCCGCATGTCCAGTGTTATAGGAGTTACAGTGCGGTGGGATCCAGTAGGGTCGAATCCAGGTGAGATGTACACGATGTTAGCAGTTCATGAGACTTTCTTCTAGTCCAGCTGGGTTGGTTGCCGTGAGGGTGGTATTAGTATACTGGTGCCGCATGGTTTGTACGAAGCAGGGCTGCCCCTTGTTGAGTGGATATGGCGGAATCAGTAGTCGCAGGTATAACTAGATGGTAAGCCAGTAGCGGATAACCAGGTCCGTTCGTAGACATCGCTCAGGGGGAGCATTGATATAACACCATTCATGGAGTTACACTGTTAAACTGCAGCCTTTCATTCCCCGTTCGGATCTATGTTGTGATGCGGGTCAGACACACTGACGGGTCCTCTTGACAGGACTTCACAGGTCGGCATGGTGACCCTCCAAGCATTATTTGCATGTATCGTTTCATTGTATGGTAGGCGATACCGGCATAGTTAGGGAGTATTTAGTTTGGATAGTCACGTCCCGTCTCCTTCAGCCTTCTGTTCTGGCTGATTGATATTTTCTCCAAGGTGTTTGTCTCTTCATTCAAGGCCGCACTGCGCGGGGGGTTGTTATTCCAGAATTTTTGTATGGGGTAATAGTACTCGGGATTGGGGTCCGTCTATACCTGTCGATCCAGTTAATATATAGGGGTGTGTACCTCCCCTCCGCCTGGTTTCGATCCGGCTGGTCGGTTCGTTTGGTATTCTGTAATGACTTCACGCATGGTGGGGCTCCAATTGTTTTTCCCTTTAGGTTAGGTTTTCCCCAGGCGGTTTGACAATTTGTGGGTGATTTGGGCCGGCGCTCGGGGCGCCCGGGGGTGTGTGTACCCGGACTGGTTTGTTCGGGTACGGTAAAATAAAATAAATCTGGTTGCATTTATTATCTATGCCAGTCTGCATAGGCACAACCCTGTTCTCTATATAGAGCTTTGAGGATACAATTCTGATTACTCCTACTGGGACACAGCTTTTATCATCTCCACTGGGACTCACCCATATGATATGGGCTTATTACACTGGGACTTTAATTGTGAGAAACATCTAGGTCTCCAGGAAAATCGAGTATTCATCGATTAAGGATATTGTTTTGTTAGTTGCTTTTTAATTTTATGCATGTATCTTACCTTCTCCAGAGCCAGGGGTGGCTCTCTTCGTCCAGAGCACCTAGCGTGATCACTCAGTGAGCCATCCGTTACTCTTTCCAAGTGCACTATGGTTTGACAATTTACCTTGGTTTTAAAAAAAAAAAAAAAAAAAAAAAAATATAATAATAATAATAACAAAAAAGAAAATACTGTTTGGATGAAATATAACTATTCTGTGTCTAGTTGTGCGATCCTCTTTTGCGTGTTGTGGCTCGGGCTAATTGTTTTTTCTTTCAGATTTGGGGCGTTTAGCGGTTCGATGGCTGGCTTTCGTATACCTTCTGTGCGGTGCGGAGAGAGGAACAGAGGCTGGTGGGCGCTCTTTGGTTTTTCGAGAGGTGGAAGTCTTTTGGACAAGGATCCTGGAATTCTGGTGGTCATAACTCCATCCAGAGGTGGTTGGTATAGAGTTCCGCCGGAGGCGCGGTGATGCTGGTGACCCGCGCTGTGGTAATGCGCCTTTGTCTATTCCAGAGCTCTGGACCTCATGTGTCCTGACATATGATTATCCCTTTCTCACCCACCTCCTCAGGCAGAGTGTCCCATAGTCTCACTGCTCTTACCGTAAATAATCCTCTTCTATGTTGTGAAAATACATTCTTACCTCCAGACACAGAGAATGTTCCCCTTGTCACAGTCCTGGGGATAAATAGATGAGGGGAGTGATCTCTGTACTGACCCCTGATATATTTATACACAGTTATTAGATCTCGCCTTAGTCGTCTTTTTTCTACAGTGAATAAACCTTATTTTGCCAATCTTCCAGGGTACTGTAGTTGCCCCATTCCAGTCATTACTTTAGTTGCCCTCCTCTGAGCCCAGAGCTGTACACAGTACTCCATGTGTGGTCTGGCTAGTGATTTGAAAAGTGGTTGGACTATGCTCTCATCACGGGCCTTATTGGCCTTGGTTTTTAATGGGACCTGATGGTGTCTTCCTTTTGGGTGTTAATTTGGACAATTCCTTTTCTGGCCTGTACGTGAGCTAAAACAGACTCGGTTATGCTGGGTGGTGGTCGGAGCCCCGTTGGGAGAACGGGCCTCCTCCGTGGCGGCATTTGAGTACAGCGGAGATATGGTGGTTGCAGATGGAGTAACTGCCCGCTGGGAGTCCAGCGGTTGGCAGACAGCTCGGATGATTACGGTTTAACTTGCCCGCTGGGAGTCCAGCCTTTGGCATACCGTTCCGATATTATGGTTTATTAAGGTTTGCCGCTTTAATAAAGAAGCTGTGGCCGATCACCATCCAGCAATAAAGTGATACAGTTGTCGTGTCTTTTGTTATGGGTCAAGGTTGGGTAAAGGGGCCAAGGGTGAGTTAAAGGTGGTATCCCCTCCCCCTGTTACCCTGGATACCAGCAGTCTGGAAAGCGCCTGACTGTATAGGGAGGGTGCTTAGGGACTGATGGTCCTCCCCCCCCCCCTTTTCCCCTTTGGGGCATTTAGGAATCTGGCCCCGTCTCAGTAATGGTTAAGTAGGTTGCAGATTAGGGTCATTGAGGGTTTATCACTGGGGAACCTCCTTAGACAGGATGGGGGCGGTGCAGGAAATCCTGAAGGTCACATATACATCATCTCTGTCCTGGTCACTTCCTCTTGCAAGTGGAAGCAGATTGGCCCTCCCTCCCTCCCTTTGCGGTTATTCTTGGGAGGCGGATCGAAGTGAACGGTTCTGTTCAGTTATGGATACTTGGTTATTCTGTTTTGTTTTTCTATTTTTAAGAGACCCTGCTGGGAGTCCAGCGGTTTTGGATGTTGCTCCGATGATTACGGCTTTGGAGAAGCTGCGAATTTTGGTCGAGTTTATCAATAAAGTGAAAAAAATAAAATAAAATAAGAAGTCACAGCTGGCGGCATTTGAGTACAGCGGAGATATGGTGGTTGCAGATGGAGTAACTGCCCGCTGGGAGTCCAGCGGTTGGCAGACAGCTCGGATGATTACGGTTTAACTTGCCCGCTGGGAGTCCAGCCTTTGGCATACCGTTCCGATATTATGGTTTATTAAGGTTTGCCGCTTTAATAAAGAAGCTGTGGCCGATCACCATCCAGCAATAAAGTGATACAGTTGTCGTGTCTTTTGTTATGGGTCAAGGTTGGGTAAAGGGGCCAAGGGTGAGTTAAAGGTGGTATCCCCTCCCCCTGTTACCCTGGATACCAGCAGTCTGGACAATCAGCAGGAGCTCCTCCAAACACGACCACACCCGTCCACTGACTCCTGCACACACGACCACACCCGTCCACTGACTCCTGCACACACGACCACACCCGTCCACTGGCTCCTGCACACACGACCACACCCGTCCACTGGCTCCTGCACACTGATGATTACACCCAGTATACAGGACAGGAGAAGTGGTACTGTGCAGTGTATATATATATACAGAATAAGAGCAGATACTGAGGATTACACCCGGTATACAGGAGAAGTGGTACTGTGCAGTGTATATATATACAGAATAAGAGCAGATACCGAGGATTACACCCAGTATACAGGAGAGGAGAAGTGGTACTGTGCAGTGTGTATATATACAGAATAAGAGCAGATACTGAGGATTACATATAGTATACAGGACAGGAGAAGTGGTACTGTGCAGTGTCCATATATACAGAATAAGAGCAGATACTGAGGATTACACCCAGTATACAGGACAGGAGAAGTGGTACTGTGCAGTGTATATATATACAGAATAAGAGCAGACACTGAGGATTACACCCAGTATACAGGACAGGAGAAGTGGTACTGTGCAGTGTATATATACAGAATAAGAGCAGATACTGAGGATTACACCCAGTATACAGAACAGGAGAAGTGGTACTGTGCTCTGACTATATGCATAGTTTTCCCCAGGGTGTTATGTGCAGCTCAGGTCACAGGTCAGATGCTCTCAGGGTTCTGGGTGTGCTACCTCTCATTGTCCAGCAGGTGTCAGCAGTGCAGCTTCTCGTTCTGTTTTTCTTCTCTCACCCATGTTTTTAGTTGAAGGGAGAGGTTTCTTTTAATTTTATTTGAGTTTTCTGTAGTTTTTACTGTTAGGAAATCTCTTTTTATGTATTATCTGCATTTCCTGTGGTTAGATTATCAGAGACTGGTTTGCTGAGTAATTCACTGCCTTGCAAAAGTATTCACCCCCCTTGACTTTTGTATTTTGGTGCCTCACAATCTGGAATTTACATGTATTGTCCTAAAGTCCATACTTTGTAGAGCCCCTTTTGCGCCAATCACAGCTCCAAGTCTCTTCGGATAAGTCTCTATGAGCAGTCGCCACATCTTACCGCTGGGATTGTTGCCCGTTCCTCCTTGCAGAACGGCTCCAGCTCCTTCAGGTCGGATGTTTGTGCTTGTGAACAGCAATCTTTACGTCTGACCACGGATCTTCTATTGGATTGAGATCTGGGCTGTGACTCGGCCGTTCCAACACATTTACATGTCTCCCCTTAAACCCCTCAAGTGTTGCTTTAGCCGTGTGTTTGGGGTCATTGTCCTGCTGGAAGGTGAGCCTCCGTCCTGGCCTCAGATCACGCACAGAGTGGGACAGGTTCTGCTGAAGGATATCCCTGTATTTAGCACCGTCCATCTTTCCCTCAGCTCTGACCAGTTTCCCAGTCTCCCCAGCATGATGCTGCCACCACCAGGTCTCACTGTGGGGATGGTGCTCTTTGGGTGATGTGTTGTGTTGGGTTTGCCCCAGACATAGTATTTTCTTTGATGGCCGAAAAGAACAGTTTTAGTCTTCTCAGACCAGAGCCCCTTCCTCCATACATTTTGGGAGTCTCCCACAGGCCTTTTCACAACTTCACAACGCGCCTTTTTGTTTTAGCTGACAGTAATGGCTTTCTTCTGGCCACTCTGCCATAAAGCCCAAGCCATGGAGCGTACGGCTGATTGTCGTCCTATGTACAGATCCTCCAGTCTCTGCTGTGGAATTCTGCAGCTCCTCCAGGGTCACCTGAGGTCTCTGTGCTGCCTCTCGGATTAATACCTCCTTGCCCGGTCCATGAGTTTTGGTGAACGGCCGTCTCTTGGCAGGTTTGCTGTGGTGCCATGTTCTTTCCATCTGGTTATGATAGATTTGATGGAGCTCCTGGGGATCATCACAGATTTGGATATTTTTTATAACCTAACCCTGACTTGTACTTCTCCACAACATTGTCTCTTACTTGTTTGGAGAGTTCCTCGGCCTTCATGGCAGTGTTCGGTTAGTGATGCCTCTTGCTTAGGTGTTGCAGCCTCTGGTGTGTATATGTAATGACAGATCATGTGACACTTAGATTGCACACAGGTGACATCATGTCACTAATTATGTGACTTCTGAAGGTAATTGGTTGCACCAGAGCTTTTTATGGGCTTCCTAACAAAGGGGGTGAATACATACGCACAGGACAATTTCTGTCTTCTATTTCTAAACAATAGTTTTATTTATATATTTTCTCATTTCTCTCACTGAATTAGACTATTGGGTTCTGATCCATCACATAGAATTCAGATTAACAAAACATTGAACTTAAGGCTGTAATGTAACAAAATACAAAAAAAGTCAAGGGGTGAATACTTTTGCAAGGCACTGTATATTTGCGGTTCCAGGCTTATGAGGTGAATTGTAACCTGATGTCTCAGCCTAGGGGTCAAAGCCATTGTGAGCGGTGGGCGATGCGTAGTGGGTACCCACACTCAGCACCTGTAGGTCATACTTGCAATGTGTTTATGGAAGGGAAGCCACTATGATTAGTCCCCTCAATCGTTTATGAACTCCCTGGTACGAGTGGTCTGCCGGCAGGTGGTCACCACAGGAAACAATATGGCTTCCTGCTAATTACTATCATCTGAGCAACCAACAACACGAGGAAAGTGCTGAACAACCAGAAGGACAGTGGAAAGAGGAAAAGTGCCCCAGCGAGGGATCATTCATTGTGTTTTTTTTATACTTTTTAGTGCTTCCCACAGCTGAAGGTTTATTACATTGTATTCAATCGAGTTGAATCCTCTGTAACCAAAAGCCCTGGACCAGTGCCCTGTCAAGGGGGTGGGGCAGTCTGCCCCGGGTACCAGCTATCAAAGGGGTGCTGGATGCAAAGAGCGCTTCCATCAATACAGATGGAAGCGCTGATTGATAAGAGCGCAGAGCAGCTGGTGGTCCTTTCACTTACTCACCGCTCAGCTCCCCGCACTACTGGCCTCCTCCAGCCCTGCAGTCACAGATCGCACTGCCACACCGTGTAGGAGGAGCCTGAGAATCTACCTGTGCTCCTACCACACAACGCCACAACGTGATCTGTGCCAGCACGGGGGCACTGGAGGGGATCATCAGGAACGGAGAGTAGCTACTGTGGAGGCGGCACGGACAGGGCATTACTACTGTAAAGTGGGCACAGAGAAGGCATTACTGCTGTGAATGGGGCACAGAGAAGGCATTACTACTGTGAAGGGGGGCACAGAGAAGGCATTACTACTGTGTAGGGGGCACAATGTGGGCATTACTACTATAAAGGAGGCACAGACAGGGTATCACTACTGTTAGGGAGACACGGACAAGGCATTACTACTGAGTAGGGGGCACAGACGGGGCATTACTACTGAGTAGGGGGCACAGACAGGGAATAACTACTGTGAAGGGGGCACAGAGGGCATAACTACTGTGAAGGGGGCACAGAGAGTGCATTATTACTATGTAGGGGGCACAGACAGGGCATAACTACTGTGAAGGGGGCACAGAGAGTGCATTACTACTATGTAGGGGGCACAGAGTGCATTACTACTGTGAAGGGGGCACAGAGAGGGCATTACTACTGTCTAGGGGGCATAGACAGGGCATTACTGTGAAGGGGGCACAGAGGGCATAACTACTGTGAAGGGGGAACAGAGGGCATAACTACTGTGAAGGGGGAACAGAGGGCATAACTACTGTGAAGGGGGCACAGAGGGTGCATTACTACTATGTAGGGGGCACAGACAGGGCATTACTACTTTGAAGGTGGCACAGACAGGGCATTACTACTTTGAAGGTGGCACAATGTGGGGATTTCTACTGTGAAGAGGGCACATATCTAGGCATTACTACTGTGAAAATGGCACAGAGGACATAACTACTATGAAGGGAGAAGAGAGAGGGCATTAAGACTGTGCAGGGGCATAGAGAGGGCTTTACTACTGTAAAGGTGGCATAGAGAGGACATTAATAATGTGAAGGGGCATAGACAGGGAATTACTGCTGTAAAGGGGGCACATACAGAGCATTACTACTATGAAGGAGGCACAGAGAGGGCATACCTACTGTCTAGGGGGCATAGACAGGGCATTACTGTGAAGGGGGCACAGAGGGCATAACTACTGTGAAGGGGGAACAGAGGGCATAACTACTGTGAAGGGGGAACAGAGGGCATAACTACTGTGAAGGGGGAACAGAGGGCATAACTACTGTGAAGGGGGAACAGAGGGCATAACTACTGTGAAGGGGGAACAGAGGGCATAACTACTGTATAGAGGTCATTACTACTGTGTAGAGGGCATTACTAATGTAAAGGTGCACAGACAGGACATTACTACTGTAAAGGGGGCACAGACAGGACATTACTACTGTTATGCAGGCACAGACAGAGCATTACTACTGTGAAGGAGGTACAGAGAGGGCATTACTACTGTGTAGGGGGCACAGACAGGGTATAACTACTGTGAAGGGGGCACAAAGGGCATAACTACTGTGAATTGAATGGGGGACAGAGGGCATTGCTACTGTATAGGAGGCACAGAGAGGGCATTACTAATGTAAAGGGGCACAGAGAGGGCATTAATACTGTGTAGGGGACACAGACAGGGCATTACTACTGTAAAGGAGGTATAGGAAGGGCATTACTACTGTTATAGAGGCACAGACAGGGCATTACTACTGTGTAGGGAACACAGAGGGTATAACTACTGTGAAGGGGGCACAGAGAGGGCATTACTACTGTGTAGGGGGCACAGAGAGGGCATTACTACTGTGAAGAGGCACAGACAGGGCATTGCTTCTGTAAATGGGGCACCGACAGAGCATTACTACTGTGAAGGAGGCACAGACAGGGCATGACTACTGTGGAGGGGGCACAGAGAGGGCATTACTACTCTGTAGGGGACACAGAGAGGGCATTACTACTCTGTAGGGGTCACAGAGAGGGCATTACTACTGTAAAGGAGGCATAGACAGGGCATTATTACTGTTATGGAGGCACAGACAGGGCATTACTCTTGTGTAGGGGGCACAGAGAGGGCATTACTACTGTAAAATAGGCATAACAACTGTTATGGGGCACAGAGAAGACATTATTATGTCACCGCCAGATCTCTGAGAAGTTCTGACAGACGTTCTTCAGTACCTCTTGCATGATGTTCTTTTGTTTTGGTTTCGTTTTGTCATCTCTTCTCCCTCTCCCAGCTGTCATCTACTAGCAGTGATCGCCTCCCTTTATATTCCCTCCCATACTGCCTCACTTTGCGGTTTATACTACTTCCTGGATTGTGCTCACTGCTAGATGCTGCAACTGCTGGTTCCTCAGATAAGTCTATTCCTTTATTTGTGTTTTCCTGTTGGCTTGATTCTAGGTGACCCTGACTCCCTCCGTATTGAGTGCAGGGAGCCGGTGGTCGTGTCCCCTCACTATTATAGGGTTTTCAGGTGTCACTCAGTCTAGGTACGAGGGCATGCAATTTTCTATCATAAAGATCTTTGCATGGGCTGAGCAGTCAGGGAGAGCTCTAGGGCTTTTATTGGGCTCACCCTTCCTTCCTTAGGCCTCATGCACACGACTGTTGTGTGCATCCGTGTCCGTTGTTCCGTCTTCTGTGATTTTCTGCGGACCCATTGACTTTCAATGGGTCCGTTCAAAACTCGGAAAATGCACCGTTGTTCATCCGCGTCAGTGATCCGTGTTTCCTGTCCGTCAAAAAAATATGACCTGTCCTATTTTTTGGACGGACAACGGTTCACGGACCCATTCAAGTCAATGGGACCGTGAAAAAACACGGATGCACACAAGATTGACATCCGCGTCCGTGATCCGTGGCCGTAGGCTACTTTCACACAGACGGATCCGCAGATCCTGGTATAGTAAGGACCAGCACTCGCTTCAGTAATAATTTCAAATAGATTTAATGGTCACATACAAATGATAAGTGACGCGTGCGTTTCGGCTACTGTGAGCCTTTGTCAAAACATAGTGTGTACAAGTTACAGACAATTTAAATAGACCGCGATAGAGCAGGAAATGACATCAGGTTACCATGGCAACATTGTAAACAAAGGACACAACAATGCAGAGATAGTGATAGAACAGGTGGATGAGCAGCTGACATTAATTGCTTGATAGGGCACCAGGCTAGGCACTGCTGTAAGCTGTGAATCATATAATGCTGGGGATGTAATATAACATGCTGGATGCTAGTTATTATAACAAACTAATTCAGAGAAAAAAGAGCATAATTAATTCACAGTACACCATGCTTTACACTGCCACATTTTGCTAAACCTTGTTATATGATGCAAAATACTGAATGCAGCGGTGCTGCTATTATGCGTGGTAAACTTACGCTCTGATCAAGCACTGAATGATATATTTCCAAAGATATAATATAACATGCTGGATGCTAGTTACTATAGCAAACTAATTCAAAAGAAAAAAGAGGAAAAAGAACATAATTAATGCACAGTACACCATGCTTTACACTGCCACATTTTGCTAAACCTTGTGATATAATGCAAAATACTGAATGCAGCGGTGCTGCTATTATGCGTGGTACACTTACGCCCTGATCAAGCACTAAATGATATAGATTGGAGTCAAGTTCTCTGTGGAAGAAAGAAAGAGGGAACATGTTGAGAGAGTCACTGCACAATAAAGTTTATAAAAAACTGTTTAAGTCATAATCACGATTTAATCCCTTTGGTTCTAGGGTTTGGAGGCGATGGATCCAGAAGGCTTCTCTTTTTTTGAGCATTTTACACCTGTCTCCTCCTCTCCTGGGCAGTGATACGTGCTCTATAATCTGGAAGCGTAGCTGGGAAATGGCATGTCGGTGTTCCTCAAAATGATGTGGGATGGGGAGTAGTAAATTTTTCTTTCTAATAGTAGATTTGTGTTTACAGAAACGGTCTTTCATCCTCATGGAGGTCTCACCGACATACACAAGACCACAGGGACACTTCAGGAGATAGACAACGAAATTACTATTACAAGTAAAGAAGCCATTTATTTTAAATTTTTCCCCTGTGTATGGGTGGGTGAAGTGTTCCCCTTTAATGACACTAGAGCAGTGTATACATTGAAGGCATGGGTATGTCCCATTCTTGGGTGTTGAGAGGGTGGCCTGGCGCTGGGTATGTCTGTCACTACCTACATCAGCCGTCTGCATAAAAGCTTTTTCAGAGCTGAGTTTTCACTTCATGAAAACTCAGATCGGACAGTATATTCTAACACAGAGGCGTTCCCATAGTGATGGGGACGCTTCAAGTTAGAATATACTACGAACTGTGTACATGTCTGCCCCCTGCTGCCTGGCAGCACCCGATCTCTTACAGGGGGCTGTGATCCACACAATTAACCCCTCAGGTGCCGCACCTGAAGGGTTAATTGTGCGTATCATAGCCCCCTGTAAGAGATCAGGTGCTGCCAGGCAGGAGGGGGCAGACCCCTCTCCCTCCCCTGTATTACATTCAATGGTGGCCAGTGTGTAGCCCCCCCTCCCTCCCTCCCCTGTATCAAATTCATTGGTGGCCAGTGCAGCACCCCTCCCTTCTTCCCCAGTATTATATTCATTGGTGGCCAGTGCGGCCCCCCTCCCTTTCTCCCCAGTATTATATTCATTGGTGGCCAGTATGGCCTCCCCTCTCCCCCCCTAATTAAAATCACCCCCCCTCATCATTGGTGGCCAGTGCGGCCTCCCCTCTCCCCCCCCCCTAATTAAAATCACCCCCCCCCATCATTGGTGGCCAGTGCGGCCTCCCCTCTCCCCCCCCTAATTAAAATCACCTTCCCCCATCATTGGTGGCAGCGGAGAGTTCCGATCGGAGTCCCAGTTTAATCTCTAGGGCTCCGATCGGTTACCATGGCAGCCAAGACGCTACTGCAGTCCTGGCTGCCATGGTTACTTAGCAATAGAAGCATTATACTTACCTGCGATGTCTGTGACCGGCTGGGCGCTCCTCCTACTGGTAAGTGAAAGGTCTGTGCTATAAGCAATGCGCCGCACAGACCTGTCACTTACCAGTAGGAGGAGCGCCCGGCCGGTCACAGACATCGCAGGTAAGTATAATGCTTCTAATGCTGAGTAACCATGGCAGCCAGGACTGCAGTAGTGTCTTGGCTGCCATGGTAACCGATTGGAGCCCCAGCGATTAAACTGGGACTCCGATCGCAACTCTCCGCTGCCACCAATGATGGAGGAAGGTGATTTTAATTAGGAGGGGGAGGGGGGGCCCACTGGCCACCAATGATGGGGGGGTGATTTTAATTAGGGGGGGGGGGGAGGGGAGGCCGCACTGGCCACCAATGATGGGGGGGTGATTTTAATTAGGGGGGGGAGAGGGGAGGCTGCACTGGCCACCAATGAATATAATACTGGGGAGGGAGGGGGGTCTGCCCCCTGCTGCCTTGCAGCACCTGATCTCTTACAGAGGGCTATGATACTCACAATTAACCCCTCAGGTGCGGCACCTGAGGGGTTAATTGTGCGGATCACAGCCCCCTGTAAGAGATCGGGTGTTGCCAGGCAGCAGGGGGCAGTTATTACACAGTTCTCAGTATCTTCTAACTTGAAGCTTCCCCATCACTATGAGAACGCCTCTGTGTTAGAATATACTGTCGGATCTGAGTTTCACGATCTAACTCAAATCCGATGGTATATTCTAACAGAGGCGTTCCCATGGTGATGGGGACGCTTCAAGTTAAAATATACCATCGGATTGGAGAAAACTCTGATCTGATGGTATAATAGGGACTCCTGACTTTACATTGAAAGTCAATGGGGGACGGATCCATTTGCAATTGCACCATATTGTGTCAACGTCAAACGGATCCGTCCCCATTAACTTGCATTGTAAGTCAGGACGAATCCGTTTGGGTCCGCATGGCCAGGCGGACACCAAAACGACTTTTTCCTTCATGTCCGTGGATCCTCCAAAAATCAAGGAAGACCCAAGGAAGAAAAAACGGACACGGATCACGGAACTACGGAACCCGTTTTTGCGGACCGCAAAAAAAAACGGTCATGTGCATGAGGCCTTAGTTTGGGATCAGGGGCGTACATAAAAATCACTGGGCCCCATAGCAGGAATCTAAATTGGGCCCCCATTCCCCTTTTATAGCCCCTTCTTTTGTTCCATGAACTATTCTTGCTGCTGCGTTTTTTAATTTATGCCATCAGGGCCGGATTGGGATTACAAAACAGCCCTGGCACACAAAAGAGGTATAATAGATGCAGTGTGTACAGGTATATAGTATATTCCCTAGTGTTCTGATATGTGAGGTACAGGGTATAATATATGCAGTGTGTACAGGTATATAGTATATACAGCAGTGTACTGATATGTGAGGTACGAGGTATAATAGATACAGTGTGTACAGATATATAGTATATACAGCAGTGTACTGATATGTGAGGTATGAGGTATAATAGATGCAGTGTGTACAGGTATATAGTATATACAGCAGTGTACTGATATGTGAGGTATGAGGTATAATAGATGCGGTGTGTACAGATATATAGTATATACA
Organism: Bufo bufo; assembly: GCF_905171765.1. NCBI lineage: Eukaryota > Metazoa > Chordata > Amphibia > Anura > Bufonidae > Bufo > Bufo bufo. Next base: position 2,640,181 of record NC_053394.1, on the reverse strand, counting down.
GCAGTGTACTGATATGTGAGGTATAATAGATGCAGTGAGTACAGATATATAGTATATACAGCAGTGTACTGATATGTGAGGTACGAGGTATAATAGATGCAGTGTGTACAGATATATAGTATATACAGCAGTGTACTGATATGTGAGGTACGAGGTATAATAGATGCAGTGTGTACAGATATATAGTATATACAGCAGTGTACTGATATGTGAGGTATGAGGTATAATAGATGCAGTGTGTACAGGTATATAGTATATACAGCAGTGTACTGATATGTGAGGTATGAGGTATAATAGATGCGGTGTGTACAGATATATAGTATATACAGCAGTGTACTGATATGTGAGGTATAATAGATGCAGTGAGTACAGATATATAGTATATACAGCAGTGTACTGATATGTGAGGTACGAGGTATAATAGATGGTGTGTACAGATATATAGTATATACAGCAGTGTACTGATATGTGAGCTATGAGGTATAATAGATGCAGTGTGTACAGATATATAGTATATACAGCAGTGTACTGATATGTGAGGTATAATAGATGCAGTGAGTACAGATATATAGTATATACAGCAGTGTACTGATATGTGAGGTACGAGGTATAATAGATGCAGTGTGTACAGATATATAGTGTATACAGCAGTGTACTGATATGTGAGGTACGAGGTATAATAGATGCAGTGTGTACAGATATATAGTGTATACAGCAGTGTACTGATATGTGAGGTACGAGGTATAATAGATGCAGTGTGTACAGATATATAGTATATACAGCAGTGTACTGATATGTGAGGTACGAGGTATAATAGATGCAGTGTGTACAGATATATAGTATATACAGCAGTGTACTGATATGTGAGGTACGAGGTATAATAGATGCAGTGTGTACAGATATATAGTGTATACAGCAGTGTACTGATATGTGAGGTACGAGGTATAATAGATGCAGTGTGTACAGATATATAGTATATACAGCAGTGTACTGATATGTGAGGTATGAGGTATAATAGATGCAGTGTGTACAGATATATAGTATATACAGCAGTGTACTGATATGTGAGGTATGAGGTATAATAGATGCAGTGTGTACAGATATGTATAGCAGGCTGGATTCCCAGCCTGCATTTGTGGGAGGGGCATAGGGTATTTAGCCGGCACACGCCCTCCCTCTGGTGTCGGCATTGCGCAGTGCTTCTCGTATTACGGCGACGTCATTCGAGTGTGACTTCCGGTTCCGGCTAGACTGACGAGGCAGAAGCTGCGGCGGTACGCTTCTCCCGGGCGGCGGTCCTTTGTGGTGAGTTACTCCGGGCTGCTTCGCTGCCGCACTCCATCTCCGGCCGCCCACCTCCGGCTCCGCTTCCCCCACCGACGCGTCTCCTCTGCTGCGCTCCCCTGGCCGCGCCATCTGACTCCGTTCGGCCGCGGCCTTCGCGCCCGGTCTGGGGGAGCCCGCATTCCTGGCGTGGCCGGCGGGGGAGCGGTGCAGCAGGAGACGGGACGCTCGGTGCTGTTCGCTCAGGCAGCGCTGGGGCAAGATTTCGCTGGGGCGCCCCGAAACTGGCTGCATCACGTTCCCCGCGTCCAGTCTCCTCCACAGCACGCCATTTCTCTCAGTATCGCATCGCGGGGGGTCCCGCGCGTCTCCCCCTCCCCCCGGGCTGATTGCTTCTCCTTGTTCAGGCCTCGGGGGGGCGGCAGACGGGGACGCGGGGACACTATTCCACGACTTCCCCGATGCGTTCCACGGTGGAACGCATCGGCATGCACAATTCCGCCCATCTCCCGGAGCTCCACCACTTCCCCGGTGCGTTCCCCGGTGGAACGCATCGGCGTTCACACCTCGCTTCAGTCATGAGGAAGCCTCCCATATTCCCAAACTTTCCGGCGCTCCACCGTGGGGGCCCCCAGGGGGAACCCCATCCGCCATATCCTGGGCTCCAATATGGAAGGCATACCACGCCCACTCCTGGTTCCTTGACCACATGTTCATTCCTCACATGTATTCAATGAAGTGTCACATGAGAAGCCCAGAATAAGCTTGGGCAGGCACGTTGCGGGGATGCCGTGGCCGGGCGGCTCGGTCTTGCGGTGCGGCCGGGCGTTCCGGGAGCAGCCGCGCGTGCCGGTTGCTAGGCACACCGCGGTTCCGCCCCTGAAAAAAATAAAAATAAATGTCTGCTCAGATATGTTCCGTTTTCTTTCACCTGTTTTCTATTTTACCTGGCCGCCATGTTTTTCCTTCCAAGGATGTCCAGGTGGTCTTCTTTTCCTGTCTTGCATTAATATGGTTCTCTCCGTGTCCTGTAGCCTGATACGTTCAGGTTCCTTTTCGGGGTCTCGCCCGATACGTCCAGGCTCACTGCCTGTCCAATCACCTGATACGTTCAGGTTCGGTTGCCTGATACGTCCAGGGTTTTGCTTTCATCATGTCCTCCCACCTGATCCGTTCTAGTGTCTTTTCCGATGTGTCCAGGATTGGCTCCACGTCCTCCTGCCTGATACGTTCAGAATGTTCTTTGTGCCTTCGGCCTGATACGTTCAGGTTTCTATTTTCGTGTCTGTTGGCCTGATACGTCCAGGTTTTCGTTTTTCATGTCCGTCTACCTGATACGTTCAGGTTTCCATCTTCGTCACTGTCTGCCTGATACGTTCAGGTTTTCCGTTGTCGTGTCTATCTGCCTGATACGTTAAGGTTTTCTGCTTCTGGTTTTTCTGCCTGATACGTTCAGGCCCTCGTCTTGTCCTCTTGCTGGTCAAGCCTTCAGCATGTCCTCCCTCATGTTACGTTTGGTTCATGTCCCGTCTGGTCCTGTTTGTGACTTTTTCTTTTCAGGGTCATTTCTTGGGCTCACCTTCTCATTCTACGTCATTTTCTCTCTTACTGTCCTGTTGCATCTTTCTCCTTCCCCAGGTGTACCTATCACGGTCAGTCCAGGCTTCTTTATCTGTCACGCTTGGGGCCTGTTACTCGCCATTGCCATCACGCACGGGTCATGTCTCCTCACTGCCTGCCACACTGGTCAACTCCATGCTGGCAGCCAGTTGGGGCCTCGTTTCCAGACGCGTCTCGGCTCTCGGTTTGTTCAGGGCCCGGCATATTCATTCACTTGTTCACGTCAGGTCCTTTTCCTCACTACCTGACACGCTCAGGCCGCTCGGTTTCGTGTTTTCTTTCAGGTTGTCCTCCCATCGCCTGATATCGTTCAGGATTTCTTGCGTTTCGGCCTGCCACCTTCAGGGTTCGTTTTCTTCCTGTTTCATCATCACGTAAGTTTCGTCTTGTCAGCATATGTTGGGGTACATCTCCCCGCAGGTACCAGTAAAAATTTCTTCCTCACTTACCAATCCCAGATTCGCAGGGTGTGAAGTTCACTCTCTCCACGGACATTTCCGAGTTTTTGTTCGATTCCAGGTTTCCTAACTTTTTTCCATCCTAAACTTTCTGAGGCTCCAGGGTCCGGTCTTCTTCGTGCAACATGTCTCACGTCTCGGATATTGAGGACTCACTGTCCATCCCTGAGTCAGCGGTCTCGGAGGCAGCCAGCCGCGCGTCTTACAGGCATTGGACCATCCCCAGGATGCTCGCTGAACTAAAGAAGAAAGGGATCCGCCATTCGGCATCTGCACGAAAGGCAGAACTATATCATCTGCTCTTCCCTGAATCTCCCAGGACTCCCGAACCACCCGGAGCCTCCGAAGATCTGGTCTCCATGTCGACCATTCAGCTGTCCCTGACCCAACTCCATGCGACCATCAACAACATGGCGTCTTCGATGTCACACATCGACTCCAGGCTCCAGGCCGTCGAGAGCAAGATATCTACGCCTCCTCCTCCGCCAGAGGCCGAAGCCGTGCCTTCTACTTCCCAGGCCAACGTCCCAGGTATAGGTCTGGCCTCTCCCGACATCGCCCCAGCGTTCTTCGTTTCAGAGAACATCAGGCGGGATATCCTGGCGGGAAAGGATATCAATTTGGGCGCCATCCTAATCTCCACCCATGATACGGTCGAAAACCGGACAATCGCCTGCGGTGATGTGTCGGTGGTGCTGAGGTCTAGAGACGTCCGCCTCAACAAGAAGCTGTCCATCCCCGAATTCATGCTGACCTTCAGCCTGTACCGGGACATAGTGTGCTCCATTCATCCCCACCGCAGGGTAGAATTGGACACATACATGTACAAGGTCACCGAGCTGGGTTACAGATATGGCGGTACCGCCTTCTTTGAGTACCACCGGTCTTTCTCTGCCAAAGCTGCAGCGGCTTTCCTCCAGCACCAGCATGTCACCAACTGGGCAGTGTTGGACATGGAGATTTTTTGCAGGCACTTCGCCGGGCAAAAATCCCCAGCCTGTGCCGGTTGCCAATCAGTCCTCCATGCTTCTGATTGGTGCCCCCATGTCACCAACCCATCTCCTGCCAGGCCAACGTCCAGCTCAGAGGCGCAGAAACCCAACCCCGCCACGGACAAACTCGGCCGTCCCATCACCTTCTTAGGGAAGAATCAGCTCTGTAACAACTTCAACCTGGGTTTTTGCAGTTATGATAAATGCAAGGCTTTGCACATCTGCGCCATCTGTTTCAGGGCCCATCCTCAGTCCTCCTGCTCCCAACGCACGGCAAAATGCTCCTGACTAGGCGGGGTCAACGTTGACCTGTTACTCTCCCTCCTCCAACAGCATCATGACCCCAGTTTTGTCCAGTTTCTCACACAGGGTTTCTTGGAGGGTTTCCATACCGGGCTAGTCACCCTTCCGCAGGTCACTCATGAGTGCCCCAACCTCCTCTCTTCTCTGGCGGATCCCGGGGCGGTGGACGCTCTGTTGGAGGCGGAGTTGCAGAAGGGCTTCATGATCGGTCCTTTTGCGGAATCCCCTTTCCCTCTCTACCGGGTCAGCCCCATAGGTCTGGTGTCCAAAAAAATCTTCTAATAAAAAAAGATTAATTTATGACTTGTCTGCTCCTCATGCATCCAGCACCCCCAGCCTGAATTCCCTGGTCCCGTCGGACGAGTTCTCTATGCAGTACTCGTCCCTGGACGAGGCCGTGGAGCTCATTTTACAGGTCGGGGCAGGAGCTTGGTTGTCAAAGGCAGACATTGCCGATGCCTTCAAGTTGCTGCCTATCCTGCCTCACCTGTGGAAGTTCTACGGCATCAAATGGAGGGCAAAATATTACTTTGCCACCCGCTTGACGTTCGGGTCAAAGAGCAGTCCCTGGCTCTTTGACCAGTTCGCCCAAGCGCTTCATTGGCTCTTGGTCAATCATGCCTACTGTCCGAGGGTCATCCATTATCTGGACGACTTCTTGCTCATCGAGCAGGCCGAACACGCCCCGGACAGGTTGGACAGCCTCCTCGGCCTGTTCAGCCGTCTAAACGTTCCGGTGGCTTCAGCTAAGGTTGAGGGCCCCTCCAGGGTAATCACCTTTCTGGGCATCACCCTGAACACAATCAGAATGGAGGCCAGCCTCCCCCTGGACAAATTAAACAGGTTAAAGGACTCTGTGGCCAGGCTCGTGGGCACCCGCTCGGTGTCAAGGTTGGAACTCCAGTCTTTATTGGGGTCCTTCAACTTTGCCGCCAGGATCATGCCCCAGGGCAGGTCTTTCACCGCCGGCCTGCTCAGACTCCTCCCAGCAGCCTCAGATCAGCATGCCCTCATCCACCTCGGACGCGACGCGCTGGCAGATCTGGCCATGTGGTCATTGTTTTTGTCCAGCTGGAATGGCATCTCCCTCTTCGTTCCTCAGTGGAACGAGGCCTCTCCCTTGGTGTTCTCCGATGCTCCTGCTTCCCTCGGTTTCGGGGCCATCTGCGGGGATCAATGGTTTGCAGGTCCTTGGCCCGCGCAGGTCTCCTCAGACCAGGAGGCTGCCAGGTCCTCCCCCCTGCTCGAGGTCTACCCCATCGTCGCAGCCGCTCTTGTCTGGGGACAGTCATGGAGTAACAGGCCAGTGGGCTTCATGACTGACAACCAGGCGGTTGTTGACATCCTCGCCAGGGGTATGTCCAGCTCCCCCAAGGTCATGCGTCTGGTTCGCAGGCTCACCTGGCTGTCCCTTCAAAGCAACTTCCGCATCATTTGCAGGCACATAGAGGGCAGGAAAAATACCGCAGCTGATGCTCTGTCCCGTTTAAACTTTAATTTGTTTTTCCAGGTCATGCCGGGAGCTCGGAGAGTCGGGATCAACCCTCCGGGGTTCGAAGCCCTGATCATGGACTAGAGGAGTACGTTTCCGCAGCCCACGGTCTCATCCGCGAGTCTCTCTCGGCTAATTCTGCCCGGAACTATTTAACAGGGTGGAACGCCTTCAGGCGGTTTGCCCACCTTCACCCCAGGGGGGACAGAGTCTCCTTCGTCCTGGCCTTCCTGGCGTACTGCCACAAGGAGCTCCATCTGTCCCACAACACCATCAGACTTTATTTAGCGGGCATCCAGCACCACCACATGATCAGTCATCCCAGTCATACCTCCTTCTTTTCCTCCCAGGCGGTCAAGGCGGTTTTGAGGGGCATTCAGAAGCTCTCTTCCCCTGCCATTCCCACCAGACAACCAGTCACAGGGGAATTATTCCAAAAAAATTTTGCCGCCCTAGATGGTAATCCCTTTGGCCCTTTCAGAAGTTTGATCCTCAAAGCCGCTCTCTACCTCAGCTTCTATGGGTTTCTCAGGCCGGGGGAATTCTGCTGCACCTCAGCCCGGAATCCAGGGCCAGTTATCAGCCAGCTCCATCATAGTTTAGACCACTTCACCTTCTCTCTTCCTTCCTCCAAAACCTCCCAAGTCGGTCCACCGGTACAGATCGAATACTTTAAGTCGTTCAATCCTTGGTGCCCAGTGTCCGTGTTCAATCAGCTGCTCTCCACTCTCCATGACAGAACTCCCGATAGCCCCCTACTGCCATTTCCCGTGCTGTCACTGACATCCGCGCAGTTCATCAGGCACATTCGTTCCATAGCTTCGGGTCTGGGGTTCCACGCTGCTTCCATTTCCGGACACTCCTTCCGAATCGGGGCCGCATCGGCAGCCTCCAAACATGGCGTCCCCGCTCACGTCATACGGAAGATGGGACGATGGCAATCTTCCTGTTTTTCCCATTACATCCCTCATCCACGGGTCGAGATTGCCAAAGCTTTTTCCAGTCTGGTTTTGTAATCTCCAAATAATAAACTGCCTAAAATTCATGTTTTGCCCCCTTTTTTGGCTACCCGCGTCACGTGGCTAAAGGCACACCACTAGCCAAGTTAGGTCCTACCGTGTCCAGTGCACACCCTCTTCCCAACACTCCCCCCGGAGCCTTGACCACAAGTATAGCAGGCTGGATTCCCAGCCTGCATTTGTGGGAGGGGCATAGGGTATTTAGCCGGCACACGCCCTCCCTCTGGTGTCGGCATCGCGCAGTGCCCCACCCGACCCTCCCTCTTTTCCAGCTTCACTCAGCTCAGACTCCCTGGGTTAGCCCCCTTTTTTGGCTACCCGCGTCACGTGGCTAAAGGCACGCCACTAGCCAAGTTAGGTCCTACCGTGTCCAGTGCACACCCTCTTCCCAACACTCCCCCCGGAGCCTTGACCACAAATAGTATATACAGCAGTGTATGGATATGTGAGGTACGAGGTATAATAGATGCAGTGTGTACAGATATATAGTATATACAGCAGTGTACTGATATGTGAGGTACGAGGTATAATAGATGCAGTGTGTACAGATATATAGTATATACAGCAGTGTACTGATATGTGAGGTATGAGGTATAATTGATGCAGTGTACAGATATATAGTATATACAGCAGTGTACTGATATGTGAGGTACGGGGTATAATAGATGAGGTGTGTACAGATATATAGTATATACAGCAGTGTACTGATATGTGAGGTATGAGGTATAATAGATGCAGTGTGTACAGATATATAGTATATACAGCAGTGTACTGATATGTGAGGTACGAGGTATAATAGATGCAGTGTGTACAGATATATAGTATATACAGCAGTGTACTGATATGTGAGGTATGAGGTATAATAGATGCAGTGTGTACAGGTATATAGTATATACAGCAGTGTACTGATATGTGAGGTATGAGGTATAATAGATGCAGTGTACAGATATATAGTATATACAGCAGTGTACTGATATGTGAGGTACGAGGTATAATAGATGCAGTGTGTACAGATATATAGTATATACAGCAGTGTACTGATATGTGAGGTATGAGGTATAATAGATGCAGTGTACAGATATATAGTATATACAGCAGTGTACTGATATGTGGGGTACGAGGTATAATAGATGCAGTGTGTACAGATATATAGTATATACAGCAGTGTACTGATATGTGAGGTACAAGGTATAATAGATGCAGTGTGTACAGGTATATAGTATATACAGCAGTGTACTGATATGTGAGGTACGAGGTATAATAGATGGTGTGTACAGGTATATAGTATATACAGCAGTGTACTGATATGTGAGGTATAAGGTATAATAGATGCAGTGTGTACAGATATATAGTATATACAGCAGTGTACTGATATGTGAGGTACGAGGTATAATAGATGCAGTGTACAGATATATAGTATATACAGCAGTGTACTGATATGTGAGGTATGAGGTATAATAGATGCAGTGTGTACAGATATATAGTATATACAGCAGTGTACTGATATGTGAGGTACGAGGTATAATAGATGCAGTGTACAGATATATAGTATATACAGCAGTGTACTGATAGGTGAGGTATGAGGTATAATAGATGCAGTGTGTACAGATATATAGTATATACAGCAGTGTACTGATATCTGAGGTACGAGGTATAATAGATGCAGTGTGTACAGATATATAGTATATACAGCAGTGTACTGATATGTGAGGTATGAGGTATAATAGATGCAGTGTGTACAGATATATAGTATATACAGCAGTGTACTGATATGTGAGGTACGAGGTATAATAGAAGCAGTGTGTACAGATATATAGTATATACAGCAGTGTACTGATATGTGAGGTACGAGGTATAATAGATGCAGTGTGCACAGATATATAGTATATACAGCAGTGTACTGATATGTGAGGTACGAGGTATAATAGATGAGGTGTGTACAGATATATAGTATATACAGCAGTGTACTGATATGTGAGGTACGAGGTATAATAGATGCAGTGTGTACAGATATATAGTATATACAGCAGTGTACTGATATGTGAGGTATGAGGTATAATAGATGCAGTGTGTACAGGTATATAGTATATACAGCAGTGTACTGATATGTGAGGTATAATAGATGAGGTGTGTACAGATATATAGTATATACAGCAGTGTACTGATATGTGAGGTACGAGGTATAATAGATGCAGTATGTACAGATATATAGTATATACAGCAGTGTACTGATATGTGCGGTATGAGGTATAATAGATGCAGTGTGTACAGATATATAGTATATACAGCAGTGTACTGATATGTGAGGTACGAGGTATAATAGATGCAGTGTACAGATATATAGTATATACAGCAGTGTACTGATATGTGAGGTATGAGGTATAATAGATGCAGTGTGTACAGATATATAGTATATACAGCAGTGTACTGATATGTGAGGTATAAGGTATAATAGATGCAGTGTACAGATATATAGTATATACAGCAGTGTACTGATATGTGAGGTATAAGGTATAATAGATGCAGTGTACAGATATATAGTATATACAGCAGTGTACTGATATGTGAGGTACGAGGTATAATAGATGCAGTGTACAGATATATAGTATATACAGCAGTGTACTGATAGGTGAGGTATGAGGTATAATAGATGCAGTGTGTACAGATATATAGTATATACAGCAGTGTACTGATATGTGAGGTACGAGGTATAATAGATGCAGTGTGTACAGATATATAGTATATACAGCAGTGTACTGATATCTGAGGTACGAGGTATAATAGATGCAGTGTGTACAGATATATAGTATATACAGCAGTGTACTGATATGTGAGGTATAAGGTATAATAGATGCAGTGTGTACAGATATATAGTATATACAGCAGTGTACTGATATGTGAGGTACGAGGTATAATAGAAGCAGTGTGTACAGATATATAGTATATACAGCAGTGTACTGATATGTGAGGTACGAGGTATAATAGATGCAGTGTGCACAGATATATAGTATATACAGCAGTGTACTGATATGTGAGGTACGAGGTATAATAGATGAGGTGTGTACAGATATATAGTATATACAGCAGTGTACTGATATGTGAGGTACGAGGTATAATAGATGCAGTGTGTACAGATATATAGTATATACAGCAGTGTACTGATATGTGAGGTATGAGGTATAATAGATGCAGTGTGTACAGGTATATAGTATATACAGCAGTGTACTGATATGTGAGGTATAATAGATGAGGTGTGTACAGATATATAGTATATACAGCAGTGTACTGATATGTGAGGTACGAGGTATAATAGATGCAGTATGTACAGATATATAGTATATACAGCAGTGTACTGATATGTGCGGTATGAGGTATAATAGATGCAGTGTACACAGATATATAGTATATACAGCAGTGTACTGATATGTGAGGTATGAGGTATAATAGATGCAGTGTGTACAGATATATAGTATATACAGCAGAGTACTGATATGTGAGGTATGAGGTATAATAGATGCAGTGTGTACAGATATATAGTATATACAGCAGTGTACTGATATATGAGGTATGAGGTATAATAGATGCAGTGTGTACAGATATATAGTATATACAGCAGTGTACTGATATGTGAGGTATGAGGTATAATAGATGCAGTGTGTACAGATATATAGTATATACAGCAGTCTACTGATAGGTGAGGTATGAGGTATAATAGATACAGTGTGTACAGATATATAGTATATACAGCAGTGTACTGATATGTGAGGTACGAGGTATAATAGATGCAGTGTGCACAGATATATAGTATATACAGCAGTGTACTGATATGTGAGGTACGAGGTATAATAGATGCAGTGTGTACAGATATATAGTATATACAGCAGTGTACTGATATGTGAGGTACGAGGTATAATAGATGTAGTGTGTACAGATATATAGTATATACAGCAGTGTACTGATATGTGAGGTACGAGGTATAATAGATGCAGTGTGTACAGATATATAGTATATACAGCAGTGTACTGATATGTGAGGTACGAGGTATAATAGATGCAGTCTGTACAGATATATAGTATATACAGCAGTGCACTGATATGTGAGGTACGAGGTATAATAGATGCAGTGTGTACAGATATATAGTATATACAGCAGTGTACTGATATGTGAGGTACGAGGTATAATAGATGCAGTGTGTACAGATATATAGTATATACAGCAGTGTACTGATATGTGAGGTACGAGGTATAATAGATGCAGTCTGTACAGATATATAGTATATACAGCAGTGCACTGATATGTGAGGTATGAGGTATAATAGATGCAGTGTGTACAGATATACCTCATACCTCACATATCAGTACACTGCTGTATATACTATATATCTGTACACACTGCATCTATTATACCCTGTACCTCACATATCAGAACACTAGGGAATATACTATATATCTGTATACACCTCATCTATTATACCTCACATATCAGTACACTGCTGTATATACTATATATCTGTACACACTGCATCTATTATACCTTGTACCTCACATATCAGTGCACTGCAGTATATTGATGTGAGACATAGAAGGTATAATGCTACAGATGCAGTGTTTATAGAAATATGTGGTCAGTTATACATTATAGTCACTGTGAGGTACATGAGGTAGTGGTCACTGTAACTGTCTGAAGTATTATACATGAGTGAGCAATGAGTAAAAACAGGGCATGGAGGAGGGGGGGGGGGGTAAATGATGAAAAGTGGAGGACCTCCTCTTACCACTCCATTCCAGTCTGTATGGATCAATGCAGAGCTGCTTGTGAACTTCTAATACTTGCTGTTAGGGGTTGAAGGACCTGTGATGATGTCATCACAGGTCCTGGCAGATGTACCTTTGAAACCTAGGAACTACACCATTTTTGGTGCAGTTCCTTTGCTAGATTCTGCAGGATCCGTGATGTTGAAGATGATGTCATCACAGGTCCTGGCAGATGCACTGTTCTAACCTGGGAACTACACTTTACACTGTGCAGTTCCCTTACAGGACCTCTGATGACATCATCAAAGGTCCATTAGCTTTAGAAAGATAAACAGGAGCAATTAGGGGGCGGGGCCTCTCCTCCACTTCGGGCCCCTCTTCCTCACGGGCCCCATAGCAGCTGCGTGGTCTGCCTATATGGTAGGTATGCCACTGTTTGGGATCAAGTCAGTCAGATCTTTATTTGTGACTTCTAGTTTTCTGCAACACCATCCGTGACATATTACTGAGGGTGGACAATAAGGGCATAACTACTGTGGGGGGCTCAATGAGAGCATAACTACTGTGGGGGCACAATGAGAGCATGACTAGTGTGAAGAGGGCACATATCTGGGCATAACTACTGTAAAGCAGGCACTGAGGGCATAACTACTGTGAAGGGGGCACAGAGAGGGCATTGATACTGTGTAGGGGGCACAGACAGGGTATTACTACTGTAAAAGGCATTAAAACTGTTAAGGGGACACAATGTGGCATTACTACTGTGAAGGGGGCTCGGACAAGACATTTCTTCTCTAAAGGGTGCACAGACAGGACATTACTACTGTGAAGAGGGCACATATCTGGGCATTACTACTGTGAAGGGGACAGAGAAGGCATAACTACTGTGAAGGGGACACAGAGAGGGCATTACTACGGCAAATGTGGCATAGACAGGGCATTACTACTGTGTAAGTGGCACAAACAGGGCAATACTAATGTGAAGGCATACAGACAGGGCATTACTACTGTGTAGGGGGCACAGACAGGGCATTACTAAAGTGTAGGGGGCACAGACAGGGCATTACTAATGTGTAGGGGGCACAGACAGGGCATTACTACTGTAAAATGGTCACAGACAGGACATTACTACTGTGAAGGGGGCACAGAAAAGACATTTCTTCTGTAAAGGGTGCACAGACAGGACATTACTACTGTGAAGGGGGCACAGACAAGACATTTCTTCTCTAAAGGGTGCACAAACAGGACATTACTACTGTGAAGATAGCACAGACAGGGCATTGCTACTGTGAAGGGGGCATAGATAGGTCAATACTACTGTGTAGGGGCACAGACAGGACATTACTACTGTGTAGGGGCACAGACAGGACATTACTACTGTGAAGTAGCAGAGGGAGAGCATTACCACTGTGAAGGGGCAGAAATACTGCAATGGGGGAACAAAGAGTGCATTACAACTGTGGGGGGGACACAATGAGGACATACCTACTGTGGGGGGCACAATGAGAGCATAACTAGTGTGGGGGGCACAGTAAGAGCAAAACTACTCCGGGGGCACAATGAAAGCACAACTACTCTGAGGGGGGGGGGGCAAAATGAGGGCATAAAAGCTGTAGGGGGAACAATGAGGGCATATGTACACTGATGGGAGCATAGAGAGGGCATAACTATTGTGAAGTGGCATAAAAACTGTTATGGGGGCACATATAGGGCATATTTACTGTGAGGGGGCACAGTGAGGACTTAATTACTGTGTGGGGGGGGGCACAATTAAGACATAACTACTGTGGGGGACACAATGTGGCCATAAGTACTGTGAGGGGTCAGAATGTTGGCATTACTACTGTGAAGATGGCATATCTAGCCATAACTACTGTGAAGGGGCACATATCTGGGCATAACTACTGTGAGGGGGCACATATCTGGGCATAACTACTGTGAGGGGGCACATGTCTGGGCATAACTACTGTGAAGGGGCACATATCTGGGCATAACTACTGTGAAGGGGCACATATATGGGCATAACTACTGTGAGGGACACATATCTGGACATAACTACTGTGAAGGGGTACATATCTTGACATAACTACTGTGAGGGGTGTGGGGTTTCACTCTGGTAGATAGGGTAAGCGGGTGCAGTAGAGAGGCAAAATACAAGTTCTTAACTCAAAACTTCAATGTTTATTCACACTTGAGGCAATTGCACAAAACAGCAGTAACTTTGCAGTCTTGGTGTTAATTCACACACAACGGAAAGTTCATATAGCACAAGTCACCTTGCTGGCAGTTCTGCCTCCGGTAGTCCAGGCTTTAGGGGGCCTGTCTCCCTTACAGACGGGTCTCAGCCCTCCAGCACAGCACAAAGCCTCAGATCCCAAAAACAGAGACATCTCTGCTAAGCCCAGCTGCCTATTTAAAGACAGCCAGGTGCTGCCAAAACCCGGACCGGCACTTAATCTCCGGTCCGGTATTTGACCTCACCTGCCTGGAAACCAGCCCAGCCGCACATGCTGGGAGGAAAATACCTGCCTTTCCAGACACAAGCCCTCAGTGTGTCACAGGGGGCACATATCTGGACATAACTACTGTGAGGGGGCACATATCTAACAAAACCTACAGTGAGGGGCACATCTGGGTATAACTACTGTGAGGGGGCACATATCTGGCCATAACTACAGTAAGGGGGCACATATCTGACCATAACTACTGTGATAGGCACATATCTGACCATAACTACTGTGATGGGCACATATCTGGGCATAACTACTGTGAGGGGGCACATATATGACCATAACTACTGTGAGGGGGCACATATCTGACCATAACTACTGTGAGGGGCACATATCTGGGTATAACTACTGTGAGGGGCACATATCTGACTATAACTACTGTGAGGGGGCACATATCTGGCCATAACTACTGTGAGGGGGCACATATCTGGGTATAACTACTGTGAGGGGGCACATATGTGCCCCTAACAGTAGTTATGGCCAGATATGTGCCCCCTCACAGTAGTTATGACCAGATATGTGCCCCCTCACAGTAGTTATACCCAGATATTTGCCCCCTCACAGTAGTTTAGGCCAGATATGTGCCCCCTCACAGTAGTTATGGCCAGATATGTGCCCCCTCACAGTAGTTATAACCAGATAAGTGCCCACTCACAGTAGTTTAGGCCAGATATGTGCCCCCTCACAGAAGTTATGGACAGATATGTGCCCCCTCAAAGTAGTTATGGCCAGATATGTGCCCCCTCACAGTAGTTATACCCAGATATGTGGCCCCTCTCAGTAGTTATGGCCAGATATGTGCCCCCCTCACTGTAGTTATGACCAGATATGTGCCCCCTCACAGTAGTTATAGCCAGATATGTGGCCCCTCTCAGTAGTTATGTCCAGATATGTGCCCCTGACAGTAGTTATGGCCAGATATGTGCCCCTCAAAGTAGTTACACCCATGTGTGCCCCTCACAGTAGTTATGGCCAGATATGTGCCCCTCACAGTAGTTATACCCAGATATGTGCCCTCTCACAGTAGTTATGGCCAGGTATGTGCCCCCTCACAGTAGTTATGGTCAGATATGTGCCCCCTCACAGTAGTTATACCCAGATATGTGCCCCATCACAGCAGTTATGGCCAGATATGTGCCCCTCACAGTAGTTATACCCAGATATGTGCCCTCTCACAGTATTTATGCCCAGATATGTGCCCCCTCACAGTAGTTATGACCAGATATGTGCCCCTTAAAGTAGTTATACCCAGATATGTGCCCCTTAAATTAGTTATAGCCAGATATGTGCCCCTCACAGTAGTTATGGCCAGATATGTGCCCCCTCATAGTAGTTATGGCCAGATATGTGCCCCCTCACAGTAGTTATGGCCAGATATGTGCCCATCACAGTAGTTATACCCAGATATGTGCCCCATCACAGTAGTTATAGCCAGGTCTGTGCCACCTCACAGTAGTTAAGGTCAAATATGAGCCCCCTCACAGTAGTTATACCCAAATATGTGCCCCTCACAGTAGTTATACCCAGATATCTGGGTATAACTACTGTGAGGGGGCACACATCTGACCATAACTACTGTGAGGGGGCACATATCTGGGTATAACTACTGTGAGGGGGCATATATCTGGTTATAACAACTGTGAGGGGCACATATCTGGGTATAACTACTGTGAGGGAGCACATATCTGGCCATAACTACTGTGAGGGGCACATATCTGGCCATAACTACTGTGAGGGGACTCATATCTGGCCATAACTACTGTGAGGGGGCACATATCTGGCCATAACTACTGTGAGGGGGCGCATATCTGGGCATAACTATTGTGAGAGGCCACATATCTGGCCATAACTACTGTGAGGGGGCACATATCTGGCCATAACTACTGTGAGGGGACACATATCTGGCCATAACTACTGTGAGGGGGCATATATCTGGCCATAACTACTGTGAGGGGGCACATATCTGGCCATAACTACTGTGAGGGGGCACATATCTGGCCATAACTACTGTGAGGGGGCGCATATCTGGGCATAACTATTGTGAGAGGCCACATATCTGGCCATAACTACTGTGAGGGGGCACATATCTGGCCATAACTACTGTGAGGGGGGCACATATCTGGCCATAACTACTGTGAGGGGGGCACATATCTGGGAATAACTACTGTGAGGGGGCACATATCTGGGAATAACTACTGTGAGGGGGCACATATCTGGGAATAACTACTGTGAGGGGGCACATATCTGGCATTACTACTGTGAGGGGGCACATATCTGGCATTACTACTGCAATTTCTGTGAGGGGGGACATATCTGGGTATAACTACTGTAAGGGGCACATATCTGGGCATAACTACTGTGAGGGGGCGCATATCTGGGCATAACTATTGTAAGAAGCCACATATCTGGATATAACTACTGTGAGGGGGCACATATCTGGCCATAACTACTGTGTGGGGGCACATATCTGGGCATAACTACTGTGAGGGGGCACATATCTGGGTATAACTACTGTGAGGGGGCACATATCTGGCCATAACTACTGTGAGGAGGGGGGGCCACAATGTTTTAAAGTATGGGAAGGGAAATACCATTGAGAGGATCCGTCCTTGGTGCCGATCACCTTAGGCACGCCACTGACTTGGACTCCAGATTGTGAGATTCCTGTAAGCAGGACTGTCTGCACTGACACACTGTAACAATCTTTCTGCGCAGCAGGGAGGTGTGTGCTGCGTTCAGCTGGATGCTGAGTCGGATCAGGGTGGCGCGGGTTCTGTTGCCGGCAGGAGGAGGGCGTGACGCAGTTCTTGGCAGCAGCGGAGTCATTAACTCTTTATAGTGACATAAATCGTCGTCCTCGCCATTGTTAAACTGGAATCCTGAAGCCTCGCTGCCAGGTGAACTTCCATCTCTCACCTCTGGGTGTTGGCTGTGGGTTCAGCACCGAGCGCCAGCAGAGGTGTAGAGCACGTCCCGTACTGTCTGCGCCGCCAGTGAGCCCGCGGCGCTGAACTTCTTACCCCACAACACAGAGAAACATCTCTGGTTGCTGTCAGTAACTGGAGCTCTCTTCTTACAGTGCGTCGAGACCAGACACTTCTCGACACCTCTCATACCTCACATATCAGTACACTGCTGTATATACTATACAGTACAGACCAAAAGTTTGGACACACCTTCTCATTCAAAGAGTTTTCTTTATTTTCATGACTATGAAGGCATCAAAACTATGAATTAACACATGTGGAATTATATACATAACAAACAAGTGTGAAACAACTGAAAATATGTCATATTCTAGGTTCTTCAAAGTAGCCACCTTTTGCTTTGATTACTGCTTTGCACACTCTTGGCATTCTCTTGATGAGCTTCAAGAGGTAGTCCCCTGAAATGGTTTTCACTTCACAGGTGTGCCCTGTCAGGTTTAATAAGTGGGATTTCTTGCCTTATAAATGGGGTTGGGACCATCAGTTGCGTTGAGGAAAAGTCAGGTGGATACACAGCTGATAATCCTACTGAATAGACTGTTAGAATTTGTATTATGGCAAGAAAAAAGCAGCTAAGTAAAGAAAAACGAGTGGCCATCATTACTTTAAGAAATGAAGGTCAGTCAGTCAGCCGAAAAATTAAGAAAACTTTGAAAGTAAGGGCTATTTGACCATGAAGGAGAGTGATGGGGTGCTGCGCCAGATGACCTGGCCTCCACAGTCACCGGACCTGAACCCAATCGAGATGGTTTGGGGTGAGCTGGACCGCAGAGTGAAGGCAAAAGGGCCAACAAGTGCTAAGCATCTCTGGGAACTCCTTCAAGACTGTTGGAAGACCATTTCAGGGGACTACCTCTTGAAGCTCATCAAGAGAATGCCAAGAGTGTGCAAAGCAGTAATCAAAGCAAAAGGTGGCTACTTTGAAGAACCTAGAATATGACATATTTTCAGTTGTTTCACACTTGTTTGTTATGTATATAATTCCACATGTGTTAATTCATAGTTTTGATGCCTTCATAGTCATGAAAATAAAGAAAACTCTTTGAATGAAAAGGTGTGTCCAAACTTTTGCTCTGTACTGTATATCTGTACACACTGCATCTATTATACCTCATACCTCACATATCAGTACACTGCTGTATATACTATATACCTGTACACACTGCATCTATTATACCTCATACCTCACATATCAGTACACTGCTGTATATACTATATATCTGTACACACCTCATCTATTATACCTCGTACCTCACATATCAGTACACTGCTGTATATACTATATATCTGTACACACTGCATCTATTATACCTCGTACCTCACATATCAGTACACCACTGTATATACTATATATAATGTATAATAGATGCAGTGTACAGATATATAGTATATACAGCAGTGTACTGATATGTGAGGTATGAGGTATAATAGATGCAGTGTGTACAGATATATAGTATATACAGCAGTGTACTGATATGTGAGGTATGAGGTATAAAAGATGCAGTGTACAGATATATAGTATATACAGCAGTGTACTGATATGTGAGGTATGAGGTATAATAGATGCAGTGTGTACAGGTATATAGTATATACAGCAGTGTACTGATATGTGAGGTACAAGGTATAATAGATGCAGTGTGTACAGATATATAGTATATACAGCAGTGTACTGATATGTGAGGTAGGAGGTATAATAGATGCAGTGTACAGATATATAGTATATACAGCAGAGTACTGATATGTGAGGTATGAGGTATAATAGATGCAGTGTGTACAGATATATAGTATATACAGCAGTGTACTGATATGTGAGGTATGAGGTATAATAGATGCAGTGTGTACAGGTATATAGTATATACAGCAGTGTACTGATATGTGAGGTACAAGGTATAATAGATGCAGTGTGTACAGATATATAGTATATACAGCAGTGTACTGATATGTGAGGTATGAGGTATAATTGATGCAGTGTACAGATATATAGTATATACAGCAGTGTACTGATAGGTGAGGTACGAGGTATAATAGATGCAGTGTGTACAGATATATAGTATATACAGCAGTGTACTGATATGTGGGGTATGAGGTATAATAGATGCAGTGTGTACAGATATATAGTATATACAGCAGTGTACTGATATGTGAGGTACGAGGTATAATAGATGCAGTGTGTACAGATATATAGTATATACAGCAGTGTACTGATATGTGAGGTACGAGGTATAATAGATGCAGTGTACAGATATATAGTATATACAGCAGTGTACTGATATGTGAGGTACGAGGTATAATAGATGAGGTGTGTACAGATATATAGTATATACAGCAGTGTACTGATATATGAGGTACGAGGTATAATATATGCAGTGTGTACAGATATATAGTATATACAGCAGTGTACTGATATGTGAGGTATGAGGTATAATAGATGCAGTGTGTACAGATATATAGTATATACAGCAGTGTACTGATATGTGAGGTACAAGGTATAATAGATGCAGTGTGTACAGATATATAGTATATACAGCAGTGTACTGATATGTGAGGTACGAGGTATAATAGATGCAGTGTGTACAGGTATATAGTATATACAGCAGTGTACTGATATGTGAGGTATGAGGTATAATAGATGCAGTGTGTACAGATATATAGTATATACAGCAGTGTACTGATATGTGAGGTACGAGGTATAATAGATGCAGTGTGTACAGATATATAGTATATACAGCAGTGTACTGATATGTGAGGTATGAGGTATAATAGATGTAGTGTGTACAGGTATATAGCATATACAGCAGTGTACTGATATGTGAGGTACAAGGTATAATAGATGCAGTGTGTACAGATATATAGTATATACAGCAGTGTACTGATATGTGAGGTACGAGGTATAATAGATGCAGTGTGTACAGATATATAGTATATACAGCAGTGTACTGATATGTGAGGTACGAGGTATAATAGATGCAGTGTGTACAGATATATAGTATATACAGCAGTCTACTGATATGTGAGGTATGAGGTATAATAGATGCAGTGTACAGATATATAGTATATACAGCAGTGTACTGATATGTGAGGTACGAGGTATAATAGATGCAGTGTACAGATATATAGTATATACAGCAGTGTACTGATATGTGAGGTATGAGGTATAATAGATGTAGTGTGTACAGATATATAGTATATACAGCAGTGTACTGATATGTGAGGTACAAGGTATAATAGATGCAGTGTGTACAGGTATATAGTATATACAGCAGTGTACTGATATGTGGGGTATGAGGTATAATAGATGCAGTGTGTACAGATATATAGTATATACAGCAGTGTACTGATATGTGAGGTATGAGGTATAATAGATGCAGTGTGTACAGATATATAGTATATACAGGAGTGTACTGATATGTGAGGTATGAGGTATAATAGATGTAGTGTGTACAGATATATAGTATATACAGCAGTGTACTGATATGTGAGGTATGAGGTATAATAGATGTAGTGTGTACAGATATATAGTATATACAGCAGTGTACTGATATGTGGGGTATGAGGTATAATAGATGCAGTGTGTACAGATATATAGTATATACAGCAGTGTACTGATATGTGAGGTATGAGGTATAATAGATGCAGTGTGTACAGATATATAGTATATACAGCAGTGTACTGATATGTGAGGTATGAGGTATAATAGATGTAGTGTGTACAGATATATAGTATATACAGCAGTGTACTGATATGTGAGGTATGAGGTATAATAGATGTAGTGTGTACAGATATATAGTATATACAGCAGTGCACTGATATGTGAGGTACAAGGTATAATAGGTGCAGTGTGTACAGGTATATAGTATATACAGCAGTGTACTGATATGTGGGGTATGAGGTATAATAGATGCAGTGTGTACAGATATATAGTATATACAGCAGTGTACTGATATGTGAGGTATGAGGTATAATAGATGCAGTGTGTACAGATATATAGTATATACAGCAGTGTACTGATATGTGAGGTACGAGGTATAATAGATGCAGTGTGTACAGATATATAGTATATACAGCAGTGTACTGATATGTGAGGTACGGGGTATAATAGATGTAGTGTGTACAGATATATAGTATATACAGCAGTGTACTGATATGTGAGGTACGAGGTATAATAGATGCAGTGTGTACAGATATATAGTATATACAGCAGTGTACTGATATGTGAGGTACGAGGTATAATAGATGAGGTGTGTATAGATATATAGTATATACAGCAGTGTACTGATATGTGAGGTACGAAGTATAATAGATGCAGTGTACAGATATATAGTATATACAGCAGTGTACTGATAGATGAGGTATAATAGATGCAGTGTACAGGTATATAGTATATACAGCAGTGTACTGATATGTGAGGTACGAGGTATAATAGATGCAGTGTACAGATATATAGTATATACAGCAGTGTACTGATATGTGAGGTACGAGGTATAATATTTGAGGTGTGTACAGATATATAGTATATACAGCAGTGTACTGATATGTGAGGTTCAAGGTATAATAGATGCAGTGTGTACAGATATATAGTATATACAGCAGTGTACTGATATGTGAGGTATGAGGTATAATAGATGCAGTGTACAGATATATAGTATATACAGCAGTGCACTGAAATATGAGGTATAATAGATGCAGTGTGTACAGATATATAGTATATACAGCAGTGTACTGATATGTGAGGTACGAGGTATAATAGATGCAGTGTACAGATCTATAGTATATACAGCAGTGTACTGATATGTGAGGTACGAGGTATAATAGTTCAGGTGTGTACAGATATATAGTATATACAGCAGTGTACTGATAGATGAGGTATAATAGATGCAGTGTGTACAGATATATAGTATATACAGCAGTGTACTGATATGTGAGGTACGAGGTATAATAGATGCAGTGTGTACAGATATATAGTATATACAGCAGGGTACTGATATGTGAGGTACGAGGTATAATAGATGCAGTGTGTACAGATATATAGTATATACAGCAGTGTACTGATATGTGAGGTACGAGGTATAATAGATGCAGTCTGTACAGATATATAGTATATACAGCAGTGTACTGATATGTGAGGTATGAGTTATAATAGATGCAGTGTGTACAGGTATATAGTATATACAGCAGTGTACTGATATGTGAGGTACGAGGTATAATAGATGCAGTGTGTACAGATATATAGTATATACAGCAGTGTATTGATATGTGAGGTATAATAGATGCAGTGTACAGATATATAGTATATACAGCAGTGTACTGATATGTGAGGTACGAGGTATAATAGATGCAGTCTGTACAGATATATAGTATATACAGCAGTGTACTGATATGTGAGGTATGAGTTATAATAGATGCAGTGTGTACAGGTATATAGTATATACAGCAGTGTACTGATATGTGAGGTACGAGGCATAATAGATGCAGTGTGTACAGATATATAGTATATACAGCAGTGTACTGATATGTGAGGTATGAGGTATAATAGATGCAGTGTACAGATATATAGTATATACAGCAGTGTACTGATATGTGAGGTACGAGGTATAATAGTTGAGGTGTGTACAGATATATAGTATATACAGCAGTGTACTGATATGTGAGGTATGAGATATAATAGATGCAGTGTGTATAGATATATAGTATATACAGCAGTGTACTGATAGGTGAGGTATGAGGTATAATAGATGCAGTGTACAGATATATAGTATATACAGCAGTGTACTGATATGTGAGGTACGAGGTATAATAGCTGCAGTGTACAGATATATAGTATATACAGCAGTGTACTGATATGTGAGGTACGAGGTATAATAATTGGAGATAAGTGTGAAAGGCACACTCTCATAAGTTGCTGCATGAAATGAATTTGGAGACAGTCATAGTAATAAAATTGTATATTTTATATATTAAAAAATTGTTAATGAAATTTGGTAAAAAAAAACATTTTTGAAAAAAAAATAGTTTTTGGTACAAAATGGTGATAGGGGTGGGGCGTCTTCTTTTCGTGTTGGATGTCTGTGTTTGGATATTTTGTGCCATATCCACCTTTACTGAATACATCAAATACATAAAGTGCCAAGTGCTCAATATAGTGCCGGGTACATGGATATATAGACTGATGCCGGATACATGAAGTGTCAGATCTTGGCTGAATATAAATTAAACTTCAGTAAAAATAGGCTTTGGCTTTTTCGGACAGTACACTTCAAATATTTCCCGAAGGTGTTTGAGTAGTAGTAGAAATCATATAGAAGTCATATAAAAGTCACAAATAGATCCTATAGGTAAAAAGTATAGAGCAAAAAATAGTTCCACTTTGAATCGATGAAAATGTTGAATTTATGGTACGTTACCGCTCCGCTGTGCGCCGCTCTGTTCGTTCGATTTCTTTTTGCCCTGCAAGAACCTACGAGGCGTCCCACGTGGTCTGTTGTGCGTATGTCCTGGCGTCCCACGTGACAAGGCGGGCACAACGTCACTCCTGGAGGTGGTCGTGGTTCGTCCTTTGTTCCTGGGCGGAAGTTCACTTTTGGAGTGTCGGATTGCGATTGGCTTTTAGCTTTTAGCTCTTTGATCCTGCGGAAAAGTGGCAAAACAATATTTTGAATAATTTAAAATAATTTCAGTGGTAATCTTAACTTGTAGAACCCTCGAGTTCCTTTCACCAAACGCGTTTTGGAGCCTATTACTGCTCCTTCCCCAGTGGCTGCTCCTCACTATATTAAACACTTGGCACTTTATTCAGCGTATATACAATTTTTTATCCAGCCAAAATCTGGCACTTTATGTATTCAGCATAAGTTTACCTTTTTATATATCCATGTACTCAGCACTATATTGAGCACTTGGCACTTTATGTATTTGATGTATTCAGCAAAGGTGGATATGGCATACAATATCCAAACACAGACATCCAACACGAAAAGAAGACTCCCCATCCCTATCACCTGTCACGGATGGTGTACAGGAAACAAGACAATACCATATAAACAATGTCTCTCTGGATCCACAACTAAGAAACAAAGGGAGACCCCTGCATGAGACCTGCCGCTCTCCCTCACTGCTCAGCCTATGCGAACACCCCAAAGGTGGATGGCCGCATATCCACGTTCCTCGGCTATCTATTACCTGAAGACCCTACAATAGTGAAGGGACACGACCACCGGCTCCCTACACTGACACGGAGGGAGTCAGGGTCACCTGGATCCAGAAAAGACAAAAACATAAATACATAAACAGCACTTATCTGCAGACGACTGACGACTGAGAACTGGGAACAGCATGCACACACACTCCAGGAAGTTGTATCAGCCGCACACTACTGCATTATGGGGAGGAACTTAAAGGGTAGCGATCAGTCTGACTGCATGACAGCTGAGATAGACTAATGAGATGAGAAACTAAACCAAAACAAAGAAATTCAAGGAGGAGGATCTGAGAAGCTTCTGTGAGCGCTTCTCAGCTGTCTGGCTGTGACAGTACCCCTCCCTCTAGGAGTGGACTCCGGACACTCAGGGCCCACCTTCTCAGGATGGGACCTATGGAAAGCCCTGATGAGACGAGAGGCCTTAATGTCCGTCACTGGGACCCACATCTCTCCTCAGGACCATAACCCTCCCAATGAACGAGGTACTGGAGGGAACCGCGGACAAGACGAGAATCCACAATCCTAGAGACCTGAAATTCAAGATTTCCATCAACCATAATCGGAGGAGGAGGCAAAGGCGAGGGTACAATAGGTTGAACATAAGGTTTCAATAAGGACTTATGAAAAACATTATGGATCTTCCAAGTCTGAGGAAGATCAAGACGGTAGGCAACAGGATTGATGACAGACAGGATCTTGTAAGGCCCAATAAACCTAGGACCCAACTTCCAGGAGGGAACCTTCAATTTGATATTCTTGGTAGACAACCACACCAGATCACCAACATTCAGGTCCGGACCAGGCACACGTCTCTTATCCGCCACACGCTTATATCTCTCACTCATGCTCTTTAGATTATCCTGAATCTTTTGCCAAATAGATGACAAAGACGAGGAGAATCTGTCCTCATCAGGCAAACCAGAAGAGCCCTCTCCCGAGAAAGTCCCAAACTGCGGATGGAACCCATATGCACCAAAAAATGGTGACTTATCAGAGGACTCCTGACGACGGTTATTTAAAGCAAACTCAGCAAGGAACAAAAAAGAACACCAATCCTCCTGATTCTCCGCCACAAAACAGCGCAGATATGTCTCCAGATTCTGATTGACGCGCTCTGTCTGGCCATTCGACTGCGGATGGAAAGCAGAAGAGAATGACAACCGAACCCCCAAGCGAGAACAGAAAGCCTTCCAGAATCTGGAAACAAACTGCGTGCCCCTATCAGATACTATGTCTGAAGGAATCCCATGCAATTTGACAATGTGGTCAATAAATGCCTGCGCCAGCGTCTTAGCATTGGGCAAACCAGGGAAAGGGATAAAATGCACCATTTTGCTAAAACGGTCCACCACCACCAGAATCACAGACTTCCCCGAGGAACGAGGCAAGTCCGTTATGAAGTCCATGGACAGATGTGTCCAAGGACGGGAAGGAATGGGCAAAGGAAGGAGAGGACCTGATGGCCGTGAATGAGGGACCTTGGCACGAGCGCAAGTCTCGCAAGCTGCCACAAAACCCTCAACCGACTTACGAAGCGCAGGCCACCAGAATCTCCGAGCGATGAGATCCAGTGTGGCTCTTGCCCCCGGGTGCCCAGCAAGGACCGTGTCGTGGTGTTCTTTAAAAATCTTGTGTCTCAAAGCGAGAGGCACAAACAACCTCCCAGGAGGACAAAGATCAGGACCTTCTGACTGGGCTGCCTGCACCTCTGCCTCCAATTCAGGAAAAAGAGCAGAGACCACCACACCTTCAGCCAAAATGGGACCCGGGTCTTCAAAATTCCCACCTCCTGGAAAACAACGTGACAAGGCATCTGCCTTCACATTCTTAACCCCAGGGCGGAACGTAACAACAAAATTAAACCTTGAAAAGAACAAAGACCATCTGGCCTGTCTCGGGTTCAGACGCTTGGCTGACTCCAAATAGGCCAGATTTTTATGGTCAGTAAACACGGTAATAGGGTGTCTGGCTCCCTCTAGCCAATGGCGCCATTCCTCAAAAGCCAACTTGATGGCCAACAATTCCCTATCTCCCACATCATAATTTCTCTCTGCGGAGGAGAGTTTCTTTGAGAAAAAGGCACACGGTTGCCATTTGGCAGGAGAGGAACCCTGAGACAAGACCGCACCCACCCCTACCTCAGAAGCATCAACCTCAACTATGAAGGGTAACGAAATATCAGGTTGTACTAGGATGGGAGCGGAAGCAAAACTCTCCTTGATATTAGAAAAGGCCTTACGCGCCTCTACCGACCAGGAAGAAAAATCTACCCCCTTTCTGGTCATATCAGTGAGTGGTTTAACAACAGAGGAATAATTCAAAATAAATTTCCTGTAATAATTGGCAAAGCCCAAAAAACGCATCAGCGCCTTCTGGTTCTCAGGAAGCTCCCACTCAAGCACAGCGCGGACCTTCTCGGGGTCCATGCGAAAACCAGAAGCGGAGACAAGAAACCCCAGAAATTGGATTTCTGGAACCGCAAACACACATTTTTCCAGTTTCGCATATAATTTATTCTCCCGCAGAATGAGCAAGACCTGACGTAAGTGTTCCTTATGAGTTTTGAAATCAGGAGAAAAAATCAAAATGTCATCCAAATACACTAATACAAATTTTCCCATTAAATGATAAAACATGCTGTTGACGAAATGCTGAAAAACGGCTGGGGCATTCATCAAACCAAAAGGCATAACCAAATTATCAAAATGGCCCTCAGGGGTATTGAAAGCCGTCTTCCATTCGTCTCCTTCTCTGACCCTAACCAGGTTGTATGCCCCTCTTAGGTCTAATTTGGAAAAGACTTTAGCCCCAACAACCTGGTTAAACAGGTCCGGGATCAGAGGAAGCGGATAAGGGTCACGAATAGTGATACTGTTCAGCTCCCTGAAATCCAGACAAGGTCTTAAAGAACCATCTTTTTTCTTAACAAAGAAAAAACCAGCGGCAACAGGTGACTTCGAGGGTCGTATGTGTCCTTTTCTCAAACTCTCAGAGATATAAGCCCGCATAGCGACCCTCTCAGGTTGGGAGAGATTGTATAAACGAGATTTAGGCAGCTTGGCGCCTGGGATGAGATTAATAGGGCAATCATACTCCCTGTGCGGAGGCAAACCCTGAACTCCAACCTCAGAGAAGACATCCAAAAATTCAGAGAGGAAAGGTGGCACAGTCTTAGTAGAAACCTCAGAAACAGATGTTATGAGGCAATTCTCTCTGCAAAAGTTACTCCAACCATTTATTTGCCTTGCTTGCCAATCAATGGTGGGGTTATGTTTAGTGAGCCAGGGTAGCCCCAACACTAGAGGAGTAGGCAAACCGCTAAGGACGAAACATGACACATCCTCAACATGAGCATCACTCACAATTAAACGGATATTGTGAACTATGCCCTTTAATGATTTCTGAGAAAGTGGAGCTGAATCAATAGCAAAAACAGGAATATCCCTTCCCAAAGTGCATACCTGGAAACCATGAGTTATTGCAAATTGATTATCAATGAGGTTGACAGCTGCTCCACTATCCACAAAAATCTCACAAAAAATGCTCTTGCTCTCTAGCGCCACCCTAGCAGGCAGGACAAAACGGGAACTACAAGCAAACGGAAAACCTTCAATTTCCGCCTCAACCCTGCCAATAGTAACAGACGGAACTTTTTTAAAAGATTTTTTCCTTTTTGTCTCTTTATTACTCCCAGAAAACTGCCTGAATCTCCTTGAGGGACAAACATTTGCCAAATGATTTATACCTCCACAACAAAAACAAACCCTCCCATGCGGGCTGAATCTTCTATTGTCAGAGGCAATCAACCCCAGTTGCATGGGCTCCTGCTCAGAAGGGGCTGACAGCGACTGAGACTCCTGCGCACAGAATGAGACCGCTGCACTGTTCCGAGACTGAGTAGGACAGGAAGGAGAGATCTCTCGTCTCTCTCTAAGACGCCTGTCAATACGAACGGCCTGAGACATAGCAGAGTCCAAGGAGATAGGCCTCTCATGAAAGGAAAATGCATCTTTCAATCCCTCTGAAAGACCATGGCAAAATTGACTTCGGAGTGCAGCATCATTCCAACCAGTATCAGCTGCCCATCTCCGAAATTCGGAGCAGTATATCTCTGCGGATTGTTTACCCTGGCATAACAGACGTAGTCTAGACTCAGCCAGAGCAATACGATCCGGATCATCATATATCTGACCCAGGGCTAAAAAGAATTCATCCACTGAGCGGAGGGGCCGTGCCCCCTCCGGCAGCGAAAAGGCCCAGGATTGAGCGTTACCCCTGAGCAGCGATATAATGATCCCCACCCTCCGTCCTTCATCACCAGAAGAATGGGGAAGAAGATGAAAATGGAGTTTGCAAGCCTCTTTAAAACGCACAAAATTCTCACTACCCCCGGAGAACGTATCCGGGAGCGAGATCTTGGGCTCAGCACAAACTCCATGAACGCAAGCTGAACCGGTCACTTGAAACTGAGAAAAAATCCTACGGAGATCAGCTACCTCCAATGAAAGACCCTGGAGGCGTTCAGCCAAAAGTGAAACCGGATCCATGCTTGAGACGGTTTTGGCGGCTGATAATGTCACGGATGGTGTACAGGAAACAAGACAATACCATATAAACAATGTCTCTCTGGATCCACAACTAAGGAACAAAGGGAGACCCCTGCAATAGAGCTGCCGCTCTCCCTCACTGCTTAGCCTATGCGAACACCCCAAAGGTGGATGGCCGCATATCCACGTTCCTCGGCTATCTATTACCTGAAGACCCTACAATAGTGAAGGGACACGACCACCGGCTCCCTACACTGACACGGAGGGAGTCAGGGTCACCTGGATCCAGAAAAGACAAAAACATAAATACATAAACAGCACTTATCTGCAGACGACTGACGACTGAGAACTGGGAACAGCATGCACACACACTCCAGGAAGTTGTATCAGCCGCACACTACTGCATTATGGGGAGGAACTTAAAGGGTAGCGATCAGTCTGACTGCATGACAGCTGAGATAGACTAACGAGATGAGAAACTAAACCAAAACAAAGAAATTCAAGGAGGAGGATCTGAGAAGCTCCTGTGAGCGCTTCTATGCTGTCTGGCTGTGACATCACCATTTTTTACCAAAAACAATTTTTTTTACAAAATTTTTTATTTACAAAATTTCAATACCAATTTTTTAATTTATAAAAATAAAAATATACCATTTTATAACTATGACTGTCTCCAAATTCATGCCGTGCAGCAACTTATGAGAGTGTGCCCTTCATAGTTATCTACAATTATTATACCTTATACCTCACATATCAGTACACTGCTGTATATACTATATATAAGGTATACACTCATAGTAACATAGTAGTAACATAGTACATAAGGCCGAAAAAAGACATTTGTCCATCCAGTTCGGCCTGTCATCCTACAAGTTGATCCAGAGGAAGGCAAAAAAAAACCCTGTGAGGTAGAAGCCAATTTTCCTCACTTTAGGGGAATAAAAATTCCTTCCCGACTCCAATCAGGCAATCAGAATAACTCCCTGGATCAACGACCCCTCTCTAGTAGCTATAGCCTGTAATATTATTACACTCCAGAAATACATCCAGGCCCCTCTTGAATTCCTTTATTGTACTCACCATCACCACCTCCTCAGGCAGAGAGTTCCATAGTCTCACTGCTCTTACCGTAAAGAACCCTTTTCTATGTTTGTGTACAAACCTTCTTTCCTCCAAACGCAGAGGATGTCCCCTCGTCACAGTCACAGTCCTGGGGATAAATAGATGATGGGATAGATCTCTGTACTGCCCCCTGATATATTTATACATAGTAATTAGATCTCCCCTCAGTCGTCTTTTTTCTAACGTGAATAACCCTAATTTTGATAATCTTTCAGGGTACTGTAGTTGCCCCATTCCAGTTATTACTTTAGTTGCCCTCCTCTGGACCCTCTCCAGCTCTGCTATCCTAAAGAATTATTAGGAACACCTGTTCTATTTCTCATTGATGCAATTATCTAGTCAACCAATCACATGGCAGTTGCTTCAATGCATTTAGGGGGGTGCTCCTGGTCAAGACAATCTCCTGAACTCCAAACTGAATGTCAGAATGGGAAAAAAAGGTGATTTAAGCCATTTTGAGCGTGGCATGGTTGTTGGTGCCAGACGGGCCGGTCTGAGTATTTCACAATCTGCTCAGTTACTGGGATTTTCACGCACAACCATTTCTAGGGTTTACAAAGAATGGTGTGAAAAGGGAAAAACATCCAGTATGCAGCAGTCCTGTGGGCAAAAATGCCTTGGGGATGCTAGAGGTCAGAGGAGAATGGGCCGACTGATTCAAGCTGATAGAAGAGCAACGTTGGCTGAAATAACCACTCGTTACAACCGAGGTCTGCAGCAAAGCATTTGTGAAGCCACAACACGCACAACCTTGAGGCGGATGGGCTACAACAGCAGAAGACCCCACCGGGTACCACTCATCTCCACTACAAATAGGAAAAAGAGGCTACAATTTGCACGAGCTCACCAAAATTGGACTGTTGAAGACTGGAAAAATGTTGCCTGGTCTGATGAGTCTCGATTTCTGTTGAGACATTCAAATGGTAGAGTCCGAATTTGGCGTAAACAGAATAAGAACATGTATCCATCCTCTGATGGCTACTTCCAGCAGGATAGTGCACCATGTCACAAAGCTCCAATCATCTCACATTGGTTTCTTGAACATGACAATGAGTTCACTGGACTAAAATGGCCCCACAGTCACCAGATCTCAACCCAATAGAGCGTCTTTGGGATGTGGTGGAACGGGAGCTTCGTGCCCTGGATGTGCATCCCTCAAATCTCCATCAACTGCAAGATGCTATCCTATCAATATGGGCCAACATTTCTAAAGAATGCTATCAGCACCTTGTGGAATCAATGCCACGTAGAATTAAGGCAGTTCTGAAGGCAAAAGGGGGTCCAACACCGTATTAGTATGGGGGCACTAATAATTCTTTAGGTGAGTGTAATAGATGCAGTGTGTACAGATATATAGTATATACAGCAGTGTACTGATATGGGAGGTAAAGAGTTCCACTGCTCTTACAGTAAAGAGTCCATAGTCTCACTGCTCTTACTGTAAAGAGTCCACAGTCTCACTGCTCTTACAGTATAGAGTCCATAGTCTCACTGCTCTTACAGTAAAGAGTCCATAGTCTCACTGCTCTTACAGTAAAGAGTCCATAGTCTCACTGCTCTTACAGTAAAGAGTCCACAGTCTCACTGCTCTTACAGTATAGAGTCCATAGTCTCACTGCTCTTACAGTAAAGAGTCCAAAGTCTCACTTCTCTTACAGTAAAGAGTCCACAGTCTCACTGCTCTTACAGTATAGAGTCCATAGTCTCACTGCTCTTACAGTATAGAGTCCATAGTCTCACTGCTCTTACAGTAAAGAGTCCATAGTCTCACTGCTCTTACAGTATAGAGTCCATAGTCTCACTGCTCTTACAGTATAGAGTCCATAGTCTCACTGCTCTTACAGTAAAGAGTCCATAGTCTCACTGCTCTTACAGTAAAGAGTCCATAGTCTCACTGCTCTTACAGTAAAGAGTCCATAGTCTCACTGCTCTTACAGTAAAGAGTCCATAGTCTCACTGCTCTTACAGTAAAGAGTCCATAGTCTCACTGCTCTTACAGTAAAGAGTCCATAGTCTCACTGCTCTTACAGTAAAGAGTCCATAGTCTCACTGCTCTTACAGTACAGAGTCCATAGTCTCACTGCTCTTACAGTAAAGAGTCCACAGTCTCACTGCTCTTACAGTAAAGAGTCCATAGTCTCACTGCTCTTACAGTAGAGAGTCCATAGTCTCACTGCTCTTACAGTAAAGAGTCCATAGTCTCACTGCTCTTACAGTATAGAGTCCATAGTCTCACTGCTCTTACAGTATAGAGTCCATAGTCTCACTGCTCTTACAGTAAAGAGTCCATAGTCTCACTGCTCTTACAGTAAAGAGTCCATAGTCTCACTGCTCTTACAGTAAAGAGTCCATAGTCTCACTGCTCTTACAGTATAGAGTCCATAGTCTCACTGCTCTTACAGTACAGAGTCCATAGTCTCACTGCTCTTACAGTATAGAGTCCATAGTCTCACTGCTCTTACAGTAAAGAGTCCATAGTCTCACTGCTCTTACAGTATAGAGTCCATAGTCTCACTGCTCTTACAGTATAGAGTCCATAGTCTCACTGCTCTTACAGTATAGAGTCCATAGTCTCACTGCTCTTACAGTATAGAGTCCATAGTCTCACTGCTCTTACAGTATAGAGTCCATAGTCTCACTGCTCTTACAGTATAGAGTCCATAGTCTCACTGCTCTTACAGTAAAGAGCCCACAGTCTCACTGCTCTTACAGTAAAGAGTCCATAGTCTCACTGCTCTTACAGTATAGAGTCCATAGTCTCACTGCTCTTACAGTAAAGAGTCCATAGTCTCACTGTTCTTACAGTAAAGAGTCCATAGTCTCACTGCTCTTACAGTATAGAGTCCATAGTCTCACTGCTCTTACAGTATAGAGTCCATAGTCTCACTGCTCTTACAGTATAGAGTCCATAGTCTCACTGCTCTTACAGTAAAGAGTCCATAGTCTCACTGCTCTTACAGTAAAGAGTCCATAGTCTCACCGCTCTTACAGTATAGAGTCCATAGTCTCACTGCTCTTACAGTAAAGAGTCCATAGTCTCACTGCTCTTACAGTATAGAGTCCATAGTCTCACTGCTCTTACAGTAAAGAGTCCATAGTCTCACTGTTCTTACAGTAAAGAGTCCATAGTCTCACTGCTCTTACAGTATAGAGTCCATAGTCTCACTGCTCTTACAGTAGAGAGTCCATAGTCTCACTGATCTTACAGTAAATAGTCCATAGTCTCCCTGCTCTTACAGTAAAGAGTCCATAGTCTCACTGCTCTTACAGTAAAGAGTCCATAGTCTCACTGCTCTTACAGTATAGAGTCCATAGTCTCACTGCTCTTACAGTATAGAGTCCATAGTCTCACTGCTCTTACAGTAAAGAGTCCATAGTCTCACTGCTCTTACAGTAAAGAATCCTCTTCTATGTTTGTGTACAAACCTTCTTTCCTCCAGACGCAGGGGATGTCCCCTCGTCACAGTCACAGTCCTGGGGATAAATAGATGATGGGAGTGATCTCTGTACTGACCCCTGATATATTTATACATAGTAATTAGATCTCCCCTCAGTCGTCTTTTTTCTAAAGTGAATAACCCTAATTTTGATAATCTTTCAGGGTACTGTAGTTGCCCCATTCCAGTTATTACTTTAGTTGCCCTCCTCTGGACCCTCTCCAGCTCTGCTATGTCTGCCTTGTTCACAGGAGCCCAGAACTGTACACAGTCCTCCATGTGTGGTCTGACCAGTGATGTGTAAAGTGGTAGGACTATGTTCTCATCACCGCCATCTTTGCCCCTTCTGAGGCAACCCATTATCTTATTGGCCTTGGCAGCAGCTGCCTGACACTGGTTTCTATAGTTAACGCTACACAGTTGCCACTATTACTAGTTCCAATACTACCACAACTACTACTACTAATTCCTGTACTATTACTTCTAGTACTAATATTACTACTACCACTACTACTACTATTTACTACTACTACCGCTGCTGCTGCTACTACTGCTATTACTACTACTACTATTACTACCACTACTACTACTATTTACTACTACTACCGCTGCTACTACTACTGCTATCACTACTACTAATACTATTACTACCACTTCTACTACTACTACTGCTACTAACACTATTACTACTACCACTAATACTATTACTACTACTACCCTTAGACAGCCATTCTACTGTCTTGTATGTTCCATGCTATGCTTCTTCTGCTGCAGCTTCTGTTGCCCCCACGTGCCACTTATTACCCTACTCGTTCCACATCCACACTGAACTGCTCCTGCTGTTACTACTACTACCACTGATACTATTCCTGCTACCGCCCTTAGACAGCTGTGCTACTGCCTTGTATGTTCCATGCTATGCTGCTTTTGTTGCCGCTACTATTGCCCCGTCGTGCCTCTTATGACCCTTCCCTTTCCACATCCACACTGCACTGCTGCTACTACTACCACCACCACCACTACTACTACCACTATTACTACTACCACTAATACTATTACTACTACTACCCTCAGACAGCCATCCTACTGTCTTGTAAGTTCCATGCTATGCTGCTTTTGCTGCCACTACTATTGTCCCCTCGTGCCTCTTATTACTCTACACTTTCAACATCCACACTGCTGCTACTATTACTACTATCAGTACTACTGCATAACACTAATATTATTACTACTACTACCCATAGACAGCCGACCTAATGTGTGGTATGTTCTATGGCATGCTGCTTTTGCTGCTGCTACTATTACCCCCACATACCCTAACCTTTCCACATCCATACTACATTGCTGCTACTACTACTATTTTTACTACCACTATTAGTACTACCACTACTACTACTATTGCCTCATGTGCCTCTTATTACCCTACCTCATCTACACTGCACTGCTACTACTACCACTACTATCACTACTACTATTGCTATTACCACCCATAGACAGCCCATCTATTGTCTTGTATGTTGCTATGCTGCCACTACTATTGCAGCCACATGCCTCTTATTATCCTACCCTTTACACACTGCACTGCTGGTACTACTACCACTAGTACTACTACTACTATTACTACAACTACTAACATTTCTATTCTTACTAACACTAATATAACTTCTACTATAACTTCTACTACTAGCAGATCTACTACTACCACCACTTCTATTATTATTACTACTTCTACTACTATTATTACTACAACTACTATCACCACTACTGCTACTACTACCACTAGTACTCCTTTACTATTACCACAACTATTACTACTAACATTTGTATTCTTACAAGCACTAATTCCACTTCTACTACAACTTCTACTTCTACTACCAGATCTACGAATACCACTACTACTACCACCACTTCTATTACCCTTATGCAATGAGCCGGACCACAGGGGAAACACGTGAGGCTACGGTGGCCCGGTGGGGATAGTAGTTGTTTGTACTCACGGTTAGCAGATCCTCCCTGTGCCGGCAGTGCAGTAGATGGGAAGACAGCACTAAATCCTCCGGGGCACTCTCTAGTACAGGGATCATCAGCCAGATGGAAGTTGAGGTGCCCTTGATGGTATAGGTGTTTAAGGTGCTTTGGTGGCTGGGCCCCTGTGTTCGTGACGCCAGCACCGTAAGGTACAAATGTTGAGTGTAGTAGTAGAAATGATGAGGAGGCAGTTGTAATCAAACAGTTGAACATTTACTGAATCAACTGTCTTCAGGTAGTCAGTACAGATACAGTTCATTTGTATGGCATGAGTGATGACTCAGAAATAGGTTCAGTAGTATTCCTTTTATCAGTTTTAGGCAATTGTCAGTTGAGAAGTTCTCTTTAAGGCTGACACTTTACAGGCAAGACTTCTGTAATTATTCTAAGTCCAAACAATAGCACTCTGGTACAAAATATGCTGCATTCTGCTTATCTTGAGCTATCCAATAAGGGCATTTTTCCCTCGCGGCAGGCAAACTCTTTGCTACATTATTTCCAGGATGCTCTCCTGAAGTATTCAGATTCACCATATCCCGGAAGGCTTCTAGTGAATAAGGACAATTATGGCCTTTAATCATCTAGTCGTGTCCAGGAACTTGGAAAGTTACTCTTGGTCACTTTTGCTTGTGAAGTCCATAGGCCAGACTCAGCTCTAACCTTCACTAGGCTTGCTTCATATTTATACGTAGACTTACTGTCCAGTGCTAAGCTGCTGAAACTACTCTGTTTGTCCTCTCCAGGATTGATCAGGTCCCGGAGGAAAGAAATTGCAGCTACATAGTGGATAAGGCCTGTTTCTCTCCTCCATACACTACTACTGCTACCACTATTTCTATCACTACTACCACTACTGCTGCTGCTACTACTACTATTACCACAACTATTACTACTACTACCACCACTACTATTACTACTACTACTACTACTACTACTACCACTACTACTATTACCACTATTACCCCCATTACTACTACTATCAACACTACTACTATTACTATTACTTCTACTATTACCACCACTACTACTACCATTAACACCACCACTACTACTGCTACCACTATTTCTACTACTACTACCACTACTATTACCACAACTACTACAACCACCACTACTACTATTACTACTACTACCACCAAAACTATTACTACTATTACCACCATTACTACTATTACCACAACTACTACTACTACTACTTCCACTACTACTATTACCACAACTACTACTACCACTACTACTGCCACTACTACCACTACCTCTTTTACTACTACTACCACTACTACTACTGCTGCTACTACTACTATTACCACAACTACTATTACTACTACTGCCACCACTAGTACTATTACTACTACTGCCACCCCTACTACTACTATTACTACTACCACCACCACTACTATTATTACCACCACAACCACCACTACTATTACCACCACCACTACCACTACTACTGCTACCACTATTTCTACTATTACTGCTCTGGCGAAAATAACCTCGCCACTGGGTTTTGGAGGGGCCTGTTTGCCAGCCTCTTGCCTCAGGATTATGGCCCATACTAACTTTAAAGGAGAAGACAGACCGGCCGCACAGCTTAAATCTGTGTAACTGTTTTGGGCAGGAAAGCCATGCTTGCGGTCGGGCAAATGTGACTTCCATGGAATTCGGGAACCCCTGCTCGGATCTGGGTGATTTTTGGATATGTCGTTCACCCAGATCAGAGCTATCCAGGGATGTATAATTTATGGGGATGTGTGGGGTTTTGAGGAGTGTGACAGAACCATCTGTCTGTGGAATTGTATTGTATGTTATGTGAGGGTACCCAGATAGCTAATTTTATTGTATTCGTGTAGTCTGAGTGCCATTCACCTAATAATATGCACTCAGACTTGAGCTATCTGGGGATATGTTAAATGTCTGTGTTTACTGTAAAGGTTGTGACATTGTATGTTTAAATGGTGATTTCTGTCCTGTTGTCCCCACATGTGTATTGGGGATTTCCCTTTGTCCTGAGAGATAATTGAATTGCTCCTCGGGTGTCTCCAGGGCAGAGAGGAGGAAACCCTGATGCATTGTGGGGATGTATTGTGTCTGTGTATCCTGAATTGCTGCATATCTGTCCTGTGTCACAGTCTTGCATCTGGTCCCCTAGGGGAGTGTCCACCAGATGGGGACCTGCATAAATACGGGCGGGTAGCACTCAATAAAGAGTTGCTGTTTTACACTCAACATAGAGCCTCGTCTCGTGTGTGGGGATTGCTATACGTGTATACTCCCCTGGCTATTACTCCTAGCTCTTGTAAGAGCTGTTCCTGTTCCTGGTTCTTGTGGTGGTATTGGTGTCGAGCGGAGTGCTTGGAGTCCTCGGGAGGCACTGGGAGCATCCATCAACGGAGGTACCCGGTCGGGGTGCCAGGAGATCCGTTACATTGGTGGCAAGCAGCGGGATCATTCCCACAGCCAGAAGGACAGCTACAGGAGACACCATTCAATGGATTTTACAATTTGAGGGCAACGCATGTCCTAGTACAGCGACCCTGACAGCACCAGAATGGAAACGGCAGTGGAGTACGATGAGGGTGTCATGGATGACCGAGATGCAGTCCGCAAAGGCATCTGGTACCAGGTACTGGGTATTGTGGAGTATATGCGGGACGAGAGACTCCCCACGGAAGACCAGCGGTTGCAGAAGCGAGTAGCCCTGTGGATGCCCTTCCTGGGAGAGCAGCCCCGGGAGGAATGGGTAAAGAAATGAGAACACCTAGCATGGCAGGAGCTGTGGCTGGAAGATGCCTACCAGGCGCTCTGGTGGTATGGGGCACAGTACCTACCCAGGACAGCTGAGCATGACAAGCCGGAGGGAGAGGAGTTTGATGGTCCTGTCTTGTTATGGGAGACTTTTTAAGAGTTGGAGTTTGGGAGCCTTACACAAGCCTGGTTCCGTGATCTCTTGGAATGGAGGGAGAGCAGGTATGACTGGGACAACACTCATGAGATTGAGCAGGACCTGGTCCACCTGGTGACCCAGGAGATGGAGCTGGAACAGGGCTACCAGCAGCTGTTCCACTCCAGTGAGAAGGCTCAGCAGGAGAGCAGAGTGTCAGACCCAGGTCCAGAGCCCTTCAGCTGGGAGGATATTGTGTATGTTTACTGGGAAGAACTCCAGGTGGCCGGTGGAGATGGGACCGAGGTCTCTCCACTGCTCCTGCAGGGAATTGGGAGCCCAGTCTCCATTCCCCAGCGGCAGGCTGAGTTACAGGGGGCAGAGACAGTCAGTCCTGTCCCCCAGCGGCAGAGTGTCATACAGGGAACAGAGAGCCCAGTCTCCTTTTCCCAGCAACAGGACACTGTATTGGGAGCGGAAACAGTCGGTCTACCTCCCCAGAGGCTGGAAGTATGTATAGGAGAGGAGCTTGTTACCCCCTCTCCCTATTGGCAGTGTGAATTGCAGGGAATTGGGAGCCCAGTCTCCATTCCCCAGCAGCTGGGTGATTTACAGGGAATTGGGAGCCCAGTCTCCATTCCCCAGCGGCCGTGTGATTTATTGGGAGCCCAGTCTCCATTCCCCAGCGGCAGGCGGAGTTACAGGGGGCAGAGACAGTCGGTCCTGTCCCCCAGCGGCAGAGTGTCCAGCAGGGAATAGAGAGCCCAGTCTCCTTTCCCCAGCAGCAGGACACTGTATTGGGAGCAGAGACGGTCGGTCGCCCTCCCCAGCGGCTGGAAGTATGTATGGGAGAGGAGCTCGTTACCCCCTCTCCCCAGCGGCAGCTTAACGCACCAGGGGGAGACAGTAAGCCCCACAACAGTGCAGATGGGACCGTGGTCTCTGCACATTGACAGCACAGGGGGTAGGGACAGTCGGTCCTGTCCTCCAGCAACAGGGCTGTTTAGCCAAAGGGGAGACAGTCGGTCTCCCCCTCCAACAACCAGACTCCAACCAGGCTTCTACCGTGGTAGCGCTGGCACCAGGGCAGAGTACCGCTGATCCTTGCCCACAAAGCAACCTCCACTCTAAGCCAGGGAGCAACACAGAGACCGGGAGTACCAGCTACCAATATAACCTTGGTGGATTCACTGGACAGAGACAGGCTACCAAATTCAACAGGTCCAGTATTTGGTTGTGGGTGGGCTGCCAGACTAACTCAGGTACCGACCGGCGTAAGGTCAGGTATCTGGTTAGTTTTCCCTGGGAGGGGGAGATGTGTGGCGAAAATAACCTCGCCACTGGGTTTTGGAGGGGCCTGTTTGCCAGCCTCTTGCCTCAGGATTATGGCCCATACTAACTTTAAAGGAGAAGACAGACCGGCCGCACAGCTTAAATCTGTGGAACTGTTTTATGCAGGAAAGCCATGCTTGCGGTCGGCCAAATGTGACTTCCATGGAATTCGGGAACCCCTGCTCGGATCTGGGTGATTTTTGGATATGTTGTTCACCCAGATCAGATCTATCCATGGATGTATGCATTATGGGGATATGTGGGGTTTTGAGGTGTGTGACAGTACCATCTGTCTGTGGAATTGTATTGTATGTTATGTGAGGGTACCCAGATAGCAAATTTTATTGTATTCATGTAGTCTGAGTGCCATTCACCTAATAATATGCACTCAGACTTGAGCTATCTGGGGATATGTTAAATGTCTGTGTTTACTGTAAGGGTTGTGACATTGTATGTTTAAATGGTGATTTCTGTCCTGTTGTCCCCACATGTGTATTGGCGATTTCCCTTTGTCCTGAGAGATAATTGAATTACTCCTCGGGTGTTTCCAGGGCAGAGAGGAGGAAACCATGATGCATTGTGGGGATGTATTGTGTCTGTGTATCCTGAATTGCTGCATATCTGTCCTGTGTCACAGTCTTCCTTCTGGTCCCCTAGGGGAGTGTCCACCAGATGGGGACCTGCATAAATACGGGCGGGTAGCCCTCAATAAAGAGTTGCTGTTTTACACTCAGCATAGAGCCTCGTCTCATGTGTGTGGGGATTGCTATACGTGTATACTCCCCTGGCTATTACTCCTAGCTCTTCTAAGAGCTGTTCCTGGTTCCTGTGGTGGTATCGGTGTCGAGTGGAGTGCTTGGAGTCCTCGGGAGGCACTGGGAGCATTAATCAATGGAGGTACCCGGTCGGGGTGTCAGGAGGTCCGTTACAACTACTATCACTACTGCTACTACTATTACCACAACTACTACTACTACCACCACTATTACTATTAATACTACTACCACTACCAGTGGCGTACACACAATCCATGGGGCCCCAGTGCAAAACTGATCCATGGGGCTTATGCTATATATGTGTCATCCACAGATCCCCCATAACAGTGCCATCCACAGATCCCCCTCCATAACAGTGCCATCCACAGATCCCCCATAACAGTGCCACCCACAGATCCCCCATAACAGTGTGTCATCCACAGATGCCCCATAACGGTGTCCTCCACAGATCCCCCATAACAGTGCCATCCACAGATCCCCCATAACAGTGTCATCCACAGATCCCCCATAACAGTGTCATCCACAGATCCACCTCAATAACAGCGCCATCCACAGATCCCCCATAACAGTGCGATCCACAGATCCCCATAACAGTGTCATCCACAGATCCCCCATAACAGTGTCCTCCACAGATCCCCCATAACAGTGTCCTCCACAGATCCCCCATAACAGTGTCCTCCACAGATCCCCCATAACAGTGTCCTTCACAGATCCCCCATAACAGTGTCCTCCACAGATCCCCCATAACAGTGTCCTCCACAGATCCCCCATAACAGTGTCCTCCACAGATCCCCCGTAACAGTGTCCTCCACAGATCCCCCATAACAGTGTCCTCCACAGATCCCCCATAACAGTGTCCTCCACAGATCCCCCATAACAGTGTCCTCCACAGATCCCCCATAACAGCGCCATCCACAGATCCCCCCATAACAGCGCCATCCACAGATCCCCCATAACAGCGCCATCCACAGATCCCCCATAACAGCGCCATCCACAGATCCCCCATAACAGCGCCATCCACAGATCCCCCATAACAGAGTCCTCAACAGATCCCCATAACAGTGTCCTCCACAGATCCCCCATAACAGTGTCATCCACAGATCCCCCATAACGGTGTCATCCACAGATCCCCCATAACGGTGTCCTCCACAGATCCCCCATTACAGTGCCATCCACAGATCCCCCATAACAGCGCCATCCACAGATCCCCCATGACAGCGTCCTCCACAGATCCCCCTTAACAGTGTCCTCCACAGATCCCCCATAACAGTGTCCTCCACAGATCCCCCATAACAGTGTCCTCCACAGATCCCCCATAACAGTGTCCTCCACAGATCCCCCATAACAGCGCCATCCACAGATCCCCCATAACAGCTCCATCCACAGATCCCCCATAACAGCGTCCTCCACAGATCCCCCATAACAGCGTCCTCCACAGATCCCCCATAACAGCGTCCTCCACAGATCCCCCATAACAGTGTCCTCCACAGATCCCCCATAACAGCGCCATCCACAGATCCCCCATAACAGTGTCCTCCACAGATCCCTTATAACAGTGTCCTCCACAGATCCCCCATAACAGCACCATCCACAGATTCCCCATAACAGTTTCCTTCACAGATCCCCAATAACAGTGTCCTCCACAGATCCCCCATAACAGTGTCCTCCACAGATCCCCCATAACCGTATCCTCCACAGATCCCCCATAACAGTGTCCTCCACAGATCCCCCATAAGAGTGCCCTCCACAGATCCCCCATAACAGTGTCCTCCACAGATCCCCCATAACAGTGTCCTCCACAGATCCCCCATAACAGCGCCATCCACAGATTCCCCATAACAGCGTCATCCACAGATCCCCCATAACAGCGCCATCCACAGATCCCCCATAACAGAGTCCTCAACAGATCCCCCATAACAGTGTCCTCCACAGATCCCCCATAACAGTGTCATCCACAGATCCCCCATAACAGTGTCATCCACAGATCCCCCATAATGGTGTCCTCCACAGATCCCCCAATACAGTGCCTTCCACAGATCCCCCATAACAGCGCCATCCACAGATCCCCCATAACAGCGTCCTCCACAGATCCCCCATAACAGTGTCCTCCACAGATCCCCCATAACAGTGTCCTCCACAGATCCCCCATAACAGTGTCCTCCACAGATCCCCCATAACAGTGTCCTCCACAGATCCCCCATAACAGCGCCATCCACAGATCCCCCATAACAGCGCCATCCACAGATCCCCCATAACAGTGTCCTCCACAGATCCCCCATAACAGTGTCCTCCACAGATCCCCCATAACAGTGTCCTCCACAGATCCCCCATAACAGTGTCCTCCACAGATCCCCCATAACAGTGTCCTCCACAGATCCCCCATAACAGTGTCCTCCACAGATCCCCCATAACAGCGCTGTAACGGACCGTTTCAGCAGACAAGGGGTTAAAATCCGTTTAGGCGATATGCCCCTTTTCTGAGAGACAGGCACAGCTACTGCAGGACACCAACCTCCAAGCTGACAAGTTACACTTATTATAAATTGTTACAACTTTGTGAGTTTACATTGGCCATACATATAACTTACATCAATTTAAACAGTATAACTTGGGGACAAACCTATCCAAAATTCACTTGAATAGGTTCAGGGGTTTAAAAGTTAGTATGGGCCATAATCCTGAGGCAAGAGGCCGATAAACAGGCCTCTCCAAAACCCAGTGGCGAGGTTGGTTTCGCCACAAGCGCCATCCACAGATCCCCCATAACAGTGTCCTCCACAGATCTCCCATAACAGTGTCCTCCACAGATCCCCCAGTGGCGAGGTTGGTTTCGCCACACATCTCCCCCCCCAGGGAAGACTAACCAGATACCTGACCTCACGCCGGTCGGTACCTGAGTTAGTCTGGCAGCCCACCCACAACCCAATACTGGACCTGTTGCATTTGGTAGCCTGTCTCTGTCCAGTGAGTCCACCAAGGTTATGTTGGAAGCTGGTACTCCCGGTCTCTGTGTTGCTCCCTGGCTTAGAGTCTGGTTGTTGGAGGGGGAGACCGACTATCTCTACCCCCTGTGCTGTAAGTGCAGAGACCACGGTCCCATCTGCACTGTTGTGGGGATTACTGTCTCCCCCTGGTGCGTTAAGCTGCCGCTGGGGAGAGGGGGTAACGAGCTCCTCTCCCATACATACTTCCAGCCGCTGGGGAGGACGACCGACCGTCTCCGCTCCCAATACAGTGTCCTGCTGCTGGGGAAAGGAGACTGGGCTCTCTATTCCCTGCTGGACACTCTGCCGCTGGGGAATGGAGACTGGGCTCCCAATTCCCAAAAAATCACTCTGCTGCTGGGGAACAGGAACAACTACCTCTGCCCCCTGTAACTCAGCCTGCCGCTGTGGAGGGAGGACGCTGCTCTCCTCTCCCTGCATTTCACACTGCCTTCCCGGCATATCACTCTGCTGCTGGGGAGCAGGAACAACTACCTCTGCCCCCTGTAACTCAGCCTGCCGCTGGGAAGGGAGGACGCTGCTCTTCTCTCCCTGCATTTCACACTGCCTTCCCGGCATATCACTCTGCTGCTGGGGGGCAGGAACAACTACCTCTGCCCCCTGTAACTCAGCCTGCCGCTGGGGAGGGAGGACGCTGCTCTCCTCTCCCTG
Source organism: Bufo bufo (assembly GCF_905171765.1). Lineage (NCBI taxonomy): Eukaryota > Metazoa > Chordata > Amphibia > Anura > Bufonidae > Bufo > Bufo bufo. The sequence goes on along the minus strand of NC_053394.1, from coordinate 2,595,788 downwards.
CACTTCACACTGCCGCTGGGGAATGGAGACTGTGCTCCCAATTCCCTGCAATTCACACTGCCGCTGGGGAATGGAGACTGGGCTACCAATTCCCTGCTGGACACTCTGCCGCTGGGGAGAGGAGACTGAGCTCCCTCTGTCCCGCAACTGTAACTTCCGATGGAGGTCCACCCAACGTGGCAGCTGACCGTCACCTTCTGCCCGGTATAGTAGGGTCTTGAACACTAGACTCCTCACAAACTTCACGTATTTCTCAGCTGGATTGGGTCCGAAGAAGTTCAGCCGCAACCACATCATACGGTCAAATTCCTCCACAGAGTATCTGTACTCCACTGCTGGTGCTTTTAGGGTCGCTGTACTGAGACATGCGTTGCCCTTAAGTTGTAAAATCCAAAGAAATGGTGTCTCCTGTAGCTGTCCTTCTGGCTGTAGGAACGATCCCACAGCTGCCACCAATGTAACGGAACGTTTCAGCAGACAAGGGGTTAAAATCCGTTTAGGCGATATGCCCCTTTTCTGAGAGACAGGCACAGCTTCTGCAGGACACCAACCTCCCGAACTGGATACAAAGTAGCACTCCAAACTGGAACCTCACGAATAGCTGCTAGCAGATGAACAGGAATCAGCTTACACTCCTGGCAATCAGTCTCTAACAGCATACAGCGGATCCCCCCAATAACGAGACAAGGCTCCGTGTTGAGGGTCAAGCAGTGGTCTGAGGTCCTTGCACACCCAGCCTGTTTTTTATTACAGTTGTTGCAATTACAGGTCCGCCCACAGGGAGGTATAAAACAACCAAGCCCATCTGGTGTACACGCCCCTAGGGGACCAGAATGAAGACTGTGACATAGGACAGATATGCAGCACTGTAGGATACACAGAGACAATACATCCCCACAATGCATCATGGTTTCCTCCTCTCTGCCCTGGAGACACCCGAGGCGTAATCCAATTATCTCTCAAGACAAAGAGAAATCACCAATACACATGTGGATATAACAGGACAGACATCACCATTTAAACACACAATGGGACAATGGCACAATAGAAACACACCCAGCATATTCCTCCCAAGTTGACAAGTTACACTTATTATAAATTGTTACAACTTTGTGAGTTTACATTGGCCATACATATAACTTACATCAATTTAAACAGTATAACTTGGGGACAAACCTATCCAAAATTCACTTGAATAGGTTCAGGGGTTTAAAAGTTAGTATGGGCCATAATCCTGAGGCAAGAGGCTGATAAACAGGCCTCTCCAAAACCCAGTGGCGAGGTTGGTTTCGCCACAAGCGCCATCCACAGATCCCCCATAACAGTGTCCTCCACAGATCCCCCATAACAGTGTCCTCCACAGATCCCCCATAACAGCGCCATCCACAGATCCCCCATAACAGTGTCCTCCACAGATCCCCCATAACAGTGTCCTCCACAGATCCCCCATAACAGTGTCCTCCACAGATCCCCTATAACAGTGTCATCCACAGATCCCCCATAACGGTGTCCTCCACAGATCCCCCATAACAGCGCCATCCACAGATCCCCCATAACAGCGCCATCCACAGATCCCCCATAACAGTGTCCTCCACAGATCCCCCATAACGGTGTCCTCCACAGATCCCCCATAACAGTGTCCTCCACAGATCCCCCATAACGGTGTCCTCCACAGATCCCCCATAACAGTGTCCTCCACAGATCCCCCATAACAGTGTCCTCCACAGATCCCCCATAACGGTGTCCTCCACAGATCCCCCATAAGTGCCTTCTAGTAATGTATCAGTGGGGAGGGAGGAGGCGGGGACACTGGTGACGGGACCGGTGCAGTGACTCTACCCTAATACACCGGCCCCGCACACAGCTGTAAAGTATATTCATGTAAAGCTTAATCTTTGTAAAAGTAGCCCAAACCCTGCTGTACTTACTAACTAGGGTGGCATGCAGACTTGTCACTGCGCCGGCAGCTTGAGTTTAAAATCTCTCCCTCCGTCATGCGCCTCCTGCCCCGCCTGCCTGCTTCATTCATAAAGTGGGAGGAGCCGGCAGACGGGACAGGAGGCGCATGACAGAGGGAGAGATGTTAAGCTCAATCTGTCGGCGCGGCGACGAGTCTGCATGCCACGTTTCTGACACTGCACTGACAGTTGTGAGCGGGGCCACAATAATTGCTGCGCGGCCACCCACCCGCGCAGCTTAGAGGGAACACTGACTGCAGGGGCCAGGGGGGTCCACAGGCGGCCGGGCCCCCTGGAGTGCCAGGCCTGATCGCAACTGCAACTCCTGTATGTACGCCACTGACCACTACTATTACCACAACTACTACTACTACCACCACTTCAACTATTACTACTACTAACACTACTACTGCTGCTGCTACTACTACTTTTACTACTACTAATACCACAACTACTACTACCACCACTACTACTATTACTACTACTAACACTACTACTGCTGCTGCTACTACTACTACTATTACTACTACTAATACCACAACAACTACTACTACCACTACTACTTCTGCTGCTCCTACTAGTTCTACTACCACCACTAATACTATTACTAATACTACTACTATTACCACCACTACTACTATTACTACTACTGCCACTACTACTACTATTACCACCACTACTACTACTATTAACACAACTATTACTACTATCACTACTACTACCACTATTACTATTACCATAACTACTACTACCACTACTACTATTGCAATTACTACTACTACTGATAGAGATGTGTGAATTTTATTCTATGTTTTGTATCTCTAGGACAGTAATTGGTTAACTTCTTCTCTTTGTTTCAAGAGTGGAGATGAGGGGGGGGGGGGGGGGGGGGAGAGAGCTGTGCTGTGGGAAATGTCTGGTTTCTCACCTTTGTACAGGTGTCCCAAGGGAGGTATATAGACTGTGGAGGAATGCATAAGTCAATCATATGGGTTGATGATATATACAGTTGCAAGAAAAAGTATGTGAACCCTTTGGAATGATATGGATTTCTGCACAAATTGGTCATTTAATGTGATCTGATCTTCATCTAAGTCACAACAATAGACAATCACAGTCTGCTTAAACTAATAGCACACAAAGAATTAAATGTTACCATGTTTTTATTGAACACACCATGTAAACATTCACAGTGCAGGTGGAAAAAGTATGTGAACCCTTGGATTTAATAACTGGTTGAACCTCCTTTGGCAGCAATAACTTCAACCAAACGTTTCCTGTAGTTGCAGATCAGACGTGCACAACAGTCAGGAGTAATTCTTCACCATTCCTCTTTACAGAACTGTTTCAGTTCAGCAATATTCTTGGGATGTCTGGTGTGAATCGCTTTCTTGAGGTCATGCCCCAGCATCTCCATCGGGTTGAGGTCAGGACTCTGACTGGGCCACTCCAGAAGGCGTATTTTCTTCTGTTTAAGCCATTCTGTTGTTGATTTACTTCTATGCTTTGGGTCGTTGTCCTGTTGCAACACCCATCTTCTGTTGAGCTTCAGCTGGTGGACAGATGGCCTCAAGTTCTCCTGCAAAATGTCTTGATAAACTTGGGAATTCATTTTTCCTTTGATGATAGCAATCCGTCCAGGCCCTGACGCAGCAAAGCAGCCCCAAACCATGATGCCCCCACCACCATACTTCACAGTTGGGATGAGGTTTTGAGGTTGGTGTGCTGTACCTCTTTTTCTCCACACATAGTGTTGTGTGTTTCTTCCAAACAACTCAACTTTGGTTTCATCTGACCACAGAATATTTTGCCAGTACTGCTGTGGAACCTCCAGGTGCTCTTGTGCAAACTGTAAACGTGCAGCAATATTTTTTTTGGACAGCAGTGGCTTCCTCTGTGGTATCCTCCCATGAAAGCTATTCTTGTTTAGTGTTTTACGTATCGTAGATTCGCTAACAGGGATTTTAGCATATGCCAGAGACTTTTGTAAGTCTTTAGCTGACACTCTAGGATTCTTCTTCACCTCATTGAGCAGTCTGCGCTGTGCTCTTGCAGCCATCTTTACAGGACGGACACTCCTAGGGAGAGTAGCAGCAGTGCTGAACTTTCTCCATTTATAGACAATTTGTCTTACCGTGGACTGATGAACAGCAAGGTTTTGGAGATACTTTTATAACCCTTTCCAGCTTTATGCAAGTCAACAATTCTTAATCGTAGGTCATCTGAGAGCTCTTTTGTGCGAGGCATCATTCACATCAGGCAATGCTTCTTGTGAAAAGCAAACCCAGAACTGGTGTGTGTTTTTTATAGGGCAGGGCAGCTGTAACCAACACCTCCAATCTCATCTCATTGATTGGACTCCATTTGGCTGACACCTCACTCCAATTAGCTCTTGGAGATGTCATTAGTCTAAGGGTTCACATACTTTTTCCACCTGCACTGTGAATGTTTACATGGTGTGTTCAACAATAACATGGTAACATAAAATTCTTTGTGTGTTATTAGTTTAATCAGACTGTGATTGTCTATTGTTGTGACTTAGATGAAGATCAGATCACATTTTATGACCAATTTGTGCAGAAATCCATATCATTCCAAAAGGTTCACATACTTTTTCTTGCAACTGTAACTATTATTCATTGCCTATAGAGAAGCATCTTCTTGAAGTGTCACATATGACGTATGCAGTATTCTTGTTAGAATAGACGCCATGAGAAGATGGAGCCTACTTGATGTTTACATTAGTTCACATTCCAATGTGGTGCACATGTTAAGAGTGTCATCTCTGTTTCTCTTATCTCTTTTTTCCCTTTGACCAATGAAACAATGTTTAAGCCTCAGAGAGGACTGCCCTCTTCTGAAAATGTATATAACGTTTACTCTTTGTAATAAAAGGTAGAGATTGCTTTGACCAGCGTCTGTGTCAGTGTCTAGTCTCTCAACCACGCGTGGATATTAACCCCTGGGGGTACATTGATTTGGAGCACCAGAGTGTATCTCAAATGCCCTAATTTAGGGCTACTTTAACAGCTAGCGCCCGAACAGGGACTCCAAGCGAAGGTAGCATCCAACAGCCGACCAGAAGGGCCATGAGCTTGACGAACGGCAGAGGGGAGAGGACTGCAGCCTCAAAAGAAAGGTGAGAAAACTTTTTATCTCATCTGCCTTTCTGCTATTTACTTTGTCATGCTCAGATAGCTCAGTCTGCTGTGAGGTGGTACCGATGTAAGTATAGTAGTCGGCTGTAATGCTGAAAGCTTGGAGTCTATAGAACCAATAGTCTGAAATTATAGATCACTCTGGTGTGTATATGTTTTGTGTGTGTCTGTGATTTATCTGAGGAGTGAGTTGAGCACAGACGGTAAAACCACAGACAAAGGGAGGGGACAGTAACCTCCTGGTTTGGAAGGGGGCGCTGTAGCGCCGAGGTGTGGGACAAAGTAAACTCCGGCTGACCTGGCCAGGGAGACGCGTGGAGCCTCATGACCCTTAGAAAAGGGAAGACTGCAGAGATATTCTCCACCTGACCTGATCCCAGGAAGACGTGTGCGGAGCCCGCATGACCCTCTAGGGGGAAGACATGCTGGGAGTCCCAGCTGACTAGTCAGACGTGATAGTCAGATTTGAGCCAACCAGAGGGGAGGGTGAATCCTTTGTCTATGGAGGAAAGGGTTAAAGGTGCTGATCACTCCTCTGTTTTGTATGTGTGTCAGCCTGAAATACTGCGGTTGAGATGGGTCAGTCCCACTCACATGAAGAAGGAGAATATACTGCTCCTCAGCTTGTAGCGAGAGAAGAAGGAAGTCAACATGTAAAAAAGTATAAGAAGTTAATGAAGATTGCAGGATGGGATATTAATGGAGAATTGAATGTTGAAATATTGAAAATACTGGTACAGCGATGTTGAGGAAAGCTGAATGATGAAGGATTATTAGGTGCAGCGCAGGCATGGCACCGAGCGGCAAGTCGATTTATGGCAACTGGAGGGACAGAAAGATGGGATGAAAAAACTAAGATGTATATGTATACTGTGGGACCAGATGAGCCACCACCCTATCATGGTGCTCACAAACAAAGGAACTCACAGGCCCTGTTGAAAAGTGCCCTCCCCCAACAGAGACCTGAGGGGTGGGTTTGTAATGTCTGCAGGCAGAAAAACCCGGATACACATAACGCTTGCCTGGCATGTGGAGTCCCCAGGCCTTGTAGCACCTCCTCTCTGATAGCAGTAGCTGCAAACCCCTCAGCTCCCCCCCTTGTGGCTCCAGATAATAATGTACCGCCTCTCATCACCTTTGGGGAAACACAGGAGCCACCTCAGCCCATGCCCCCCCTGCCAGCGCCCATATATCCAGTCATAAATGCTGACGGCACCTACTACGTACCAGAAAAGGGAGTGTCACAAAGAGGGAAACCAGTGGTGCCAATCATGATGGGGACAGGAGAGGGGGGGGGGGTGAAGAGGACAGGACCTGCAAAATCCCATAGAACGGAAGACCAGAGAACAGATGATGAGGACAAGGAGAGTACAGGTGTACCAGAAGGTGTAGCAGATGAGGAACCACCTGAGTTGGATGATATGTCCAGAGTAGAGAAAGAGAAGGAACTGGATCTGATGGTAGCCAAACTGTCTGGACAAATAGACATCCTAACACGACAAGCCCAGACCTCAACAGCCAGGTCCAGTGAGGAGTATAAAACAGGAGGAAGATATGTTACGTTTAGCCCCACCCAAGCCACAAACTTAGTGAACTCACTCCCGGATCCAGAACTGCACCCTATGCCTTTCTACATAGCAGTAGAGCAGATAAGGAAGACGCATTCAGCTGCATGGAGGGACTTGTCTCGGCTGGTACAAATCAAAGCAGGGGACTCCTTCTGGCCCACCATGCAGCGAGAATTGAATCTCCCACCGTATGCATCAGAAGAACACTTAAAGACATATGAGTCAGGGGAGGAATTTAGTCAGAAGTTGGAGGAATGGGCAAGGGGAGATTGGCTGATCAAGCTACTCAGATACAAGATATGAAGCAGGACAAAAGTGAATCCGTAGAAACATTTGCTAACAGGATGGAACAGATGTTCCGGGATCTAGGATTCAATCGTAATGATACAGTGCAAGTAAGAATGTTATCCAGTGCCTTCGTGGATGGGCTAAAAATACCCATCCAAAAAGCCTTAAAAATTGCCCGCCCTGAGTATCGAACAGTTGACCTGGAAACACTTGTAGTAATAGCAAAAAGCATTGAGGCAACCCCTCGAACTCATCCTGTCATGGTTAGCAGGGAAGGGCCCAGGGGGGCAAAAGAAAGATTTCAGGATCCGGCCTGGAGAGCCCATATCACCTGCTATGGATGTGGACAACAGGGGCATTACAAACGGGAATGCCCACATCGGCCAAGGGGGGGGGGGGCAGAGGAGACCTCCCCAATTTCCTTGGGCACCGACCTAATCTGCCCAGGCAGTCCAACAAATGGGGGCAGCCCCAAATCAACCGTAGGACAGGGGCAAGCCAGATCCATTAATACTATGGCTTTGTGTCCTCCCCAGTGTGGCCCTACACCAACTGTACAGCTGCAGGTGGGGGGGGGGAGGGGAACCCACACACCTTTCTTGTGGATACTGGTGCAGCCAGAAGTGTGCTCCGACTTGAAGACATCTATGACCCGTCCTTTCTGGACAATATTACTGTACAATGTATTGGCATTGATGGAGAGGCAAGAACATCTGTGTCCTCAGGTTTAGTCCTTTCTCCCACGGTCCTGTCACAATTTGTAGTGTCTACTACCTGTCTACTACCTGCCCCCTCAACCTCTTGGGGGCAGACCTACTCCAAAAAATGCAAGCAAACATCCAGTTCCATGAAGACGGAACAATTACACTTTCTTCCCTCCTACAACCAGAAGAGACAGTTATGCTTGCTGCCTTACAAATAATACAGGATGAGATATCGGGAACAGCTTTCCCATCAGATGTAATGAAGCTTATACCTCCCCATTTATGGTCCTCAGGGCCACAAGATATTGGAAGACTAAAGGTCCAGCCGGTAGTAGTCACGCTCAAGCCAGGTGCCATCCTACCACGCAAAACCCAATATCCATTGTCAGTGGCACAAATAGATGCGGTGACTAAGCAAATCCTGGCATGCCAGGAAAAGGGAGCAATAATTAAAACAACCTCTCCGTGTAACACGCCCCTTTTCCCAGTTAAAAAGAATGGGAAAAAAGGACAGCCAGACACTTATCGTATGGTACAAGATCTACAGGCTGTCAATGAAGTTACAGTCCTGGAAACACCAGTGGTATCAAACCCATATACCCTTTTGTCATGTGTGCCTTCAGAAACCACCCATTTCACTGTCATTGATTTGGCGAATGCCTTCTTCTCAGTGCCACTTCATCCAGACAGTCAATATCTGTTTGCTTTCACGCATGCTGGATGCCAATATACCTGGACGGTCATGCCCCAAGGAGCACAGAACAGCCCTTCTCAGTTCAGTAAAGCCATGTCTTCCATACTGGATGAATGGAGAATGGAGCATGATACAGTGACATTCCTGCAATATGTGGATGATTTGCTCTTGTGTGCTGACACTGCACAAACATGCAGGGAAGCTTCTGTTGCACTACTACTCTTCTTGGCACAACAAGGATGCAAGGTCAGTCTTGCGAAATTCCAGTGGTGTCAGGACAAGGTGGTCTTCCTGGGCCATTGTCTCAGCCCTGGGGCTAAACACCTGACTGAAGATAGGAAGACAGCGGTCATGAAGATGACTGAGCCTACAACGCCAAAACAACTTCAAGCCTTTCTAGGACTCATCTCATACTGTTGACCATGGATTCTGGATGCTTCAATCCTCATGCAACCCTTGTATGATTGTGTTCCTACTCAGCCTTTCTACCTCACCTCTGAGGCCAAACAATGCTTTGAACTATTAAAACAGGCAGTCATATCCTCTCCAGCCTTGGGCCTCCCGAACTACAACTTACCATTCAGACTCTACGTCATGGAACGTCAAGGATATGCCACAGGTGTGCTAACCCAACTACATGGAGGCCGCAGTCGCCCTCTGGGCTACTACTCGGCCAGGCTTGACCCAGTGGCCAGAGGAAGTCCATCATGTATCCCAGCCATTCATGCATGTCACTTGCTATTGGACAAAACAGCTGATGTTGTCCTGGGTCATTCACTTCAAATGCTGGCCCCTCATGACATATCAGCCATTCTTCAGCAGACTCAGCCAAAACACTTGTCTGCAGCTAGACATCTCAGAATGCAGTGTTCTCTCTTACTTCCGGATACGGTCACTATCGGTAGATGTCATGTCCTCAATCCAGCTTCACTCCTTCCTTTCCCTCAAGGGGGGTCTCAAAAAGGGAAGGACGACAACATCGATGCCACATACTCAGATGATGAGTTTTATAACGGGGAAGCCCATGACTGCCTACAATTAATTGAACAAGAAACTGAGCCCCTATGAAACATCAAAGAAACTCCTATTCTGGACCTGGACTTGACACTGTTTGTGGATGGATCTAGATACGCAGATGAAACAGGAAAATTCCACACAGGATATGCAGTTACCTCAATGGAAACAGTATTACAGCAACAACCCCTTCCACCGGATAAATCAGCACAGGAGGCTGAATTAATAGCTCTGACTGAGGCTTGCAAGATGGCAGAAGGGAAAACTGCAAACATCTATACTGATTCACGTTATGCCTTTGGAGTAGCCCATGACTTTGGACCAATATGGAAAAGCAGGAAGTTTCTGACAGCAGGAGGCACACCTGTGAAGAATGCGGAAGCTGTGCAGGCCCTGATGGAAGCTCTGAGCCTCCCCATACAAGCTGCAATTTTGAAGATCAAAGCCCATTCAAAAGTAGAAACTCCAGAGGCCCAGGGGAATGCTCTAGCAGACAAGGCAGCTAAAGAAGCGGCAGTGAGGGAAATGAAGGATCTCAGCACCATAATGGCTTTAGCTTCGGGTAAAGTGGCCAGGAAAGAAGGTGGAATTCCAAAGGGATTGTTCCTCACTAAGGATATCTTGGAAGACAGACAATGTGAGGCTACAGATGATGAGCATGAGGTGTGGGCTCGGAAAGATGCTGGCCCAGAAGAAGATCGAATATGGAGATTGGGCCACCTCCTGTGCCTACCGAGAAGTTTATATCCAAATGTAGTCTGTTGGGCCCATGGACCCACACATCTAGGGAAGACAGCCATGAACAATCTCATATCCTCCATATGGTTTGCACCCGCCATCTCCACTTACACCTCTCGATATGTGAACAGCTGCATGGTCTGTGCCAAGTGCAATCCAGGGAAGCTGGAGAAGGTTCCCACAAAGTGCCTAGCAAAACCCTTGTACCCTTTCCAAAGGATCCAAATCGACCACATTCAAATGCCCCCTGCACAGGGGTTCCATTATGCTTTGGTGGTTGTAGACATGTTCTCTGGATGGCCAGAAGCCTACCCCGTGAAGAACCAGACAGCGAAAACCACTGTGAAGAAGTTGTTGAACGAAGTGGTTTGCCGGTTCGGGGTACTTGAAGTGATCGAGAGTGATCAAGGGACTGCTTTCACTGCGGACATTGCACAGGAAATATGGACAGCTCTGGGAACGCACTTGGCCTTTCATACACCATACCGACCACAAAGCAGCGGAAAAGTAGAGAGAATGAACGGCACTCTGAAACTAAAGATGCTGAAGATGGCCCAAGAGACTGGCAAACCATGGCCAGAAACCCTTCCAATTGCCCTGGCCAGTGTTCGCTATACTCCCAGGGGAAAAGAGAAACTATCCCCCTTTGAGATCCTATTTGGTAGTGCCCCTAAGTTAGGACAGTATTTTCCAGAACAGCTTGCATTACAGTATGACTGTCTAGCTGATTATGTGATTGCTCTATGTAAACATTTGACTGATCTCCATTTTTGAGTCTTTTCTTCACTTCCAGATCCTGAACAGATTCCTGGAAGTCACAAGTTGCAGCAGGATTTGAATCTATATTCCCAATAATTTTGGTAAACAAAAATGTGGATTGGATAAATTATATCTACTATAACCAGCAACGCCTTGTGAATTACACTCGGGATGCCCTAAAAGGTATGTAACGGACCGTTTCAGCAGACAAGGGGTTAAAATCAGTTTAGGCGATGTGCCCCTTCCTGAGAGACAGGCCCAGCTACTGCAGAACACCAGTGTCCCGAACTGGATAAAAAGTAGCACTCCAAACTGGAACCTCACGAATAGCTGTTAGCAGACAAACAGGAATCAGCTTACACTCCTGGCAATCAGTCTCTAACAGCATACAGCGGATCCCTCCAATAACGAGACAAGGCTCCGTGTTGAGGGTCAAGCAGTGGTCTGAGGTGCTGGCACACCCAGCCTGGTTTTTATTACAGTTGTTGCAATTACAGGTCCGCCCACAGGGAGGTATAAAACAACCAAGCCCATCTGGTGTACACGCCCCTAGGGGACCAGAATGAAGACTGTGACATAGGACAGATATGCAGCACTGTAGGATACACAGAGACAATACATCCCCACAATGCATCATGGTTTCCTCCTCTCTGCCCTGGAGACACCCGAGGCTTAATCCAATTATCTCTCAAGACAAAGAGAAATCACCAATACACATGTGGATATAACAGGACAGACATCACCATTTAAACACACAATGGGACAATGGCACAATAGAAACACACCCAGCATATTCCTCCCAAGCTGACAAGTTACACTTATTATAAATTGTTACAACTTTGTGAGTTTACATTGGCCATTCATATAACTAACATCAATTTAAACAGTATAACTTGGGGACAAACCTATCCAAAATTCACTTGAATAGGTTCAGGGGTTTAAAAGTTAGTATGGGCCATAATCCTGAGGCAAGAGGCTGATAAACAGGCCTCTCCAAAACCCAGTGGCGAGGTTGGTTTCGCCACACATCTCCCCCCCAGGGAAGACTAACCAGATACCTGACCTCACGCCGGTCGGTACCTGAGTTAGTCTGGCAGCCCACCCACAACCCAATACTGGACCTGTTGCATTTGGTAGCCTGTCTCTGTCCAGTGAGTCCACCAAGGTTATGTTGGAAGCTGGTACTCCCGGTCTCTGTGTTGCTCCCTGGCTTGGAGTCTGGTTGTTGGAGGGGGAGACCGACTGTCTCTACCCCCTGTGCTGTAAGTGCAGAGACCACGGTCCCATCTGCACTGTTGTGGGGCTTACTGTCTCCCCCTGGTGCGTTAAGCTGCCGCTGGGGAGAGGGGGTAACGAGCTTCTCCCCCATACATACTTCCAGGCGCTGGGGAGGGCGACCGACCGTCTCCGCTCCCAATGCAGTGTCCTGCTGCTGGCGAAAGGAGACTGGGCTCTCTATTCCCTGCTGGACACTCTGCTGCTGGGGGACAGGACCGACTGTCTCTGCCCCCTGTAACTCCGCCTGCCGCTGGGGAAAGGAGACTGGGCTCCCAATTCCCAATAATTCATACGGCCGCTGGGGAATGGAGACTGGGCTCCCAATTCCCAAAAAATCATGCTGCTGCTGGGGGGCAGGAACAACTACCTCTGCCCCCTGTAACTCAGCCTGCCGCTGGGGAGGGAGGACGCTGCTCTCCTCTCCCTGCATTTCACACTGCCTTCCCGGCATATCACTCTGCTGCTGGGGGGCAGGAACAACTACCTCTGCCCCCTGTAACTCAGCCTGCCGCTGGGGAGGGAGGACGCTGCTCTCCTCTCCCTGCAATTCACACTGCCGCTGGGGAATGGAGACTGGGCTCCCAATTCCCTGCACTTCACCCTGCCGCTGGGGAATGAAGACTGGGCTCCCAATTCCCTGCAATTCACACTGCCGCTGAGGAATGGAGACTGGGCTCCCAATTCCCTGCTGGACACTGTGCGGCTGGGGAGAGGAGACTGAGCTCCCTCTGTCCCGCAACTGTAACTTCCGATGGAGGTCCACCCAATGTGGCAGCTGACCGTCACCTTCTGCCCGGTATAGTAGGGTCTTGAACACTAGACTCCTCACGAACTTCACGTATTTCTCAGCTGGATTGGGTCCGAAGAAGTTCAGCCGCAACCATATCATACGGTCAAATTCCTCCACAGAGTATCTGTACTCCACTGCTGGTTCCATCCTGGTGCTTTTAGGGTCGCTGTACTGAGACATGCGTTGCCTTTAAGTTATAAAATCCAAAGAAATGGTGTCTCCTGTAGCTGTCCTTCTGGCTGTAGGAACGATCCCGCTGCTTGCCACCAATGTAACGGACCGTTTCAGCAGACAAGGGGTTAAAATCCGTTTAGGCGATGTGCCCCTTTCTGAGAGACAGGCCCAGCTACTGCAGAACACCAATGTCCCGGACTGGATACAAAGTAGCACTCCAAACTGGAACCTCACGAATAGCTGCTAGCAGACGAACAGGAATCAGCTTACACTCCTGGCAATCAGTCTCTAACAGCATACAGCGGATCCCCCCAATAACGAGACAAGGCTCCGTGTTGAGGGTCAAGCAGTGGTCTGAGGTGCTGGCACACCCAGCCTGGTTTTATTACAGTTATTACAATTACAGGTCCGCCCACAGGGAGGTATAAAACAACCAAGCCCATCTGGTGTACACGCCCCTAGGGGACCAGAATGAAGACTGTGACATAGGACAGATATGCAGCACTGTAGGATACACAGAGACAATACATCCCCACAATGCATCATGGTTTCCTCCTCTCTGCCCTGGAGACACCCGAGGCGTAATCCAATTATCTCTCAAGACAAAGAGAAATCACCAATACACATGTGGATATAACAGGACAGACATCACCATTTAAACACACAATGGGACAATGGCACAATAGAAACACACCCAGCATATTCCTCCCAAGCTGACAAGTTACACTTATTATAAATTGTTACAACTTTGTGAGTTTACATTGGCCATACATATAACTAACATCAATTTAAACAGTATAACTTGGGGACAAACCTATCCAAAATTCACTTGAATAGGTTCAGGGGTTTAAAAGTTAGTATGGGCCATAATCCTGAGGCAAGAGGCTGATAAACAGGCCTCTCCAAAACCCAGTGGCGAGGTTGGTTTCGCCACACATCTCCCCCCCCCCCCCCCCCAGGGAAGACTAACCAGATACCTAACCTCACGCCGGTCGGTACCTGAGTTAGTCTGGCAGCCCACCCACAACCCAATACTGGACCTGTTGCATTTGGTAGCCTGTCTCTGTCCAGTGAGTCCACCAAGGTTATGTTGGAAGCTGGTACTCCCGGTCTCTGTGTTGCTCCCTGGCTTGGAGTCTGGTTGTTGGAGGGGGAGACCGACTGTCTCTACCCCCTGTGCTGTAAGTGCAGAGACCACGGTCCCATCTGCACTGTTGTGGGGCTTACTGTCTCCCCCTGGTGTGTTAAGCTGCCGCTGGGGATAGGGGGTAACGAGCTCCTCTCCCATACATACTTCCAGCCGCTGGGGAGGGCGACCGACCGTCTCCGCTCCCAATACAGTGTCCTGCTGCTGGGGAAAGGAGACTGGGCTCTCTATTCCCTGCTGGACACTCTGCCGCTGGGGGACAGGACCGACTGTCTCTGCCCCCTGTAACTCCGCCTGCCGCTGGGGAAAGGAGACTGGGCTCCTAATTCCCAATAATTCATACGGCCGCTGGGGAATGGAGACTGGGCTCCCAATTCCCCAAAAATCATGCTGCTGCTGGGGGGCAGGAACAACTACCTCTGCCCCCTGTAACTCAGCCTGCCGCTGGGAGGGAGGACGCTGCTCTCCTCTCCCTGCACTTCACACTGCCGCTGGGGAATGGAGACTGGGCTCCCAATTCCCTGCAATTCACACTGCCGCTGAGGAATGGAGACTGGGCTCCCAATTCCCTGCTGGACACTCTGCTGCTGGGGAGAGGAGACTGAGCTCCCTCTGTCCCGCAACTGTAACTTCCGATGGAGGTCCACCCAATGTGGCAGCTGACCGTCACCTTCTGCCCGGTATAGTAGGGTCTTGAACACTAGACTCCTCACGAACTTCACGTATTTCTCAGCTGGATTGGGTCCGAAGAAGTTCAGCCGCAACCATATCATACGGTCAAATTCCTCCACAGAGTATCTGTACTCCACTGCTGGTTCCATCCTGGTGCTTTTAGGGTCGCTGTACTGAGACATGCGTTGCCCTTAAGTTATAAAATCCAAAGAAATGGTGTCTCCTGTAGCTGTCCTTCTGGCTATAGGAACGATCCCGCTGCTTGCCACCAATGTAACGGACCGTTTCAGCAGACAAGGGGTTAAAATCCGTTTAGGCGATGTGCCCCTTTCTGAGAGACAGGCCCAGCTACTGCAAAACACCAATGTCCTGAACTGGATACAAAGTAGCACTCCAAACTGGAACCTCACGAATAGCTGCTAGCAGACGAACAGGAATCAGCTTACACTCCTGGTAATCAGTCTCTAACAGCATACAGCGGATCCCCCCAATAACGAGACAAGGCTCCGTGTTGAGGGTCAAGCAGTGGTCTGAGGTGCTGGCACACCCAGCCTGGTTTTTATTACAGTTGTTGCAATTACAGGTCCGCCCACAGGGAGGTATAAAACAACCAAGCCCATCTGGTGTACACGCCCTAGGGGACCAGAATGAAGACTGTGACATAGGACAGATATGCAGCACTGTAGGATACACAGAGACAATATATCCCCACAATGCATCATGGTTTCCTCCTCTCTGCCCTGGAGACACCCGAGGCGTAATCCAATTATCTCTCAAGACAAAGAGAAATCACCAATACACATGTGTATATAGCAGGACAGACATCACCATTTAAACACACAATGGGACAATGGCACAATAGAAACAGACCCAGCATATTCCTCCCAAGTTGACAAGTTACACTTATTATAAATTGTTACAACTTTGTGAGTTTACATTGGCCATACATATAACTAACATCAATTTAAACAGTATAACTTGGGGACAAACCTATCCAAAATTCACTTGAATAGGTTCAGGGGTTTAAAAGTTAGTATGGGCCATAATCCTGAGGCAAGAGGCTGATAAACAGGCCTCTCCAAAACCCAGTGGCGAGGTTGGTTTCACCACAAGGTATAATAGAACAATTGGGTCCCACTAGTACTATGACATTCCAGAACAGAATGGCTTTGGACATGTTGCTGGCAGAGAAAGGAGGAGTTTGCAAAATGATAGGAGAAACCTGCTGTACTGTCATACCCGATAATCTAGGACCCAATGGGCAGGTCATGAATGCTTTAAAGGGATTGACCTCCCTATCTGAAGAATTAAAAAGGAATTCAGGAATTGACAATTCATGGGCAGAAGGGCTAGAGAACTGGTTCAAAAATTGGAAACAGATGTTGTTGCAAATCGGTATCATCATCATCGTTGTCTTGATTTTGCTTGTTCTAATTATCTGCTGTATTATTCCCTGTGTAAAAAAATAATTGTTCAACAAGGCAGTTGATGAGGCCACACCAGAGATGATGATGGGAGAATTGTATGAAGACTTCGATCCAGAAAATCAGGAGCACTGATGACCTCCAGTCCCCCCATATAATGTCAACGCCGGTTAGGGAAAGATCATCTGACTTTCCCGTGCTCAAATCCAGTGTCACGGGAGGCTGTTCGCTAGGAATGGCTTGTCGTGGAAGCTGGTGAAGAGGATGTCGGAGCATTGGGACAGATGTTTAGGTTTAGGGAGAGAATGAAATTCAAGGGGGGACTGATAGAGATGTGTCAATTTTATTTTATGTTTTGTATCTCTAGGACAGTAATTGGTTAACTTCTTCCCTTTACAAGTGCCTCCCACCCCCCTCTTTGTTTCAAGAGTGGAGAAGAGAGGGGGGGAGGGGAAGAGCTGTGCTGTGGGCAATGTCTGGTTTCTCACCTTTGTACAGGTGTCCCAAGGGAGGTATATAGACTGTGGAGGAATGCATAAGTCAATCATATGGGTTGATGATTGTAACGGATCACCTGGTACACCGACCGGGTACCTCCGTTGAATGAATGCTCCTAGTGCTTTCCGAGGACTCCAAGCACTCCACTTGACGCCGTACGCACTGCAGACCCCACGAACCGCCGAAGCTTGGTTGAGGTCTCACCGTCTCCTACCCACCCTGGACCTACGACAAGGCTCCAGGCTCCAGTGGGTGGACCTCTCCTAAAACCAGAGATCAGGAACAGCCCTTAAAAGAGCTAGTAGTTATAGCCAGGGGAGTATACACGTATAGCAATCCCCACACACATGAGACGAGGCTCTATGTTGAAGGTGAAACAGGAACTGACTGTACTTCACGTACAGCCTCTTTTATTCACAAACCAAAAACATAGTACTGCCCACAGGGGTTTGAAATACAACCAATCAGTAATTAACAACACATACAATGCAACTACAGCAACCAATCGTTCACGCCCCCAGAGGACCAGAATGAAGACTGGGACATAGGACAACATATCCCCACAATGCATCATGGTCTCCTCCCCTCTGTCTGGAGACAACCTGAGGAGCAATCCAATTATCTCTCAGAACAAAGGGAGATCGCCAATACACATGTAGATACAACAGGACAGACATCACCATTTAAACACACAATGGGACAATGGCACAATAGAAACACACCCAGCATTTTCCTCCCAAGCTGACAAGTTACAATTATTATAGATTGTTACAACTTTGTGAGTTTACATTGGCCATACATATAACTTACATTAATTCAAACAGTATAACGTGGGGACAAACCTATCCAAAATTCACTTGAATCGGTTCAGGGGTTTAAAAGTTAGTATATGGCCCATAATCCTGGGGCAAGAGGCCAGCAGCCAGTCCTCTCCAAAACCCAGTGGCGAGGTTGGTTTCGCCACACATCTCCCCCTCCCAGGGAAGACTAACCAGATACCTGACCTCACGGTCAGTACCGGAGTTAGTCTGGCAGTCCAACCACAACCCAATACTGGACCTGTTGAATCTTGGGGCCTGGCTCTGTTCTGTATGTCCCCAGCTGTTGAGTGGGCATCTGCTACTCCTCGCTTCCTTGTGGTTCTCCAGCTTGGAGCTGTAGGTACTTGGTGGGCAGAGGCCGACTGCGCTCTGCCCAGATGCCAGCTCTTCTGCTGGGGTAGCCTGTGGGAAGTCCGGCTCTGGAGAAGAGGATAGGGGAGGGCAGAGGCCGACTGCGCTCTGCCCAGATGCCAGCTCTTCCGCTGGGATGTGGTCAGGGAATCCTATCCCCAGGACCTTGTTGCAGATCGGCTGTGGAGAGGAGGAATCGCTTACCTCCTCCTCCTGGCATTCCTGCAGGGTTGGTGGGGGATCTGAACCGGCCGTCCAGTATCTCGGTAGGTCTGGTGCAGAGACCGTGGTCCCATCTGCACCATCGGAGTTAGGGGTGCTGTCCCCCTGTGGTTGGGGAGAGAGATCAGTGGATATCGCAGGCTCATCCCCTGCCCCCAGAACTCGGTTGGGAAGTACCTGGGAAGGGTAGGGCTCGCTTACCTCCTCCTCCTGGTATCCCTGCGGAGATGGCTGGAGATCTGGACCAACCGTCCAGCATACCTGTAGGACTGGTAGAGAGACCTCGGTCCCATCTCCACCTGCCATCTGTGGGTCCTCCCAGGACCAGTCTGTGAGGTCCCTCAACAGTTGCGAGTAAGAACCACCTGCGTCCACACCTGGCAACTCCGGCTGCTGTTGAGCGTCTGGGCCAGCTGCCCAGCATCCCGGTGGAGAGACCTCGGTCCCGTCTCCACCTGCCTGTTGTGGTTCCTCACAGGACCAGTCTATGAGGACCCCTACTTCGGGTTCCTCTGGCCGCCTCAGGGGGAGACTGCTAACCTCCTCGGATGCAGCCTCTGCTCGGCTGCTGTAACACTCCTTCCGCTGGGCAATTTCGCTCTCTTTCGCCAGTCGGAATTCTCGTTCCATCCTTGCATGTCGCTTGGCTGTGACCTGGTTCCAGATGGCCTGGTATATATCCATGGACACATTACCTCCATACTGGGCCACTCGCTGCCTCACCTCGGCCAGCCAGTCATCTTCAGAGCCTTCCATACTTGTCTGCTCCAAGTCGCTGGATACCTCTGCTCCCAGGGGCGCTGTACGGATACTAGCGTTGCCCTCAATTTGTAACTCCACGAACGGTGTCTCCGAGCTGCTTCTCCTCACACTAGGACGCCATCCCACTGCTTGCCACCAATGTAACGGATCACCTGGTACACCGACCGGGTACCTCCGTTGAATGAATGCTCCTAGTGCTTTCCGAGGACTCCAAGCACTCCACTTGACGCCGTACGCACTGCAGACCCCACGAACCGCCGAAGCTTGGTTGAGGTCTCACCGTCTCCTACCCACCCTGGACCTACGACAAGGCTCCAGGCTCCAGTGGGTGGACCTCTCCTAAAACCAGAGATCAGGAACAGCCCTTAAAAGAGCTAGTAGTTATAGCCAGGGGAGTATACACGTATAGCAATCCCCACACACATGAGACGAGGCTCTATGTTGAAGGTGAAACAGGAACTGACTGTACTTCACGTACAGCCTCTTTTATTCACAAACCAAAAACATAGTACTGCCCACAGGGGTTTGAAATACAACCAATCAGTAATTAACAACACATACAATGCAACTACAGCAACCAATCGTTCACGCCCCCAGAGGACCAGAATGAAGACTGGGACATAGGACAACATATCCCCACAATGCATCATGGTCTCCTCCCCTCTGTCTGGAGACAACCTGAGGAGCAATCCAATTATCTCTCAGAACAAAGGGAGATCGCCAATACACATGTAGATACAACAGGACAGACATCACCATTTAAACACACAATGGGACAATGGCACAATAGAAACACACCCAGCATTTTCCTCCCAAGCTGACAAGTTACAATTATTATAGATTGTTACAACTTTGTGAGTTTACATTGGCCATACATATAACTTACATTAATTCAAACAGTATAACGTGGGGACAAACCTATCCAAAATTCACTTGAATCGGTTCAGGGGTTTAAAAGTTAGTATATGGCCCATAATCCTGGGGCAAGAGGCCAGCAGCCAGTCCTCTCCAAAACCCAGTGGCGAGGTTGGTTTCGCCACAATGATATATACCTATTATTCACTGCCTATAGAGAAGCACCTCCTTGAAGTGTCACATATGACGTATGCAGTATTAGTGTTAGAATAGACACCATGAGAAGATGGCGCCTACTTGATGTTTACATTAGTTCACATTCCAATGTGGTGCACATGTTAAGAGTGTTATCTCTGTTTCTCTTATCTCTTTTTTCCTTTTGACCAAGGAAACAATGTTTAAGCCTCAGAGAGGACTGCCCTCTTCTGAAGATGTATATAACGTTTACTCTTTGTAATAAAAGGTAGAGATTGCTTTGACCAGCGTCTGTGTCAGTGTCTAGTCTCTCAACCACAAGTGGATATTAACCCCTGGGGGTACATTGATTTGGAGCACCAGAGTGTATCTCAAATGCCCTAATTTAGGGCTACTTTAACACTACCACCACCACTACTATTTCTACTACAACTACTACTATCACCACTACTACTATTACCATAACTACTACCACTACTACTATTGCAATTACTACTACTACCACTACTACTATTTCTACTACAACTACTACTATCACCACTACTACTATTACCACTA
Organism: Bufo bufo; assembly: GCF_905171765.1. Lineage (NCBI taxonomy): Eukaryota > Metazoa > Chordata > Amphibia > Anura > Bufonidae > Bufo > Bufo bufo. The sequence goes on along the minus strand of NC_053394.1, from coordinate 2,575,160 downwards.
CTGCTGCTGCTACTATTGCAACGTGCCGGTCCATAGGAGTAGAACACGTGAGGTTCACGGTGGGCCGGAATGTACGTACAGTTCATCGGGTACTCACAGTTTAGCAGACACCTCCCTGGGCCGGCAGTGCAGTGAAGGGGAGAACAGCACTGGATTCTCCGGGGCACACTCTGTTACAGGGGACACCGGCCAGGTGGTGATCGAGGTGCCCTTGGTGGTGATTGGGTTTCTGAGTGCTTATGCGGCTGGGCCCCTGATTTAGGTAATGTCGTCATGCCAGCACCTTGATGGTGCAAAAGGATGAGAGTGGTTGTAGTATGTAGATAGAAGAATGAGGCAGGTTTGAATCCAACTGAGAACTTTACTATAACCAGGTTCTTGATAACAGTTTACATCCAGTAGTAATATGCAGTCTCTGATACACATGCAGGTTGGATGTGATGAATCCCAGTAACAGGCTGTACATGTGGTTATATTACTGCATTCTTGTACATTCCTGTTTATCCCTGTAAATTTGTGCATATTCCAATATACTTTGGTGTATTCCTGTACATTCTTGAATATTCCCGTACACTACTGTATACTCCAGTATGCTCATGTAGATTCCTGTATATTCATGAATAGTCCTGTATGGTCTTGTATACTCCTGTTTATTCCTGTATACTCCTGTATAGTCCTGTATAGTCCTGTATGGTCCTGCACATTCCTGAATACTCCTATATACTCCTGTATACTCCTGTATGGTCTTGTATACTCCTGTATAGTCCTGCACATTCCTGAATACTCCTGTATGGTCCTGTATACTCCTGTTTATTCCTGTATACTCCTGTGTAGTACTGTATGGTCCTGTATAGTCCTGAATGGTCCTGTATAGTACTGTATGGTCCTGTATACTCCTGTATGGTCCTTTATGGTCCTGCACATTCCTGAATACTCTTGTATGCTCCTGTATACTCCTGTATAGTCCTGTATGGTCCTGTTTATTCCTGTATACTTCTGTATACTCCTGTATGCTCCTGTATGGTCCTGTTTATTCCTGTATACTCCTGTATGCTCCTGTATGGTCCTCTATACTCCTGTATAGTGCTGTATGGTCCTGTATACTCCTGTATGGTCCTGTATACTCCTGTTTATTCCTGTATACTCCTGTATAGTCCTGTATTGTCCTGTATGGTCCTGCACATTCCTGAATACTCCTGTATACTCCTATATGGTCTTGTATACTCCTGTTTATTCCTGTATACTCCTGTATAGTCCTGTATAGTCCTGTATGGTCCTGCACATTCCTGAATACTCCTGTATACTCCTGTATACTCCTGCATGGTCTTGTATACTCCTGTATAGTCCTGTATGGTCCTGCACATTCCTGAATACTCCTGTATGGTCCTGTATACTCCTGCTATTCCTGTATACTCCTGTATAGTACTGTACGGTCCTGTATAGTCCTGAATGGTCCTGTATACTCCTGTATAGTACTGTATGGTCCTGTATACTCCTGAATGGTCCTGTATACTCCTGTATAGTACTGTATGGTCCTGTATACTCCTGTATGGTCCTTTATGGTCCTGCACATTCCTGAATACTCTTGTATGCTCCTATATACTCCTGTATAGTCCTGTATGGTCCTGTTTATTCCTGTATACTCCTGTATACTCCTGTATGCTCCTGTATGCTCCTGTATACTCCTGTATGGTCCTGTATACTCCTGTATTGTGCTGTATGGTCCTGTATACTCCTGTATGGTCCTGCACATTCCTAATTACTCTTGTATGCTCCTGTATAGTCCTGTATGGTCCTGTTTATTTCTGTATACTCCTGTATGGTCCTGTTTATTCCTGTATACTCCTATATGGTCCTGCACATTCCTGAATACTCCTGTATGGTCCTGTATACTCCTGTTTATTCCTGTATACTCATGTGTAGTACTGTATACTCCTGTATAGTCCTGAATGGTCCTGTATAGTACTGTATACTCCTGTATGGTCCTTTATGGTCCTGCACATTCCTGAATACTCTTGTATGCTCCTGTATACTCCTGTATAGTCCTGTATGGTCCTGTTTATTCCTGTATACTCCTGTATACTCCTGTATGCTCCTGTATGGTCCTGTATACTCCTGTATAGTGCTGTATGGTCCTGTATACTCCTGAATGGTCCTGTATACTCCTGTTTATTCCTGTATACTCCTGTATAGTCCTGTATTGTCTTGTATGGTCCTGCACATTCCTGAATACTCCTGTATACTCCTATATGGTCTTGTATACTCCTGCTTATTCCTGTATACTCCTGTATAGTCCTGTATAGTCCTGTATGGTCCTGCACATTCCTGAATACTCCTGTATACTCCTGTATACTCCTGTATACTCCTGTATGGTCTTGTATACGCCTGTATAGTCCTGTATGGTCCTGCACATTCCTGAATACTCTTGTATGGTCCTGTATACTCCTGTTTATTCCTGTATACTCCTGTATAGTACTGTATGGTCTGGTATGGTCCTGAATGGTCCTGTATACTCCTGTATAGTACTGTATGGTCTTGTATACTCCTGAATGGTCCTGTATACTCCTGTATAGTACTGTATGGTCCTGTATACTCCTGTATGGTCCTTTATGGTCCTGCACATTCCTGAATACTCTTGTATGCTCCTGTATACTCCTGTATAGTCCTGTATGGTCCTGTTTATTCCTGTATACTCCTGTATACTCCTGTATGCTCCTGTATGCTCCTGTATGGTCCTGTATACCTCTGTATGGTCCTGTATACTCCTGTATTGTGCTGTATGGTCCTGCACATTCCTAATTACTCTTGTATGCTCCTGTATAGTCCTGTATGGTCCTGTTTATTCCTGTATACTCCTGTTGGGTCCTGTTTATTCCTGTATAATTCTGTATGGTCCTGCACAGTCCTGAATACTCCTGTATATTTCTGTATACTCCTGTATACTCCTGTATATTTCTGTATACTCCTGTATACTCCTGTATACTTCTGTATACTCCTGTATGGTCCTGTATGGTCCTGCACATTCCTGAATACTCCTGTATGCTCCTGTATATTTCTGTATACTCCTGTATACTACTGTATGGTCCTGTATGGTCCTGCACATTCCTGAATACTCCTGTATGCTCCTGTATACTCCTGTATGGTCCTGTATGGTCCTGTATATTTCTGTATACTCCTGTATACTCCTGTATGGTCCTGTATAATCCTGTATGGTCCTGTATAATCCTGTATACTCCTGTATGGTCCTGTATAATCCTGTATACTCCTGTATGGTCCTGTATACTCCTGTATGGTCCTGCACATTCCTAAATACTCCTGTATGGTCCTGAATACTGCTGTATGGTCCTGTATACTCCTGTATGGTCCTGTATGCTCCTGTATACTCCTGTATGCTCCTGTATATTTCTGTATACTCCTGTATAGTCCTGTATAGTCCTGTATGGTCCTGCACATTCCTGAATACTCCTATATACTCCTGTATACTCCTGTATGGTCTTGTATACTCCTGTATAGTCCTGCACATTCCTGAATACTCCTGTATAGTCCTGTATACTCCTGTTTATTCCTGTATACTCCTGTGTAGTACTGTATACTCCTGTATAGTCCTGAATGGTCCTGTATAGTACTGTATGGTCCTGTATACTCATGTCCTGTATGGTCCTGTTTATTCCTGTATACTCCTGTATACTCCTGTATGCTCCTGTATGGTCCTGTATACTCCTGTATAGTGCTGTATGGTCCTGTATACTCCTGTATGGTCCTGTATACTCCTGTTTATTCCTGTATACCTCTGTATAGTCCTTTATTGTCCTGTATGGTCCTGCACATTCCTGAATACTCCTATATGGTCTTGTATACTCCTGCTTATTCCTGTATACTCCTGTATAGTCCTGTATAGTCCTGAATGGTCCTGCACATTCCTAAATACTCCTGTATACTCCTGTATACTCCTGTATGGTCTTGTATACTCCTGTATAGTCCTGTATGGTCCTGCACATTCCTGAATACTCCTGTATGGTCCTGTATACTCCTGATTATTCCAGTATACTCCTGTATAGTACTGTATGGTCTGGTATGGTCCTGAATGGTCCTGTATACTCCTGTATAGTACTGTATGGTCCTGTATACTCCTGAATGGTCCTGTATACTCCTGTATAGTACTGTATGGTCCTGTATACTCCTGTATGGTCCTTTATGGTCCTGCACATTCCTGAATACTCTTGTATGCTCCTGTATACTCCTGTATAGTCCTGTATGGTCCTTATTCCTGTATACTCCTGTATACTCCTGTATGCTCCTGTATGGTCCTGTATACTACTGTATACTCCTGTAAGGTCCTGTATACTCCTGTATAGTGCTGTATGGTCCTGCACATTCCTAATTACTCTTGTATGCTCTTGTATAGTCCTGTATGGTCCTGTTTATTCCTGTATACTCCTGTTGGGTCCTGTTTATTCCTGTATACTCCTGTATGGTCCTGCACAGTCCTGAATACTTCTGTATATTTCTGTATGCTCCTGTATACTCCTGTATGCTCCTGTATACTCCTGTATGGTCCTGCACATTCCTGAATACTCCTGTATACTCCTGTATAATCCTGTATGGTCCTGTATACTCCTGTATGCTCCTGTATGGTCTTGTATAATCCTGTATACTCATGTATGCTCCTGTATATTTCTGTATACTCCTGTATATTTCTGTATACTCCTGTATACTCCTGTATGGTCCTGTATACTCCTGTAAAGTGCTGTATGGTCCTGTATACTCCTGTATGGTCCTGCACATTCCTAATTACTCTTGTATGCTCCTATATAGTCCTGTATGGTCCTGTTTATTCCTGTATACTCCTGTATGGTCCTGTTTATTCCTATATACTCCTGTATGGTCCTGCACATTCCTGAATACTCCTGTATGGTCCTGTATACTCCTGTTTATTCCTGTATACTCCTGTGTAGTACCGTATACTCCTGTATAGTCCTTAATGGTCCTGTATAGTACTGTATGCTCCTGTATACTCCTGTATGCTCCTGTATATTTCTGTATACTCCTGTATAATCCTGAATACTCCTGTATAGTCCTGTATACTCCTGTATGGTCCTGTATGCTCCTGTATACTCCTGTATGGTCCTGTATATTTCTGTATACTCCTGTATGGTCCTGTATAATCCTGTATATTTCTGTATACTCCTGTATGGTCCTGCACATTCCTGAATACTCCTGTATGGTCCTGTATACTCCTGTTTATTCCTGTATACTCCTGTGTAGTACTGTATACTCCTGTATAGTCCTGAATGGTCCTGTATAGTACTGTATGGTCCTGTATACTCCTGTATGGTCCTTTATGGTCCTGCACATTCCTGAATACTCTTGTATGCTCCTGTATACTCCTGTATAGTCCTGTATGGTCCTGTTTATTCCTGTATACTCCTGTATGCTCCTGTATGGTCCTGTATGGTCCTGTATAGTGCTGTATGGTCCTGTATACTCCTGTATAGTGCTGTATGGTCCTGTATACTCCTGAATGGTCCTGTATACTCCTGTTTATTTCTGTATAGTCCTGTATAGTCCTGTATTGTCCTGTATGGTCCTGCACATTCCTGAATACTCCTGTATACTCCTATATGGTCTTGTATACTCCTGCTTATTCCTGTATACTCCTGTATAGTCCTGTATAGTCCTGTATGGTCCTGCACATTCCTGAATACTCCTGTATACTCCTGTATGGTCTTGTATACTCCTGTATAGTCCTGTATGGTCCTGCACATTCCTGAATACTCCTGTATGGTCCTGTATACTCCTGTTTATTCCTGTATACTCCTGTATAGTACTGTATGGTCTGGTATGGTCCTGAATGGTCCTGTATACTCCTGTATAGTACTGTATGGTCCTGTATACTCCTGAATGGTCCTGTATACTCCTGAATGGTCCTGTATACTCCTGTATAGTACTGTATGGTCCTGTATACTCCTGTATGGTCCTTTATGGTCCTGCACATTCCTGAATACTCTTGTATGCTCCTGTATACTCCTGTATAATCCTGTATGGTCCTGTTTATTCCTGTATACTCCTTTATACTCCTGTATGCTCCTGTATGGTCCTGTATACTCCTGTATACTCCTGTATGGTCCTGTATACCCCTGTATAGTGCTGTATGGTCCTGCACATTCCTAATTACTCTTGTATGCTCCTGTATAGTCCTGTATGGTCCTGTTTATTCCTGTATACTCCTGTTTATTCCTGTATACTCCTGTATGGTCCTGCACAGTCCTGATTTCTTCTGTATATTTCTGTATACTCCTGTATACTCCTGTATATTTCTGTATACTCCTGTATACTCCTGTATGGTCCTGTATGGTCCTGCACATTCCTGAATACTCCTGTATATTTCTGTATACTCCTGTATACTCCTGTATGGTCCTGTATGGTCCTGCACATTCCTGAATACTCCTGTATGCTCCTGTATACTCCTGTATGGTCCTGTATGGTCCTGTATATTTCTGTATACTCCTGTATACTCCTGTATGGTCCTGTATAATCCTGTATGGTCCTGTACAATCCTGTATAATCCTGTATACTCCTGTATGGTCCTGTATACTCCTGTATGGTCCTGCACATTCCTGAATACTCCTGTATGGTCCTGTATACTCCTGTTTATTCCTGTATACTCCTGTGTAGTACTGTATACTCCTGTATAGTCCTGAATGGTCCTGTATAGTACTGTATGGTCCTGTATACTCCTGTATGGTCCTTTATGGTCCTGCACATTCCTGAATACTCTTGTATGCTCCTGTATACTCCTGTATAGTCCTGTATGGTCCTGTTTATTCCTGTATACTCCTGTATACTGCTGTATGCTCCTGTATGGTCCTGTATACTCCTGTATAGTGCTGTATGGTCCTGTATACTCCTGTATGGTCCTGTATACTCCTGTTTATTTCTGTATACTTCTGTATAGTCCTGTATGGTCCTGCACATTCCTGAATACTCCTGTATACTCCTATATGGTCTTGTATACTCCTGCTTATTCCTGTATACTCCTGTATAGTCCTGTATAGTCCTGTATGGTCCTGCACATTCATGAATACTCCTGTATGGTCCTGTATACTCCTGTTTATTCCTGTATACTCCTGTATAGTACTGTATGGTCTGGTATGGTCCTGAATGGTCCTGTATACTCCTGTATAGTACTGTATAGTCCTGTATACTCCTGAATGGTCCTGTATACTCCTGTATAGTACTGTATGGTCTTGTATACTCCTGTATGGTCCTTTATGGTCCTGCACATTCCTGAATACTCTTGTATGCTCCTGTATACTCCTGTATAGTCCTGTATGGTCCTGTTTATTCCTATATACTCCTGTATACTCCTGTATGCTCCTGTATGGTCCTGTATACTCCTGTATACTCCTGTATGGTCCTGTATACTCCTGTATAGTGCTGTATGGTCCTGCACATTCCTAATTACTCTTGTATGCTCCTGTATAGTCCTGTATGGTCCTGTTTATTCCTGTATACTCCTGTTGGGTCCTGTTTATTCCTGTATACTCCTGAATGGTCCTGCACAGTCCTGAATACTTCTGTATATTTCTGTATGCTCCTGTATACTCCTGTATGCTCCTGTATACTCCTGTATGGTCCTGCACATTCCTGAATACTCCTGTATATTTCTGTATGCTCCTGTATACTCCTGTATGCTCCTGTATGGTCTTGTATGGTCCTGTTTATTCCTGTATAGTTCTGTATGGTCCTGTATACTCCTGTAAAGTGCTGTATGGTCCTGTATACTCCTGTATGGTCCTGCACATTCCTAATTACTCTTGTATGCTCCTATATAGTCCTGTATGGTCCTGTTTATTCCTGTATACTCCTGTATGGTCCTGTTTATTCCTATATACTCCTGTATGGTCCTGCACATTCCTGAATACTCCTGTATGGTCCTGTATACTCCTGTTTATTCCTGTATACTCCTGTGTAGTACCGTATACTCCTGTATAGTCCTTAATGGTCCTGTATAGTACTGTATGCTCCTGTATACTCCTGTATGCTCCTGTATATTTCTGTATACTCCTGTATAATCCTGAATACTCCTGTATAGTCCTGTATACTCCTGTATGGTCCTGTATGCTCCTGTATACTCCTGTATGGTCCTGTATATTTCTGTATACTCCTGTATGGTCCTGTATAATCCTGTATATTTCTGTATACTCCTGTATGGTCCTGCACATTCCTGAATACTCCTGTATGGTCCTGTATACTCCTGTTTATTCCTGTATACTCCTGTGTAGTACTGTATACTCCTGTATAGTCCTGAATGGTCCTGTATAGTACTGTATGGTCCTGTATACTCCTGTATGGTCCTTTATGGTCCTGCACATTCCTGAATACTCTTGTATGCTCCTGTATACTCCTGTATAGTCCTGTATGGTCCTGTTTATTCCTGTATACTCCTGTATGCTCCTGTATGGTCCTGTATGGTCCTGTATAGTGCTGTATGGTCCTGTATACTCCTGTATAGTGCTGTATGGTCCTGTATACTCCTGAATGGTCCTGTATACTCCTGTTTATTTCTGTATAGTCCTGTATAGTCCTGTATTGTCCTGTATGGTCCTGCACATTCCTGAATACTCCTGTATACTCCTATATGGTCTTGTATACTCCTGCTTATTCCTGTATACTCCTGTATAGTCCTGTATAGTCCTGTATGGTCCTGCACATTCCTGAATACTCCTGTATACTCCTGTATGGTCTTGTATACTCCTGTATAGTCCTGTATGGTCCTGCACATTCCTGAATACTCCTGTATGGTCCTGTATACTCCTGTTTATTCCTGTATACTCCTGTATAGTACTGTATGGTCTGGTATGGTCCTGAATGGTCCTGTATACTCCTGTATAGTACTGTATGGTCCTGTATACTCCTGAATGGTCCTGTATACTCCTGAATGGTCCTGTATACTCCTGTATAGTACTGTATGGTCCTGTATACTCCTGTATGGTCCTTTATGGTCCTGCACATTCCTGAATACTCTTGTATGCTCCTGTATACTCCTGTATAATCCTGTATGGTCCTGTTTATTCCTGTATACTCCTTTATACTCCTGTATGCTCCTGTATGGTCCTGTATACTCCTGTATACTCCTGTATGGTCCTGTATACCCCTGTATAGTGCTGTATGGTCCTGCACATTCCTAATTACTCTTGTATGCTCCTGTATAGTCCTGTATGGTCCTGTTTATTCCTGTATACTCCTGTTTATTCCTGTATACTCCTGTATGGTCCTGCACAGTCCTGATTTCTTCTGTATATTTCTGTATACTCCTGTATATTTCTGTATACTCCTGTATACTCCTGTATGGTCCTGTATGGTCCTGCACATTCCTGAATACTCCTGTATATTTCTGTATACTCCTGTATACTCCTGTATGGTCCTGTATGGTCCTGCACATTCCTGAATACTCCTGTATGCTCCTGTATACTCCTGTATGGTCCTGTATGGTCCTGTATATTTCTGTATACTCCTGTATACTCCTGTATGGTCCTGTATAATCCTGTATGGTCCTGTACAATCCTGTATAATCCTGTATACTCCTGTATGGTCCTGTATACTCCTGTATGGTCCTGCACATTCCTGAATACTCCTGTATGGTCCTGTATACTCCTGTTTATTCCTGTATACTCCTGTGTAGTACTGTATACTCCTGTATAGTCCTGAATGGTCCTGTATAGTACTGTATGGTCCTGTATACTCCTGTATGGTCCTTTATGGTCCTGCACATTCCTGAATACTCTTGTATGCTCCTGTATACTCCTGTATAGTCCTGTATGGTCCTGTTTATTCCTGTATACTCCTGTATACTGCTGTATGCTCCTGTATGGTCCTGTATACTCCTGTATAGTGCTGTATGGTCCTGTATACTCCTGTATGGTCCTGTATACTCCTGTTTATTTCTGTATACTCCTGTATAGTCCTGTATGGTCCTGCACATTCCTGAATACTCCTGTATACTCCTATATGGTCTTGTATACTCCTGCTTATTCCTGTATACTCCTGTATAGTCCTGTATAGTCCTGTATGGTCCTGCACATTCCTGAATACTCCTGTATACTCCTGTATACTCCTGTATGGTCTTGTATACTCCTGTATAGTCCTGTATGGTCCTGCACATTCCTGAATACTCCTGTATACTCCTATATGGTCTTGTATACTCCTGCTTATTCCTGAATACTCCTGTATACTCCTGTATACTCCTGTATGGTCTTGTATACTCCTGTATAGTCCTGTATGGTCCTGCACATTCATGAATACTCCTGTATGGTCCTGTATACTCCTGTTTATTCCTGTATACTCCTGTATAGTACTGTATGGTCTGGTATGGTCCTGAATGGTCCTGTATACTCCTGTATAGTACTGTATAGTCCTGTATACTCCTGAATGGTCCTGTATACTCCTGTATAGTACTGTATGGTCTTGTATACTCCTGTATGGTCCTTTATGTCCTGCACATTCCTGAATACTCTTGTATGCTCCTGTATACTCCTGTATAGTCCTGTATGGTCCTGTTTATTCCTATATACTCCTGTATACTCCTGTATGCTCCTGTATGGTCCTGTATACTCCTGTATACTCCTGTATGGTCCTGTATACTCCTGTATAGTGCTGTATGGTCCTGTATACTCCTGTATTGTGCTGTATGGTCCTGCACATTCCTAATTACTCTTGTATGCTCCTGTATAGTCCTGTATGGTCCTGTTTATTCCTGTATACTCCTGTTGGGTCCTGTTTATTCCTGTATACTCCTGAATGGTCCTGCACAGTCCTGAATACTTCTGTATATTTCTGTATGCTCCTGTATACTCCTGTATGCTCCTGTATACTCCTGTATGGTCCTGCACATTCCTGAATACTCCTGTATATTTCTGTATGCTCCTGTATACTCCTGTATGCTCCTGTATGGTCTTGTATGGTCCTGTTTATTCCTGTATAGTTCTGTATGGTCTTGTATACTCCTGTATGGTCCTGTATACTCCTGTATACTGCTGTATGCTCCTGTATGGTCCTGTATACTCCTGTATAGTGCTGTATGGTCCTGTATACTCCTGTATGGTCCTGTATACTCCTGTTTATTTCTGTATACTCCTGTATAGTCCTGTATGGTCCTGCACATTCCTGAATACTCCTGTATACTCCTATATGGTCTTGTATACTCCTGCTTATTCCTGTATACTCCTGTATAGTCCTGTATAGTCCTGTATGGTCCTGCACATTCCTGAATACTCCTGTATACTCCTGTATACTCCTGTATGGTCTTGTATACTCCTGTATAGTCCTGTATGGTCCTGCACATTCCTGAATACTCCTGTATACTCCTATATGGTCTTGTATACTCCTGCTTATTCCTGAATACTCCTGTATACTCCTGTATACTCCTGTATGGTCTTGTATACTCCTGTATAGTCCTGTATGGTCCTGCACATTCATGAATACTCCTGTATGGTCCTGTATACTCCTGTTTATTCCTGTATACTCCTGTATAGTACTGTATGGTCTGGTATGGTCCTGAATGGTCCTGTATACTCCTGTATAGTACTGTATAGTCCTGTATACTCCTGAATGGTCCTGTATACTCCTGTATAGTACTGTATGGTCTTGTATACTCCTGTATGGTCCTTTATGTCCTGCACATTCCTGAATACTCTTGTATGCTCCTGTATACTCCTGTATAGTCCTGTATGGTCCTGTTTATTCCTATATACTCCTGTATACTCCTGTATGCTCCTGTATGGTCCTGTATACTCCTGTATACTCCTGTATGGTCCTGTATACTCCTGTATAGTGCTGTATGGTCCTGTATACTCCTGTATTGTGCTGTATGGTCCTGCACATTCCTAATTACTCTTGTATGCTCCTGTATATTCCTGTATGGTCCTGTTTATTCCTGTATACTCCTGTTGGGTCCTGTTTATTCCTGTATACTCCTGAATGGTCCTGCACAGTCCTGAATACTTCTGTATATTTCTGTATGCTCCTGTATACTCCTGTATGCTCCTGTATACTCCTGTATGGTCCTGCACATTCCTGAATACTCCTGTATATTTCTGTATGCTCCTGTATACTCCTGTATGCTCCTGTATGGTCTTGTATGGTCCTGTTTATTCCTGTATAGTTCTGTATGGTCTTGTATACTCCTGTATGGTCCTGTATACTCCTGTATGGTCCTGCACATTCCTGAATACTCCTGTATACTCCTGTATAATCCTGTATGGTCCTGTATACTCCTGTATGCTCCTGTATGGTCTTGTATAATCCTGTATACTCATGTATGCTCCTGTATATTCCTGAATACTCCTGTATGCTCCTGTATATTTCTGTATACTCCTGTATACTCCTGTATACTCCTGTATGGTCCTGCACATTCCTGAATACTCCTGTATGCTCCTCTTTACTCCTGTATGGTCCTGTATATTTCTGTATACTCCTGTATACTCCTGTATGGTCCTGTATGGTCCTGTATAATCCTGTATAATCCTGTATACTCCTGTATGGTCCTGTATAATCCTGTATACTCCTGTATGGTACTGTATAATCCTGTATAGTACTGTATGGTCCTGTATGGTCCTGTATACTCCTGTATGGTCCTGCACATTCCTGAATACTCCTGTATGGTCCTGTATACTCCTGTATATTTCTGTATACTCCTGTATAATCCTGAATACTCCTGTATAGTCCTGTATACTCCTGTATGGTCCTGTATGCTCCTGTATACTCCTGTATGGTCCTGTATATTTCTGTATACTCCTGTATGGTCCTGTATAATCCTGTATATTTCTGTATACTCCTGTATGGTCCTGCACATTCCTGAATACTCCTGTATGGTACTGTATGGTCCTGTATATTTCTGTATACTCCTGTATAATCCTGTATACTCCTGTATACTCCTGTTAGCAGCAGCCTCTCCCTACTCTAGTAACAGCAGAGTGACGGGCAGCGCTACGTGACTGCAGCTTATATAGAGCCCGGGTCACATGCTGCTCTGGCCAATCACAGCCATGCCAATAGTAGGCATTATTAGTTGACTTCTAAGGTCAGACAGTTAACCGCTTGTTGATTGGCTGCTGTGCAGCCTTTCAAAAAGCACCAAGAAAGCGGCGAACACCGAACCCGAACCCGAACTTTTACTGAAATGTTCGGGTTCGGGGTCCAAAAATCCTAAAGTTCGGTACGAACCCGAACTTTATAGTTTGGGTTCGCTCAACCCTAGTCCTGAGGTGTCTATTCCACAGATTCACAGCTCTTACAGTAAAGAATCCTTGTATAAACCCATCCCCTGTTCCTGCTGTGACCACGTCCTGAGGTGTCTATTTCACAGATTCACAGCTCTTACAGTAAAGAACCCTTGTATAAACCATCCACTATTCTTGTTGTGACCACGTCCTGAGGTGTCTATACCACAGATTCACAGCTCTTACAGTAAAGAATCCTTGTATAAACCGTCCACTGCTCTTGCTGTGACCACGTCCTGAGGTGTCTATTCCACAGATTCACAGCTCTTACAGTAAAGAATCCTTGTATAAACCGTCTACTGTTCTTGTTGTGACCACGTCCTTAGGTGTCTATTCCACAGATTCACAGCTCTTACAGTAAAGAATCCTTGTATAAACCGTCTACTGTTCTTGTTGTGACCACGTCCTTAGGTGACTGCTCCACAGAATCACAGCTCTTACAGTAAAGAATCCTTGTATAAACCGTCTACTGTTCTTGTTGTGACCACGTCCTTAGGTGACTGCTCCACAGAATCACAGTTCTTAAAATAATGAATCCTTGTATAAACCGTCCACTGTTCTTGTTGTGACCACGTCTGGAGGTGTCTATTCCACAGATTCACAGCTCTTACAGTAAAGAAGCCTTGTATAAACCATCCCCTGTTCTTGTTGTGACCACGTCCTGAGTAGTCTATTCTACAGATTCACAGCTCTTACAGTAAAGAATCCTTGTATAAACCGTTCCGTGTTCTTGTTGTGACCACGTCTGGAGGTGTATATTCCACAGATTCACAGCTCTTACAGTAAAGAATCCTTGTATAAACCTGTCCCCTTTTCTTGTTGTGATCACGTCTGGAGATGTCTATTCCACAGATTCACTGCTCTTACAGTAAAGAATCCTTGTATAAACCATCCCCTGTTCTTGTTGTGACCACATCCAGAGGTGACTGCTCCACAGATTCACAGCTCTTACAGTAAAGAATCCTTGTATAAATCGTTCCCTGTTCTTGTTGTGACCACGTCTGGAGATGTCTTTTCCAAAGATTCACTGCTCTTACAGTAAAGAAGCCTTGTATAATCCGTCCCCTGTTCTTGTTGTGACCACGTCTGGAGGTGTCTATTCCACAGATTCACAGCTCTTACAGTAAAGAATCCTTGTATAAACCGTTCCCTGTTCTTGTTGTGACCACGTCTGGAGGTGTATATTCCACAGATTCACAGCTCTTACAGTAAAGAATCCTTGTATAAACCTGTCCCCTTTTCTTGTTGTGATCACGTCTGGAGATGTCTATTCCACAGATTCACTGCTCTTACAGTAAAGAATCCTTGTATAAACCATCCCCTGTTCTTGTTGTGACCACATCCAGAGGTGACTGCTCCACAGATTCACAGCTCTTACAGTAAAGAATCCTTGTATAAATCGTTCCCTGTTCTTGTTGTGACCACGTCTGGAGATGTCTTTTCCAAAGATTCACTGCTCTTACAGTAAAGAAGCCTTGTATAATCCGTCCCCTGTTCTTGTTGTGACCACGTCTGGAGGTGTCTATTCCACAGATTCACAGCTCTTACAGTAAAGAATCCTTGTATAAACCGTCCCCTGTTCCTGCTGTGACCACATCCTGAGGTGTCTATTCTACAGATTCACAGCTCTTACAGTAAAGAATCCTTGTATAAACCGTTCCCTGTTCTTGTTTTGACCACATCTGGAGATGTCTATTCCACAGATTCACTGCTCTTACAGTAAAGAATCCTTGTATAAACCGTACCCTGTTCTTGTTGTGACCACATCCAGAGGTGACTCCTCCACAGATTCACAGCTCTTACAGTAAAGAATCCTTGTATAAACCTGTCCCCTGTTCCTGCTGTGACCACGTCCTGAGGTCTCTATTCCACAGATTCACAGCTCTTACAGTAAAGAATCATTGTATAAACCGTTCCCTGTTCTTGTTGTGACCACGTCTGGAGGTGACTTCTCCACAGACTCACAGCTCTTACAGTAAAGAATCCTTGTATAAACCCGTACCCTGTTCCTGCTGTGACCACATCCTGAGGTGACTATTCCACAGATTCACAGCTCTTACAGTAAAGAATCATTGTATAAACCGTTCCCTGTTCTTGTTGTGACCACGTCTGGAGGTGACTATTCTACAGATTCACAGCTCTTACAGTAAAGAATCCTTGTATAAACCGTACCCTGTTCTTGTTGTGACCACATCCAGAGGTGACTCCTCCACAGATTCACAGCTCTTACAGTAAAGAATCATTGTATAAACCGTTCCCTGTTCTTGTTGTGACCACGTCTGGAGGTGTCTATTCCACAGATTCACAGCTCTTACAGTAAAGAATCCTTGTATAAACCTGTCCCCTGTTCTTGTTGTGACCACGTCTGGAGATGTCTATTCCACAGATTAACTGCTCTTACAGTAAAGAATCCTTGTATAAACCGTTCACTGTTCCTGCTGTGACCACATCCTGAGGTGACTATTCCACAGATTCACAGCTCTTACAGTAAAGAATCATTGTATAAACCGTTCCCTGTTCTTGTTGTGACCACGTCTGGAGGTGGCTGCTCCACAGATTCACAGTTCTTACAGTAAAGAATCCTTGTATAACCCGTCCACTGTTCCTGTTGTGACCACGTCTGGAGGTGTCTATTCCACAGATTCACAGCTCTTACAGTAAAGAATCCTTGTCGCCTCTGGAGACTGCATCTTTTCTTCCCCAAATAGAGGCAGCGCCCCTATTTTTTGAGGGGATTTATAACGGAACAGCTTTTGGCCACATAGTTTGTGCGGTCACTTTAAAGGAGAGATTTCTGGCGTTTCCGTATTTCGGAGCCGCCCTCGCTCCCCTGGCTTTAATGGTTTAAGTGTCTGACTGGCACTGTATAAATGGAGCCAGGAGGCGGCATCCCCGACTCCGACAGCGCCGACGTGACCACGCCATTACCATCATGGTACCTGTAAAGCGGGCAGATGTGAGATGGAGCCCAATCCCTGTGAGAAGCGGGACCAGTGCATCTGCCTCCATCCTCTGTTCTCTCTGCTGTCCAGACAGTTCGTTACAATGTATCGGTAAAGATAGAAGAAGCTATTGTGGAGTCCAACCTCAGCTGTGAGTAGGGCGGCCACGCACCTGGCTTTCTGACACCCTGTCCTCAGTGGCTCTACGCCCAGACTGCCGCATTGCGCTACAGACTGACTGAGGCTTCTGTCCCCACTGAACAGTCACTGGAGCCGGCGGACATAGGGGCGAGGCGCGTCAGTCTTCACATATTAGCGGTGCTGAACGTAGCGGGGTTGAGGCGCGGCCTCTAACGGCTGGATTTTGTGAGCGTGACTAGGTCAGGAGAGGATTCAGCCTCCTTTTATAAACAGGATTGCTCACTGACAGGAAGCAGAGATCTTGAACTTCTTTTTTCTGGCCTTGTACTGGGCTGATCGCTGAGTTACTGGAGGCAGCAGGCATTAGCGATAATCCTCCAGCTCTAGAGCCAATAACGCTGCAGCCGGCAGGATAATCTGCAGACACCAGGGTGCCGCCGTGCTTGACCTTTGACCTCCGCAGGCTCCTCTGCCCTTCATTCCTCAAAAGTAATAAACAGCAATATCTCTGATGTAATAACACATAAAGCGCCACAGACTCCGCGATATCCGGCAATCACCGGCCGGCGGGTAAATCCTCCAGGAGATTGCACTTGCTGCGGCTGCTCTTCATGGCGAGGAGATTTCTAACGCTGATCCGCAAAGTCTCCGGGAAGTTGTCTGAGCTACAAGGACGAGACGAAGAAACGACGCAGGAGAAGGAAATAATCCCTCCAAGAAAGAGACCAAAAGCCAGACATTAACCCTATAGTGAGCACAGCAACCCCACCACAGGCAGAGAACCCACCAAGAGACAAACTACACACAGCTGCAGTCCTATGTAACACCACAGATAACACAGTGATAGGTCTCTGAGTACAGATAATGTAGTAGATGTTACCTGCAGTCCTATGTAACACCACTGATAACACAGTGATAACTCTCTGAGTGCAGATAATGTAGTAGATGTCACCTGCAGTCCTATGCAACACCACAGATAACACAGTGATAACTCTCTGAGTACAGATAATGTAGTAGATGTCACCTGCAGTCCTATGTAACACCACAGATAACACAGTGATAGGTCTCTGAGTACAGATAATGTAGTAGATGTTACCTGCAGTCCTATGTAACACCACTGATAACACAGTGATAACTCTCTGAGTGCAGATAATGTAGTAGATGTCACCTGCAGTCCTATGTAACACCACAGATAACACAGTGATAACTCTCTGAGTACAGATAATGTAGTAGATGTCACCTGCAGTCCTATGTAACACCACAGATAACACAGTGATAACTCTCTGAGTACAGATAATGTAGTAGATGTCACCTGCAGTCCTATGTAACACCACAGATAACACAGTGATAATTCTCTGATTACAGATAATGTAGTAGATGTCACCTGCAGTCCTATGTAACACCACAGATTGCACAGTGATAACTTTCTGAGTACACATAATGCAGTAGATGTTACCTGCAGTCCTATGTAACACCACAGATAACACAGTGATAATTCTCTGATTACAGATAATGTAGTAGATGTCACCTGCAGTCCTATGTAACACCAAAGATAACACAGTGATAATTCTCTGAATACAGATAATGTAGTAGATGTCACATGCAGTCCTATGTAACACCACAGATAACACAGTGATAACTCTCTAATTACAGATAATGTAGTAGATGTCACCTGCAGTCCTATGTAACACCACAGATAACACAGTGATAACTCTCTGAGTACAGATAATGTGGTAGATTTCACCTGCAGTCCTATGTAACACTACAGATAACAGTGATAATTCTCTGATTACAGATAATGTAGTAGATGTCACCTGCAGTCCTATGTAACACCTCAGATAACACAGTGATAACTCTGAGTACAGATAATGTAGTAGATGTCACCTACAGTCCTATGTAACACCACAGATAACACAGTGATAATTCTCTGATTACAAGTAATATGGTATATATCACCTGCAGTCCTATGTAACACCACAGATAACACAGTGATAACTCTCTGATTACAGATAATGTAGTAGATGTCACATGCAGTCCTATGTAACACCACAGATAACACAGTGATAACTCTCTGAGTACAGATAATGTAGTAGATGTCACCTGCAGTCCTATGTAACACCACAGATAACACAGTGATAATTCTCTGATTATAGATAATGTAGAAGATGTCACCTGCAGTCCTATACAACACCACAGATAACACAGTGATAACTCTCTGAGTACAGATAATGTAGTAGATGTTACCTGCAGTCCTATGTAACACCACAGATAACACAGTGATAACTCTCCCAGTACAGATAATGTAGTAGATGTCACCTTCAGTCCTATGTAACACCACAGACAACACAGTGATAACTCTCCCAGTACAGATAATGTAGTAGATGTCACCTGCAGTCCTATGTAACACCACAGATAACGCAGCGATAATTCTCTGATTACAGATAATGTAGTAGATGTCACCTGCAGTCCTATGTAACACCACAGATAACACAGTGATAATTCTCTAATTACAGATAATGTAGTAGATGTCACCTGCAGTCCTATGTAACACCACAGATAACACAGTGATAACTCTCTGAGTACAGATAATGTAGTAGATGTCATCTGCAGTCCTATGTAACACCACAGATAACACAGTGATAACTCTCCCAGTACAGATAATATAGTATATGTCACCTGCAGTCCTATGTAACACCAAAGATAACACAGTGATAACTCTCCCAATACAGATAATATAGTAGATGTCACCTGCAGTCCTATGTAACACCACAGATAACACAGTGATAACTCTCCCAGTACAGATAATGTAGTAGATGTCACCTGCAGTCCTATGTGACACCACAGATAACACAGTGATAACTCTCTGAGTACAGATAATGTAGTAGATTGTGGCGAAACCAACCTCGCCACTGGGTTTTGGAGAGGCCTGTTTATCAGCCTCTTGCCTCAGGATTATGGCCCATACTAACTTTTAAACCCCTGAACCTATTCAAGTGAATTTTGGATAGGTTTGTCCCCAAGTTATACTTTTTAAATCGATGTAAGTTATATGTATGGCCAATGTAAACTCACAAAGTTGTAACAATTTATAATAAGTGTAACTTGTCAGCTTGGGAGGAATATGCTGGGTCTGTTTCTATTGTGCCATTGTCCCATTGTGTGTTTAAATGGTGATGTCTGTCCTGTTATATCCACATATGTATTGGTGATTTCTCTTTGTCTTGAGAGATAATTGGATTACGCCTCGGGTGTCTCCAGGGCAGAGAGGAGGAAACCATGATGCATTGTGGGGATGTATTGTCTCTGTGTATCCTACAGTGCTGCATATCTGTCCTATGTCACAGCCTTCATTCTGGTCCCCTAGGGGCGTGTACACCAGATGGGCTTGGTTGTTTTATACCTCCCTGTGGGCGGACCTGTATTTGCAAACAACTGTAATAAAAACCAGGCTGGGTGTGCCAGCACCTCAGACCACTGCTTGACCCTCAACACGGAGCCTTGTCTCGTTATTGGGGGGATCCGCTGTATGCTGTTAGAGACTGATTGCCAGGAGTGTAAGCTGATTCCTGTTCGTCTGCTAGCAGCTATTCGTGAGGTTCCAGTTTGGAGTGCTACTTTGTATCCAGTTCGGGAGTTTGGTGTTCTGTAGTAGCTGTGCCTGTCTCTCAGAAAGGGGCACATCGCCTAAACGGATTTTAACCCCTTGTCTGCTGAAACGGTCTGTTACATTGGTGGCAAGCAGCGGGATCGTTCCTACAGCCAGAAGGACAGCTACAGGAGACACCATTTCTTTGGATTTTATAACTTAAGGGCAACACTAGTGATGAGCGGCAGGTGCCATATTCGATTTCGACGAAATTCGCGAATATTCGATAGAATATTCGTTTTATATTCGTCGAAATCGAATATTCGTCATTATTCTTGTTATCGCGATTAATATGCGATTTAAATAATCGCGTATTGCGATTTTAACTTAAAGGCTACTCTCCTATTGAAATAGCAATGCGATTAATTCAAGTTATAATAATCGAATTTCGATTTTAACTTAGCACTGCTATATTCCATATTTGTTAATTCTAGCTTAATATGGAATATAGCAGTGCTAAGTTAAAATCGAAATTCGATTATTATAACTTGAATTTTTTTTATTTTTTTTTATTGTTATATTTTTTTCTTTCCCACTTCCCTAAAGTTGTTCCTACCTGTCCTTTGGATTCCTGGCTTCCTGGCTGCTCCAGTCAGTGCCCATTGCCGCTTCTGCCGACTTCCGTGCTCATGGAGCTTCCCCATCACCATGGGAACGTCTCCATATACTAGAATGTACTGTCGGATTTGAGAATTACGTGAAAAATCGCAATTCGATTATTTCAAGTTATAAAATTCGAATTTCGATTTTAACTTAGCACTGCTATATTTAATTCTAGCCTAATATGGAATATAGCAGTGCTAAGTTAAAATCGAAATTCGATTATTATAACTTGAATTAATCGAATTGCGATTTCAACTTGTACCTGGTTTACTAGGGTTGGCTTGGTAGAATTAGCGAATATGACGAATGTATTCGTCATATTCCACAAAACGAATATAACGAATGTATTCGTCATAATCCACAAAACGAAGATAACGAAGTATTCTGCATCTTCGTTTTAGCTACCTATTCGTCAACTTCGCTAATTCTAGCAATCATATAGGAAAGTTTACTATAGAGACAGCTAAGTTTAATTCGCTATGCGATTATATGATTGCTTTTTTAAAAAAAAAAAAATAGAATAATTATAATACCTGATAATTATTATAATTATTCTATTTATAAAAAAAAGCAAAGTAATATAATCGCATAGCGAATTAAACTTAGCTGTCTCTATAGTAAACTTTCCTATATGATTGCTAGAATTAGCGAAGTTGATGAATAGGTAGCTAAAACGAAGATGCAGAATACTTCGTTATCTTCGTTTTGTGGAATATGACGAATACATTCGTTATATTCGTTTTGTGGAATATGACGAATACATTCGTCATATTCGCTAATTCTACCAAGCCAACCATAGTAAACCAGGTACAAGTTGAAATCGCAATTCGATTAATTCAAGTTATAATAATCGAATTTCGATTTTAACTTAGCACTGCTATATTCCATATTAGGCTAGAATTAAATATAGCAGTGCTAAGTTAAAATCGAAATTCGATTATTATAACTTGAAATAATTGAATTGCGATTTTTCACGTAATTCTCAAATCCGACAGTACATTCTAGTATATGGAGACGTTCCCATGGTGATGGGGACGCTCCATGAGCACGGAAGTCGGCAGAAGCGGCAACGGGCACTGACTGGAGCAGCCAGGAATCCAAAGGACAGGTAAGAACAACTTTAGGGAAGTGGGAAAGAAAAAAATATAACAATAATAAAAAACAAAAAAAAAAACGAATATTCGAAACATCGAATTTATATCACTAGATTCGAAATATTCGCGAATTAGCGAAGTGCCGATATTCGCGAAAAAAATTCGATATTCGAATATTCGCGCTCAACACTAGGCAACGCATGTCTCAGTACAGCGACCCTAAAAGCACCAGGATGGAACCAGCAGTGGAGTACAGATACTCTGTGGAGGAATTTGACCGTATGATGTGGTTGCGGCTGAACTTCTTCGGACCCAATCCAGCTGAGAAATACGTGAAGTTCGTGAGGAGTCTAGTGTTCAAGACCCTACTATACCGGGCAGAAGGTGACGGTCAGCAGCCACGTTGGGTGGACCTCCATCGGAAATTACAGTTGCGGGACAGAGAGAGCTCAGTCTCCCCTCCCCAGCGGCAGAGTGTCCAGCAGGGAATTGGGAGCCCAGTCTCCATTCCCCAGCGGCAGTGTGAATTGCAGGGAATTGGGAGCCCAGTCTCCATTCCCCAGCGGCAGTGTGAAGTGCAGGGAGAGGAGAGCAGCGTCCTCACTCCCCAGCGGCAGGCTGAGTTACAGGGGGCAGAGGTAGTTGTTCCTGCCCCCCAGCAGCAGAGTGATATGCCGGGAAGGCAGTGTGAAATGCAGGGAGAGGATAGCAGCGTCCTCCCTCCCCAGCGGCAGGCTGAGTTACAGGGGGCAGAGGTAGTTGTTCCTGTCCCCCAGCAGCAGAGTGATTTTTTGGGAATTGGGAGCCCAGTCTCCATTCCCCAGCGGCAGAGTGTCCAGCAGGGAATAGAGAGCCCAGTCTCCTTTCCCCAGCAGCAGGACACTGTATTGGGAGCGGAGACGGTCGGTCGCCCTCCCCAGCGGCTGGAAGTATGTATGGGAGAGGAGCTCGTTACCCCCTCTCCCCAGCGGCAGCTTAACGCACCAGGGGGAGACAGTAAGCCCCACAACAGTGCAGATGGGACCGTGGTCTCTGCACCTACAGCACAGGGGGTAGAGACAGTCGGTCTCCCCCTCCATCAACCAGACTCTAAGCCAGGGAGCAACACAGAGACCGGGAGTACCAGCTTCCAACATAACCTTGGTGGACTCACTGGACAGAGACAGGCTACCAAATGCAACAGGTCCAGTATTGGGTTGTGGGTGGGCTGCCAGACTAACTCAGGTACCGACCGGCGTGAGGTCAGGTATCTGGTTAGTCTTCCCTGGGGTGGGGGGGGAGATGTGTGGCGAAACCAACCTCGCCACTGGGTTTTGGAGAGGCCTGTTTATCAGCCTCTTGCCTCAGGATTATGGCCCATACTAACTTTTAAACCCCTGAACCTATTCAAGTGAATTTTGGATAGGTTTGTCCTCAAGTTATACTGTTTAAATTGATGTTAGTTATATGTATGGCCAATGTAAACTCACAAAGTTGTAACAATTTATAATAAGTGTAACTTGTCAGCTTGGGAGGAATATGCTGGTGTGTTTCTATTGTGCCATTGTCCCATTGTGTGTTTAAATGGTGATGTATGTCCTGTTATATCCACATGTGTATTGGTGATTTCTCTTTGTCTTGAGAGATAATTGGATTACGCCTCGGGTGTCTCCAGGGCAGAGAGGAGGAAACCATGATGCATTGTGGGGATGTATTGTCTCTGTGTATCCTACAGTGCTGCATATCTGTCCTATGTCACAGCCTTCATTCTGGTCCCATAGGGGCGTGTACACCAGATGGGCTTGGTTGTTTTATACCTCCCTGTGGGCGGACCTGTAATTGCAACAACTGTAATAAAAACCAGGCTAGGTGTGCCAGCACCTCAGACCACTGCTTGACCCTCAACGCGGAGCCTTGTCTCGTTATTGGGGGGATCCGCTGTATGCTGTTAGAGACTGATTGCCAGGAGTGTAAGCTGATTCCTGTTCGTCTGCTAGCAGCTATTCGTGAGGTTCCATTTTGGAGTGCTACTTTGTATCCAGTTCGGGACATTGGTGTTCTGCAGTAGCTGGGCCTGTCTCTCAGAAAGTGGCACATCGCCTAAACGGATTTTAACCCCTTGTCTGCTGAAATGGTCCGTTACATAGATGTCACCTGCAGTCCTATGTAACACCTTAGATAACACAGTGATAACTCGCTGAGTACAGTTAATGTAGCAGATGTCACCTGCAGTCCTATGTAACACCACAGATAACACAGTGATAACTCTCTGAGTACACATAATGTAGTAGATGTCACCTGCAGTCCTATGTAACACCACAGATAACACAGTGATAATTCTCTGATTACAGATAATGCAGTAGATGTCACCTGCAGTCCTATGTAACACCACAGATAACACAGTGATAATTCTCTGATTACAGATAATGTAGTAGATGTCACCTGCAGTCCTATGTAACACCACAGATAACACAGTGATAATTCTCTAATTACAGATAATGTAGTAGATGTCACCTGCAGTCCTATGTAACACCTCAGATAACACAGTGATAACTCTCCCAGTACAGATAATGTAGTAGATGTCACCTACAGTCCTATGTAACACCACAGATAACACAGTGATAACTCTCCGAGTACAGATAATGTAGTAGATGTTACCTGCAGTCCTATGTAACACCACAGATAACACAGTGATAACTCTAATGTAGTAGATTTCACCTGCAGTCCTATGTAACACCACAGTGTCACCGCCAGCTCTCTGAGAAGCTCTGGCAGACGTTCTTCTGTTCCTCTTGCATGATGTTCTTTGTTTTGGTTTCACTTTCTCATCTCCTTTCCTTCTCCCAGCTGTCACCTATTTGCACTGATTGTCTCCCTTTATATTCCCTCCTATACTGCCTCACTTTGCGGTTTATACTTCTTCCTGGATACTTCTTCCTGGAGTGTGTTTACTGCTGGATGATCCTTCTCCTGATTCCTCAGATAAGTCTATTCCTTTATTTGTGTTTTCATGCTGGCTTGATTCTAGGTGACCCTGACTCAGTCCGTATTAAGTGCAGGGAGCCGGTGGTCGTGTCCCCTCACTATTATAGGGTTTTTCAGGTGTCACATAGTATAAGGTACGTGGACATGCAATCGTCTACCATAAAGACCTTTGCATGGGCATAGCAGTCAAGGAGAGCTATAGGGGTTTTATAGCTATCAAGCCAGTCGGATGTTTATTTATAAGTTCCAGCTTTCTGCAACACCACCCGTGACATTATAAACCGCCATTACCGTCTGAAGCATGGATCCGGTTTCGGCCTTGATTGACCGAATGCAAGGTCTTTCGCTGGAGGTAACAGATCTCCGTAAAACTGTGTCTCAGTTTCAGGTGACCGGTTCTGCTGGCGTTCATGGAGTTTGTTCCGAGCCTAAGATCTCGCTTCCAGATACGTTCTCCGGGGGTAGTGAGAATTTTGTTTGCTTTAGAGAGGCTTGCAAACTCAATTTTCGCCTACTTCCCCATCCCTCTGGTGATGAGGAGCAGAGGGTGGGGATCATCATCTCGCTGCTCAGGAATAACGCTCAGTCTTGGGCCTTTTCGCTGCTGGGGGGCACGGCCCCTCCGATCAGTGGATGAATTTTTTGTAGCCCTGGGGCAGATATATGATGACCCGGATAGTATTGCTCTGGCTGAATCTAAACTGCGTCTTTTATGCCAGGGTAAACAGTCCGCAGAGATATATTGTTCTGAATTTCGGAGATGGGCAGCTGATACTGGTTGGAATGATGCTGCACTCCGAAGTCAATTTTGCCATGGTCTTTCGGAGGGATTGAAAGATGCATTTGCCTTTCATGAGAGACCAGCCTCGTTGGAGTCTGCCATGTCTCTAGCTGTTCGTATTGACAGGCGTCTTAGAGAGAGAGAGGAGAGACTACTCCTTCCTGTCATATTCAGTCCAAGGACAGTGGGGCTGTCTCATTCAGTGCGCAGGGGTCTCAGTCTCTCCCAATCCCCTCTGAGGAGGAGGCCATGCAGCTGGGTTTGCTTGCCTCTGATAGTAGAGGATTCAGCTCTCAGAGGAGGGTTTGTTTCTGCTGTGGGGGAATAAATCATTTGGCTAATGTTTGCCCCTCTAGGAGATTCAGGGAGTTTTCTGAGGGTAATAAAAGAAAAACAAAAAGAAAAAAAACCTCTAAAAACTTTCCATTTGCTACTATTGGCAAGGTTGATGCGGAAATTGAAGGTTTGCCATTTACTTGTAGTTCCCGTTTTCTCCTACCTGCCAGGGTGGCGCTAGACAGCAAGAACATTGTTTGTGAGATTTTTGTAGATAGTGGAGCAGCAGTCAATCTCATTGATAATCAATTTGCTATAACGCATGGTTTCCAGGTATGCACTTTGGGAAAGGATATACCGTTTTTGCTATCGATTCCGCTCTACTTTCTCAAAGATCGTTAAAGGGCATAGTTCACAATATCCGTTTGACTGTGGGTGACGCTCATGTTGAGGATATGTCATGCTTCGTCCTAAGCGGATTACCTACTCCTCTAGTGTTGGGGCTACCCTGGCTCACTAAACATAACCCCACCATTGATTGGCAAGCAAGGCAAATAAATGGTTGGAGTGAGTTTTGCAGAGAGAATTGCCTCACGGCATTTCTTTCAGAGGTTTCTACCAAGACTGTGCCATCTTTTCTCTCTGAATTTTCGGATGTGTTTTCCGAGAGTGGTGTCCAGGAGTTGCCCCCTCACCGGGAGTACGACTGCCCTATTAATCTCATCCCAGGCGCCAAGCTGCCAAAATCACGTTTATACAATCTCTCCCAACCTGAAAGAGTCGCTATGCGTACTTATATCTCTGAGAGCCTGAGAAAGGGACACATCACCTGTTGCCGCTGGGTTTTTTTTGTAAAGAAAAAAGATGGTTCTTTAAGACCTTGTCTGGATTTCAGGGAGCTGAACCGTATCACGATTCGTGACCCATATCCGCTTCCTCTGATCACGG
Organism: Bufo bufo; assembly: GCF_905171765.1. Lineage (NCBI taxonomy): Eukaryota > Metazoa > Chordata > Amphibia > Anura > Bufonidae > Bufo > Bufo bufo. Next base: position 2,548,485 of record NC_053394.1, on the reverse strand, counting down.
ACCTGTTTAACCAGATTGCGGGGGCTAAAGTTTTTCCCAAATTGGATCTAAGAGGGGCATACAACCTGGTCAGGGTCAGAGAAGGAGACGAATGGAAGACGGCCTTCAATACCCCTGAGGGTCATTTCGAGAATTTGGTTATGCCCTTTGGTTTGATGAATGCTCCGGCCGTCTTCCAACATTTTGTGAACAGCACTTTTTATCATTTAATGGGAAAATTTGTACTGGTGTATCTAGATGACATTTAGATTTTTTCTCCTGATTTCAAGACTCATCGGGACCACCTACGTCAGGTCTTGCTGATTCTGCGGGAGAATAAATTGTACGCTAAACTGGAAAAATGTGTGTTTGCGGTTCCGGAAATTCAATTTCTTGGTTTTCTACTCTCTGCTTCTGGTTTTTGCATGGACCCTGAGAAGGTCCACGCTGTGCTTGATTGGGAGCTTCCTGAGAATCAGAAGGCGCTGATGGGGTTTTTGGGTTTTGCCAATTATTACAGAAAGGGGGTAGATTTTTCTTCGTGGTCGGTAGATGCGCTTAAAGCCTTTTCTAGTATCAAAGAGAGTTTTGCTTACGCTCCCATTTTGTTACAACCTGATGTCTCTCTACCTTTCATTGTTGAGGTGGATGCTTCTGAGGTGGGTGTGGGTGCGGTCTTGTCTCAGGGTCCCTCTCCTGCCAAATGGCGACGTGTGCCTTTTTCTCAAGGAAACTATCCTCTGCAGAGAGAAATTACGATGTGGGAGATAGGGAGTTGTTGGCCATCAAATTATCTTTTGAGGAATGGCGCCATTGGTTAGAGAGAGCCAGACACCCTATTACTGTGTTTACCGACCATAAGAATCTGGCCTACTCGGTATCAGCCAAGCGTCTGAACCCGAGACAGGCCAGATGGTCTTTGTTCTTTTCTAGGTTTAATTTTGTTGTTACGTTCCACCCTGGGGTTAAAAATGTGAAGGCGGATGCCCTGTCGTGTTGTTTTCCGGGAGGGGGGAACTTTGAAGACCCAGGTCCCATTTTGGCTGAAGGGGTGGTCGTCTCTGCTCTTTATCCTGATTTGGAGGCAGAGGTTCAGGCAGCCCAGGCAGAGGCTCCTTAACTTTGTCCTCCTGGGAGGTTGTTTCTGCCTCCTGGGAGGTTTTTAAGGAGCACCACGATACTGTCCTTGCTGGGCACCCAGGGAGCAGAGCCACAGTGGATCTCATTGCTCTGAGATTCTGGTGGCCGGCTCTTCGTAAGACGGTTGAGGGCTTTGTGGCAGCCTGCGAGACCTGCGCTCGAGCCAAGGTCCCTCATTCATGGCCATCGGGTTCTCTCCTCCCGTTACCCATTCCTTCCCGTCCTTGGACTCATCTGTCCATGGACTTCATTACAGACCTGCCTCGTTCCTCGGGGAAGACGGTGATTCTGGTAGTAGTGGACCGTTTTAGAAAAATGGCGCATTTCATTTCCTTTCCTGGATTACCCAATGCTAAGACGCTGATGCAAGCGTTTGTTGATCACATTGTTAAATTGCATGGCATTCCTTCAGACATAGTTTCTGATAGGGGCACGCAATTTGTTTCCAGATTCTGGAAGGCCTTCTGTTCTCGCTTGGGGGTTCGGTTGTCGTTCTCTTCTGCTTTTCACCCGCAGTCGATGGTCAGACCAAACGTGTCAATCAGAATCTGGAGACATATCTGCGCTGTTTTGTGGCGGAGAATCAGGAGGATTGGTATTCTTTTTTGTCTCTTGCTGAGTTTGCTTTAAATAACCGTCGCCAGTAGAGTCCTCTGATAAGTAACCATTTTTTGGTGCATATGGGTTTCATCCGCAGTTTGGGACATTCTCTGGAGAGGGGTCTTCTGGTTTACCTGATGAGGAGAGATTTTCCTCGTCTTTGTCATTTATTTGGCAATGATTCAGGGTAATCTGAAAAGGATGAGTGAGAGATATAAGCGTGTGGCGGATAAGAGACGTGTGCCTGGTCCGGACCTGAATGTGGGTGATCTGGTGTGGTTGTCTACAAAGAATATCAAACTAAAGGTTCCCTCCTGGAAGTTGGGTCCTAGGTTTATTGGGCCTTACAAGATCTTGTCCGTCATCAATCCCATTGCCTTCCGTCTTGATCTTCCTCAGAATGTTTTTCATAGGTCCCTATTAAAACCTTATGTCCAACCCACTGTACCCTCCTCTTTGCCTCCTCATCCGATTGTTGTTGATGGTAATCTTGAATTTAAGGTCTCTAGGATTGTGGATTCTCGCATTATCCGCGGTTCTCTCCAGTACCTCGTTTATTGGGAGGGTTATGGTCCTGAGGAGAGGATGTGGGTCCCAGTGGCGGACATTAATGCCAATCGTCTCATCAGGGCTTTCCATAGGTCTCATCCTGAGAAGGTGGGCTCTGAGTGTCCGGAGTCCACCCGTAGAGGGAGGGGTACTGTCAGCGCCAGCTCTGTGAGAAGATCTGGCAGACGTTCTTCTCTACCTCTTGTATGATGTTCTTTGTTTTGGTTTCACTTTCTCATCTCCTTTCCTTCTCCCAGCTGTCACCTATTTGCACTAATTGTCTCCCTTTATATTCCCTCCCATACTGCCTCACTTTGCGGTTTATACTACTTCCTGGATGAGTTGTTCACTGCTAGATGCTCCTCCTGATTCCTCAGATAAGTCTGTTTCCTTTATTTGTGTTTCCTTGCTGGCTTGATTGTAGGTGACCCTTACTCCGTCAGTATTAAGTGCAGGGAGCCGGTGGTCGTGTCCCCTCACTATTATAGGGTTTTTCAGGTGTCACATAGTATAAGGTACGTGGACATGCAATTGTCTACCATAAAGATCTTTGCATGGGCATAGCAGTCAGGGAGAGCTCTAGGGGTTTTATAGGGCTCACCCATATGCTCCTTAGTTTGGGATAAAGCCAGTCGGATGTTTATTTATAAGTTCCAGCTATCTGCAACACCATCCGATAACACAGTGATAATTCTCTGATTCCAAGTAATATGGTATATATCACCTGCAGTCCTATGTAACACCACAGATAACACAGTGATAACTCTCTGATTACAGATTATGTAGTAGATGTCACCTGCAGTCCTATGTAACAACACAGATAACACAGTGATAACTCTCTGATTACAGATAATGTAGTAGATGTCACATGCAGTCCTATGTAACACCACAGATAACACAGTGATAATTCTCTGATTACAGATAATGTAGTAGATGTCACCTGCAGTCCTATGTAACACCACAGATAACACAGTGATAACTCTCCCAGTACAGATAATGTAGTAGATGTCACCTGCAGTTCCATGTAACACCTCAGATAACACAGTGATAACTCTCTGAGTACAGATAATGTAGTAGATTTCACCTGCAGTCCTATGTAACACCACAGATAACACAGTGATAATTCTCTGATTAAAAGTAATATAGTATATATCACCTGCAGCCCTATGTAACACCACAGATAACACAGTGATAATTCTCTGTTTACAGATAATGTAGTAGATGTCATCTGCAGTCCTATGTAACACCACAGATAACACAGTGATATCTCTCCCAGTACAGATAATGTAGTAGATGTCACCTGCAGTCCTATGTAACAGCACAGATAACACAGTGATAACTCTCTGATTACAGATAATGTAGTAGATGTCACCAGCAGTCCTATGTAACACCACAGATAACAGAATGATAATTCTCTAATTACAGATAATGTAGTAGATGTCACCTGCAGTCCTATGTAACACCACAGATAACACAGTGATAACTCTCCCAGTACAGATAATGTAGTAGATGTCACCTGCAGTCCTATGTAACACCACAGATAACACAGTGAAAACTCTCCCAGTACAGATAATGTAGTAGATGTCACCTGCAGTCCTATGTAACACCACAGATAACACAGTGATAACTCTCTGAGTACAGATAATGTAGTAGATGTCACCTGCAGTCCCATGTAACACCACAGATAACACAGTGATAACTCTCCCAGTACAGATAATGTAGTAGATGTCACCTGCAGTCCTATGTAACACCACAGATAACACAGTGATAATTCTCTGATTACAGATAATGCAGTAGATGTCACCTGCAGTCCTATGTAACACTACAGATAACACAGTGATCATTCTCCCAGTACAGATAATGTAGAAGATGTCACCTGCAGTCCTATGTAACACCACAGTGATAACTCTCTGAGTACACATAATGCAGTAGATGTCACCTGCAGTCCTATGTAACATCACAGATAACACAGTGATAACTCTCTGAGTACAGATAATGTAGTAGATGTCACCTGCAGTCCTATGTAACACCACAGATAATACAGTGATAATTCTCTGATTACAGATAATGCAGTAGATGTCACCTGCAGTCCTATGTAACACCACAGATAACACAGTAATAACTCTCTGAGTACAGATAATGTAGTAGATGTAACCTGCAGTCCTATGTAACACCACAGATAATACAGTGATAATTCTCTGATTACAGATAATGCAGTAGATGTCACCTGCAGTCCTATGTAACACTACAGATAACACAGTGATAACTCTCTTAGTACAGATAATGCAGTAGATGTCACCTGCAGTTCTATGTAACACCACAGATAACACAGTGATAACTCTCTGAGTACAGATAATGTAGTAGATGTCACCTGCAGTCCTATGTAACATCACAGATAACACAATGATAACTCTCTGAGTGCACATAATGCAGTAGATGTCACCTGCAGTCCTATGTAACACCACAGATAACACAGTGATCATTCTCTGATTACAGATAATGTAGTAGATGTCACCTGCAGTCCTATGTAACACCACATATAACACAGTGATAATTCTCCCAGTACAGATAATGTAGTAGATGTCACCTGCAGTCCTATGTAACACCACAGTGATAACTCTCTGAGTACACATAATGCAGTAGATGTCACCTCTAGTCCTATGTAACACCACAGATAACACAGTGATAACTCTCTGAGTACAGATAATGTATTAGATGTCACCTGCAGTCCTATGTAACACCACAGATAACACAGTGATACCTATGAGTACAGATAATGTAGTAGATGTCACCTGCAGTCCTATGTAACACCACAGATAATACAGTGATAATTCTCTGATTACAGATAATACAGTAGATGTCACCTGCAGTCCTATGTAACACCACAGATAACACAGTAATAACTCTCTGAGTACAGATAATGTAGTAGATGTAACCTGCAGTCCTATGTAACACCACAGATAATACAGTGATAATTCTCTGATTACAGATAATGCAGTAGATGTCACCTGCAGTCCTATGTAACACTACAGATAACACAGTGATAACTCTCTTAGTACAGATAATGCAGTAGATGTCACCTGCAGTTCTATGTAACACCACAGATAACACAGTGATAACTGAGTACAGATAATGTAGTAGATGTCACCTGCAGTCCTATGTAACACCACAGATAACACAGTGATAACTCTCTGAGTACAGATAATGTAGTAGATGTCACCTGCAGTCCTATGTAACACTACAGATAACACAGTGATAACTCTCTGAGTACAGATAATGTAGTAGATGTCACCTGCAGTCCTATGTAACATCACAGATAACACAATGATAACTCTCTGAGTGCACATAATGCAGTAGATGTCACCTGCAGTCCTATGTAACACCACAGATAACACAGTGATCATTCTCTGATTACAGATAATGTAGTAGATGTCACCTGCAGTCCTATGTAACACCACATATAACACAGTGATAATTCTCCCAGTACAGATAATGTAGTAGATGTCACCTGCAGTCCTATGTAACACCACAGTGATAACTCTCTGAGTACACATAATGCAGTAGATGTCACCTGCAGTCCTATGTAACACCACAGATAACACAGTGATAACTCTCTGAGTACAGATAATGTATTAGATGTCACCTGCAGTCCTATGTAACACCATAGACAACACAGTGATAATTCTCTCATTACAGATAATGCAGTAGATGTCACCTGCAGTCCTATGTAACACCACAGATAACAGTGATAATTCTCTGATTACAGATAATGTAGTAGATGTCACCTGCAGTCCTATGTAACACCACAGATAACACAGGGATACCTCTCTGAGTACAGATAATGTAGTAGATGTCACCTGCAGTCCTATGTAACATCACAGATAACACAGTGATAACTCGCTGAGTACACATAATGCAGTAGATGTCACCTGCAGTCCTATGTAACACCACAGTGATAATTCTATGATTACAGATAATGTAGTAGATGTCACCTGCAGTCCTATGTAACACCACAGATAACACAGTGATAACTCTCTGAGTACACATAATGCAAGTAGATGTCACCTGCAGTCCTATGTAACACCACAGATAACACAGTGATAATTCTCCCAGTACAGATAATGTAGTAGATGTCACCTGCAGTCCTATGTAACACCACAGTGATAACTCTCTGAGTACAAATAATGCAGTAGATGTCACCTGCAGTCCTATGTAACACCACAGATAATACAGTGATAATTCTCTGATTACAGATAATGCAGTAGATGTCACCTGCAGTCCTATGTAACACCACAGATAACACAGTAATAACTCTCTGAGTACAGATAATGTAGTAGATGTAACCTGCAGTCCTATGTAACACCACAGATAATACAGTGATAATTCTCTGATTACAGATAATGCAGTAGATGTCACCTGCAGTCCTATGTAACACTACAGATAACACAGTGATAACTCTCTTAGTACAGATAATGCAGTAGATGTCACCTGCAGTTCTATGTAACACCACAGATAACACAGTGATAACTCTCTGAGTACAGATAATGTAGTAGATGTCACCTGCAGTCCTATGTAACATCACAGATAACACAATGATAACTCTCTGAGTGCACATAATGCAGTAGATGTCACCTGCAGTCCTATGTAACACCACAGATAACACAGTGATCATTCTCTGATTACAGATAATGTAGTAGATGTCACCTGCAGTCCTATGTAACACCACATATAACACAGTGATAATTCTCCCAGTACAGATAATGTAGTAGATGTCACCTGCAGTCCTATGTAACACCACAGTGATAACTCTCTGAGTACACATAATGCAGTAGATGTCACCTCTAGTCCTATGTAACACCACAGATAACACAGTGATAACTCTCTGAGTACAGATAATGTATTAGATGTCACCTGCAGTCCTATGTAACACCACAGATAACACAGTGATACCTATGAGTACAGATAATGTAGTAGATGTCACCTGCAGTCCTATGTAACACCACAGATAATACAGTGATAATTCTCTGATTACAGATAATACAGTAGATGTCACCTGCAGTCCTATGTAACACCACAGATAACACAGTAATAACTCTCTGAGTACAGATAATGTAGTAGATGTAACCTGCAGTCCTATGTAACACCACAGATAATACAGTGATAATTCTCTGATTACAGATAATGCAGTAGATGTCACCTGCAGTCCTATGTAACACTACAGATAACACAGTGATAACTCTCTTAGTACAGATAATGCAGTAGATGTCACCTGCAGTTCTATGTAACACCACAGATAACACAGTGATAACTGAGTACAGATAATGTAGTAGATGTCACCTGCAGTCCTATGTAACACCACAGATAACACAGTGATAACTCTCTGAGTACAGATAATGTAGTAGATGTCACCTGCAGTCCTATGTAACACTACAGATAACACAGTGATAACTCTCTGAGTACAGATAATGTAGTAGATGTCACCTGCAGTCCTATGTAACATCACAGATAACACAATGATAACTCTCTGAGTGCACATAATGCAGTAGATGTCACCTGCAGTCCTATGTAACACCACAGATAACACAGTGATCATTCTCTGATTACAGATAATGTAGTAGATGTCACCTGCAGTCCTATGTAACACCACATATAACACAGTGATAATTCTCCCAGTACAGATAATGTAGTAGATGTCACCTGCAGTCCTATGTAACACCACAGTGATAACTCTCTGAGTACACATAATGCAGTAGATGTCACCTGCAGTCCTATGTAACACCACAGATAACACAGTGATAACTCTCTGAGTACAGATAATGTATTAGATGTCACCTGCAGTCCTATGTAACACCATAGACAACACAGTGATAATTCTCTCATTACAGATAATGCAGTAGATGTCACCTGCAGTCCTATGTAACACCACAGATAACAGTGATAATTCTCTGATTACAGATAATGTAGTAGATGTCACCTGCAGTCCTATGTAACACCACAGATAACACAGGGATACCTCTCTGAGTACAGATAATGTAGTAGATGTCACCTGCAGTCCTATGTAACATCACAGATAACACAGTGATAACTCGCTGAGTACACATAATGCAGTAGATGTCACCTGCAGTCCTATGTAACACCACAGTGATAATTCTATGATTACAGATAATGTAGTAGATGTCACCTGCAGTCCTATGTAACACCACAGATAACACAGTGATAACTCTCTGAGTACACATAATGCAAGTAGATGTCACCTGCAGTCCTATGTAACACCACAGATAACACAGTGATAATTCTCCCAGTACAGATAATGTAGTAGATGTCACCTGCAGTCCTATGTAACACCACAGTGATAACTCTCTGAGTACAAATAATGCAGTAGATGTCACCTGCAGTCCTATGTAACACCATAGATAACACAGTGATAACTCTCTGAGTACACATAATGCAGTAGATGTCGCCTGCAGTCCTATGTAACACCACAGATAACACAGTGATAATTCTCTGATTACAGGTAATGCAGTAGATGTCACCTGCAGTCCTATGTAACACCACAGATAACACAGTGATGACTCTCTCAGTACAGATAATATAGTAGATGTCACCTGCAGTCCTATGTAACACCACAGATAACACGGTGATAACTCTCTGAGTACAGATAATGCAGTAGATGTCACCTGCAGTCCTATGTAACACCACAGATAACACAGTGATAACTCTCTGATTACAGGTAATGCAGTAGATGTCACCTGCAGTCCTATGTAACACCACAGATAACACAGTGATAACTCTCCCAGTACAGATAATGTAGTAAATGTCACCTGCAGTCCTATGTAACACCACAGATAACACAGTGATGACTCTCTGAGTACAGATAATGCAGTAAATGTCACCTGCAGTCCTATGTAACACCACAGATAACACAGTGATAACTCTCTGATTACAGGTAATGCAGTAGATGTCACCTGTAGGGATGGTCGGACCTGTGGATGTTCGGGTTCACCTGAACTCGAACCCGAACCCCAGTGAAGTCAATGGGAACCTGAACTCTGAGGCACTAAAACGGCTGTGAAATAGTTGAAGTAAGGGCTGGAGAGCTGAAAAGGAAGCACAATGGGGGTAAGAGCAGGACAACTGCCCTGCAAACAAATGTGGATAGGAAAATGACTTCAAATAACATAAGATGGAAAAAAAAATTATAATAATAATCTTGAACCAAGAGGAGGAGGTCAAAGTGGAGGAGGAGGAGGCGGCGAATGTGGCGGTGTAGGTGGAAGAGGCGGTGGAGGAGGAGGAGGAGGCAGACGTGGCGGTGAAGGTGGAGGAGGCGGTGGAGGAGGAGGAGGAGGCCAACACTGTTTTTGTTTTTCCTTTATTTATAAATTTTATTTATACATTTTAGAAGACCCCAAAACATTTGGGAAATGGAAAAGAGAATGCAAAGAGAAAGTGCGCTGGAGTCTGACATTGGCGGGGTGCGGCCGGACATCTGACATTGGCGGGGTGCGGCGGACATCTGACATTGGCGGGGTGCGGCCGGACATCTGACATTGGCAGGCTGCACAAGGTACGGACAAGTCCTGAGGGATCCAGATCTGGTTCATTTTAATGACCATGAGCTTGTCCACAGGCGGCTGCGCTTGTCTGTGATCACCCCCCCTGCCATGCTAAACACACGTTCGGACAATACACCGGTCGCAGGTGTCACGGTGCTGGTGTAGTGTCCCACTAGGTAAAGGTGGGCACTACACAAGGGTTAACATATCTATTGCATTAATTTGATGTTTAATGTTCATTTCCCTGTGTTATCTGGTGTCAGGCCTGTTAGGGTGTAGTTCAGCCTCCAAGACATTAGAGGGAGCTAGAGAGCCCTGTGTGTATATATAGCTAGGTCCAGACAGGGGAGAGTCAGTGCATTCCAGGTGGCTAGTAGTGCAGTCTAGGTGGCTAGTAGTGCAGTCCAGGTGGCTAGTAGTGCATTCCAGGTGGCTAGTAGTGCAGTCTAGGTGGCTAGTAGTGCAGTCTAGGTGGCTAGTAGTGCAGTCCAGGTGGCTAGTAGTGCAGTCTAGGTGGCTAGTAGTGCAGTCTAGGTGGCTAGTAGTGCAGTCCAGGTGGCTAGTAGTGCATTCCAGGTGGCTAGTAGTGCAGTCTATGTGGCTAGTAGTGCAGTCTAGGTGGCTAGTAGTGCAGTCCAGGTGGCTAGTAGTGCAGTCTAGGTGGCTAGTAGTGCAGTCTAGGTGGCTAGTAGTGCAGTCCAGGTGGCTAGTAGTGCAGTCCAGGTGGCTAGTAGTGCAGTCCAGGTGGCTAGTAGTGCAGTCCAGGTGGCTAGTAGTGCAGTCTAGGTGGCTAGTAGTGCAGTCCAGGTGGCTAGTAGTGCAGTCCAGGTGGCTAGTAGTGCAGTCTAGGTGGCTAGTAGTGCAGTCCAGGTGGCTAGTAGTGCAGTCCAGGTGGCTAGTAGCGCAGTCTAGGTGGCTAGTAGTGCAGTCCAGGTGGCTAGTAGTGCAGTCCAGGTGGCTAGTAGTGCAGTCTAGGTGGCTAGTAGTGCAGTCCAGGTGGCTAGTAGTGCAGTCTAGGTGGCTAGTAGTGCAGTCCAGGTGGCTAGTAGTGCAGTCTAGCCTGCCTGAAGTCCCTGAGCCTCTGTTAGCTCAGAAGATTCACCCCAAGAGAAGAGTTTGCCTCCTGGGAGAAACCAAGTTCCTATAATACGCCATAGCAGATAGCGCAGGCGTTTCAGACTGAGGATGATGTAGGCAGCAGGGGTTGCTATATGTGCAGTAAGCCGGATTGGGACTGATGCACACTGGCGCAATATTAATAGTTTTTAGTTTGTGACGCCAATTGCAATGTGCGCAGGTTATAGTCGCAGGGCCCTTTAAGATGTTATAACTCACGTACCAGGTGAGGAATGCCAGAGGGGGATAATGTCTTTGTGTAGTGTCAACGGTGTCTCCTACCTTGGTATGGCTGGACTCCTGGATCCTGGCTCACATGCAATAAAATGAGTGTTGTTAATAGGAGTAACTGAGGAACTTGGGTAATAGTAAATGAGATCCAGACAGGAAATATGATCCAACTTGTCTTTACTTAATGCAGCTTTGAATCCATACAAGATACAGCAATAGTCTTTAGGTCCCAGCAGGTATTGGCAATGTATGGCAGGGGTTAATGCCTCTTCTGCTCCTATACTATATGCCTGGAGAATCTGGCAGGTATTTGTCTTCTGCTCTGTCTGTCTTCTGCTTGGTTTGGGCCTGACTAGCTGAGGAGGAATTTGGCTTCTCCTGGTCTTTGGATTAAACACTCACAGTTCTGCTCGCAGGGAATGGCTTCCTGGAGATCTGTAGATCCGGAGGTGGCTGCTTGCTTGTCCACCAGCACTGAGGTAGATGATTCAGGCTGGGAAGAGGGATCCTGGGGCCTCAGCCGAGGCTGGATCCTTGGTTGGGATCCCTGTAACTGGGAGCTCCTACCAACACAGCCTTCCCCAAAGAGGGGGCTGGTACACACTGGATCTAACTGGTTTCTTCCCTCCCTATGAGGCAGGATGTGGGAACATTCCACGCCTCCTCAAAGAGGGGGGGGGGGGGGGGGAGCTAAACAATGGAACGAACTATTGCAGTCTAGCTATGCTAAACTGAACTAAACACATTGCTGCCACCTGCTGGTGTACATGGAAATTACAGCATAATATATGAAACAGGCATAGAAAATACATATAACGGAAAATGCAATGTTAGACTACACAGGATGACAATACATATGCACCTGACATGTTGTAGCAGGGAGAAAGAGTTTAGTGACATACTCTGGGATGTTACATATGGCCTTTCTGGCTGGCTGACCAAATTAGTGCAGGGCAGTAAAGGGTGTAAAGGTTAGGGGTGGTTAACCCAGGGCGCCCCTCCTCTTCCCCCCTGAGAGATAATAAAAAGGAGGGTCTCCTGTATTTTGGGCTCTTGCTCCAGCACCTAGCAGTGGGAAGCTTTCCCGCCTTCCCTCCCGTTATGCAGTATGTGGTTGTTTGATGTTTCATTGCTTTTCTAATTAAGTCACAGCTGGAGGTCGGTGGTTTAAGAAAATGGTACAGCGGAGGAGAAGGCGGACTTGCGCATCAATGTTTGGTGCGGCATAGCGCTTCTCGCTCTCCGGCATTTAACAGTTGGATGGTTGTTAAAGAGTTAACAAAAAAAATGGAGAAATAAATAAAGCTGTGACCGAATTTCCACCCACAAAAACGGCTTGTTGTGTTTTATTTCGGTCAGACAGACAGGGTTAGTTCTGTAAGGGGTCAGATGTCGTCAGTCTTAGCCAGAGCAGAGCCATCGTCTCCAGCTAAACAAGTAAGCTGAGGGGCAGAAGGACCATTAATCTGAAGGGATATATACCTGAGGAAGATTGCTACCAAGGATAAAAGCCAGCATTAGGGCATACGGGCCTTGGAATATAGCCAGCCAGAATATCTGAGGAATAGTGCAGCCTGGTCTGTGAGTGTCGATTGTATCCTCTGAGTATCTTGCAAAGTACATTATCTGCCATCTATAAAAAGCCTGCTAATCGTTACTGCTGCAATGTGGAACTGAACCTGAATTGGGCAAAGTTGAGCTGTTTCTCAGTAAAGCAAAGTTTGGTTCACCATACCATCGTGTACCTCATTTACTACAACCCCAAACCGGTGTGCCACCGTTACAGGCACTGGCGTCACGAACCTTAAAGGGACCTTGCCCTAGGCACATTAAATATCTGCAACACCCAGGGCACCTCACCCACCATCAGGTCTGGTCCCTATATACAGAGAGTGCCCCAGAGGACTACTGTGCCAGCCTCTCCATCACTGCTGTACGCTGCCCAGGGTCATCCTACAAACTGTGAGTAACCCATAGCAACCCTCGTTTGCCTAAGTAACCGTGACCTCACATCGCAATACCCTGCAGGTCTGCGTACTGCATAAATTGGCGTCACGAACAGGATTTACGGATTATTCCTACGCCATTGTGGAATTAAAAAACTGTGTGCCATTGTATGCCCAAAAAGTGACTAAGCCCTACTTGTTTATTGAAGAAAATTGCTGGGCCAAAGGACTGTAATAATCACGGTGTGAAGATTTTATTGCATGGATTGATTGCCGTTTGTTTAAGTCACCGCTTGCTGTCAGAGAATAGACAGCGTTGTGCTCAAAGATGGCCGCTTAACCTGGCTAGATTATTAGTGCACCTCGTTGTGCCCATTTGGCGCGAAAAAGACAAGGAGAAGGTACCAGCCTGCAAGGAGGAGAAACGCCGCCCTGTCTGGAAAGAGGATACCGCCTACCTGGAATCCCGGAGCTCCAAGAGGCCGCGCCTACCTTCTAACGCTGTGTGTGGGACTCCCGTCTGATGTAGCCACGCATCTCGCGAGAATTGGAGCGAGCACCGCCGGAGTAAGTACAAACCTTACCGTTCACCGGCCCCTTCATATAACTGTACTGGGGAGGTCCCGATCCTTGCCAGGAGACCGGGAGGGTCCCCCACTAGCAAAAAGAGACTTGACCTGGGGGAAAAATCTGTCCGTCTTAGCTCCGCTCCGCTCCGCAGTTTCTTAAGAAGAAGCGGGGCAGGCGGCCCCTGATGTGCCTACTGAAATGCCCGCAGCTGCTAATAGGGCACCTGCCGCTGCGGCAGCATCAGGCCTGATGCCACTGACCATGCCGTATTATTTTGGGGCCCCCTGGTTCCCGCGATATTCAGGGGAAGCCAATAAATTAAAGGACTTTAGAGACCAGATCCTGGCCTTATTCCGGCTCTACCCTATCTCTGCTGAACAACAAAGGGAGATCCTCCTAGCTCAGTTAGAAGGGGCCACCCGCAGGGAAGTCATGTCATGGCCCCGTTCTGAAAAAAGTTGCCGGGAGCAGATTTTTGATCGCCTCGGCACTACGTTTGAGGCCAGAACGGTGTCTGAAGTTAAAATGCGATTTTTCAGCAGGGTGCAACAGCCTGGGGAGTCGCTCCGCGATTTTGCTCTGTCCTTGCAAGAGACCCTGAGGGCTGTGGTCCAGGTGGACCCCAAGGAGGCCGAGGACCAGGACAGGACTCTTAGAGAGCAGTTCATTGCGGGTATAAGTACTGACACTTAAAGGGCCAACTGAGGATGCTGTCAGCTCAACACCCCAATTGTGCATTTTTGGATTTTAAGGAGTTGGCCATCAGTATCCTAGGCCCAAACCCGGCTGCAGGACCAGCAGCCTCCCCTGAACCCCCGGCCTGTCAGCCAAAGACTGTTAATGTGGGGCCGGCTGGAGTCAGTCAAGCCACGCAGGCTCCAGTAACAGATGTGGTGGCGGCACTAATGGAACAGGTAAACCAGCTCACCATGAGCCTGGAGAAAGTGTGCAAGAAGATAGAGGAATGGGAGAGGCCATTGTTACTGGAAGATGAAGGCCCTTTTCCTCCAAGGCTCCCGTCTGCATATAAAGATGTATATCCCTGGGAACTTGATGGACGACCAAGTTACCGGTCTAGAAATCGCAAACAGCCTGTCTGTCATTATTGTAAAAAATATGGACATACTGAATCAATGTGCTGGCAGTTAAACGGGCCACCCCCGAGGCCGAGGACCACCCCTCGGGAGGTAGAACAGTAGGTCCAAAAGGATCCAAGCTGGATGCCCAGATACGTGGCATCCTGTCCAAAAATTAACATATGTATCAACGGGATACCTTTTGAAGCCTTGCTAGATACTGGGTCTCAGGTCACCACCATCCAACGGCCTGCTTTTGACAAGTTCTGGGATTCAAGTCTCCTCACCCAGCCACCAGAGTCCTGGCTAGATATCATCGCCAGTAACGGTAAGCCAGTGAAAGTCCACGGGTACTGGGAACCTACTCTTTAAGTGGGAGAAGCCACCTTACCACAGCAAGGTGTGATTGTGGTACAAGCCGGAGATAAAGGAGGACACCCTGTGATCCTAGGGACTAATGTCCTTAAAAATTGTTACTCCGAAGTGCTTGAAGCATTGAATCAAACTATACCCTCAGCCTCACCTGCTTCTAAGAGAGTCATTCAAAAGACTATCAGCGTGTTGTGCGCTCAACAAAAATAGAAAAGGAGAAATCTGTACTGTCCGGATCCGGGACAACCGGCCGGTAATTCTGCCTCCAAATTCCCAGATCATCCTGTGGTGCCGTGCGGTGTTAGGGATCCAGGGTCAGG
Organism: Bufo bufo; assembly: GCF_905171765.1. Lineage (NCBI taxonomy): Eukaryota > Metazoa > Chordata > Amphibia > Anura > Bufonidae > Bufo > Bufo bufo. Next base: position 2,533,030 of record NC_053394.1, on the reverse strand, counting down.
ACTATCAAGCCCTAGTGGAACCTATTCAAATTGAGAATCATCCCTTCGTACGAACAGCCAAGAGTCTGGTGACCGTGTCCCAAGGTAAAGTGCCTGTCCGTTTAATTAACTTTGGTGATCACCCCGTTACTCTTTTTAAACACTGCCCCTTTGCTCAGCTTTTCCAGGTGTCGTTCCAGGATGTTATCCGTCTGCCTGCCACGGAGGCGTTCCAGACCACACAGAGCAGCAGCGCCCCTGCCAGCGCCTCTACAGTATCCTGGTGGGAGGAACTTCATGTCGGGAACGAATCCACCCTGAAGGAGCAAATAGAGGGAGTCCTGAGTCTGGTGGAAGAGCACCACAAGGCCTTTAGCAAGCACTCCACGGACTACGGAGAGGTCAGTGTAATCCAACACACCATACCCACTGGCTCTCATCCTTCTATCAAGGAGAGATACAGACCCATACCACCTAATACCTATCAGTCTGTAAAAGAGATGATACAGGAGATGAAGGACTCTAATATAATCCGGGACAGTCATAGTCCCTGGGCTGCGCCCATAGTTCTTGTCCGAAAAAAAGATGGCAGCATAAGGTTCTGCGTGGATTACAGAAAGATCAATCAAATCACCCACAAAGACGCTTATCCACTACCACGCATTGAGGAGTCCTTGACTGCCCTGGGGTCATCAGCCTATTTCTCCACTCTGGACTTCACTAGCGGGTACTGGCAAGTATCTATGGCCCCAGAAGATCGAGAAAAAAACGCTTTCACTACGCCTATGGGCCTGTTTGAGTTTAATTATATGCCGTTCGGATTGTGTAACGCTCCAGGGACATTTCAGCAGCTGATGGAGCGTTGTTTAAGCCATAGGAACTTTGAGACTGTACTACTATACCTGGATGACGTCATTATATACTCAAAGACGTATGAGGACCATTTAAAACACCTGGCTGAAGTGCTTCAAGTCCTTGCTAAATATAGCCTTAAAATTAAGTCGTCCAAGGGCCACCTACTGAAACCAGCCGTGAAGTATCTAGGGCACATTGTTAGTGCCGAAGGAGTCCAGTCTGATCCTGATACACTTGCTGCTGTCCGTAATTGGCCTACTCCCACCACCGTGAAAGAGGTGAGAAGTTTCGTCAGCTTTGCAGGATATTATAGACACTTCATCCTGCATTTTGCACAAATTGCGGATCCGATCCAGGAACTCCTAAGGGGGCTTCCCAAGAAGAGTCCAAAGACTCCTATCCCTGTTGAATGGAATGAACAACGGGAGATTGCCTTCCAGCTCCAAAAGAAGAAGCTGACCGAACCCCCTGTCCTGGGTTACCCGGATTATCAGAAGCCGTTCCACCTCTATACGGATGCCAGTAAAAGAGGTCTGGGAGCCGTGTTGGCTCAGGTGCAAGATAACAAAGAGAAGGTGATTGCCTACGCCAGCAGTTCCCTGAGGGGAGAAGAGAAAAACAATCAGAATTATAGTTCCTTCAAGCTAGAGTTCCTCGCTCTAGTGTGGGCTGTAACTGAAAAGTTCAAAGACTATCTTGCGGCTACTCCGTTTGTCGCCTTCACGGACAACAACCCCCTGGCACATCTGAACACAGCCAAATTAGGGGCGCTGGAGCAGAGATGGGCCTCACGCCTTGCCAACTATGACTTCACTGTGAAATACAGAGCAGGCCGCTCCAATGATAACGCTGATGCCCTGTCTCGGCTTCCCACTACAGAAGCACCAGATGAACCAAAAGATGCCTGGGAAGAAGTGGAGATGCCGGCGTTTTACAACAAATTTGCTCAGCAGGATAATGTTCGCACTGAAAATCACTCGGCTGCTGATTCTTCCTCATCAAATATTCCTGAGTCCAGGGGTGAACAAGAAAGGTGGATTGAGCTCCAGTCCGAAAGTAGAGTCCTCGGTGAACTGCTCGACTTCCTTACTAGTGGGAGAACTCCTGAGAGAGTCCGCAGGAAGAGCGCAGACCCAGAACTATTGAGACTGTGGAGACATCGCCCCCTACTCTTCCTTCAAAAAGGCCTGTTGCTTAGAAGGAGCCTGGATCCAGTGTCCTGCGATAGAGTGTACCAGATCCTCATACCACGTCGAGATGCCAGTCTGGTGTTAGAGATGTATCATAATCAGTCTGGACACTTCGGCGAGCAGAAAACGGAGGCCACTATTCGCAGGAGATTCTATTGGATCGGGATGAGAAAAGACATTGAGAAATGGTGCCGGGAATGTACTGCCTGTGCTGTAGGGAGAAGTGAACGCCATGACCAGAGGGCGCCTCTCCATCCTATCGTAAGTAAAACTCCCTTAGAACTTGTTGCCATTGATCATGTGAAGTTGGAGCCAAGCCGGGAGCGACAGCAGAGAGACTATGACCTGGCTGCTCATGCAGGGCCTCTAGCTATAGGAGACCTGGTGTGGTTAAAAAACAACCACCGAACCAGTAAATTGGACAGTAAGTAGGAAAGGACTCCCTACGTCATTACTGCTATCCCTAATGCTGAGGCCCATATTTATCAAATTTCCAGAGAAGATAAAGGCTCCCAAATTGTACACCGGAATCGTTTAAACCCTGCATAGAAGGAGAAATTGCAGCAGAGGACATTGAGCCGGAGTCTCCTGAGCCCGAGTTGCCAGCCCAACCTGCTGATCCTATGCAGGCTGTTGAGAACCTGATACATGATAGAGTAGAAGAGACACTTCATTGGTTCCTCACACCCTGGTTAAACTTGGTAGTACCAGCTCCCGTTCCTGCTGGTTCTCAATCCCAGGATGAACCCACTTTAGCTCCTGCTATTCCTCCACCTCAGGATGACCTGTCCCAGGGTGTACCTGAAAGAGCTCCAGCGCCTGTGGACTCCTCCAACCCTCCTGAACTAAGCCAGGAAGAATCTCCGCCAGTAAGAAGGTCCACACGGTCTACTAAGGGGCACCCACCTGTGAGATTTGGGGACTACATTATGGGCAAAGGTAGCCCCTCACGGGAACCCCCTGTTTAACCATTTACAAGACCTGGGTATGGACTCATTTTGTTCTTTGAGCCTCCAGGAACTTATGGTGTTTTTGCATTTTCTATAGACTATCATTATGGACTATCCTGGTTATCCTTGATTCGCTGTAACAGGTCAGCGCCCCCTGTTCCCTTATACTATCCTGAGAGAAGAGAACGACGCCCCTTTTCACCGCACTCTCCAGTGGAATTGCTTGATATATTTATACTGCTAATATGGTGATTACCGTATATGCCTGTTCTCCATTTTGTCTTTCAGGTTGCAGTTTCCAACTGGGCGGGCCCCTTATGTTGCGCCGAGGATGGGCAACGTCACAGCAACGGTGTATGTAGTGTCCCACTAGGTAAAGGTGGGCACTACACAAGGGTTAATATGTCTATTGTATTAATGTGATGTTTTATGTTCATTTCCCTGTGTTATCTGGGTGTCAGGCCTGTTAGGGTGTAGTTCAGCCTCCTAGACATTAGAGGGAGCTAGAGAGCCCTGAGTATATATAGGTAGGCCCAGACAGGGGAGAGTTAGTGCATTCCAGGTGGCTAGTAGTGCAGTCCAGCCTGCCTGAAGTTCCTGAGCCTCTGTTAGCTCAGAAGATTCACCCCAAGAGAAGAGTTTACCTCCTGGGAGAAACCAAGTTTCTTAGCCAGAGCAGAGCAGAGCCATCGTCTCCAGCTAAACAAGTAAGCTGAAGGGCAGAAGGACCATTAATCTAAAGCAAGTGATATATACCTGAGGATTGCTACCAAGGATAAAAGCCAGCATTAGGCCATACGGGCCTTGGAATATAGCCAGCCAGAATATCTGAGGAATAGTGCAGCCTGGTCTGTGAGTGTCGATTGTATCCTCTGAATATCTTGCAAAGAACATTATCTGCCATTTATAAAAAGCCTGCTAATCGTTACTGCTGCAATGTGGAACTGAAACTGAATTGTACAAAGTTGAGCTGTTTCTCAGTAAAGCAAAGTTTGGTTCACCATACCATCGTGTACCTCATTTACTACAACCACAAATCGGTGTGCCACCGTTACAGGCACTGGCGTCACAAACCTTAAAGGGACCTTGCCCTAGGCACATTAAATATCTGCAACACCCAGGGCACCTCATCCACCATCAGGCCTGGTCCCTATATACAGAGAGTGCCCCAGAGGACTATTGTGCCAGCCTCTCCATCACTGCTGTAAGCTGCCCAGGGTCATCCTACAAACTGTGAGTAACCCATAGCAACCCTCGTTTGCCTAAGTAACCGTGACCTCACATCGCAATACCCTGCAGGTCTGCGTACTGCACTGGCCATATTGGTGAAATACTTGAAGCAGCGCAACACGGCACACACATCCTGCATGGAGGCCCACTCGGTGGTGAAGTGTTGCTGTTCTGCAGAGCGACTCATCCGTGCGTGCTGCAGCTGAAACTCCACTATGGCCTGCTGCTGCTCGCACAGTCTGTCCAGCATGTGCACGGTGGAGCTCAAACTTGTGGGTACGTCGCATATGAGGTGGTGAGCAGCACCAACGAAAGCACGCACAGACGGCCCGCACTTTCTTTAGCAGCTCTGACATATCAGGGAAATTCTTCAGGAACCTCTGCACCAACAAATCCAATGTCACGTATCACCGGGTGTGACCCCACTGTGCCACTGACTGGCTATACCCTGGAGGGGCGTGTCTAAGTAACTACCTGGTTTTCACTAGAGCCTCAGATGGTGAGGATAGACTTGAGCCTTTAGGGTAGTTGCCAGGGGCTACTCCAGTGCAATCACAGAGTCAGTGGCATCTGGTCCATGCAGACCAGGAGATACCTGAATAGGTACCAGAAGTACACGCGTAGCCAGACAGGCGGGGCCGTTACCAGGAGCAATGGTGCAGTACTGAAGGATGAGGCAAAGGCGTAGTCAGACAGGCAAACGGTCAGGGCAGGCGACACAGGAACAGGTCAGGCAAATCCGGATAGGCAACAGAAGAGACAAGCAAGCAGGCAGGGATCAGACAATAAACAGAGTCCAACAACGAAGTGTAGATCAGGAGCACACGAGCATATCAGGAACTAACAAACTCAAGGACCTTGACACTGAGGCCTCTGGGAAGAGGGCTGAGCCATCAGGAGACCCAGGATTGGTCAGCGAGGTCATCTGACCTAACCCACATAGCCCATGGAGTGATGCGCTCCGCCCTAAGAACACTGTAACCCGAAACCAGCCGAACTAATGCTGTGTCCAGGGCTGAGTGGAAGCTGTGGAGCGGGATCCTCAAAAGCAATACACCTACAGAAACCGAGCCCAGGACCGCAGCTGTGAAATGGGAAGCACCGGCCACAGGTCAATACTGAGCGAGGTGCCCGGGACCGTGACTATATGCGGGGGAACAGCGGCATATAGCAGCCGCTGTTACAGTACCCCCCCTTCACGCCCCTTTTCTTGAGTCCACGATAGGACAAGAACCTTTTTATCAGGCCAGAGCATGGATATTCTCCTCCAGTTCCCAAGACCTCTCTTCCAATCCACCAGGTAGTAGGTTTTCTTACCACGTTTCCTGAAGTCCAAGATGTCCTTGACCTCGAATGTTTCTTCCGAGTCTTCAGACAATGGAGTCGACGTAGACGGAGCTGTAGAGAAACGGCTAAGGACTACAGGTTTGAGCAAGGATACATGGAAGGCATTGGGGACACGAAGAGAGAGAGGTAGCCGTAACTTATAGGTCACTTCATTGATCTTCTTCACGACTACGAAGGGTCCCAGGAACCTAGGGGCAATCCCTTAAACTGATGTTTCTAGAGGAGAGCCATACCTTATCTCCCGGTGAGAATGCAGTGACCAGGAACGGGTTCACTGATGCCATTTTTAGTGCAGTGGCCGGGTCAGGTGGATAATATTCTGTATTTGTTTGTGACGCCAATTGCAGCGTGCGCAGGGTACTATCCCAGGGCCCTTCCAAGGTGTTATAACGCACGTCCCAGATTAGGAATGCCAGAGTGGTGTAATGGCCTATAATGTCTCTATAGCTTGATGTTAGTTGTGTCACGGTTTCTTCTGGCTCACTTGCAATAAATTTGAGTGTAGTGATAGTAGGAGTAATAGAGGAACTTGGCAGAATAAATTATGTCCAGACCGTTAGATGTAGTTCAAACGTTTCTTTACTTGAAATATCTTGCATCCAAACGGCATACAGCTTTGGTCTCTTGGTCCCAGAAGGTTTTGGCAATCATTGGCAGGAATAAGAACTTCTGCTTTAAATGTGGAGCTTGAAGGATAAAACGTCTGCTTGGTAGCTCTGTAGCTGTGGCAGGATTAGCTTCTGCACTTATCTGGTACCTTCTGCTGTGTGGGGACAGACTAGCTGAGGAGGAAATGGCTTCTCCTAGGACTCTGGACTTATCTCACAGATGGATTCTCAGGGGATACTTTCTTCCTGGAACTCTGGAGGTTGTCTGTAGTTTCTGCTTTCTTCATCCAGCAGAGCTGAGGGTGCTCAAGCTGGGTATATGGCCAAGTCTCAGCCGAGACTAGGTCCTTGCTGTCTTCCCTATGCAGGGAACGCCTCACACACACCCTACTCCTCGCAGGGGGTGGGCTACACTCCTTCTAACTTCCTTCTCCACCCATGCTGCAGGATGTGGGACCAGCCCACCTCTCCACAGAGGGGGAGCTAAGCTGGAATAATCCAATAGAGCTCAGATACACTAAACTGTAACTTGTACCTGCCAATGTGTTGCTGCCACCTACTGGTAACCAGGCAAATTACATGAACAATTGCGTTTAACATAGATTTATATGCACATTTGTGGAAGACATAATGTAAATTGCATCAGACGACAGTATAAAGGTTCTTAGGAGATTGTAGCGGGGTAGAGGAGTGTAGTAACACAACTCTGGGGTGTTACAAGAACTAAGGCGGTTTTCTTCTTTTCCTGTCCGCATTCGTCTTCATGCGGGTCACTGCTTTATCAATGCAAATTTTGGTATCCTGACAGATCTTCAAAAAATCCCTAAAAGAGGAATCCGCCGCTGGTACCCCAGAAGATATGGGAACAGGGAGAGGAGTATGAGGATGCTGTTCAAAAACGACAAAGAAAGGAGATGACCCAGTGGACTCCCTAGTATGGTTATTGTAGAACTTGTAGAACTCTGCCCAAGGTAACAATTCTACCCAGTTGTCGTGTTGAGCTAAAACAAAATGCTGAAGGCCAGTGGCATGCCTAGGGTGTTTGGCACCCGGGGTGGGTCCTTTCTCTGCCCCCCAGCCCCCTAATACTTGACCACATATCTCTTACATCCAGGGACATCTCCTGTCATGTAGACCTTCTCTTTCCTCTTCTCCTCCGTTTGACTCAGACCGCCATGACAAATTCTTTCAGCCGCATTTCATCTCTACAGAGTTTGTAACACAGACACGTTACATTTCTCAGTTTTTCCATCAACCTGTAACAGATCCCCCTGTTTAAAGTTAAAGATGGTTTTAAGCCAGGACCTTGGATACCTACTTTTAACAATGGAGCAGACATCTCTGTGTATCAGGGACATAGGTGTAGACGCACTTCCAGACAGGTCAGTCTACCCTAACCACAAAACTGACCTACTTAATTACAATACACTAGATAACACTCTGGTCTATTGTCTGGGTAAAGACACAGTATTTACTTGTAAGCTATGTGACATCTGCGCACATCTGCCCGTAGTATTCCACAGGGGCTCATTGTGGTCCCTGTGGGGAATATGTGCCTCTTATATGCCCCTCTTCTATATATGTGCCCCCTTATATGTGTGTCCTTATAGTTAATATTAGAGTCCCCTTATAGTATACCCCCATATCCATAGGCCCCATTGATGTTCTCTGATTCACCTGAAACCAGAGGTATTAGTGTAAATGTGCCCCAAGCATTCACACTGATGCCATCTGGCTAATTGCATCAGATTGCTTCAAAGAACTCAGATTGCTCAGCGCCGCTGGAGATAATTATTCATAATAGGAAGAGGGGAGAAACCTCCCCTTCTTCTATTATGTGCATTCCGGCAGCGCGATTACCATCGCGCTGCCCGGAATGCAAAGTACTACAGGCCGGAGATCAAAGGCTTCTCCCGCCTGTCAGAAAGTGGCGCGGCCCCGATGCGCTCGTGCAGGGACGTGCGGGCTGGCGCAGTGACGTCATCTCAGTATGGGCGGTGCGGCAGTGCTTGTCGCCGGACATAAATATCCGGCGGCCCTTGCACTGGGGAGAGAAGAGCCGAGCCGCCCCCCCAAAGAGGACCCCTGGACAACGAGCAACTGGAGGGCTGAGTATAAACCCCCTATACCACCAACAAATGATTCCCTTGCATTAACCCTCCCTATACCACCAATGATTTAACCCTCCCTATACCACCAACCCTTACACATTCCCCTGCTATCCCACCAACGCATCCCTCTGATTTATCCCTACTTGCCCTATCCCACCAACCATACGCCTATCCCACCAACGAACCCCTACTTGCCCTATTACCCCAATACCCTATCCCACCAATCCCCAACAATTCCTACCTGCCCATATTCCCACTTTTACCCCTTGACCACCAATCCCCTACCCTAACCCTGCAGGAGCATCCCTGCTCTCTATTCTGTGTTAACCCCTGCTGTACCCCTGTAACCCTGTGTCTGTGGCCTGCATTTACCCTTGCAGCGCCACCGTTAACCCTTCGTTCATAGGGATAGTTTAGAGCCAGGTGGGGTGGGCTGCTGTGGCGAAAATAACCTTGCCACTGGGTTTTGGAGGGGCCTGTTTGCCAGCCTCTTGCCTCAGGATTATGGCCCATACTAACTTTAAAGGAGAAGACAGACCGGCCGCACAGCTTAAATCTGTGGAACTGTTTTGGGCAGGAAAGCCATGCTTGCGGTCGGCCAAATGTGACTTCCATGGAATTCGGGAACCCCTGCTCGGATCTGGGTGATTTTTGGATATGTTGTTCACCCAGATCAGAGCTATCCGTGGATATATACATTATGGGGATATGTGGGGTTTTGAGGTGTGTGACAGAACCATCTGTCTTTGGAATTGTATTATATGTTATGTGAGGGTACCCAGATAGCTATGCCATGGAGCCTGTTCGTGAAATTAAAGACTTTGGCTCCATGTCCATGTGTTTTGTATTCGTGTATTCTGAGTGCCATTCACCTAATAATATGCACTCAGACTTGAGCTATCTGGGGATATGTTAAATGTCTGTGTTTACTGTAAGGGTTGTGACATTGTATGTTTAAATGGTGATTTCTGTCCTGTTGTCCCCACATGTGTATTGGCGATTTGCCTTTGTCCTGAGAGATAATTGAATTGCTCCTCGGGTGTCTCCAGGGCAGAGAGGAGGAAACCATGATGCATTGTGGGGATGTATTGTGTTTGTGTATCCTGAATTGCTGCATATCTGTCCTGTGTCACAGTCTTCCATCTGGTCCCCTAGGGGAGTGTCCACCAGATGGGGACCTACATAAATACGGGCGGGTAGCCCTCAATAAAGAGTTCCTGTTTTACATTCAACATAGAGCCTCGTCTCATGTGTGTGGGGATTGCTATACGTGTATACTCCCCTGGCTATTACTCCTAGCTCTTGTAAGAGCTGTTCCTGTTCCTGGTTCCTGTGGTGGTATCGGTGTCGAGTGGAGTACTTGGAGTCCTCGGGAGGCACTGGGAGCATTTATCAACGGAGGTACCCGGTCGGGGTGCCAGGAGATCCGTTAAATTGGTGGCAGCGGTGGGATCGTTCCCACAGCCAGAAGGACAGCTACAGGAGACACCATTCCATGGATTTTACAATTTGAGGGCAACGCATGTCCTAGTACAGCGACCCTGACAGCACCAGAATGGAAACAGCAGTGGAGTACGATGAGGGTGTCATGGATGACCGAGATGCAGTCCGCAAAGGCATCTGGTACCAGGCACTGGGTATTGTGGAGTATATGCAGGACGAGAGACTCCCCACGGAAGACCAGCAGTTGCAGAAGCGAGTAGCCCTGCGGATGCCCTTCCTGGGAGAGCAGCCCCGGGAGGAATGGGTAAAGAAATTGGAACACCTAGCATGGCAGGAGCTGTGGCTGGAAGATGCCTACCAGGCGCTCTGGTGGTATGGGGCACAGTACCTACCCAGGACAGCTGAGCATGATAAGCCAGAGGGAGAGGAGTTTGATGGTCCTGGCTTGTTATGGGAGACTTTTTCAGAGCTGGAGTTTGGGAGCCCTACACAAGCCCGGTTCAGGGACCTCTTTGAGTGGCGGGAGAGCAGGTATGACTGGGACGACACTCATGAGATTGAGCAGGACCTGGTCCACCTGGTGACCCGGGAGATGGAGCTGGAACAGGGCTGCCAGCAACTGTTTCACTCCAGTGAGAAGGCTCAGCAGGAGAGCAGAATGACAGTCCCAGAGCCAGACCTCTTCAGCTGGGAAGATAATGTGGCATTTTTCTGGGAAGAACCCCAGGGAGCGGGTGGAGATGGGACCAAGGTCTCTCCACCGGTCATGCAGGGAATTGGGAGCCCAGTCTCCATTCCCCAGCGGCAGGCTGAGTTACAGGGGGCAGAGACAGTCGGTCCTGTCCCCCAGCGGCAATGTGATTTATTGGGAATTTGGAGCCCAGTCTCCATTTCCCAGCAGCAGGCTGAGTTACAGGGGGCAGAGACAGTCGGTCCTGTCCCCCAGCGGCAGAGTGTCCAGCAGGGAATAGAGAGCCCAGTCTCCTTTCCCCAGCAGCAGGACACTGTATTGGGAGCGGAGACGGTCGGTCGCCCTCCCCAGCGGCTGGAAGTATGTATGGGAGAGGAGCTCGTTACCCCCTCTCCCCAGCGGCAGCTTAACACACCAGGGGGAGACAGTAAGCCCCACAACAGTGCAGATGGGACCATGGTCTCTGCACTTACAGCACAAGGGGTAGGGACAGTCGGTCCTGTCCCCCAGCAACAGGGCTGTTTAGCCAAAGGGGAGACAGTCGGTCTCCCCCTCCAACAACCAGACTCCAACCAGGCTTCTTCCATGGTACCGCTGGCACCAGGGCATAGTACCGCTGATCCCTGCCCACAAAACAACCTGCACTCCAAGCCAGGGAGCAACACAGAGACAGGGAGTACCAGCTACCAATATAACCTTGGTGGACTCACTGGACAGAGACAGGCTACCAAATTCAACAGGTCCAGTATTTAGTTGTGGGTGGGCTGCCAGACTAACTCAGGTACCGACCGGCGTGAGGTCAGGTATCTGGTTAGTCTTCCCTGGGAGGTGGAGATGTGTGGCGAAAATTTCCTCGCCACTGGGTTTTGGAGGGGCCTGTTTGCCAGCCTCTTGCCTCAGGATTATGGCCCATACTAACTTTAAAGGAGAAGACAGACCGGCCACACAGCTTAAATCTGTGGAACTGTTTTGGACAGGAAAGCCATGCTTGCGGTCTGCCAAATGTGACTTCCATGGAATTCGGGAACCCCTGCTCGGATCTGGGTGATTTTTGGATATGTTGTTCACCCAGATCAGAGCTATCCATGGATGTATACATTATGGAGATATGTGGGGTTTTAAGGTGTGTGACAGAACCATCTGTCTTTGGAATTGTATTGTATGTTATGTGATGGTACCCAGATAGCTATGCCATGGAGCCTGTTCGTGAAATTAAAGACTTTGGCTCCATGTCCATGTTCATTGTATTCGTGTAGTCTGAGTGCCATTCACCTAATAATATGCACTCAGACTTGAGCTATCTGGGGATATGTTAAATGTCTGTGTTTACTGTAAGGGTTGTGACATTGCATGTTTAAATGGTGATTTCTGTCCTGTTGTCCCCACATGTGTATTGGCGATTTGCCTTTGTCCTGAGAGATAATTGAATTGCTCCTCGGGTGTCTCCAGGGCAGAGAGGAGGAAACCATGATGCATTGTGGGGATGTGTTGTGTCTGTGTATCCTGAATTGCTGCATATCTGTCCTGTGTCACAGTCTTCCATCTGGTCCCCTAGGGGAGTGTCCACCAGATGGGGACCTACATAAATACGGACGGGTAGCCCTCAATAAAGAGTTCCTGTTTTACATTCAACATAGAGCCTCGTCTCATGTGTGTGGGGATTGCTATACGTGTATACTCACCTGGCTATTACTCCTAGCTCTTGTAAGAGCTGTTCCTGTTCCTGGATCCTGTGGTGGTATCGGTGTCGAGTGGAGTGCTTGGAGTCCTCGGGAGGCACTGGGAGCATTTATCAACGGAGGTACCCGGTCGGGGTGCCAGGAGATCCGTTAAATTGGTGGCAGCGGTGGGATCGTTCCCACAGCCAGAAGGACAGCTACAGGAGACACCATTCCATGGATTTTACAATTTGAGGGCAACGCATGTCCTAGTACAGCAACCCTGACAGCACCAGAATGGAAACAGCAGTGGAGTACGATGAGGGTGTCATGGATGACCGAGATGCAGTCCGCAAAGGCATCTGGTACCAGGCACTGGGTATTGTGGAGTATATGCAGGACGAGAGACTCCCCACGGAAGACCAGCAGTTGCAGAAGCGAGTAGCCCTGCGGATGCCCTTCCTGGGAGAGCAGCCCCGGGAGGAATGGGTAAAGAAATTGGAACACCTAGCATGGCAGGAGCTGTGGCTGGAAGATGCCTACCAGGCGCTCTGGTGGTATGGGGCACAGTACCTACCCAGGACAGCTGAGCATGATAAGCCAGAGGGAGAGGAGTTTGATGGTCCTGGCTTGTTATGGGAGACTTTTTCAGAGCTGGAGTTTGGGAGCCCTACACAAGCCCGGTTCAGGGACCTCTTTGAGTGGCGGGAGAGCAGGTATGACTGGGATGACACTCATGAGATTGAGCAGGACCTGGTCCACCTGGTAAACCAGGAGATGGAGCTGGAACAGGGCTACCAGCAACTGTTTTACTCCAGTGAGAAGGCTCAGCAGGAGAGCAGAGTGACAGTCCCAGAGCCAGACCTCTTCAGCTGGGAAGATAATGTGGCATTTTTCTGGGAAGAACCCCAGGAAGCGGGTGGAGATGGGACCAAGGTCTCTCCACCGGTCATGCAGGGAATTGGGAGCCCAGTCTCCATTTCCCAGCAGCAGGCTGAGTTACAGGGGGAAGAGACAGTCGGTCCTGTCCCCCAGCGGCAGAGTGTCCAGCAGGGAATAGAGAGCCCAGTCTCCTTTCCCCAGCAGCAGGACACTGTATTGGGAGCGGAGACGGTCGGTCGCCCTCCCCAGCGGCTGGAAGTATGTATGGGAGAGGAGCTCGTTACCCCCTCTCCCCAGCGGCAGCTTAACACACCAGGGGGAGACAGTAAGCCCCACAACAGTGCAGATGGGACCATGGTCTCTGCACTTACAGCACAAGGGGTAGGGACAGTCGGTCCTGTCCCCCAGCAACAGGGCTGTTTAGCCAAAGGGAGACAGTCGGTCTCCCCCTCCAACAACCAGACTCCAACCAGGCTTCTTCCGTGGTACCGCTGGCACCAGGGCATAGTACCGCTGATCCCTGCCCACAAAGCAACCTGCACTCCAAGCCAGGGAGCAACACAGAGACCGGGAGTACCAGCTACCAATATAACCTTGGTGGACTCACTGGACAGAGACAGGCTACCAAATTCAACAGGTCCAGTATTTAGTTGTGGGTGGGCTGCCAGACTAACTCAGGTACTGACCGGCGTGAGGTCAGGTATCTGTTTAGTCTTCCCTGGGAGGTGGAGATGTGTGGCGAAAATAACCTCGCCACTGGGTTTTGGAGGGGCCTGTGTGCCAGCCTCTTGCCTCAGGATTATGGCCCATACTAACTTTAAAGGAGAAGACAGACCGGCCACACAGCTTAAATCTGTGGAACTGTTTTGGACAGGAAAGCCATGCTTGCGGTCTGCCAAATGTGACTTCCATGGAATTCGGGAACCCCTGCTCGGATCTGGGTGATTTTTGGATATGTTGTTCATCCAGATCAGAGCTATCCATAGATGTATACATTATGGAGATATGTGGGGTTTTAAGGTGTGTGACAGAACCATCTGTCTTTGGAATTGTATTGTATGTTATGTGAGGGTACCCAGATAGCTATGCCATGGAGCCTGTTCGTGAAATTAAAGACTTTGGCTCCATGTCCATGTTCATTGTATTCGTGTAGTCTGAGTGCCATTCACCTAATAATATGCACTCAGACTTGAGCTATCTGGGGATATGTTAAATGTCTGTGTTTACTGTAAGGGTTGTGACATTGCATGTTTAAATGGTGATTTCTGTCCTGTTGTCCCCACATGTGTATTGGCGATTTGCCTTTGTCCTGAGAGATAATTGAATTGCTCCTCGGGTGTCTCCAGGGCAGAGAGGAGGAAACCATGATGCATTGTGGGGATGTATTGTGTCTGTGTATCCTGAATTGCTGCATATCTGTCCTGTGTCACAGTCTTCCATCTGGTCCCCTAGGGGAGTGTCCACCAGATGGGGACCTACATAAATACGGGCTGGTAGCCCTCAATAAAGAGTTCCTGTTTTATATTCAACATAGAGCCTCGTCTCATGTGTGTGGGGATTGCTATACGTGTAAAGGTGGATGGTCGCATATCCACGTACCTCGACTATCTAACACCTGAAGACCCTACAATAGTGAGGGGACACGACCACCGGCTCCCTACACTAGACACGGAGGGAGTCAGGGTCTCCTAAGATCCAGCAAACAGAAAATCACAAATAAATATACAGCACTTATCTTGCAGAAGACTGGGATATAGGAACAGCATGCACACACACTCCAGGAAGTTGTATAAGCCGCACACTACTGCATTATGGGGAGGAATTTGAAGGGAAGCAATCAGTCCAACTGCATGACAGCTGAGAGAGGCTAACGAGATGAGGAACTGAAACCAAAACAAGGAGGAGGTTCTGGACAGCTCCTGTCAGAGCTTCTCAGCTGTCTGGTTGTGACAGTACCCCTCCCTTTACGAGTGGACTCCGGACACTCAGAGCCCACCTTCTCAGGATGGGACCTATGGAAAGCCCTGATGAGACGAGTGGCCTTAATGTCCGTCACTGGGACCCATATCCTCTCCTCAGGACCATAACCCTCCCAATGAACTAGGTACTGGAGAGAACCGCGGACAAGACGAGAATCCACAATCCTAGAGACCTGAAATTCAAGATTTCCATCAACCATAATCGGAGGAGGAGGCAAAGGCGAGGGTACAATGGGTTGAACATAAGGTTTGAATAAGGACTTATGAAAAACCATATGGATCTTCCAAGTCTGAGGAAGATCAAGACGGTAGGCAACGGGATTGATGACAGACAGGATCTTGTAAGGCCCAATAAACCTAGGACCCAACTTCCAGGAGGGAACCTTCAATTTGATATTCTTGGTAGACAACCACACCAGATCACCAACATTCAGGTCCGGACCAGGCACACGTCTCTTATCTGCCACACACTTATATCTCTCACTCATGCTCTTTAGATTATCCTGAATCTTTTGCCAAATAGATGACAAAGACGAGGAGAATCTGTCCTCATCAGGTAAACCAGAAGACCCCTCTCCCGAGAAAGTCCCAAACTGCGGATGAAACCCATATGCACCAAAAAATTGTGACTTATCAGAGGACTCCTGACGACGGTTATTTAAAGCAAACTCAGCAAGGGACAAAAAAGAACACCAATCCTCCTGATTCTCCGCCACAAAGCAGCACAGATATGTCTCCAGATTCTGATTGACGCGCTCCGTCTGGCCATTCGACTGCGGGTGGAAAGCAGAAGAGAATGACAACCGAACCCCCAAGCGAGAACAGCAAGCCTTCCAGAATCTGGAAACAAACTGCGTGCCCCTATCAGAGACTATGTCTGAAGGAATACCATGCAATTTGACAATGTGGTCAATGAATGCCTGCGCCAGCGTCTTAGCATTGGGCAAACCCGGAAAATGGATGAAATGCACCATTTTGCTAAAACGGTCCACCACCACCAGAATCACAGTCTTCCCTGAGGAACGAGGCAGGTCCGTTATGAAGTCCATGGACAGATGTGTCCAAGGATGGGAAGGAATGGGTAAGGGAAGCAATTAGTCCAACTGCATGACAGCTGAGAGAGGCTAACGAGATGAGGAACTGAAACCAAAACAAAGAAAACTCAAGGAGGAGGTTCTGAAAGGCTTCTGTCAGAGCTTCTCAGCTGTCTGGTTGTGACAACAAGGCTCCGTGTTGAGGGTCAAGCAGTGGTCTGAGGTGCTGGCACACCCAGCCTGGTTTTTATTACAGTTGTTTGCAAATACAGGTCCGCCCACAGGGAGGTATAAAACAACCAAGCCCATCTGGTGTACACGCCCCTAGGGGACCAGAATGAAGACTGTGACATAGGACAGATATGCAGCACTGTAGGATACACAGAGACAATACATCCCCACAATGCATCATGGTTTCCTCCTCTCTGCCCTGGAGACACCCGAGGCGTAATCCAATTATCTCTCAAGACAAAGAGAAATCACCAATACACATGTGGATATAACAGGACAGACATCACCATTTAAAAACACAATGGGACAATGGCACAATAGAAACACACCCAGCATATTCCTCCCAAGCTGACAAGTTACACTTATTATAAATTGTTACAACTTTGTGAGTTTACATTGGCCATACATATAACTTACATCAATTTAAACAGTATAACTTGGGGACAAACCTATCCAAAATTCACTTGAATAGGTTCAGGGGTTTAAAAGTTAGTATGGGCCATAATCCTGAGGCAAGAGGCTGATAAACAGGCCTCTCCAAAACCCAGTGGCGAGGTTGGTTTCGCCACAGTGTGTTATTATTATTATAATGGTATAAATAGGCGGAGTCATCGGTAGACGGCTACTCCTTTTTATGAATATTAATTATTGATATTTGCATAAATATTGGTAATTAATATTCCCCCTTTACAGGGCCTGACCCGCAAGTTGCTGGAGGAACCCGTAAAGGACTTCCCGGTTCCGGTACGGAGATTGGGCCGAGTTCTTAGCTTCTGTAAGCAGCGAGGATTCGGGTTTATCCGAGATATGGAAACAGACAGGGACTATTACGTCAATCACCGGTCTGTAAAGAGGAAGGAGCTCCCTACTTGGCTTCATAGCCTGTACGTCAATGAGACGGTCGAGTTCACTCCTGCAGAAGGCACACGTGGACCATACGCTACTGCGGTACATCGGCCAGGACAGCCCACGGAGACCCAGGAGCTTGCTAAAGACTCTGAGTCCGAGGAGGATCTTGAACAGGAGCCTTCTACCTCCCTCGTGCGGCCTGCTGAAAAATATGTGCCGCCTAGCACCAAAAAAACATTATGCCACTGGATTTGCAGGCACTAACATACTCTGGCAACCTGCCATCGTTACTAAAGACCCGGCAAGTGAACCCAAACCCCAGAGGGAACGTGTTAGGAGAAAGAGGCCAGAGCCAAAAGGCCTAAGTGCATCTGCGGAGGACTGTGCAGTTCTGTTCCAACAGCTGGCTGTGCATCAGCATCAGGAATTCAACATTCCAACCTACAGAGGTGAACCAGCGAGTCCACCACTAATGAGAAATCCTTCAGGGGAATCAAAAACTGTAACAAGGATGGACCCTGCAATTGGGCTGGATTACAGCATTAAACAGGAGCAATTTCCTATTTTTGAAGAGTTGAAAAAGAAGTTGATTTTGCCATCCACTCCTAAACAGCAGATAATGGAGGGAAAACCAGAAGGATCTTCCCCTGATTCATGGGATTCTGGAAGTCCAATCCCTACAGATGTGTCGTCCAGTCCAGATCCCTACAATTAAGTAGGTCGTATGACAAGCATTTATATGGAGCAGGAACTGCCGTTGTTTTTGAGAGGACTTCTCTTCTTGTTTTTGTTTTTGAGCCCCTCTCTGTGTGTTATTAGCAAGAACTCCATCATGGACTCCACTTAAATCCAGAAGAAAAAAAAAACAGTTGCACTTTATTTGTGTGTTTTGTGCTATTTAACCCTTTTTACCCCATTTTCAGGTTATCAAGGGACTATGTTGATGAAACGTTTAAAGTACAGTACCCAGAAAGACTTTTCTGTGTTCATCCTTTTTACAAAAATTTTGAACTTTAAAAAGTTTTTATACATGTTTTATTCCCCAATTTAGGTATGGACTTTGTCTTTAAAAAAAAAATAAACGTATCAAGGACTTTACTGCCCTTATGTGAGATCACTACTTAATTACCATTTTTGGCCGTAAAGCATCAACCAAGAAAAAAAATTGTGTATGTGATATATCATATATTTGCCTAGAATGTATTTTTGTGCATAACCCTTTATTTACAGGAGGTTATCGAAGAGTCATGATAATGCATTGCAATGTCTATATTTGCATATTTGGTGGTGTGTATTTGGTGTATTACAGGAATCGCCTTAGAGATCCACAGCTTCAGATACCAATGTCGAGGGCGACTTATCTTTTACCATGGGGGTATGCAGCGTCCCACTCAGGACATGTGGGAACTGCAAAATAACTTTAAACTGTATTACCGTGTTGCATGTCATTCTGCATTACATCACCTGTTGTATCCCTGCTCATAGGCTGGTTAGGTGTGTTTTATACATCCCACCACTAGAGGGGGATAGCACTTAGTTAATATAAAGTAAAAAAAAGGCAGGCACTCTATATCTGGTTTTTATAGGGTATTTATTTATTTGTTATTTACAAAGGTTATTATTAAAAGTTTATTAAGGTTATCACGATTCTTGCTTTCTTATTGGTTTAAAATGTGAATTAGGGCATTATAGTGTGAACTAAGTAGGTTTCAAGGTATTAGTTCATAGGAAAAAGGACATGGTGATGGTGTGTAGTACTAGATAGGATTTTTGGGATGGTGGTGGGGGGGATAGTGTGGTATAGGTGTATTAGATAAAAAAAATTATATGTAAAATCGATGAAAAAATATATACGAAAATATATAATAGATGAGAATAAATAATTGCTGAAACGATTAAAAAAATATGAACAATATATAAAATATAATCAATGAAAATAATAGTCCGAAAGTGTCCAAGAAATACAATGATATTTGTCCAAAAAAAGAGGATAAAATCTAAAGTAGAATATATATAAAAAATATATAAAAAAATATATAAAAAAACAGATAAAGGATAATAGTCCAGAAGGTAGTAGGTTAGTCCAATATCGCTAGGTAGTGTTACCAGGTACAGTGGCGTTCATTAATACACGTGGTGTAATATGCCGTCAAAGAGATTGTAGTACAGTGTCCAACTTTTAGTATTTGTCTATTGCCGGTGGCGTCCCACACGGCAATTGTTTTGTACTCACCCTGCGGTCCAAGCTTAGTTCGTGTATGGGTGAAGCAGCAGCCGGTGTAATCCTCCGGAGGCTTGGTTGTTCGCGCTGTATATTGCACGCTCTTTGTTGCTGGGTCGGCGTCTCACATGATCTAGCACGTGGTAGTTATGTTACCGATCAGCTGGTACCTTTTGTTCGTATTGTATATTTAGTTGCATAAGATTTCTTATGTTGTTGCAATAATCCAAGGTCCTTTTAGCGAAGGCGTGGGTATTGGTGGGCAGTCGCAAGGATGATGCCAGGTAGGCAGACGCGTTTCGAGGTGTTCCTACCTCTTCCTCAGTGGCCATGTTGGATTCATTCGGACTGCCCTCTTTTATACCCACTTGTTTTGATGTCCCACCAAAAACCCGGCCTGGATGTTGCTAATTGGAATTGTGCATTTTATGTTGCGTTGTCTGTGCGTTTGTTTAAAATTACTGCGATTTTTCTTATATCATTTTGCCTATCTATTTCGATGTTATTTTAATCGGATCGGGCTATTTTATTAGTTTGTTTTGTGTCTTTTTTCGCAGATTTTCTTAGTTGTGCTTGTTCCTCTTTTATTTTATGTTTTATCCTTGAAATTTATTATATATTTATTGCGGATGTTTTTAGCAATAAGGAGGGTTCAGGAATCTAAAATTTCACTGTTGTGAGGTCTATGGTATATAAAACGCAGGTGCGTTTTTGATGTGTTTTTTTGGGTATATGTGCGTTTTTTTGTCTACTTGTGTAGTTTAGCTCCAGGCTTGGATCTGATGTTTTTGTTTTGTTTCTAGGGTATCGGAAGTTGAGGTTTTGACAGTTATAGTGGACAGTAGGGCTGGTTGTCTTATTTTTTATGTTTTTCATGTGGTTGAAGTGTTGATGTGCGTGTAGGCGAGAGACCCATATCAAGGAACGGACGAGGTGCTAGTAGAACAGCCGGACCTCGTCTGTCCGTCAAAGGGGGGAAAGTGCCAGGATATCGCAATATAAATCATAGGAATCCGAATAATTCAAGTTCTGCATTTAAACCGTCTGGTATTATTGTTTCAAAGTCATAGATTCTCCTCGATTCTTGTCTAGACATTTTTGATAGGTGATCGCCCCCTCTCCAACTAATTTCCACTTTTTACAAGGCAGCAAATGTCATTTGGTTAGCGTCTTTATTGTGGTATATTTTGTAGTGTTTTTCATATCCGTTTTTGATATTATTCCTATGTTGATATTCTTCTTTTTAGAGATCTTTTGGTTCTTCCTATGTACTGTTTGTTGCAGGGGCATTCAATTATGTAGATTACATTTGATGTATCACAGGATAGGAATTTGTTTATTTAGTATGAGAATTTATTTGTTCTTGATGAAATTTCTGTGTTTTTTTGGGGGAATTTGGTGTTTTTACAGTTACAGCATCGTCCACATCTGTAGAAACCTTTTAGACTGAACCAATTGTGTGGGCTATCCTTATTTTGTGTTTTTTTATGATTTCTTACTGTTGGTGCTACTTTTAGTGCTAAATTGGGGGCTTTAGTATAGACGATCTGTGGTGTGATTGTTAGAAGGGGACCAATTAATTTATCTTTGAGGATGTAGTGCCAGTGGTTTTTAATAATGGTTTCCACTTTTTTGTTGTTGGGCGTTGTATGGAAGGATTATTCTTATTAGGTCATTGGATTGTTTTTCTTTTCTTGTTTCTTTGGGTGGTGGTTCAAAGAATTCTTTCCTCTCCATACTCCTTACTTTGGATAGTGATGTGTCTAATAGGTGGGGTGGGTATTTTTTGATCAAGAATTGTTCCTTCATCTTTTGGGCTTCTTCTTCAAATTCTGTATTCGTGGTACAGTTCCTTTTTATACGTCTGAACTGTCCGGTTGGGATGTTGAGCAACCATCTGGGTAGATGGCAACTTGAGTATAATATGTAATTGTTTTTAGATACTTCTTTTTGAAATGTGGAGCATTCTAAATGATTGGTTTTGATTTTTATTAAGTCTAAAAGTTTATTTTCTCTTTGTTGGTGTTGAAGGTGAATTTTAAATTGTTTGTGTTTTGATTGATTTGTTCAAAGAACAGCTCTAAGTCCTTATCTGTTTTCTTCCATATGAATATGATATTGTCTATATATCTCCGCCAGAGTACTAGGTCCTCCCCCAGTCTAGGTGTGATGTGTTGGTGTTCCCACTGAGCCATAAAAAGATTGGCATAACTGGGGGCGAACCTAGTACCCATGGCGGTACCTCTTGTTTGGAGATAATAGTCTGATTCATATGCAAAGTAGTTGTGGGATAGTATATACCTGACTCCTTCCACTATGTATTGAATTTGGGTTCCTTTTAATTGTCCATTAAGTTCTAATTAAGTGCGTCAGTTCCTTGGTCATGGTCTATTATTGTGTACAGTGAGTTGACGTCTAGGGTTCCAAGGGTCCAATGGGGTTCAAATTGTAAGTTTTCGACTATCTGGATGATTTGAGTGGTGTCTTTAATATATGATGGGGTTTGTTTGACAATTGGTTGTAATAGTTGAACGATTTATTGGGACAGATCTGGGAGAGCCACTATTACTTCTCTATAACCTAGTTCATATAAATACCTTAGTCAGGCCAAGTGTGGTAGAGTAGGGTTAGTTGTTAAGTTAAGACTACACGTCACAGAGTAGTGAGTAAAGTCAGATGTAGCAATGAGGTAGAGCCGAGGTATGAGGAGCAGGAGAGCGTTTTCCTCCTGTGGTCCTCTTAGTTCCTTTCATTCTAAAACCAGAGGATAGAGTTGAGTCCCTGGAAGAAAACCAAGCAGAGAGACACCGGTGATAACAGCCACTATCTAAGGCTTAATGGGCACCTTTGCACATGTGGAGAACAATCTAGCTACAGGCGGCCTCACCATACATTATAGAAGACAGATTAGCTACCTGTTCAAGGGCTTGGAAGATACAGAAATTATAGGACTAAGCATAACCGAAAACAGTACTACAGAACCACAGCCTGAGTCAGGACCTAGCAAAACCTATTAACAGTGGATCAACAGAATTCCTCTAAATATCAAGAGACTGTATTCTGTCTGGATGTATATACCGCAACTAAAACCAGCTACAGTAAAAGTTGTGAGTTGTATCCTACCACTGTCTACCTCATTCTTCAATACTACCACTACAACTGGTTGTACCACCATAAACGGTACTGGCGTCACGACAAATACCATCAAGGGACCCAGCCGCCACAACCACCCTAAACACCGCCGTCATCAAGGGCACCTCAACCTCCATCTTGGCTGGTGATTCCCTACCACAGAGCGTGCCCCGGAAGATTTCGTGCTGTCCACCTCAACACTGTGCTGCCGGCCCAGGGAGGCTTTCTGCTAACCGTGAGTAAACCGATGAACTGTATTGCTACTGCCCCTCATCGGTCCACCGTGCACCTCACGTGTCGCCCCTGCGGTTCTGGCACGCCACAAGTACAGTGAGATATAACACAGTATAGAATGGTACAGTGAGATAAAACACAGTATAGAATAGTACAGTGAGATATAAGTATAGTATTTAATAGTACAGTGAGATATAAGCACAGTATAGAATAGTACAGTGAGATATAAGCACAGTATAGAATAGTACAGTTTGATATTAGCACAGTATTGTCACGGATGGTGTACAGGAAACAAGATAATACAATACAAACAATGACTCACTGGACCCACAACTAAGGAACAAAAGGGAGACCCCTGCAATCGACCAGCCGCTCTCCCTTATTGCTCAGCCTATGCGACCACCCCAAAGGTGGATGGGCGCATATCCACGTACCTCGGCTATCTTAGACCTGAAGGCCCTACAATAGTGAGGGGACACGACCACCGGCTCCCTACACAGACACGGAGGGAGTCAGGGTCACCTGGATCCAGAAAACAGAAAATCAGAAATACATAAACAGAACTTATCTTGCAGACGACTGTGGACAGGGAACTGGGACAGCATGCACACACACTCCAGGAAGTTGTATCAGCCGCACACTACTGCCTTATGGGTAGGAATTTAAAGGGAAGTAATCAGTCCGACTGCATGACAGCTGAGATAGACTAACGAGGTGAGGAACAGAAACCAAAACAAAGAAACTCAAGGAGGAGGATCTGGACGGCTCCTGTCAGAGCTTCTCAGCTGTCTGGTTGTGACAGTACCCCTCCCTATAGGAGTGGACTCCGGACACTCAGGGCCCACCTTCTCAGGATGGGACCTATGGAAAGCCCTGATGAGACGAGAGGCCTTAATGTCCGTCACTGGGACCCACATCCTCTCCTCAGGACCATAACCCTCCCAATGAACGAGGTACTGGAGGGAACCGCGGACAAGACGAGAATCCACAATCCTAGAGACCTGAAATTCAAGATTTCCATCAACAATAATCGGAGGAGGAGGCAAAGGCGAGGGTACAATAGGTTGAACATAAGGTTTCAATAAGGACTTATGGAAAACATCATGGATCTTCCAAGTCTGAGGAAGATCAAGACGGTAGGCAACAGGATTGATGACAGACAGGATCTTGTAAGGCCCGATAAACCTAGGACCTAACTTCCAGGAGGGAACCTTCAATTTGATATTCCTGGTAGACAGCCACACCAAATCACCAACATTCAGGTCCGGACCAGGCACACGTCTCCTATCCGCCACACGCTTATATCTCTCACTCATGTTCTTTAGATTATCCTGAATCTTTTGCCAAATAGATGACAAAGACGAGGAGAATCTGTCCTCATCAGGCAAACCAGAAGAGCCCTCTCCAGAGAAAGTCCCAAACTGCGGATGAAACCCATATGCACCAAAAAATGGTGACTTATCAGAGGACTCCTGACGACGGTTATTTAAAGCAAACTCAGCAAGGGACAAAAAAGAACACCAATCCTCCTGATTCTCCGCCACAAAACAGCGCAGATATGTCTCCAGATTCTGATTGACACGCTCTGTCTGGCCATTCGACTGCGGATGGAAAGCAGAAGAGAATGACAAGCGAACCCCCAAGCGAGAACAGAAGGCCTTCCAGAATCTGGAAACAAACTGCGTGCCCCTATCAGAGACTATGTCTGAAGGAATCCCATGCAATTTGACAATGTGGTCAACAAATGCCTGCGCCAGCGTCTTAGCATTGGGCAAACCAGGAAAAGGGATAAAATGCACCATTTTGCTAAAACGGTCCACCACCACCAGAATCACAGACTTCCCCGAGGAACGAGGCAAGTCCGTTATGAAGTCCATGGACAGATGTGTCCAAGGACGGGAAGGAATGGGCAAAGGAAGGAGAGGACCTGATGGCCGTGAATGAGGGACCTTGGCACGAGCGCAAGTCTCGCAAGCTGCCACAAAACCCTCAACCGACTTACGAAGCGCAGGCCACCAGAATCTCCGGGCAATGAGATCCAGTGTGGCTCTTGTCCCCGGGTGCCCAGCAAGGACCGTATCGTGGTGTTCTTTAAAAATCTTGTGTCTCAAAGCGAGAGGCACAAACAACCTCCCAGGAGGACAAAGATCAGGAGCTTCTGACTGAGCTGCCTGCACCTCTGCCTTCAATTCAGGAAAAAGAGCAGAGACCACCACACCTTCAGCCAAAATGGGACCCGGGTCTTCAAAATTCCCACCTCCCGGGAAACAACGTGATAGGGCATCTGCCTTCACATTCTTAACCCCAGGGCGGAACGTAACAACAAAATTAAACCTTGAAAAGAACAAAGACCATCTGGCCTGTCTCGGGTTCAGACGCTTGGCTGACTCCAAGTAGGCCAGATTTTTATGGTCAGTAAACACGGTAATAGGGTGTCTGGCTCCCTCTAGCCAATGGCGCCATTCCTCAAAAGCCAACTTGATGGCCAACAATTCCCTATCTCCCACATCATAATTTCTCTCTGCGGAGGAGAGCTTCTTTGAGAAAAAGGCACACGGTTGCCATTTGGCAGGAGAGGAACCCTGAGACAAGACCGCACCCACCCCTACCTCAGAAGCATCAACCTCAACTATGAAGGGTAAAGAAATATCAGGTTGTACTAGGATGGGAGCGGAAGCAAAACTCTCCTTGATATTAGAAAAGGCCTTACGCGCCTCTACCGACCAGGAAGAAAAATCTACCCCCTTTCTGGTCATATCAGTGAGTGGTTTAACAACAGAGGAATAATTCAAAATAAATTTCCTGTAATAATTAGCAAAGCCCAAAAAACGCATCAGCGCCTTCTGATTCTCAGGAAGCTCCCACTCAAGCACAGCGCGAACCTTCTCGGGGTCCATGCGAAAACCAGAAGCGGAGACAAGAAACCCCAGAAATTGGATCTCTGGAACCGCAAACACACATTTTTCCAGTTTCGCGTATAATTTATTCTCCCGCAGGATGAGTAAGACTTGACATAAGTGTTCCTTATGAGTCTTGAAATCAGGAGAAAAAATCAAAATGTCATCCAAATACACTAATACAAATTTTCCCATTAAATGATAAAAAATGCTGTTGACGAAATGCTGAAAAACGGCTGGGGCATTCATCAAACCAAAAGGCATAACCAAATTCTCAAAATGGCCCTCAGGGGTATTGAAAGCCGTCTTCCATTCGTCTCCTTCTCTGACCCTAACCAGGTTGTATGCCCCTCTTAGGTCTAATTTGGAAAAGACTTTCGCCCCAACAACCTGGTTAAACAAGTCCGGGATCAGAGGAAGCGGATAAGGATCACGAATAGTGATACTGTTCAGCTCCCTGAAATCCAGACAAGGTCTTAACCACTTCAGCCCCCAGTGCTTAAACACCCTGAAAGACCAGGCCACTTTTTACACTTCTGACCTACACTACTTTCACCATTTATTGCTCGGTCATGCAACTTACCACCCAAATGAATTTTACCTCCTTTTCTTCTCACTAATAGAGCTTTCATTTGGTGGTATTTCATTGCTGCTGACATTTTTACTTTTTTTGTTATTAATCGAAATTTAACGATTTTTTTGCAAAAAAATGACATTTTTCACTTTCAGTTGTCAAATTTTGCAAAAAAAACTACATCCATATATAAATTTTGCTCTAAATTTATTGTTCTACATGTCTTTGATAAAAAAAAAATGTTTGGGTAAAAAAAAAATGGTTTGGGTAAAAGTTATAGCGTTTACAAACTATGGTACAAAAATGTGAATTTCCGCTTTTTGAAGCAGCTCTGACTTTCTGAGCACCTGTCATGTTTCCTGAGGTTCTACAATGCCCAGACAGTACAAGCACCCCACAAATGACCCCATTTCGGAAAGTACACACCCTAAGGTATTCGCTGATGGGCATAGTGAGTTCATAGAACTTTTTATTTTTTGTCACAAGTTAGCGGAAAATGATGATTTTTTTTTTTTTTTTTTTTTCTTACAAAGTCTCATATTCCACTAACTTGTGACAAAAAATAAAAACTTCCATGAACTCACTATGCCCATCAGCG
Source organism: Bufo bufo (assembly GCF_905171765.1). Lineage (NCBI taxonomy): Eukaryota > Metazoa > Chordata > Amphibia > Anura > Bufonidae > Bufo > Bufo bufo. The sequence goes on along the minus strand of NC_053394.1, from coordinate 2,506,337 downwards.
AATACCTTGGGGTCTCTTCTTTCCAAAATGGGGTCACTTGTGGGGTAGTTATACTGCCCTGGCATTCTAGGGGCCCAAATGTGTGGTAAGGAGTTTGAAATCAAATTCAGTAAAAAATGACCTGTGAAATCTGAAAGGTGCTCTTTGGAATGTGGGCCCCTTTGCCCACCTAGGCTGCAAAAAAGTGTCACACATCTGGTATCCCCGTACTCAGGAGAAGTTGAGGAATGTGTTTTGGGGTGTCTTTTTACATATACCCATGCTGGGTGAGAGAAATATCTTGGTCAAATGCCAACTTTGTATAAAAAAATGGGAAAAGTTGTCTTTTGCCAAGATATTTCTCTCACCCAGTATGGGTATATATAAAATGACACCCCAAAACACATTCCCCACCTTCTCCTGAGTACGGAGATACCAGATGTGTGACACTTTTTTGCAGCCTAGGTGGGCAAAGGGGCCCATATTCCAAAGAGCACCTTTCGGATTTCACAGGTCATTTTTTACAGAATTTGATTTCAAACTCCTTACCACACATTTGGGCCCCTAGAATGCCAGGGCAGTATAACTACCCCACAAGTGACCCCATTTTGGAAAGAAGACACCCCAAGGTATTCCGTGAGGGGCATGGCGAGTTCCTAGAATTTTTTATTTTTTGTCACAAGTTAGTGGAAAATGATGATTTTTTTTTTTTCCATACAAAGTCTCATCTTCCACTAACTTGTGACAAAAAATAAAAACTTCCATGAACTCACTATGCCCATCAGCGAATACCTTGGGGTCTCTTCTTTCCAAAATGGGGTCACTTGTGGGGTAGTTATACTGCCCTGGCATTCTAGGGGCCCAAATGTGTGGTAAGGAGTTTGAAATCAAATTCAGTAAAAAATGACCTGTGAAATCCGAAAGGTGCTCTTTGGAATGTGGGCCCCTTTGCCCACCTAGGCTGCAAAAAAGTGTCACACATCTGGTATCCCCGTACTCAGGAGAAGTTGAGGAATGTGTTTTGGGGTGTCTTTTTACATATACCCATGCTGGGTGAGATAAATATCTTGGTCAAATGCCAACTTTGTATAAAAAAAATGGGAAAAGTTGTCTTTTGCCAAGATATTTCTCTCACCCAGTATGGGTATATATAAAATGACACCCCAAAACACATTCCCCACCTTCTCCTGAGTACGGAGATACCAGATGTGTGACACTTTTTTGCAGCCTAGGTGGGCAAAGGGGCCCATATTCCAAAGAGCACCTTTCGGATTTCACAGGTCATTTTTTACAGAATTTGATTTCAAACTCCTTACCACACATTTGGGCCCCTAGAATGCCAGGGCAGTATAACTACCCCACAAGTGACCCCATTTTGGAAAGAAGACACCCCAAGGTATTCCGTGAGGGGCATGGTGAGTTCCTAGAATTTTTTATTTTTTGTCACAAGTTAGTGGAAAATGATGTTTTTTTTTTTTGTTTTTTTTTTCATACAAAGTCTCATATTCCACTAACTTGTGACAAAAAATAAAAACTTCCATGAACTCACTATGCCCATCAGCGAATACCTTGGGGTCTCTTCTTTCCAAAATGGGGTCACTTGTGGGGTAGTTATACTGCCCTGGCATTCTAGGGGCCCAAATGTGTGGTAAGGAGTTTGAAATCAAATTCAGTAAAAAATGACCTGTGAAATCCGAAAGGTGCTCTTTGGAATGTGGGCCCCTTTGCCCACCTAGGCTGCAAAAAAGTGTCACACATCTGGTATCCCCGTACTCAGGAGAAGTTGAGGAATGTGTTTTGGGGTGTCTTTTTACATATACCCATGCTGGGTGAGAGAAATATCTTGGTCAAATGCCAACTTTGTATAAAAAAATTGGAAAAGTTGTCTTTTGCCAAGATATTTCTCTCACCCAGCATGGGTATATGTAAAATGACACCCCAAAACACATTCCCCACCTTCTCCTGAGTACGGAGATACCAGATGTGTGACACTTTTTTGCAGCCTAGGTGGGCAAAGGGGCCCATATTCCAAAGAGCACCTTTTGGATTTCACAGGTCATTTTTTACAGAATTTGATTTCAAACTCCTTACCACACATTTGGGCCCCTAGAATGCCAGGGCAGTATAACTACCCCACAAGTGACCCCATTTTGGAAAGAAGAGACCCCAAGGTATTCGCTGATGGGCATAGTGAGTTCATGGAAATTTTTATTTTTTGTCACAAGTTAGTGGAATATGAGACTTTGTATGAAAAAAAAAAAAAAATCATCATTTTCCACTAACTTGTGACAAAAAATAAAAAATTCGAGGAACTCGCCATTCCCCTCACGGAATACCTTGGGGTGTCTTCTTTCCAAAATGGGGTCACTTGTGGGGTAGTTATACTGCCCTGGCATTTTCCAGGGGCCCTAATGTCTGGTAAGTAGGTAAATGACCTGTGAAATCCGAAAGGTGCTCTTTGGAATGTGGGCCCCTTTGCCCACCTAGGCTGCAAAAAAGTGTCACACATCTGGTATCTCCGTACTCAGGAGAAGGTAAGGAATGTGTTTTGGGGTGTCATTTTACATATACCCATGCTGGGTGAGAGAAATATCTTGGCAAAAGACAACTTTTCCCATTTTTTTTATACTAAGTTGGCATTTGACCAAGATATTTATCTCACCCAGCATGGGTATATGTAAAATGACACCCCAAAACATATTCCCCAACTTCTGCTGAATACGGAGATACCACATGTGTGACACTTTTTTGCAGCCTAGGTGGGCAAAGGGGCCCACATTCCTTTTAGGAGGGCATTTTTAGACATTTGGATACCAGACTTCTTCTCACGCTTTGGGGCCCCTAAAATGCCAGGGCAGTATAAATACCCCACATGTGACCCCATTTTGGAAAGAAGACACCCCAAGGTATTCAATGAGGGGCATGGCGAGTTCATTGAAAAAAAAAATTTTTGGCACAAGTTAGCGGAAATTGATTTTTTTGATTTTGTTCTCACAAAGTCTCCCTTTCCGCTAACTTGGGACAAAAATTTCAATCTTTCATGGACTCAATAAGCCCCTCAGCGAATACCTTGGGGTGTCTTCTTTCCAAAATGGTGTTATTTGTGGGGTGTTTGTACTGCCCTGGCATTTGAGGGTCTCCGCAATCATTACATGTATGCCCAGCATTAGGAGTTTCTGCTATTCTCCTTATATTGAGCATACAGGTAATGAGATTTTTTTTTTTCCGTTCAGCCTCTGGGCTGAAAGAAAAAAATGAACGGCACAGATTTCTTCATTCGCATCGATCAATGTGGATGAAAAAATCTCTGCCAAAAAAAGAAAAAGGAGGGGAAAGGCGTCTGCCAGGACATAGGAGCTCCGCCCAACATCCATACCCACTTCAGCTCGTATGCCCTGGCAAACCAGATTTCTCCATTCACATCAATCGATGTGGATGAATAAATCATTGCCGGGATTTTTTTTTTTATATATACAAAGTGTTTGCCAAAGTATATGAACACCGCCACCTCCTCAGCTCATATGCCTCGGCAAACGTATCTTTTACTGCAGAGGAGAAATCTCGTCTTGCAGCGCCGCATACACCGACTTGCGTGTAATCTGACAGCAGCGCAATGCTTCTGTCCGAATGCACATCAGTGCTGCAGCTGGTCGATCGGTTGGTCCACCTGAAAGGTAAAAAAAACAAAACAAAAAAGAAAAAACCAGGCCGCAAAGCAATAACTTTATTAACTGTTGAACAGAACATAGAAACTTTTTTTAAACTTTTTTAACTGAACGTTTAACTTTTTTACTTACCGGTATTTTTTTTTTTGTTTAGTTTTTTTTACCTTTATAGAACAAACCTCTCCTTCCCCATGGGACAATGTGCAAAGCGCAAATCGCCCAAAGATGTGGCGAAGTACGTTATGCACTTTATCCCAGGTGAAAGGAGAGGTTTGCAGCAGCTGTGAGTAAAAGGGCCCTAATAGCCCTGTGTGCCTGTCCTGGTGAGATGTGATCCCTATGCTAGGTGTACCTGTGTGTGGTACTTCCGGAAACACTCTCCATAGCATAGGGCAGGGTGGTCAGCACAGTCAGGACAGAAATAGCGGGTGTCACGCCTTATTCCACTCCTGCTACAGACACGACATCTTTTTCGGGGTGACGGTTGGGTTGAGGTACCAGGAACGACACTGGGGAAATGTCGCTCGTGTAGACGGCTAACTACACTGGTGGATGGGGCCACGGAACCTCCTGGGTAAAGGAGGTTCTCGATGATCTCTTCCTGGAATTTGAGGAAGGATCCTGTTCTCCCAGCCTTACTGTAGAGAACAAAACTATTGTAGAGCGCCAATTGAATTAAATATACAGACACCTTCTTATACCAGCGTCTGGTGTGTCGGGAAACTAAATAGGGAGCCAACATCTGGTCATTGAAGTCCACCCCTCCCATGAGCGCATTATAGTCGTGGACACAGAGGGGCTTTTCAATGACACGGGTTGCTCGCTCAATTTGGATTGTCGTGTCTGCGTGAATGGAGGAGAGCATGTAAACGTCACGCTTGTCTCTCCATTTCACCGCGAGCAGTTCTTCGTTACACAAGGCAGCCCTCTGCCCCCTTGCAAGACGGGTGGTTACAAGCCGTTGGGGGAAGCCCACGCGACTAGTTCGCGCGGTGCCACAGGCGCAAATCCGTTCTAGAAACAAATGCCTAAAGAGGGCCACACTTGTGTAGAAATTGTCCACATAAAGATGGTACCCCTTGCCAAATAAGGGTGACACCAAGTCCCAGACTGTCTTCCCACTGCTCCCCAGGTAGTCAGGGCAACCGACCGGCTCCAGGGTCTGATCTTTTCCCTCATAGATCCGAAATTTGTGGGTATAGCCTGTGGCCCTTTCACAGAGCTTATACAATTTGACCCCATACCGGGCACGCTTGCTTGGGATGTATTGTTTGAAGCCAAGGCGCCCGGTAAAATGTATTAGGGACTCGTCTACGCAGATGTTTTGCTCAGGGGTATACAAATCTGCAAATTTCAGGTTGAAATGGTCTATGAGGGGCCGAATTTTGTGGAGCCGGTCAAAAGCAGGGTGGCCTCTGGGACGGGAGGTGGTGTTGTCGCTAAAATGCAGAAAACGGAGGATGGTCTCAAATCGTGTCCTGGACATAGCAGCAGAGAACATGGGCATGTGATGAATTGGGTGCGTTGACCAATATGACCGCAATTCATGCTTTTTTGTCAGGCCCATGTTGAGGAGAAGGCCCAAAAAAATTTTAAGTTCGGAAACTTGGACTGGTTTCCACCGGAAAGGCTGGGCATAAAAGCTTCCCGGGTTGGCGGATATAAATTGTGTGGCATACCGGTTTGTCTCTGCCACGACTAAGTCTAAGAGCTCCGCAGTCAAGAACAGCTCAAAAAATCCCAGGGCCGAACCGATTTGAGCCGTCTCAACCCGAACTCCAGACTGGGCGGTGAAAGGGGGAACTACTGGTGCGGCTGAAGTTGGTGACTGCCAATCAGGGTTTGCCAGCACCTCAGGGACTCTAGGGGCTCTACGGGCCTGTCTGTGCGGTGGCTGCGACGGGGTAACTATTGCACGTGCCACCGTACCAGCTTCAACTGCCCTTCTGGTGCTCGCTACTTCACCAGGTTGTACGGCAGTGCTGGTACTAGGTCCAGGGAGGGCTGCGCTGCTGGTGTATGCCTCACCAAGTGATCCGGCAGCGACAGCCCCACTCTGCTGCTCTTGAAGCGGATCCTGCGTAACCTGTGGTCTAGCGACACGGGGCCGGGTACGCCTGGTGCTGCCAGGGACCTCCACCTCCTCGTCCGAACTTTGGGTCAGAGAGCCACTGCTTTCTACAGGTTCATATTCTGACCCGCTAGATTCGTCAGATGAGGGTTCCCACTCCTCATCCGACTGGGTCAGAATCCTGTAGGCCTCTTCAGAAGAATACCCCCTGTTTGACATTTTGGACTAGTAAATTTAGGGGTATTCCCTGAGACTACCCAAGAAAAAAAGCAAGCCTGTCTTACAAAGGGGAGGCTAGCGAAGTACCGGAGGCCGCTGCGGTTGATAAAAAATATCAAAACTGATTTTTTTTATCGCCGCAGTGCGTGTAAAATGAATGTGCAGTGATCAAAAAATTTATATTTTTTGTCACTGCGGTGGGGCGGGCGTGGGTGAACGCACGTGTGGGCGACCGATCAGGCCTGATCGGGCAAACACTGCGTTTTGGGTGGAGGGCGAACTAAAGTGACACTAATACTATTATAGATCTGACCGTGATCAGTTTTGATCACTTACAGATACTATAAAAGTACAAATGCTGATTAGCGATACGCTAAACAGCGAATAAAAGTGACTGCGGTGCGGTGGGGTGGGCGCTAACTGACGCTAACTACCTAACCAAGGGGCCTAAACTATCCCTAAAACCTAACAGCCAATACTAGTGAAAAAAAAAAAGTGACAGTTTACACTGATCACTTTTTTTCCTTTCACTAGTGATTGACAGGGGCGATCAAAGGGGTGATCAAAGGGTTAATTGGGGTGCAGGGGGGTGATCTGGGGCTAAGGTGTAGTGTTTGGTGTACTTACAGTTCAGTCTGCTCCTCTGCTGGATCCAACCGACGAAAAGGACCAGCACAGGAGCAGACAAGCCATATAACAGATCATATTTACTAATATGATCTGTTATATGACTTTGGATTGGATTTTTTGAAAATCGCCAGCCTGCCAGCCAATGATCGTTGCTGGCAGGCTGGTGACGAAATACTTCTTTTAATTTTGCCGGCCCGCGATGCGCATGCGCGGGCCGGCTTTGAGCGAAATCTCGCGTCTCGCGAGATGACGCGTATATGCGTGACTCTGCGCAGCGCTGCCACCTCCGGAACGCAATCCTGCGTTAGGCGGTCCGGAGGTGGTTAAAGAACCATCTTTTTTCTTAACAAAGAAAAAACCAGCGGCAACAGGTGACTTCGAGGGTCGTATGTGTCCTTTTCTCAGGCTCTCAGAGATATAAGCACGCATAGCGACTCTTTCAGGTTGGGAGAGATTGTATAAACGAGATTTAGGCAGCTTGGCGCCTGGGATGAGATTAATAGGGCAGTCATACTCCCTGTGCGGAGGTAAACCCTGAACTCCACTCTCAGAGAAGACATCCAAAAATTCAGAGAGGAAAGGTGGTACAGTTTTAGTAGAAACCTCAGAAATAGATGTTATGAGGCAATTCTCTCTGCAAAAGTCACTCCAACCATTTATTTGCCTCGCTTGCCAATCAATGGTGGGGTTATGTTTAGTGAGCCAGGGTAGTCCCAACACTAGAGGAGTAGGCAAACCGCTAAGGACGAAACATGACACATCCTCAACATGAGCATCACTCACAATTAAACGGATATTGTGAACTATGCCCTTTAATGATTTCTGAGAAAGTGGAGCGGAATCAATAGCAAAAACAGGAATATCTCTTCCCAAAGTGCATACCTGGAAACCATGAGTTATTGCAAATTGATTATCAATGAGGTTGACAGCTGCTCCACTATCCACAAAAATCTCACAAAAAATGCTCTTGCTCTCTAGCGCCACCCTAGCAGGCAGGACAAAACGGGAACTACAAGCAAAAGGAAAACCTTCAATTTCCGCCTCAACCCTGCCAATAGTAACAGACGGAACATTCTTAAAAGATTTCTTCCTTTTTGTCTCTTTATTACTCCCAGAAAACTGCCTGAATCTCCTAGAGGGACAAACATTTGCCAGATGATTTATACCTCCACAACAAAAGCAAACCCTCCCCTGCGGGCTGAATCTTCTATTGTCAGAGGCAATCAACCCCAGCTGCATGGGCTCCTGCTCAGAAGGGGCTGACAGCGACTGAGACCCCTGTGCACAGAATGAGACCGCTGCACTGTCCCGGGACTGAGCATGACAGGAAGGAGAGATCTCTCCTCTCTCTCTAAGACGCCTGTCAATACGAACAGCCTGAGACATAGCAGAATTCAAGGAGGTAGGTCTCTCATGAAAGGCAAATGCATCTCTCAATCCCTCTGAAAGACCATAGCAAAATTGACTTCGGAGTGCAGCATCATTCCAACCCGTATCAGCTGCCCATCTCCGAAATTCTGAGCAGTAAATCTCTGCGGATTGTTTACCCTGGCATAACAGACGTAGTTTAGACTCAGCCAGAGCAATACGATCCGGATCATCATATATCTGACCCAGGGCTAAAAAGAATTCATCCACTGAACGAAGGGGTTGTGCCCCCTCCGGCAGCGAAAAGGCCCAGGACTGAGCGTTACCCCTGAGCAGCGATATAATGATACCCACTCTTCGTTCTTCATCACCAGAAGAATGGGGAAGAAGGCGAAAATGGAGTTTGCAAGCCTCTCTAAAACGTACAAAATTCTCACTACCCCCGAAAACGTATCCGGGAGCGAAATCTTAGGCTCAGCACAAACTCCATGAACGCAAGCTGAACCGGTCACTTGAAACTGAGAAAAAGTCTTACGGAGATCAGCTACCTCCAAAGCAAGACCCTGAAAGCGTTCAGCCAAAAGTGTAACCGGATCCATGCTTGAGACGGTTTTGGCGGCTGATAATGTCACGGATGGTGTACAGGAAACAAGATAATACAATACAAACAATGACTCACTGGACCCACAACTAAGGAACAAAAGGGAGACCCCTGCAATCGACCAGCCGCTCTCCCTTATTGCTCAGCCTATGCGACCACCCCAAAGGTGGATGGGCGCATATCCACGTACCTCGGCTATCTTAGACCTGAAGGCCCTACAATAGTGAGGGGACACGACCACCGGCTCCCTACACAGACACGGAGGGAGTCAGGGTCACCTGGATCCAGAAAACAGAAAATCAGAAATACATAAACAGAACTTATCTTGCAGACGACTGTGGACAGGGAACTGGGACAGCATGCACACACACTCCAGGAAGTTGTATCAGCCGCACACTACTGCCTTATGGGTAGGAATTTAAAGGGAAGTAATCAGTCCGACTGCATGACAGCTGAGATAGACTAACGAGGTGAGGAACAGAAACCAAAACAAAGAAACTCAAGGAGGAGGATCTGGACGGCTCCTGTCAGAGCTTCTCAGCTGTCTGGTTGTGACAAGTATAGAATAGTACAGTGAGAAAAAAGCACAGTATAGAATAGTACAGATATTATAAGCACAGTATATAATAGTACAGTGAGATATAAGCACAGTATAGAATAATACAGTGAGATATACAGTAGAGACCAAAAGTTTAGACACACCTTCTCATTCAAAGAGTTTTCTTTATTTTCATGACTATGAATGCATCAAAACTATGAATTAACACATGTGGAATTATATACATAACAAACAAGTGTGAAACAACTGAAAATATGTCATATTCTAGATTATTCAAAGTAGCCACCTTTTGCTTTGATTACTGCTTTGCACACTCTTGCACTAACAGAAATAGATACCTCAACCGTTAATTGAATCCACATTCAAGTAATGCCCTAGCCTATGGCAATAAATACATATAAATAACCTACATAGAAAATGCCAGACCGCTGGTACTAAATAGTTCTTTATTACAAAATCACATTAAACACATACATGATTAAAAGAATCAGTGCAGGAGATAAAAAGCAACATCACTGGAGGAGACATACAATGAACGGAGTCCCTATCCTTGAACATGTTTGTTCAGAAGAAATTGTTATGCATACATGGAATCATACATAGTGGGGAAAAGGGACATTTACCCATACAGAGTCTCCTCCAGGATGGCGCCATCCTGGAGGAGACTCTGTATGGGTAAATGTCCCTTTTCCCCACTATGTATGATTCCATGTATGCATAACAATTTCTTCTGAACAAACATGTTCAAGGATAGGGACTCCGTTCATTGTATGTCTCCTCCAGTGATGTTGCTTTTTATCTCCTGCACTGATTCTTTTAATCATGTATGTGTTTAATGTGATTTTGTAATAAAGAACTATTTAGTACCAGCGGACTGGCATTTTCTATGTAGGTTATTTATATGTATTTATTGCCATAGGCTAGGGCATTACTTGAATGTGGATTCAATTAACGGTTGAGGTATCTATTTCGGTTAGTGCAAGAGTGTGCAAAGCAGTAATCAAAGCAAAAGGTGGCTACTTTGAATAATCTAGAATATGACATATTTTCAGTTGTTTCACACTTGTTTGTTATGTATATAATTCCATATGTGTTAATTCATAGTTTTGATGCATTCATAGTCATGAAAATAAAGAAAACTCTTTGAATGAGAAGGTGTGTCCAAACTTTTGGCCTGTACTATAAGTACAGTATAGAATAGTACAGTGAGATATAAGCACAGTATAGAATAGTACAGTGAGATATAAGCACAGTGTAGAATAGTACAGTGAGATATAAGCACAGTATATAATAGTACAGTGAGATATAAGCACAGTATAGAATAGTACAGTGAGATATAAACACAGTATAGAATAGTACAGTGAGATATAAACACAGTATAGAATAGTACAGTGAGATATAAGCACAGTATAGAATAGTACAGTGAGATATAAGCACAGTATAGAATAGTATAGTGAGATATAAGCACAGTATATAATAGTACAGTGAGATATAAGCACAGTATAGAATAGTACAGGGAGATATAAGGACAGTATATAATAGTATAGGGAGATATAAGCACAGTATAGAATAGGACAGTAAGATATAAGCACAGTATATAATAGTACAGTGAGATATAAGCACAGTATATAATAGTACAGTGAGATATAAGGACAGTATAGAATAGTACAGGGAGATATAAGCAAAGTATAGAATAGTACAGGGAGATATAAGCACAGTATAGAATAGTACAGTGAGATATAAACACAGTATAGAATAGTACAGTGAGATATAAACACAGTATAGAATAGTACAGTGAGATATAAGCACAGTATAGAATAGTACAGTGAGATATAAGCACAGTATAGAATAGTAAAGTGAGATATAAGCACAGTATAGAATAGGACAGTAAGATATAAGTGTGGCGAAACCAACCTCGCCACTGGGTTTTGGAGAGGCCTGTTTACCAGCCTCTTGCCCTACGACTATGGCCCCGGGACATATTACCCTTCAAGAACAGTGTAACAGAACTATGCCGCATGTCTGGACTGTTAATAGGACCGAACACGGTCAGCGGTGTATACTAAAGATTCTGTGGAACTAAAATCGGATGCGCAAATACACGAACACCGCTGACCCTTACCTTCTTCCATACTGAACTTTCAGCTCCAGAGACTAAGTCCCGTTCGAAGATGGGACTTAGTCGTTTTTCTGCATGAAATTGACCGACCGCACAGCCCAAATCTATGGAACTGTTTTGGGCAGGAAATTGTGCTTGCGGTCGGTCATAAAGGACTTCCACTTAACTTTTGATCCGCTGGAGGGATTTGTGTGATTTTTGGAAGTGTTTATGTTTGATGTATGCAGAGTTTAAATATGTAATTTTTATGGAGATGGAATGTATGGTTTTAAAGTTATAGAGTATGTTTAAAAACTGTATTTTTACTGTCTGTGATAGTTATGTTAATCCATAATTATATCACAGACAGAAGGGAGGATTTTGTGTGTTTGGGTGGGGATTCCTGTCCTGTTGTTCCACATGTGTATTGGCGATTTCCCTTTGTCCTGAGAGATAATTGGATTACTCCCCGGTTGTCTCCAGGACAGAGAGGAGGAAACCATGATGCATTGTGGGGATGTGTTGTGTCTGTATCCTGAATTGCTACATATCTGTCCTGCGTCGCAGTCTCCCTTCTGGTCCCCTAGGGGCGTGAACGATTGGTTGCTGTACTTACATTGTATGTGTTGTAGTATATTGATTGGTTGTATTTCAAAACCCTGTGGGCAGTACTATGTTTTTGGTTTGTGAATACCTTCATGAAGTCTTGGCTCATGTTTGGCTCATGGGATAACTACACTCTTGGGGATTGCTATATCATAATACTCCCCTGAGTATAAGCTCTTGTAAGAGCTTGCTCCTGGTTCCTGTCTCTGGATTTAGGAGAGGTTCACCCACTGGAGCCTGGAGCCTTGTTGTAGGTCCAGGGTGGGTAGGAGACAGCGAGACCTCCACCAAGCTTCGGCGGTTCGTGGGGTCTGCAGTGCTGACGGTGTCGAGTGGAGTACTTGGAGTCCTCTGGAAGCACTAGGAGCATCTATCGACGGAGGTACCCGGTCGGGGTGCTAGGCGTTCCGTTACATTGGTGGCAAGCAGTGGGATGGCGTCCTAGTGTGAGGAGAAGCAGCTCGGAGACACCGTTCGTGGAGTATATTGAGGGCAACGCTAGTATCCGTACAGCGCCCCTGGCTACAGCAATATGGATGCCGTTGGTTCCTGCACAGCATTCCATGAGGAAGATCACCCGGATTACAGGGATGCAGAGCGGAAAGGCGTATGGCACCAGACCCTGGAGGACGTGCAGCGTTGGAGGGGTGAGAGTCTTTCCAGTGAGGAGCAGAGATTGTGAATGCGATTCGCGCTGCGACTACCTCTACTGGGAGAGCAACCATTGACGGAGTGGGTGTCAGAGCTTGAGACAATGGTATGGCAGGAAACCTGGCTGGATGACGCTTACCAAGCACTATGGTGGGACACAGTACGACAGTCTCCATGGATGGAGGAGTACGCCAAGCCCGAAGGTGAGGAATATAATTGCCCTGGGTTATTGTGGGAGTCTTTTGAAGACATTGACTTTGGGAGCACAGAAGAGTCTAGATTTTGAGACATTACTGACTACAGGTGGGACTTGCACAATTGGCCTACAACTAGTGGGGTGAGGGCAGATCTGACCTTTCTGGTCCAAAGGGAGTGGGAGCTGGAGCAAGATTATCAACAGTTGTTTCGCTCCATTCAAGCCCAGTGCAAGATACAAGACAGTTGGATACCAGGCCCAGACCTGCAGCCCTACCCCTGGCAAGTCACAGCTGAGGTATCCCCTACTTCCTCACCAACTGTGGAGGTAGGGGACTTCATAGACTGGTACTGGGAGGAACCCCAGTCGGCAGGTGGAGATGGGACCGTAGTCACTCCACCGTCCCAACAGGGTGGCTGGGCAGGCGGCCCAGATCCCCAACTTCCACTGGGAGTACAGGGAGAGGAGATTGTCGGTCCCTCATCTCTGCAACAACCAGAATCACTGGTAGTGGAGACAGCCGGTCTCACTACCCAGCGGCAGTATACTCTACAGGGAGAGGAGACAGTTGGTCTCTCTCCCCAGTGGCAGATGGGGTATCCAGAGGAGAAGGTAAGCGATTCCTCCTCTCCACAGCTGATCTGCAACAAGGTCCTGGGGATAGGATTCCCTGACCACATCCCAGCGGAAGAGCTGGCATCTGGGCAGAGCGCAGTCGGCCTCTGCCCTCCTCTATCCTCTTCTCCAGAGGCTCACTTTCCACGGTCTACCCCAGTGGAAGCGCTGGCATCTGGGCAGAGCGCAGTCGGCCTCTGCCCTCCCCTATCCTCTTCTCCAGAGCCGGACTTCCCACAGGCTCCCCCATCGGAAGAGCTGGCATCTGGGCAGAGCGCAGTCGGCCTCTGCCCACCAAGTACCTACAGCTCCAAGCTGGAGAACCACAAGGAAGCAAGGAGTAGCAGATGCCCACTCAACAGCTGGGGACATACAGAACAGAGCCAGGCCCCAAGATTCAACAGGTCCAGTATTGGGGTGTGGTTGGACTGCCAGACTAACTCAGGTACTGACCGTGAGGTCAGGTATCTGGTTAGTCTTCCCTGGGAGGGGGAGATGTGTGGCGAAACCAACCTCGCCACCGGGTTTTGGAGAGGCCTGTTTACCAGCCTCTTGCCCTACGACTATGGCCCCGGGACATATTACCCTTCAAGAACAGTGTAACAGAACTATGCCGCATGTCTGGACTGTTAATAGGACCAAACGCGGTCAGCGGTGTATACTAAAGATTCTGTGGAACTAAAATCGGATGCGCAAATACACGAACACCGCTGACCCTTACCTTCTTCCATACGGTACTTTCAGCTCCAGAGACTAAGTCCCGTTCGAAGTTATAGAGTATGTTTAAAAACTGTATTTTTACTGTCTGTGACAGTTATGTTAATCCATAATTATATCACAGACAGAAGGGAGGATTTTGTGTGTTTGGGTGGGGATTCCTGTCCTGTTGTTCCACATGTGTATTGGTGATTTCCCTTTGTCCTGAGAGATAATTGGATTACTCCCCGGTTGTCTCCAGGACAGAGAGGAGGAAACCATGATGCATTGTGGGGATGTGTTATGTCTGTATCCTGAATTGCTACATATCTGTCCTGCGTCGCAGTCTCCCTTCTGGTCCCCTAGGGGCATGAACGATTGGTTGCTGTACATACATTGTATGTGTTGTAATATATTGATTGGTTGTATTTCAAAACCCTGTGGGCAGTACTATGTTTTTGGTTTGTGAATAAAAGAGGCTGTACGTGAAGTACAGGCAGTTCCTGTTTTATACCTTCATGAAGTCTTGGCTCATGTTTGGCTCATGGGATAACTACACTCTTGGGGATTGCTATATCATAATACTCCCCTGAGTATAAGCTCTTGTAAGAGCTTGCTCCTGGTTCCTGTCTCTGGATTTAGGAGAGGTTCACCCACTGGAGCCTGGAGCCTTGTCGTAGGTCCAGGGTGGGTAGGAGACAGCGAGACCTCCACCAAGCTTCGGCGGTTCGTGGGGTCTGCAGTGCTGACGGTGTCGAGTGGAGTGCTTGGAGTCCTCTGGAAGCACTAGGAGCATCTATCGACGGAGGTACCCGGTCGGGGTGCTAGGCGTTCCGTAATATTGGTGGCAAGCAGTGGGATGGCGTCCTAGTGTGAGGAGAAGCAGCTCGGAGACACCGTTCGTGGAGTATATTGAGGGCAACGCTAGTATCCGTACAGCGCCCCTGGCTACAGCAATATGGATGCCGTTGGTTCCTGCACAGCATTCCATGAGGAAGATCACCCGGATTACAGGGATGCAGAGCGGAAAGGCGTATGGCACCAGACCCTGGAGGACGTGCAGCATCGGAGGGGTGAGAGTCTTTCCAGTGAGGAGCAGAGATTGCGAATGCGATTGGCGCTGCGACTACCTCTACTGGGAGAGCAACCATTGACGGAGTGGGTGTCAGAGCTTGAGACACTGCTATGGCAGGAAACCTGGCTGGATGACGCTTACCAAGCACTATGGTGGGACACAGTACGACAGTCTCCATGGATGGAGGAGTACGCCAAGCCCGAAGATGAGGAATATAATTGCCCTGGGTTATTGTGGGAGTCTTTTGAAGACATTGACTTTAGGAGCACAGAAGAGTCTAGATTTTGGGACATTACTGACTACAGGTGGGACTTGCACAATTGGCCTACAACTAGTGGGGTGAGGGCAGATCTGACCTTTCTGGTCCAAAGGGAGTGGGAGCTGGAGCAAGATTATCAACAGTTGTTTCGCTCCATTCAAGCCCAGTGCAAGATACAAGACAGTTGGATACAAGGCCCAGACCTGCAGCCCTACCCCTGGCAAGTCACAGCTGAGGTATCCCCTACTTCCTCACCAACTGTGGAGGTAGGGGACTTCATAGACTGGTACTGGGAGGAACCCCAGTCGGCAGGTGGAGATGGGACTGTAGTCACTCCACCGTCCCAACAGGGTGGCTGGGCAGGCGGCCCAGATCTCCAACTGCCACTGGGAATACAGGGAGAGGAGATTGTCGGTCCCTCATCTCTGCAACAACCAGATTCACTGGTAGTGGAGACAGCCGGTCTCACTACCCAGCGGCAGTATACTCTACAGGTAGAGAAGACAGTTGGTTATCCAGAGGAGGAGGTAAGCGATTCCTCCTCTCCACAGCCGATCTGCAACAAGGTCCTGGGGATATGATTCCCTGACCACATCCCAGCGGAAGAGCTAGCATCTGGGCAGAGCTCAGTCGGCCTCTGCCCTCCTCTATCCTCTTCTCCAGAGGCTGACTTTCCACAGGCTACCCCAGTGGAAGCGCTTGCATCTGGGCAGAGCGCAGTCGGCCTCTGCCCTCCCCTATCCTCTTCTCCAGAGCCGGACTTCCCATAGGCTACCCCATCGGAAGAGCTGGCATCTGGGCAGAGCGCAGTCGGCCTCTGCCCACCAAGTACCTACAGCTCCAAGCTAGAGAACCACAAGGAAGCAAGGAGTAGCAGATGCCCACTCAACAGCTGGGGACATACAGAACAGAGCCAGGCTCTAAGATTCAACAGGTCCAGTATTGGGGTGTGGTTGGACTGCCAGACTAACTCAGGTACTGACCGTGAGGTCAGGTATCTGGTTAGTCTTCCCTGGGAGGGGGAGATGTGTGGCGAAACCAACCTCGCCACTGGGTTTTGGAGAGGCCTGTTTACCAGCCTCTTGCCCTACGACTATGGCCCCGGGACATATTACCCTTCAAGAACAGTGTAACAGAACTATGCCGCATGTCTGGACTGTTAATAGGACCGAACGCAGTCAGCGGTGTATACTAAAGATTCTGTGGAACTAAAATCGGATGCGCAAATACACGAACACCGCTGACCCTTACTTCTTCCATACAGAACTTTCAGCTCCAGAGACTAAGTCCCGTTCGAAGATGGGACTTAGTCGTTTTTCTGCATGAAATTGACCGACCGCACAGCCCAAATCTATGGAACTGTTTTGGGCAGGAAATTGTGCTTGCGGTCGGTCATAAAGGACTTCCACTTAACTGTTGATCCGCTGGAGGGATTTGTGTGATTTTTCGAAGTGGTTATATTTGATGTATGCTGAGTTTAAATATGTAATTTTTATGGAGATGGAATGTATGGTTTTAAAGTTATAGAGTATGTTAAAAAACTGTATTTTTACTGTCTGTGATAGTTATGTTAATCCATAATTATATCCCAGACAGAAGGGAGGATTTTGTGTGTTTGGGTGGGGATTCCTCTCCTATTGTTCCCACATGTGTATTGGTGATTTCCCTTTGTCCTGAGAGATAATTGGATTGCTTCTTACTGTGCTTACAATAAGCGCAGTATATAATAGTACAGTGAGATATAAGCACAGTATAGAATAGTACAGTGAGATATAAGGACAGTATAGTATACTACAGTGAGATATAAGTAGTGTATAGAAAAGTACAGTGAGATATGAGCACAGTATTGAATAGAACAGTAAGATATACGCACAATATTGAATAGGACATTAACATAGAAGCACAGTATAGAACAAATCTGTGATAAATAAACACAGTACAGAATAGTACAGTGAGATATAAGCACAGTATATAATAGTACAGTGAGATATAAGCACAGTATATAATAGTACAGTAAGATATAAGGACAGTATAGAATAGTACAGTGAGATATAAGCACAGTATAGAATAGTACAGTGAGATATAAGCACAGTATATAATAATACAGTGAGATATAAGCACAGTATATAATAGTACAGTGAGATATAAGCACAGTATAGAATAGTACAGTGAGATATAAGCACAGTATATAATAATACAGTGAGATATAAGCACAGTATATAATAGTACAGTGAGATATAAGCATAGTATAGAATAGTACAGTGAGATATAAGCACAGTATATAATAGGACAGTGAGATATAAGCACAGTATATAATAGTACAGTGAGATATAAGCACAGTATAGAATAGTACAGTGAGATATAAGGACAGTATAGAATAGTACAGTGAGATATAAGCACAGTATAGAATAGTATAGGGAGATATAAGCACAGTATATAATAGTACAGTGAGATATAAGCACAGTATAGAATAGTACAGTGAGATATAAGGACAGTATAGTATACTACAGTGAGATATAAGCACAGTATTGAATAGAACAGTAAGATATACGCACAATATTGAATAGGACATTAACATAGAAGCACAGTATAGAACAAATCTGTGATAAATAAACACAGTACAGAATAGTACAGTGAGATATAAGCACAGTATAGAATAGTACAGGGAGATATAAGGACAGTATATAATAGTACAGTGAGATATAAGCACAGTATAGAATAGTACAGTGAGATATATGCACAGTATAATTTAGTACAGTAAGATATAAGCACAGTATATAATAGTACAGTAAGATATAAGGACAGTATAGAATAGTACAGTGAGATATAAGCACAGTATAGAATACTACAGTGAGATATAAGCACAGTATATAATAATACAGTGAGATATAAGCACAGTATATAATAGTACAGTGAGATATAAGCACAGTATATAATAGGACAGTGAGATATAAGCACAGTATATAATAGTACAGTGAGATATAAGCACAGTATAGAATAGTACAGTGAGATATAAGCACAGTATAGAATAGTACAGTGAGATATAAGCACAGTATATAATAGTACAGTGAGATATAATCACAGTATAGAATAGTACAGTGAGATATAAGCACAGCATATAATAGTACAGTGAGATATAAGCACAGTATATAATAGTACAGTGAGATATAAGCATAGTATATAATAGTACAGTGAGATATAAGGACAGTATATAATAGTACAGTGAGATATAAGCACAGTATAGAATAGTACAGTGAGATATAATCACAGTATAGAATAGTACAGTGAGATATAAGCACAGCATATAATAGTACAGTACGATATAAGCACAGTATATAATGGTACAGTGAGATATAAGCATAGTATATAATAGTACAGTGAGATATAAGGACAGTATAGTATAGAATAGTACAGTGAGATATAAGCACAGTATAGAATAGTACAGTGAGATATAAGGACAGTATAGAATAGTACAGTGAGATATAAGCACAGTATAGAATAGTACAGTGAGATATAAGCACAGTATAGAATAGTACAGTGAGATATAAGTACAGTATAGAATAGTACAGTGAGATATAAGCACAGTATATAATAGTACAGTGAGATATAAGCAAAGTATAGAATAGTAGAGTTAGATATAAGCACAGTATATAATAGTACAGTGAGATATAAGCAAAGTATAGAATAGTACAGTGAGATATAAGCACAGTATAGAATAGTACAGTGAGATATAAGCACAGTATAGAATAGTATAGGGAGATATAAGGACAGTATATAATAGTACAGTGAGATATAAGTACAGTATATAATAGTACAGTGAGATATAAGGACAGTATAGAATAGTCCAGTGAGATATAAGTACAGTATAGAATAGTACATTGAGATATAAGCACAGTATAGAATAGTACAGTGAGATATAAGGACAGTATATAATAGTACAGTGAGATATAAGTACAGTATATAATAGTACAGTGAGATATAAGGACAGTATAGAATAGTACAGTGAGATATAAGCACAGTATATAATAGGACAGTGAGATATAAGCACAGTATAGAATAGTATAGTGAGATAAAAGCACAGTATAGAATAGTACAGTGAGATATAAGCACAGTATAGAATAGGACAGTGAGATATAAGCACAGTATAGAATAGTACAGTTAGATATAAGCACAGTATATAATAGTACAAGGAGATATAAGCACAGTATAGAATAGTACAGTGAGATATAAGCACAGTATATAATAGTACAGTGAGATATAAGGACAGTATATAATAGTATAGGGAGATATAAGCACAGTATAGAATAGTACAGTGAGTTATAAGCACAGTATATAATAGTACAGTGAGATATAAGGACAGTATAGAATAGTACAGTGAGATATAAGCACAGTATAGAATAGTACAGTGAGATATAAGCACAGTATATAATGGTACAGTGAGATATAAGCATAGTATATAATAGTACAGTGAGATATAAGGACAGTATAGTATAGAATAGTACAGTGAGATATAAGCACAGTATAGAATAGTACAGTGAGATATAAGGACAGTATAGAATAGTACAGTGAGATATAAGCACAGTATAGAATAGTACAGTGAGATATAAGCACAGTATAGAATAGTACAGTGAGATATAAGTACAGTATAGAATAGTACAGTGAGATATAAGCACAGTATATAATAGTACAGTGAGATATAAGCAAAGTATAGAATAGTACAGTTAGATATAAGCACAGTATATAATAGTACAGTGAGATATAAGCAAAGTATAGAATAGTACAGTGAGATATAAGCACAGTATAGAATAGTACAGTGAGATATATGCACAGTATAGAATAGTATAGGGAGATATAAGGACAGTATAGAATAGTACAGTGAGATATAAGCACAGTATAGAATAGTACAGTGAGATATAAGCACAGTATAGAATAGTACAGTGAGATATAAGCACAGTATAGAATAGTACAGTGAGATATAAGCACAGTATAGAATAGTACAGTGAGATATAAGTACAGTATAGAATAGTCCAGTGAGATATAAGTACAGTATAGAATAGTACATTGAGATATAAGCACAGTATAGAATAGTACAGTGAGATATAAGGACAGTATATAATAGTACAGTGAGATATAAGTACAGTATATAATAGTACAGTGAGATATAAGGACAGTATAGAATAGTACAGTGAGATATAAGCACAGTATATAATAGGACAGTGAGATATAAGCACAGTATAGAATAGTATAGTGAGATAAAAGCACAGTATAGAATAGTACAGTGAGATATAAGCACAGTATAGAATAGTACAGTGAGATATAAGCACAGTATAGAATAGGACAGTGAGATATAAGCACAGTATATAATAGTACAAGGAGATATAAGCACAGTATAGAATAGTACAGTGAGATATAAGCACAGTATATAATAGTACAGTGAGATATAAGGACAGTATATAATAGTATAGGGAGATATAAGCACAGTATAGAATAGTACAGTGAGTTATAAGCACAGTATATAATAGTACAGTGAGATATAAGGACAGTATAGAATAGTACAGTGAGATATAAGCACAGTATAGAATAGTATGGGGAGATATAAGCACAGTATAGAATAGTACAGTGAGTTATAAGCACAGTATATAATAGTACAGTGAGATATAAGGACAGTATAGAATAGTACAGTGAGATATAAGCACAGTGTAGAATAGTACAGTGAGATATAAGCACAGTATAGAATAGTACAGGGAGATATAAGGACAGTATATAATAGTACAGTGAGATATAAGGACAGTATATAATAGTACAGTGAGATATAAGGACAGTATAGAATAGTACAGTGAGATATAAGGACAGTATATAATAGTATAGGGAGATATAAGGACAGTATAGAATAGTACAGTGAGATATGAGCACAGAATATAATAGTATAGGGAGATATAAGTACAGTATAGAATAGGACAGTAAGATACAAGCACAGTATATAATAGTACAGTGAGATATAAGCACAGTATAGAATAGTACAGTGAGATATAAGCACAGTATAGAATAGTACAGTGAGATATAAGTACAGTATATAATAGTACAAGGAGATATAAGCACAGTATAGAATAGTACAGTGAGATATAAGCACAGAATAGAATAGTACAGTGAGATATAAGGACAGTATATAATAGTACAGTGAGATATAAGCACAGTATAGAATAGTATAGGGAGATATAAGCACAGTATAGAATAGTACAGTGAGATATAAGCACAGTATAGAATAGTACAGGGAGATATAAGCACAGTATAGAATAGTACAGGGAGATATAAGCACAATATAGAATAGTATAGTGAGATATAAGCACAGTATAGAATAGTACAGTGAGATATAAGCACAGTATATAATAGTATAGGGAGATATAAGCACAGTATAGAATAGGACAGTAAGATATAAGCACAGTATATAATAGTACAGTGAGATATAAGCACAGTATAGAATAGTACAGTGAGATATAAGCACAGTATATAATAGTACAAGGAGATATAAGCACAGTATAGAATAGTACAGTGAGATATAAGCACAGTATATAATAGTACAAGGAGATATAAGCACAGTATAGAATAGTACAGTGAGATATAAGCACAATATAGAATAGAACAGTGAGATATAAGCACAGTATATAATAGTACAGTGAGATATAAGCACAGTATATAATAGTACAGTGAGATATAAGCACAGTATATAAAAGTACAGTGAGATATAAGCAAAGTATATAATAGTACAGTGAGATATAAGCACAGTATATAATAGTACAGTGAGATATATGCACAGTATAGAATAGTACAGTGAGATATAAGCACAGTATAGAATAGTACAGGGAGATATAATCAAAGTATAGAATAGTACAGTGAGATATAAGCACAGTATAGAATAGTACAGTGAGATATAAGCACAATATAGAATAGAACAGTGAGATATAAGCACAGTATATAATAGTACAGTGAGATATAAGCACAGTATATAATAGTACAGTGAGATATAAGCACAGTATATAAAAGTACAGTGAGATATAAGCACAGTATATAATAGTACAGTGAGATATATGCACAGTATAGAATAGTACAGTGAGATATAAGCACAGTATAGAATAGTACAGGGAGATATAATCAAAGTATAGAATAGTACAGTGAGATATAAGCACAGTATAGAATAGTACAGTGAGATATAAGCACAGTATAGAATAGTACAGTGAGATATAAGTAGTGTAAAGAAAAGTACAGTGAGATATAAGCACAGTATAGAATAGTACAGTGAGATATAAGCACAGTATAGAATAGTACAGGGAGATATAAGCACAGTATATAATAGTATAGGGAGATATAAGGACAGTATAGAATAGTACAGTGAGATATAAGCACAGAATAATTTAGTACAGTGAGATATAAGCATAGTATAGAATAGTACAGTGAGATATAAGCACAGTATAGAATAGTACAGTGAGATATAAGTACAGTATATAATAGTACAGTGAGATATAAGCACAGTATAGAATAGTACAGTGAGATATAAGCACAGTATATAATAGTACAGTGAGATATAAGTACAGTATAGAATAGTACAGTGAGATATAAGCACAGTATAGAATAGTACAGTGAGATATAAGCACAGTATAGAATAGTACAGTGAGATATAAGCACCATATAGAATAGTATAGTGAGATATAAGGACAATATAGAATAGTACAGTGAGATATAAGGACAGTATAGAATAGTACAGTGAGATATAAGGACAGTATATAATAGTACCGTGAGATATAAGGACAGTATAGAATAGTACAGGGAGATATAAGGACAGTATAGAATAGTACAGTGAGATATAAGCACAGTATTGAATAGTACAGTGAGATATAAGCACAGTATATAATAGTACAGTGAGATATAAGCACAGTATAGAATAGTACAGTGAGATATAAGCACCATATAGAATAGTATAGTGAGATATAAGTACAGTATATAATAGTACAGGGAGATATAAGGACAGTATAGTATAGAATAGTACAGTGAGATATAAGCACAGTATAGAATAGTACAGTGAGATATAAGCACAGTATAGAATAGTACAGTGAGATATAAGGACAGTATATAATAGTATAGGGAGATATAAGGACAGTATAGAATAGTACAGTGAGTTATAAGCACAGTATATAATAGTACAGTGAGATATAAGGACAGTATAGAATAGTGCAGTGAGATATAAGCACAGTATAGAATAGTACAGGGAGATATAAGCACAGTATAGAATAGTACAGTGAGATATAAGCACAGTATAGAATAGTACAGGGAGATATAAGCACAGTATAGAATTGTACAGTGAGATATAAGCACAGTATAGAATAGTACAGTGAGATATAAGGACAGTATATAATAGTATAGGGAGATATAAGGACAGTATAGAATAGTACAGTGAGATATAAGGACAGTATATAATAGTACCGTGAGATATAAGGACAGTATAGAATAGTACAGTGAGATATAAGCACAGTATAGAATAGTACAGTGAGATATAAGCACAGTATAGAATAGTACAGTGAGATATAAGCACAGTATAGAATAGTACAGGGAGATATAAGTAGTGTAAAGAAAAGTACAGTGAGATATAAGCACAGTATAGAATAGTACAGTGAGATATAAGCACAGTATAGAATAGTACAGGGAGATATAAGCACAGTATATAATAGTATAGGGAGATATAAGGACAGTATAGAATAGTACAGTGAGATATAAGCACAGAATAATTTAGTACAGTGAGATATAAGCATAGTATAGAATAGTACAGTGAGATATAAGCACAGTATAGAATAGTACAGTGAGATATAAGTACAGTATATAATAGTACAGTGAGATATAAGCACAGTATAGAATAGTACAGTGAGATATAAGCACAGTATATAATAGTACAGTGAGATATAAGTACAGTATAGAATAGTACAGTGAGATATAAGCACAGTATAGAATAGTACAGTGAGATATAAGCACAGTATAGAATAGTACAGTGAGATATAAGCACCATATAGAATAGTATAGTGAGATATAAGGACAATATAGAATAGTACAGTGAGATATAAGGACAGTATAGAATAGTACAGTGAGATATAAGGACAGTATATAATAGTACCGTGAGATATAAGGACAGTATAGAATAGTACAGGGAGATATAAGGACAGTATAGAATAGTACAGTGAGATATAAGCACAGTATAGAATAGTACAGTGAGATATAAGCACAGTATATAATAGTACAGTGAGATATAAGCACAGTATAGAATAGTACAGTGAGATATAAGCACCATATAGAATAGTATAGTGAGATATAAGTACAGTATATAATAGTACAGGGAGATATAAGGACAGTATAGTATAGAATAGTACAGTGAGATATAAGCACAGTATAGAATAGTACAGTGAGATATAAGCACAGTATAGAATAGTACAGTGAGATATAAGGACAGTATATAATAGTATAGGGAGATATAAGGACAGTATAGAATAGTACAGTGAGTTATAAGCACAGTATATAATAGTACAGTGAGATATAAGGACAGTATAGAATAGTGCAGTGAGATATAAGCACAGTATAGAATAGTACAGGGAGATATAAGCACAGTATAGAATAGTACAGTGAGATATAAGCACAGTATAGAATAGTACAGGGAGATATAAGCACAGTATAGAATTGTACAGTGAGATATAAGCACAGTATAGAATTGTACAGTGAGATATAAGGACAGTATATAATAGTATAGGGAGATATAAGGACAGTATAGAATAGTACAGTGAGATATAAGGACAGTATATAATAGTACCGTGAGATATAAGGACAGTATAGAATAGTACAGTGAGATATAAGCACAGTATAGAATAGTACAGTGAGATATAAGCACAGTATAGAATAGTACAGTGAGATATAAGCACAGTATATAATAGTATAGGGAGATATAAGGACAGTATAGAATAGTACAGTGAGATATAAGCACAGTATAGAATAGTACAGTTAGATATAAGCACAGTATATAATAGTACAGTGAGATATAAGCACAGTATAGAATAGTACAGTGAGATATAAGCACCATATAGAATAGTATAGTGAGATATAAGTACAGTATATAATAGTACAGGGAGATATAAGGACAGTATAGTATAGAATAGTACAGTAAGATATAAGCACAGTATATAATAGGACAGTAAGATATAAGCACAGTATAGAATAGTACAGTGAGATATAAGCACAGTATAGAATAGTACAGTGAGATATAAGCACAATATAGAATAGTACCGTGAGATATAAGCACAGTATAGAATAGTAAAGTGAGATATAAGCACAGTATATAATAGTACAGTGAGATATAAGCACAGTATAGAATAGTACAGTGAGATATAAGGACAGTATATAATAGTATAGGGAGATATAAGGACAGTATAGAATAGTACAGTGAGATATAAGCACAGTATAGAATAGTACAGTGAGATATAAGGACAGTATAGAATAGTACAGTGAGATATAAGCACAGTATAGAATAGTACAGGGAGATATAAGCACAGTATAGAATTGTACAGTGAGATATAAGCACAGTATAGAATAGTACAGTGAGATATAAGGACAGTATATAATAGTACAGTGAGATATAAGCACAGTATAGAATAGTACAGTGAGATATAAGTACAGTATATAATAGTACAGTGAGATATAAGCACAGTATAGAATAGTACAGTGAGATATAAGGACAGTATAGAATAGTACTGTGAGATATAAGGACAGTATATAATAGTATAGGGAGATATAAGGACAGTATATAATAGTACAGTGAGATATAAGCACAGTATATAATAGTACAGTGAGATATAAGCACAGTATATAATAGTATAGGGAGATATAAGGACAGTATAGAATAGTACAGTGAGATAAAAGGACAGTATATAATAGTATAGGGAGATATAAGGACAGTATAGAATAGTACAGTGAGATATAAGGACAGTATATAATAGTATAGGGAGATATAAGGACAGTATAGAATAGTACAGTGAGATAAAAGGACAGTACAGTATAGAATAGTACAGTGAGATATAAGCACAGTATATAATAGTACAGTGAGATATAAGGACAGTATAGAATAGTACAGTGAGATATAAGCACAGTATAGAATAGTACAGTGAGATATAAGCACAGTATAGAATAGTACAGTGAGATATAAGGACAGTATATAATAGTACAGTGAGATATAAGCACAGTATAGAATAGTACAGTGAGATATAAGTACAGTATATAATAGTACAGTGAGATATAAGCACAGTATAGAATAGTACAGTGAGATATAAGCACAGTATATAATAGTATAGGGAGATATAAGGACAGTATAGAATAGTACAGTGAGATATAAACCCAGTATAGAATAGTACAGTGAGATATAAGCACAGTATAGAATAGTACAGTGAGATATAAGGACAGTATAGAATAGTACAGTTAGATATAAGCACAGTATATAATAGTACAGTGAGATATAAGCACAGTATATAATAGTACAGTGAGACATAAGCACAGTATTTAATAGTACAGTGAGATATAAGCACCATATAGAATAGTACAGTAAGATATAAGCACAGTATATAATAGTACAGTGAGATATAAGCAAAGTATATAATAGTACAGTGAGATATAAGCACAGTATATAATAGTACAGTGAGATATTTGCACAGTATAGAATAGTACAGTGAGATATAAGGACAGTATAGAATAGTACAGTTAGATATAAGCACAGTATATAATAGTACAGTGAGATATAAGCACAGTATATAATAGTACAGTGAGACATAAGCACAGTATTTAATAGTACAGTGAGATATAAGCACCATATAGAATAGTACAGTAAGATATAAGCACAGTATATAATAGTACAGTGAGATATAAGCAAAGTATATAATAGTACAGTGAGATATAAGCACAGTATATAATAGTACAGTGAGATATTTGCACAGTATAGAATAGTACAGTGAGATATAAGTACAGTATATAATAGTATAGGGAGATATAAGCACAGTATAGAATAGTACAGTGAGCTATAAGAACAGTATAGAATAGTACAGTGAGATATAAGCACAGTATAGAATAGTACAGTGAGATATAAGCACAGTATAGAATAGTACAGTGAGATATAAGTACAGTATATAATAGTACAGTGAGATATAAGCACAGTATATAATAGTACAGTGAGATATAAGCAAAGTATATAATAGTACAGTGAGATATAAGCACAGTATATAATAGTACAGTGAGATATAAGCAAAGTATAGAATAGTATAGTTAGATATAAGCACAGTATAGAATAGTACAGTGAGATATATGCACAGTATAGAATAGTACAGTGAGATATAAGTACAGTATATAATAGTACATTGAGATATAAGCACAGTATAGAATAGTACAGTGAGATATAAGCACAGTATAGAATAGTACAGGGAGATATAAGTACAGTATAGAATAGTACAGTGAGATAAAAGCACAGTATAGAATGGTACAGTGAGATATAAGTACAGTATAGAATAGTACAGTGAGATATAAGGACAGTATATAATAGTACAGTGAGATATAAGCACAGTATAATTTAGTACAGTAAGATATAAGCACAGTATATAATAGGACAGTAAGATATAAGCACAGTATAGAATAGTACAGTGAGATATAAGCACAGTATAGAATAGTACAGTGAGATATAAGCACAGTATAGAATAGTACAGTGAGATATAAGCACAGTATAGAATAGTACAGTGAGATATAAGGACAGTATAGAATAGTACAGTGAGATATAAGCACATTATATAATAGTACAGTGAGATATAAGCACAGTATAGAATAGTACAGTGAGATATAAGCACATTATAGAATAGTACAGTGAGATATAAGCACAGTATAGAATAGTACAGTGAGATATAAGCACATTATAGAATAGTACAGTGAGATATAAGCACAGTATAGAATAGTACAGTGAGATATAAGCACAGTATAGAATAGTACAGTGAGATATAAGGACAGTATATAATAGTACAGTGAGATATAAGCACAGTATAGAATAGTACAGTGAGATATAAGCACAGTATAGAATAGTACAGTGAGATATAAGCACAGTATAGAATAGTACAGTGAGATATAAGCACAGTATATAATAGTACAGTGAGATATAAGCACAGTATAGAATAGTACAGTGAGATATAAGGACAGTATATAATAGTACAGTGAGATATAAGCACAGTATAGAATAGTACAGTGAGATATAAGCACAGTATAGAATAGTACAGTGAGATATAAGCACAGTATATAATAGTACAGTGAGATATAAGCACAGTATAGAATAGTACAGGGATATATAAGGACAGTATATAATAGTACAGTGAGATAAAAGGACAGTACAGTATAGAATAGTACAGTGAGATATAAGCACAGTATATAATAGTACAGTGAGATATAAGCACCATATAGAATAATACAGTAATATATAAGCACAGTATAGAATAGTACAGTGAGATATAAGCACAGTATAATTTAGTACAGTGAGATATAAGCACAGTATAGAATAGTACAGTGAGATATAAGTACAGTATATAATAGTACAGTGAGATATAAGGACAGTATAGAATAGTACAGTGAGATATAAGGACAGTATATAATAGTATAGGGAGATATAAGGACAGTATATAATAGTACAGTGAGATATACGCACAGTATAGAATAGTACAGTGAGATATAAGTACAGTATATAATAGTACAGTGAGATATAAGGACAGTATAGAATAGTACAGTGAGATATAAGGACAGTATATAATAGTATAGGGAGATATAAGGACAGTATATAATAGTACAGTGAGATATAAGCACAGTATATAATAGTACAGTGAGATATAAGCACAGTATATAATAGTATAGGGAGATATAAGGACAGTATAGAATAGTACAGTGAGATATAAGTACAGTATAGAATAGTACAGTGAGATATAAGCACAGTATAGAATGGTACAGTGAGATATAAGTACAGTATATAATAGTACAGTGAGACATAAGCACAGTATATAATAGTACAGTGAGATATAAGCACAGTATATAATAGTACAGTGAGATATAAGCACAGTATAGAATAGTACAGTTAGATATAAGCACAGTATATAATAGTACAGTGAGATATATGCACAGTATAGAATAGTACAGTGAGATATAAGTACAATATATAATAGTACATTGAGATATAAGCACAGTATAGAATAGTACAGTGAGATATAAGCACAGTATAGAATAGTACAGTGAGATATAAGGACAGTATATAATAGTACCGTGAGATATAAGGACAGTATAGAATAGTG
The DNA here is from genome assembly GCF_905171765.1 of Bufo bufo. Taxonomy (NCBI): domain Eukaryota; kingdom Metazoa; phylum Chordata; class Amphibia; order Anura; family Bufonidae; genus Bufo; species Bufo bufo. Next base: position 2,476,665 of record NC_053394.1, on the reverse strand, counting down.
CAGTGAGATATAAGGACAGTATATAATAGTACAGTGAGATATAAGCACAGTATATAATAGTACAGTGAGATATAAGCACATTATAATTTAGTACAGTGAGATATAAGGACAGTATAGTATAGAATAGTACAGTGAGATATAAGCACAGTATAATTTAGTACAGTAAGATATAAGCACAGTATATAATAGGACAGTAAGATATAAGCACAGTATAGAATAGTACAGTGAGATATAAGCACAATATAGAATAGTACAGTGAGATATAAGCACAGTATATAATAGTACAGTGAGATATAAGCACAGTATAGAATAGTACAGTGAGATATAAGCACAATATAGAATAGTACAGTGAGATATAAGCACAGTATAGAATAGTACAGTTTGATATTAGCACAGTATAGAATAGTACAGTGAGATATAAGCACAGTATAGAATAGTACAGTGAGATATAAGCACAGTATAGAATAGTACAGTGAGATATAAGCACAGTATAGAATAGTACAGTTTGATATTAGCACAGTATAGAATAGTAAAGTGAGATATAAGCACAGTATAGAATAGGACAGTGAGATATAAGGACAGTATATAATAGCATAGGGAGATATAAGGACAGTATAGAATAGTACAGTGAGATATAAGCACATTATAGAATAGTACAGTGAGATATAAGCACAGTATAGAATAGTACAGGGAGATATAAGCACAGTATAGAATAGTACAGTGAGATATAAGCACAGTATAGAATAGTACAGTGAGATATAAGGACAGTATATAATAGTACAGTGAGATATAAGCACAGTATAGAATAGTACAGTGAGATATAAGCACAGTATAGAATAGTACAGGGAGATATAAGGACAGTATATAATAGCATAGGGAAATATAAGGACAGTATAGAATAGTACAGTGAGATAAAAGGACAGTATAGAATAGTACAGTGAGATATAAGCACAGTATAGAATAGTACAGTGAGATATAAGCACAGTATATAATAGTACAGTGAGATATAAGCACCATATAGAATAGTACAGTGAGATATAAGGACAGTATATAATAGTACAGTGAGATATAAGCACAGTATATAATAGTGTAGGGAGATATAAGGACAGTATAGAATAGTACAGTGAGATATAAGCACAGTATAATTTAGTACAGTGAGATATAAGCACAGTATAGAATAGTACAGTGAGATATAAGTACAGTATATAATAGTACAGTGAGATATAAGGACAGTATAGAATAGTACAGTGAGATATAAGCACAGTATATAATAGTACAGTGAGATATAAGCACAGTATATAATAGTATAGGGAGATATAAGGACAGTATAGAATAGTACAGTGAGATATAAGGACAGTATAGAATAGTACAGTGAGATATAAGCACAGTATAGAATGGTACAGTGAGATATAAGTACAGTATATAATAGTACAGTGAGACATAAGCACAGTATATAATAGTACAGTGAGATATAAGCACAGTATATAATAGTACAGTGAGATATAAGCAAAGTATATAATAGTACAGTGAGATATAAGCACAGTATATAATAGTACAGTGAGATATATGCACAGTATAGAATAGTACAGTGAGATATAAGTACAGTATATAATAGTATAGGGAGATATAAGCACAGTATAGAATAGTACAGTGAGATATAAGCACAGTATAGAATAGTACAGTGAGATATAAGCACAGTATAGAATAGTACAGTGAGATATAAGCACATTATATAATAGTACAGTGAGATATAAGCACAGTATAGAATAGTACAGTGAGATATAAGCACATTATAGAATAGTACAGTGAGATATAAGCACAGTATAGAATAGTACAGTGAGATATAAGTACAGTATATAATAGTACAGTGAGATATAAGGACAGTATAGAATAGTACAGTGAGATATAAGCACAGTATAGAATAGTACAGTGAGATATAAGGACAGTATAGAATAGTACAGTGAGATATAAGGACAGTATATAATAGTATAGGGAGATATAAGGACAGTATATAATAGTACAGTGAGATATAAGCACAGTATATAATAGTACAGTGAGATATATGCACAGTATAGAATAGTACAGTAAGATATAAGCACAGTATAGAATAGTACAGTGAGATATAAGCACAGTATAGAATAGTACAGTGAGATATAAGCACAATATAGAATAGTACAGTGAGATATAAGCACAGTATAGAATAGTACAGTGAGATATAAGCACATTATATAATAGTACAGTGAGATATAAGCACAGTATAGAATAGTACAGTGAGATATAAGCACATTATAGAATAGTACAGTGAGATATAAGCACAGTATAGAATAGTACAGTGAGATATAAGGACAGTATATAATAGTACAGTGAGATATAAGCACAGTATAGAATAGTACAGGGAGATATAAGTACAGTATATAATAGTACATTGAGATATAAGCACAGTATAGAATAGTACAGTGAGATATAAGCACAGTATATAATAGTACATCGAGATATAAGCACAGTATAGAATAGTACAGTAAGATATAAGCACAGTATATAATAGTACAGTGAGATATAAGCACAGTATAGAATAGTACAGTGAGATATAAGTACAGTATAGAATAGTACAGTGAGATATAAGCACAGTATAGAATAGTACAGTGAGATATAAGGACAGTATAGAATAGTACAGTGAGATATAAGCACAGTATAGAATAGTACAGTGAGATATAAGGACAGTATAGAATAGTACAGTGAGATATAAGCACAGTATATAATAGTACAGTGAGATATAAGCACAGTATATAATAGTACAGTGAGATATAAGCAAAGTATATAATAGTACAGTGAGATATAAGCACAGTATATAATAGTACAGTGAGATATATGCACAGTATAGAATAGTACAGTGAGATATAAGTACAGTATATAATAGTATAGGGAGATATAAGCACAGTATATAATAGTACAGTGAGATATAAGCAAAGTATATAATAGTACAGTGAGATATAAGCACAGTATATAATAGTACAGTGAGATATAAGCAAAGTATATAATAGTACAGTGAGATATAAGCACAGTATATAATAGTACAGTGAGATATAAGCAAAGTATAGAATAGTACAGTTAGATATAAGCACAGTATATAATAGTACAGTGAGATATATGCACAGTATAGAATAGTACAGTGAGATATAAGCACAGTATAGAATAGTACAGTGAGATATAAGGACAGTATAGAATAGTACAGTGAGATATAAGGACAGTATATAATAGTACAGTGAGATATAAGTACAGTATATAATAGTACATCGAGATATAAGCACAGTATAGAATAGTACAGTAAGATATAAGCACAGTATATAATAGTACAGTGAGATATAAGCACAGTATAGAATAGTACAGGGAGATATAAGCAAAGTATAGAATAGTACAGTTAGATATAAGCACAGTATATAATAGTACAGTGAGATATATGCACAGTATAGAATAGTACAGTGAGATATAAGTACAGTATATAATAGTACATTGAGATATAAGCACAGTATAGAATAGTACAGTGAGATATAAGCACAGTATAGAATAGTACAGTGAGATATAAGGACAGTATATAATAGTACAGTGAGATATAAGTACAGTATATAATAGTACATCGAGATATAAGCACAGTATAGAATAGTACAGTAAGATATAAGCACAGTATATAATAGTACAGTGAGATATAAGCACAGTATATAATAATACAGTGAGATATAAGCACAGTATAGAATAGTACATTGAGATATAAGCACAGTATAGAATAGTACAGTGAGATATAAGCACAGTATAGAATAGTACAGTGAGATATAAGGACAGTATAGAATAGTACAGTGAGATATAAGCACAGTATAGAATAGTACAGTGAGATATAAGTATAGAATAGTACAGTGAGATATAAGGACAGTATAGAATAGTACAGTGAGATATAAGGACAGTATAGAATAGTATAGTGAGATATAAGGACAGTATAGAATAGTACAGTGAGATATAAGCACAGTATAGAATAGTACAGTGAGATATAAGCACAGTATAGAATAGTACAGTGAGATATAAGGACAGTATAGAATAGTACAGTGAGATATAAGCACAGTATATAATAGTACAGTGAGATATAAGCACAGTATATAATAGTACAGTGAGATATAAGGACAGTATAGAATAGTATAGTGAGATATAAGGACAGTATAGAATAGTACAGTGAGATATATGCACAGTATAGAATAGTATAGGGAGATATAAGGACAGTATAGAATAGTACAGTGAGATATAAGCACAGTATAGAATAGTATAGTGAGATATAAGGACAGTATAGAATAGTACAGTGAGATATATGCACAGTATAGAATAGTATAGGGAGATATAAGGACAGTATAGAATAGTACAGTGAGATATAAGCACAGTATAGAATAGTACAGTGAGATATAAGCACAGTATAGAATAGTACAGTGAGATATAAGCACAGTATATAATAGTACAGTGAGATATAAGGACAGTATAGAATAGTACAGTGAGATATAAGCACAGTATAGAATAGTACAGTGAGATATAAGGACAGTATAGAATAGTACAGTGAGATATAAGCACAGTATATAATAGTACAGTGAGATATAAGCACAGTATATAATAGTACAAGGAGATATAAGCACAGTATAGAATAGTACAGTGAGATATAAGGACAGTATATAATAGTACAGTGAGATATATGCACAGTATAGAATAGTACAGTGAGATATAAGTACAATATATAATAGTACATTGAGATATAAGCACAGTATAGAATAGTACAGTGAGATATAAGCACAGTATAGAATAGTACAGTGAGATATAAGGACAGTATATAATAGTACCGTGAGATATAAGGACAGTATAGAATAGTGCAGTGAGATATAAGGACAGTATATAATAGTACAGTGAGATATAAGCACAGTATATAATAGTACAGTGAGATATAAGCACATTATAATTTAGTACAGTGAGATATAAGGACAGTATAGTATAGAATAGTACAGTGAGATATAAGCACAGTATAATTTAGTACAGTAAGATATAAGCACAGTATATAATAGGACAGTAAGATATAAGCACAGTATAGAATAGTACAGTGAGATATAAGCACAATATAGAATAGTACAGTGAGATATAAGCACAGTATATAATAGTACAGTGAGATATAAGCACAGTATAGAATAGTACAGTGAGATATAAGCACAATATAGAATAGTACAGTGAGATATAAGCACAGTATAGAATAGTACAGTTTGATATTAGCACAGTATAGAATAGTACAGTGAGATATAAGCACAGTATAGAATAGTACAGTGAGATATAAGCACAGTATAGAATAGTACAGTGAGATATAAGCACAGTATAGAATAGTACAGTTTGATATTAGCACAGTATAGAATAGTAAAGTGAGATATAAGCACAGTATAGAATAGGACAGTGAGATATAAGGACAGTATATAATAGCATAGGGAGATATAAGGACAGTATAGAATAGTACAGTGAGATATAAGCACATTATAGAATAGTACAGTGAGATATAAGCACAGTATAGAATAGTACAGGGAGATATAAGCACAGTATAGAATAGTACAGTGAGATATAAGCACAGTATAGAATAGTACAGTGAGATATAAGGACAGTATATAATAGTACAGTGAGATATAAGCACAGTATAGAATAGTACAGTGAGATATAAGCACAGTATAGAATAGTACAGGGAGATATAAGGACAGTATATAATAGCATAGGGAAATATAAGGACAGTATAGAATAGTACAGTGAGATAAAAGGACAGTATAGAATAGTACAGTGAGATATAAGCACAGTATAGAATAGTACAGTGAGATATAAGCACAGTATATAATAGTACAGTGAGATATAAGCACCATATAGAATAGTACAGTGAGATATAAGGACAGTATATAATAGTACAGTGAGATATAAGCACAGTATATAATAGTGTAGGGAGATATAAGGACAGTATAGAATAGTACAGTGAGATATAAGCACAGTATAATTTAGTACAGTGAGATATAAGCACAGTATAGAATAGTACAGTGAGATATAAGTACAGTATATAATAGTACAGTGAGATATAAGGACAGTATAGAATAGTACAGTGAGATATAAGCACAGTATAGAATAGTACAGTGAGATATAAGGACAGTATAGAATAGTACAGTGAGATATAAGGACAGTATATAATAGTATAGGGAGATATAAGGACAGTATATAATAGTACAGTGAGATATAAGCACAGTATATAATAGTACAGTGAGATATAAGCACAGTATATAATAGTATAGGGAGATATAAGGACAGTATAGAATAGTACAGTGAGATATAAGGACAGTATAGAATAGTACAGTGAGATATAAGCACAGTATAGAATGGTACAGTGAGATATAAGTACAGTATATAATAGTACAGTGAGACATAAGCACAGTATATAATAGTACAGTGAGATATAAGCACAGTATATAATAGTACAGTGAGATATAAGCAAAGTATATAATAGTACAGTGAGATATAAGCACAGTATATAATAGTACAGTGAGATATATGCACAGTATAGAATAGTACAGTGAGATATAAGTACAGTATATAATAGTATAGGGAGATATAAGCACAGTATAGAATAGTACAGTGAGATATAAGCACAGTATAGAATAGTACAGTGAGATATAAGCACAGTATAGAATAGTACAGTGAGATATAAGCACATTATATAATAGTACAGTGAGATATAAGCACAGTATAGAATAGTACAGTGAGATATAAGCACATTATAGAATAGTACAGTGAGATATAAGCACAGTATAGAATAGTACAGTGAGATATAAGTACAGTATATAATAGTACAGTGAGATATAAGGACAGTATAGAATAGTACAGTGAGATATAAGCACAGTATAGAATAGTACAGTGAGATATAAGGACAGTATAGAATAGTACAGTGAGATATAAGGACAGTATATAATAGTATAGGGAGATATAAGGACAGTATATAATAGTACAGTGAGATATAAGCACAGTATATAATAGTACAGTGAGATATAAGCACAGTATAGAATAGTACAGTAAGATATAAGCACAGTATAGAATAGTACAGTGAGATATAAGCACAGTATAGAATAGTACAGTGAGATATAAGCACAATATAGAATAGTACAGTGAGATATAAGCACAGTATAGAATAGTACAGTGAGATATAAGCACATTATATAATAGTACAGTGAGATATAAGCACAGTATAGAATAGTACAGTGAGATATAAGCACATTATAGAATAGTACAGTGAGATATAAGCACAGTATAGAATAGTACAGTGAGATATAAGGACAGTATATAATAGTACAGTGAGATATAAGCACAGTATAGAATAGTACAGGGAGATATAAGTACAGTATATAATAGTACATTGAGATATAAGCACAGTATAGAATAGTACAGTGAGATATAAGCACAGTATATAATAGTACATCGAGATATAAGCACAGTATAGAATAGTACAGTAAGATATAAGCACAGTATATAATAGTACAGTGAGATATAAGCACAGTATAGAATAGTACAGTGAGATATAAGCACAGTATAGAATAGTACAGTGAGATATAAGCACAGTATAGAATAGTACAGTGAGATATAAGGACAGTATAGAATAGTACAGTGAGATATAAGCACAGTATAGAATAGTACAGTGAGATATAAGGACAGTATAGAATAGTACAGTGAGATATAAGCACAGTATATAATAGTACAGTGAGATATAAGCACAGTATATAATAGTACAGTGAGATATAAGCAAAGTATATAATAGTACAGTGAGATATAAGCACAGTATATAATAGTACAGTGAGATATATGCACAGTATAGAATAGTACAGTGAGATATAAGTACAGTATATAATAGTATAGGGAGATATAAGCACAGTATATAATAGTACAGTGAGATATAAGCAAAGTATATAATAGTACAGTGAGATATAAGCACAGTATATAATAGTACAGTGAGATATAAGCAAAGTATATAATAGTACAGTGAGATATAAGCACAGTATATAATAGTACAGTGAGATATAAGCAAAGTATAGAATAGTACAGTTAGATATAAGCACAGTATATAATAGTACAGTGAGATATATGCACAGTATAGAATAGTACAGTGAGATATAAGTACAGTATATAATAGTACATTGAGATATAAGCACAGTATAGAATAGTACAGTGAGATATAAGCACAGTATAGAATAGTACAGTGAGATATAAGGACAGTATAGAATAGTACAGTGAGATATAAGGACAGTATATAATAGTACAGTGAGATATAAGTACAGTATATAATAGTACATCGAGATATAAGCACAGTATAGAATAGTACAGTAAGATATAAGCACAGTATATAATAGTACAGTGAGATATAAGCACAGTATAGAATAGTACAGGGAGATATAAGCAAAGTATAGAATAGTACAGTTAGATATAAGCACAGTATATAATAGTACAGTGAGATATATGCACAGTATAGAATAGTACAGTGAGATATAAGTACAGTATATAATAGTACATTGAGATATAAGCACAGTATAGAATAGTACAGTGAGATATAAGCACAGTATAGAATAGTACAGTGAGATATAAGGACAGTATATAATAGTACAGTGAGATATAAGTACAGTATATAATAGTACATCGAGATATAAGCACAGTATAGAATAGTACAGTAAGATATAAGCACAGTATATAATAGTACAGTGAGATATAAGCACAGTATATAATAATACAGTGAGATATAAGCACAGTATAGAATAGTACATTGAGATATAAGCACAGTATAGAATAGTACAGTGAGATATAAGCACAGTATAGAATAGTACAGTGAGATATAAGGACAGTATAGAATAGTACAGTGAGATATAAGCACAGTATAGAATAGTACAGTGAGATATAAGTACAGTATAGAATAGTACAGTGAGATATAAGGACAGTATAGAATAGTACAGTGAGATATAAGGACAGTATAGAATAGTATAGTGAGATATAAGGACAGTATAGAATAGTACAGTGAGATATAAGCACAGTATAGAATAGTACAGTGAGATATAAGCACAGTATAGAATAGTACAGTGAGATATAAGGACAGTATAGAATAGTACAGTGAGATATAAGCACAGTATATAATAGTACAGTGAGATATAAGGACAGTATAGAATAGTACAGTGAGATATAAGGACAGTATAGAATAGTATAGTGAGATATAAGGACAGTATAGAATAGTACAGTGAGATATATGCACAGTATAGAATAGTATAGGGAGATATAAGGACAGTATAGAATAGTACAGTGAGATATAAGCACAGTATAGAATAGTACAGTGAGATATAAGCACAGTATAGAATAGTACAGTGAGATATAAGCACAGTATAGAATAGTACAGTGAGATATAAGCACAGTATATAATAGTACAGTGAGATATAAGGACAGTATAGAATAGTACAGTGAGATATAAGTACAGTATATAATAGTACAGTGAGATATAAGGACAGTATAGAATAGTACAGTGAGATATAAGCACAGTATAGAATAGTACAGTGAGATATAAGGACAGTATAGAATAGTACAGTGAGATATAAGCACAGTATATAATAGTACAGTGAGATATAAGCACAGTATATAATAGTACAAGGAGATATAAGCACAGTATAGAATAGTACAGTGAGATATAAGGACAGTATATAATAGTACAGTGAGATATAAGCACAGTATAGAATAGTACAGTGAGATATAAGGACAGTATAGAATAGTACAGTGAGATATAAGCACAGTATAGAATAGTACAGTGAGATATAAGCACAGTATATAATATTAGAGATTATTTTTTGTACAGTATTGGTGCTGCACAGTTTTTTTCTTGGGGACATCCTTTATGTGTAGTACAGGAGATGGTTGTCTGGCTTGTTGTAATGCAGCACTATTTATGGCTTCCTCATTCCGTATTTTCCCTCCATATCGGACCCCTGCCTCCCTGTTTTGCAGCTTGCAGACCCGTCTCTGTCCACTGGGTGGCGCTGCAGACACACAGAAGGTTTGCCGTTTTCTTTGGCAGGGTCTCCTGTTTCAGAAGCCTCTGGAATCGCTGCACTTATCTGCTATTCCTTCAGTTTCTACTTTATCTTTTTCTATGGTCTTTAAACAGATTTTTCCTTTTTCTTGAATTTATTATTTTGATTTTTTATCACTTTTTTTTTTTAATCTTGTCTTTATAATATATTCTTCACTGCCTTTTCCCTTTGTTTTTACATCTTCTTCAGTAAGTTCTTCTGTCGGTTCTTCAGCATATTATTGGACATATCCTGTAGTATTTTTGCAATATTTACTGTTTTCCTATATTTTCCTCACCTATTCTTCTTTATATAATTATTTTTTTCTTATTGCTTTAAAAGACGTTCTTCCTTATTTCCTATTGTGCCTTCTTCTATATGTTGCTTCCCATTGTTCTAGATAGTGTTCAGTATTTTGTCTATATGTTCCATTTTCTTCTGCATGTTCTTACACATGATGTCTAGTTATTCTTCAGTTTTCATATTCTTCTGTAGATTGTTGTCTTCTTCTGCCTTGTGTTTTCTGTAGTTTGTTCTTCTAGATTGTATCTAGATATTTCCCTTCCCCCTGTATATACTCCTTGTCTCCTTTACTATATGTTCTTCTGCAGATCCGATTCCTTCCAGTGGAGGTGGACATCTTCTCCTGCACCTCCAGGATTGGAGCCCCAATGGGGCACCCAGCACCCAGCTCTTTCCAGAGGCTTCTGCTTCTTTTCTGGTTTTTCCTCGAAACCTTCCTGGAATTCTCCGCTTCCATATTAGACTCCTCACAGCTCCATGAGGTTCTCTCCAGGAATATATACTACAACCCACCAATTGTGTATATAAAGGGACAATCTGTGTATATAGAACTCATCCCTGCTGGTTATATATGTGTTATATATGCTATAATCTCTGGGTATATAGAACTCATCCCTGCTGGTTATATATGTGTTATATATGCTATAATCTCTGGGTATATATAGTACTCATCCCTGCTGGTTATATGTATTATATATGCTATAATATCTGTATATATAATACTCATCCCTGCTGGTCATATGTATGTATTATATATGCTATAATATCTATATATATAACACTCATCCCTGCTGGTTATATATGTGTTATATATGCTATAATCTCTGGGTATATATAGTACTCATCCCTGCTGGTTATATATGTATTATATATGCTATAATCTCTGTATATATAGTACTCATCCCTGCTGGTTATATATGTATTATATATGCTATAATATCTGTATATATAATAATCTCTGAATATATAGTACTCATTCCTGCTGGTTATATGTATGTATTATATATGGTATAATCTCTGTATATATAGTACTCATACCTGCTGGTTATATATCTATTATATATGCTATAATATCTGAGTATATATAGTACTTATCCCTACTGGTTATATATGTATCATATATGCTATAATCTCTGTATATATAGTACTCATTCCTGCTGGTTATATATGTATTATATATGGTATAATCTCTGTGTATATATAGTTCTCACCCCTGCTGGTTATATATGTATTATATATGATATAATCTCTGGGTATATATAGTACTCATTCCTGCTGGTTATATATGTATTATATATGGTATAATCTCTGTATACATAGTACTCATACCTGCTGGTTATGTATGTATTATATATGCTATAATCTCTGTATACATAGTACTCATACCTGCTGGTTATATGAATGTATTATATATGCTATAATATCTGTGTATATATAGTACTTATCCCTGCTGGTTATATATGTATTATATATGTTATAATCTCTGTATATATAGTACTCATCCCTGCTGGTTATATGAATGTATTATATATGCTATAATCTCTGTGTATATATAGTTCTCACCCCTGCTGGTTATATATGTATTATATATGATATAATCTCTGGGTATATATAGTACTCATTCCTGCTGGTTATATATGTATTATATATGCTATAATATCTGTATATATAATACTCATCCCTGCTGGTTATATATGTATTATATATGCTATAATCTCTGTGTATATATAGTACTCATCCCTGCTGGTTATATGTATGTATTATATATGCTATAATATCTGTATATATAATACTCATCCCTGCTGGTTATATATGTATTATATATGCTATAATATCTATGTATATAGTACTCATCCCTGCTGGTTATATATGTATTATATATGCTATAATCTCTGTATATATAATAATCTCTGAATATATAGTACTCATTCCTGCTGGTTATATGTATGTATTATATATGGTATAATCTCTGTATATATAGTACTCATACCTGCTGGTTATATATCTATTATATATGCTATAATATCTGAGTATATATAGTACTCATCCCTACTGGTTATATATGTATCATATATGCTATAATCTCTGTATATATAGTACTCATTCCTGCTGGTTATATATGTATTATATATGGTATAATCTCTGGGTATATATAGTACTCATTCCTGCTGGTTATGTATGTATTATATATGCTATAATCTCTGTATACATAGTACTCATACCTGCTGGTTATATGAATGTATTATATATGCTATAATATCTGTGTATATATAGTACTCACCCCTGCTGGTTATATATGTATTGTATGTGGTATAATCTCTGTATATATAGTACTCATTCCTGCTGGTTATATATCTATTATATATGCTATAATATCTGTGTATATATAGTACTTATCCCTGCTGGTTATATATGTATTATATATGGTATAATCTCTGGGTATATATAGTACTCATTCCTGCTGGTTATGTATGTATTATATATGGTATAATCTCTGTGTATATATAGTACTCATTCCTGCTGGTTATATATGTATTATATATTCTATAATCTCTGTATATACAGTACACATTCGTGCTGGTTATATATGTGTTATATATGCTATAATATCTGTGTATATATAGTACTCATCCCTGCTGGTTATATATGTGTTATATATGCTATAATATCTGTGTATATATAGTACTCATCCCTGCTGGTTATATATGTATTATATATGCTATAATCTCTGTATATATAATACTCATACCTGCTGGTTATATGTATGTATTATATATGCTATAATCTCTGTGTATATATAGTACTCATCCCTGATGGTTATATGAATGTATTATATATGCTATAATATCTGTGTGTATATATAGTACTCATTCCTGCTGGTTATATATGTATTATATATGGTATAATCTCTGGGTATATATAGTACTCATCCCTGCTGGTTATATATGTATTATATATTCTATAATCTCTGGGTATATATAGTGCTCATTCCTGCTGGTTATGTATGTATTATATATGCTATAATCTCTGTGTATATATAGTACTCACCCCTGCTGGTTATATATGTATTATATATGCTATAATCTCTGGGTATATATAGTGCTCAATCCTGCTGGTTATATATGTATTATATATGGAGAAAATACAAAGAAGCCAACTGAACTCCACTAAGGTCAAGGAATCAACGTGGTTTATTCACCCAGAGTCAAATAGCGACGTTTCAACCGCTTGTTGCAGTCTTTATCAGCTTCAGAAAGACCGTGACAAGCGGTTGAAACGTCGCTATTTGACTCTGGGTGAATAAACCACGTTGATTCCTTGACCTTAGTGGAGTTCAGTTGGCTTCTTTGTATTTTCTCCAGTGAATAGGACCTTGGTGCCGGTTCGTATTGGCCTGATCTTCCACCCGACTGGTGGTGTGCTGCGTTTTCATTTTCCATTTTTATGTATTATATATGCTATAATATCTGTGTATATATAGTACTCATCCCTGCTGGTTATATATGTATTATATATGCTATAATCTCTGTGTATATATAGTACTCATCCCTGCTGGTTATATATGTATTATATATGCTATAATCTCTGTGTATATATAGTACTCATCACTGCTGGTTATATATGTATTATATATGCTATAATATCTGTGTATATATAGTACTCATCCCTACTGGTTATATATGTATCATATATGCTATAATATCTGTGTATATAGTACTCACCCCTGCTGGTTATATATGTATTATATATGCTATAATCTCTGTGTATATATAGTACTCACCCCTGCTGGTTATATATGTATTATATATGCTATAATATCTGTGTATATATAGTACTCATCCCTGCTGGTTATATATGTATTATATATGCTATAATATCTGTGTATATATAGTACTCATCCCTGCTGGTTATATATGTGTTATATATGCTATAATATCTGTGTATATATAGTACTCATCCCTGCTGGTTATATATGTATTATATATGCTATAATATCTGTGTATATATAGTACTCATCCCTGCTGGTTATATATGTGTTATATATGCTATAATATCTGTGTATATATAGTACTCATCCCTGCTGGTTATATATGTATTATATATGCTGTAATCTCTGTGTATATATAGTACTCATCCCTACTGGTTATATATGTATTATATATGCTGTAATCTCTGTGTATATATAGTAATCATCCCTGCTGGTTATATATGTATTATATATGCTATAATATCTGTGTATATATAGTACTCATCCCTGCTGGTTATATATGTATTATATATGCTATAATCTCTGTATATATAGTACTCATCCCTGCTGGTTATATATGTATTATATATGGTATAATCTGTATATATAGTTATCATTATTTCTGTGTGTGTGTATATATATATTAGTGATGAGCGGCAGGGGCAATATTCGAATTCAAGATATTTTGCGAATATTTGGTAGAATATTCGTCATATATTCATGAATTCGCGATCTTGAGATTATTTTATCGCAAAAAATCGGCAATGTAATATTTACGTAATGCGCGTGAAATACAGGCGTAGGTCACTTTTGCTACATTTTCCAAGCTGCTAGAAGTTTCCTGAGACTGGAGACAATGGTCGGCAGAACGTTACAATAGCTTTATGTGCAGATAGAGGGCTCCAATATATTCACGATTGCACAAATCGGCAATTAATGATGCGCACATTTTGGCACAAAACGTGCAACTTCACATTTTTGCAGGTCTGACTACATATTACTGATTAGTGCACTAAGTATTGTTGTGACATCACAGCGCTGTGTCTGTAGCTGTATGTATGGACAGCTCCACTATATCACTATCTAACCTACACTGACTATCTGTAATATATATATATAAGCTAAGTAACTAATGTAATGAGACAGCAAAGCCCAGAGCACAGCAATGTCACTGCTCTCTCAGATCTGCAGGGTACTGCAGACAAGGGCTGCTGGGGAGGGTCTTATATAGTAAGGGGGAGGCAGCTTTCCTATTGGTTGCTAGGGATGTTGCTAAGCTCCGACAAAGACATTGCAGCCTTCTCATTGGCCCACAAGCAAGAAGGGAGGTTACTGATGAAAAAAAAAATCTGGAATATTCAAAAATACGAACATATATCACAACATTCTAAATATTCACGAATTCTCGAATTGCTGATATGCACGAATAATATTCGCTATTCCAATATTCGAGCCCAACACTAATATATAATTTTTCTAATCTGTATATATAGTACTCTTTTTTCTTCTGGTTATATGTACGTATTATATATAGTTTAATTTTATATATATATATATATATATATATATATATTGTGTGGCTGTATGTATGTTTATGTGTGTGTATATTAAATATTATATAATCCGTATATATATTACTCACCCCTGCTGTTTATGTCTTTGTGTGTGTATTATATATGGTACAGTCTGGGTATATAGTACTCCATTCTGCTTGTTTTGTGTGTATGTATTTAGTTTTTATGGTATAATATGGATGGATAGAAAAGAAAGAAAGAGATAAAGAATTGGTATAGATAGATGGCATCTCCCAGTTGAACGCGTATGTTGGTGACGTCAGCCTGTTGATACATTGTATATAATATTTTAAGTGCAGTTCTTCTCCAGACAGCTGATACATGTAGTGAGTTCAGTCTGCAAAAGCAAATTGAGACTTTGGAAATCATCTGGTGTGATATGGAGAAGATCAGGTCTGGAACCCCAGGAAGAAGCTAGAGCAGGGGAAAGAAGGAGAGAAGCCGGGAGATCAGGCTGGAGTCCCAGGAAGAAGCTAGAGCAGGGGAAAGAAGGAGAGAAGCCGGGAGGAGATCAGAGTTGGAACCCCCGGAAGAAGCTAGAGCAGGGGAAAGAAGGACAGAAGCCAGGAGGAGATCAGGGCTGGAACCCCCGGAAGAAGCTAGAGCAGGGGAAAGAAGGAGAGAAGCCGGGAGGAGATCAGAGTTGGAACCCTCGGAAGAAGCTAGAGCAGGGGAAAGAAGGACAGAAGCCAGGAGGAGATCAGGGCTGGAACCCCCGGAAGAAGCTAGAGCAGGGGAAAGAAGGAGAGAAGTCGGGAGGAGATCGGAGCTGGAACCCCTGGAAAAAGCTAGAGCAGGGGGAAGAAGGAGAGAAGTCCGGAGGAGATCAGACTGGAGTTCCAACAAGAAATTGTAGCAGGGGAAGGACGGGAGAACTGGGGAGGAGATCATTGCTGAACCCCAGGAAGAAGCTAGAAGAGGGAAAAGAAGGAGAGAAGCCGGTAGGAGATAAGGGCTGGAGCCCCAGGAAGGAGCTAGAGCAGGGGAAAGAAGGAGAAAAGCCGGGAGAGATCAGGGCTGGAGCCCCAGAAAGGAGCTAGAGAAGGGGAAAGGAGAGAAGCCGGGAGTAGATCAGGGCTGGAGCCCACAAGAAGAAGCTAGAGCAGTGGAAAGAAGGAGAGACGTCGGGAGGAGATCAGACTGGAGTTCCAGCAAGAAATTGTAGCAGGGGAAGGATGGGAGAACTGGGGAGGAGATCATTGCTGAACCCCAGGAAGAAGCTAGAGCAAGGGAAAGAAGGAGAGAAGCTGGGAGGAGATCAGGCTGGAGTCCCAGGAAGAAGCTAGAGCAGGGGAAAGAAGGAGAGAAGCCCGGAGGAGATCAGGCTGGAGTCCCAGGAAGAAGCTAGAGCAGGGCAAAAAAGGAGAGAAGCCCGGAGGAGATCAGGCTGGAGTCCTAGGAAGAAGCTAGAGCAGGGGAAAGAAGGAGAGAAGCAGGGAGGAGATCAGGCTGGAGTCCCAGGAAGAAGCTAGAGCAGGGGAAAGAAGGAGAGAAGCCGGGAGGAGATCAGACCGGAGTCCCAGTAAGAAGCTAGAGCAGGGGAAAGAAGGAGAGAAGCCGGGAGGAGATCAGAGCTCGAACCCCAGGAAGAAGCTAGAGCAGGGGAAAGAAGCAGAGAAGCCAGTAGGAGATCAGGGCTGGAACCCCCGGAAGAAGCTAGAGCAGGGGAAAGAATGAGAAAAGCCAGAAGGAGATCAGGGCTGGAGCCCCAGGAAGAAGCTAGAGCAGGGGAAAGAAGGAGAGAAGCCGGGGGGAGATCAGGCTATAAGAAATTATAGCAGGGAAAGGACGGGAGAACCGGGAAGGGGATTAATGCTGAACCCGGGAAGAAAGTAGAGCAAAAGAGGGATGGAGAAATACTGGGAGGAAGGAGATCAGGGCTGAAGCAACAGGAAGAAGCTAGAGCAGGAAAGAATGGAGAAAAGCCAGGAGATTAGATTAGGGCTAGAATCTCATGAAGAAACTCGAGCAGGAGGAGGAAGAAGAGAAGCCTGCTCAGTGCTGTTGAGGGTTAGGAGAAGAGCCTCTATCATTCCAAACAATTTCTGTTTCATTCGAGAGTCTTCAAACCAGAACATATATTGGAATTCAATGTTTTTCAGTGGGGCATCCATTATCTCAACAAAAATAGCCATTGTAACAGATACAAGATCAGGGAACCAAAAGTGACCTCAATCTATGAGACCGTATGTGAATCTCACCAGAGGAAGATGATGGACAGTATGGACAGAGGAAGATGATGGACAGCAACCTCAGTGGGCACAGATGACAGACAGAATGTCATGTGCTAGGTTCTAGAGCTGGAGACCCACTTGTAGGCTACATCACATGGGCATGGACATGAGCAGATACTCCAGATGCAGATCTTTGGATGTGAAAACGAATGAGCCGCTGCGTTCACACCTGAGCGTACGGGATGGAGCGCTCTGTATGCGCGATTGTATGCGCGTTTACAATCGCGGCTCCGGAACAAGCGAACGCCCATTGTCGCGCGTTCCCGGAAGTCTATGTACTGGAACGCGCGACAAGACGCCCCAAAGAAGCTCCTGAACTTCTTGGGCGTCGGGCGTTTTACAGAGCGATCGTACGCGCTGTAAAACGCCCAGGTGAGAACCATGCCGATAGGGAAGCATTGGTTTCTCCTTGTTGAGCGTTTTACAGCGCGTAGGAACGTGCTGTAAAACGCTCAGGTCTGAACCGGCTGTTAGTCTTTACTGGAAGTCCAGTACTCCTAGTCTATAACTAAAGTGCTCAGGTACTGCCCCAGACTATAAATTAAGTACTCAGGTGCTGCTCCAGTCCATAACTGAAGTACTCAGGTACTGCCCTAGTATATAACTGAAGTAATCAACTACTGCTCTCACATATAACGGAAGAACTCAGGAACTGTCCCAGTCTATAAGTGAAGTAATCAGTTACTGCCCCAGTCTAAAACTGAAGTACTCAGGTACTGCTCCAGTCTATAACTGAAGTATTTAGGTACTGCTCCAGTCTATAACGGAAGTACTCAGGTACTGCTCTAGTATATAACTGAAGTAATCAAGTACTGCTCTCGCATATAACGGAAGTACTCAGGTACTGTCCCAGTCTATAAGTGAAGTAATCAGTTACTGCCCCAGTCTATACCTGAAGTAATCAGTTACTGCCCCAGTCTATAACTGAAGTACTCAGGTACTGCCCCAATCTATAATTGTAGTACCCAGGTACTGTCCCCAGCTATAATTGTAGTACCCGGGTACTATCCAGGATATAATTGTAGTACCCAGGAACTCTCCAGGATATAATTGTAGTACCCAGGCATTGTCCCAGCATATAATTGTAGTACTCAGATACTGTCCCAGAGTATAATTGTAGTACTCAGGTACTGTCCCAGAGTATAATTGTAGTACTCAGGTACTGTCCCAGGCTGTAATTGAAGTACCCAGGTACTTTCCAGGATGTGGCACCTAGATATTTTGCTCCAGTCCATGGATGGGGCCCCCAGGTACTTTGCTCCAATCAATAGATGTGGCCCCCAAGTACTTTGCTCCAGTTGATGGATGTGGAGCTCAGGTACTTTGTCCCAGTCCATGGATGTGGTCCCTAGGTACTTTGACCCAGTCCATGGATGTGGCCCCCAGGTACTTCACCCCAGCCATGGATGTGGCCCCCAGGTACTTCACCCCAGTCCATGGATGTGGCCCCCCAGGTACTTCACCCCAGCCATGGATGTGGCCCCCCAGGTACTTCACCCCAGTCCATGGATATGGCCCCCAGGAACCTCACCCCAGCCAATGGATGTGGCCCCCAGTTAATCACCCCAGCCCATGGATGTGGCCCCCCAGGTACTTCACCCCAGTCCATGGATGTGGTCCCCAAGTACTTTGTCGCACTCTGTGGATAAGGCCCCCAGGTACCTCACCCCAGCCCATGAATGTGGCCCCCAGGTACTTCACCCCAGCCCATGGATGTGTCCCCCAGGAACTTCACCCCAGCCCATGGATTCGGCCCGCAAGTACTTTGTCCCACTCTGTGGATGGGGTTTCTAGGTACCTCACCCCAGCCCATGAATGTGGCCCCCAGATACTTCACCCCAGCCCATGGATGTGACCCCCAAGTACTTTGTCCCACTCTGTGGATGTGGCCCCTAGGTACTTCACCCCAGCTCATGGATGTGGCCCCCAGATACTTCACCCCAGCCCATGGATGTGACCCCCAAGTACTTTGTCCCACTCTGTGGATGTGGCCCCAGGTACTTTGCTCCAGTCCACGGATGTGGCCCCCAGGTACTTTGTCCCACTCTGTGGATGTGGCCCCCAGGTACTTTGTCCCACTCTGTGGATGTGGCCCCCAGGTACTTTGTCCCTCTCAGTGGATGTGGCCCCCAGGTACTTTGTCCCACTCTGTGGATGTGGCACCCAGGTACTTTGTCCCAGTCCATGGATGTGGCCCCCAGGTACTTTATCTCAGTCCAAGGATGTGGCCCCCAGGTACTTTGTCCCAGTCCATGGATGTGGCCCCCAGGTACTTTGATTCAGTCCATGTATGTGGCCCCCAGGTCATTTGGTCCAGCACATGGATGTGGCCCCCAGGTACTTTGTCCCACGATGTGGATGTGGCCCCCAGGTACTTTGTCCCACAATGTGGATGTGGCCCCCAGGTACTTTGTCCCAGTCCATGGATGTGGCCCCCAGGTACTTTGATCCAGTCAATGTATGTGGCCCCCAGGTACTTTGGTCCAGCACATGGATGTGGCCCCCAGGTACTTCACCCCAGTTCGTGGATGTGGCCCCCAGGTACTTCACTCCAGTCCATGGATGTGGCCCCCAGGTACTTCACTCCAGTCCATGGATGTGACCCTCAGGTACTTCACCCCAGTCCATGGATGTGGCCACCAGACACTTTGCTCCAGTCCATGGATGTGGCCCCCAGGTACTTTGATTCAGTCCATGGTTGTGGCCCCCAGGTACTTTGATCCAGTCCATGGATGCGGCCCGCAAGTACTTATCTCCAGTCCATGGATGTGGCCCCCAGGTACTTCACCCCAGCCCATGAATGTGGCCCCCAGGTACTTTGCTCCAGTCCATGAATGTGGCCCCCAGATACTTTGCTCCAGTTCATGGATGTGGCCCCCAGGTATTTCACCACGGTTCATGGCTGTGGCCCCCATGTAGTTTGCTCCAGTCCATGGATGTGGCCTCCAGGTATTTCACCATGGTCCATGGCTGTGGCCCCCATGTAGTTTGCTCCAGTCCATGGCTGTGGCCCCCAGATACTTTGCTCCAGTCCATGGATCTCGCTGCCAGCTACTCTACCCCGGTCCATGGCTGTGGCCCCCAGGTGATGGGGCAGTGTCAGGCAGGGGCGGGGCTCCCGGCACTCTGACGCACGAGGAGCCTCCCCTGTGGCGCGGCGTCCAATCAGAGCGTGCGACATGTGCGCAGGAAGCGGAGTGTCAGCGCCGCACTAATTACCGCAGCAGTCGCAGAGCGGGCAGAAGTTGTGGAGAGCGCGGCTCTTCCATGGGCTGAGGACGGAGAGCGCAGCCCGCACCCTGCCCGCACGCACCATGTTCCAGCCCGCTCCCAAGAGGTGCTTCACCATCGAGTCTCTGGTGGCCAAGGAGAGCCCGCTGCCCCGCATAGCCGAGGACCCGCTGCGCCCCGCCGCCCTCAGCTACGCGGGCTCCGGCCACATCAACCCCTTCCTGAACGGCTTCCACTCCGCGGGCCGCGGCGTCTACTCCAGCCCGGACTTGGTGTTCGCAGAGACGGTCTCTCACCCGCAGAACCCCCCGGTGCCCGTGCACCCGCTGCCCCCTCCGCACCCGCTGCCCGCCTCGCACTCCCCGCACCCGCTTTTCTCCTCTCAACAAAGGGACCCGTCCAGCTTCTACCCCTGGCTGCTGCACCGCTACAGGTACCTGGGGCACCGCTTCCAAGGTGAGTCCCGCAACCCTCAACTCCGCAGAAGTTTCCCGGAAAGTTCTGCCGCGGCGCCCGGACACCCCGGCTGCTCTGGTGTCAGGGAGGCGACCCGGGGCTGCCGACAACGAAAGCAAACGAAATCTCGGGGATCCGGGGCCCCGTGTGATCGGCACCGGGGGCCACAATATCCGGCCTCAGATCTGCGGCTCCGGAGAAGTTCACAGCGGAGTCCCGGGACCCGTACACACGGCGCGGCTCTGCTACCTGCGGCCCCGGCTCCGCTTATTGGATACGTAGATAAACAGCTGCGAGTTCACTGTATACAATATATACAATGTGTATGAGTGTAGGGTATATACTGTGTGTATATATATATATCATGTGTAGGATATATAATATGTACGAGTGTAGGGTATATACTGTGTGTGTATATATATATCATGTGTAGGATATATAATATGTACGAGTGTAGGGTATATACTGTGTGTATATATATATATATATCATGTGTAGGATATATAATATGTACGAGTGTAGGGTATATACTGTGTGTATATATATATATCATGTGTAGGATATATAATATGTACGAGTGTAGGGTATATACTGTGTGTGTATATATATATCATGTGTAGGATATATAATATGTACGAGTGTAGGGTATATACTGTGTGTATATATATATATATATCATGTGTAGGATATATAATATGTACGAGTGTAGGGTATATACTGTGTGTATATATATATATCATGTGTAGGATATATAATATGTACGAGTGTAGGGTATATACTGTGTGTATATATATATATATCATGTGTAGGATATATAATATGTACGAGTGTAGGGTATATACTGTGTGTATATATATATATATCATGTGTAGGATATATAATATGTACGAGTGTAGGGTATATACTGTGTGTATATATATATATATATCATGTGTAGGATATATAATATGTACGAGTGTAGGGTATATACTGTGTGTGTATATATATATATATATATATATATATATATCATGTGTAGGATATATAATATGTACGAGTGTAGGGTATATACTGTGTGTATATATATATATCATGTGTAGGATATATAATGTATATATATTATATGTACGAGTGTAGGGTATATACTGTATATATATAATATGTACGAGTGTAGGGTATATACTGTGTGTATATATATATATATATCATGTGTAGGATATATAATATGTACGAGTGTAGGGTATATACTGTATATATATAATATGTACGAGTGTAGGGTATATACTGTGTATATATATATAATGTGTATGAGTGTAGGATATATAATGTGTATATATTATATGTACGAGTGTAGGATATATAATGTGTATATATTATATGTACGAGTGTAGGGTATATACTGTGTATAATATGTATGAGTGTAGGGTATATACTGTATATAATATGTACGAGTGTAGGATATATACTGTATATAATATGTACGAGTGTAGGGTATATACTGTATATAATATGTACGAGTGTAGGATATATAATGTGTATATATTATATGTACGAGTGTAGGGTATATACTGTGTATAATATGTATGAGTGTAGGGTATATACTGTATATAATATGTATGAGTGTAGGATATATACGGTATATAATATGTACGAGTGTAGGATATATACTGTATATATATAATATGTACGAGTGTAGGGTATATACTGTATATATATTATATGTACGAGTGTAGGATATATACTGTATATATATTATATGTATGAGTGTAGGATATATACTGTATATATATTATATGTATGAGTGTAGGGTATATACTGTGTATAATATGTATGAGTGTAGGATATATACTGTATATATATAATATGTACGAGTGTAGGATATATACTGTATATATATTATATGTACGAGTGTAGGGTATATACTGTATATAATATGTACGAGTGTAGGATATATACTGTATATAATATGTACGAGTGTAGGATATATACTGTATATATATTATATGTACCAGTGTAGGATATATACTGTATATATTTAATATGTACCAGTGTAGGATATATACTGTATATATATAATATGTACGAGTGTAGGGTATATACTGTATATAATATGTACGAGTGTAGGATATATACTGTATATAATATGTACGAGTGTAGGATATATACTGTATACAATAGGTACGAGTGTAGGATATATACTGTATATAATATGTACGAGTGTAGGATATATACTGTATATAATATGTACGAGTGTAGGATATATACTGTATATAATAGGTACAAGTGTAGGATATATACTGTATATATATATAATGTGTAGGATATATACTGTTTGCAATATATATATATATATATATATATACTAAGTATGAGTGTAGGATATATACTGTATGTAATATATATAATATGTATGAGTGTAGGCTATATACTATATACAATGTGTATAATATGTGTAGGATATATACTGTATATAATATGTGTAGGATATATACGGTATATAATATATAATGTGTATGAGTGTAGAATATATACTGTATGTAATATATATAATGTGTATGAGTGTAGGATATATACTGTATGTAATATATATAATGTGTATGAGTGTAGGATATATACTGTATGTAATATATAATATGTATGAGTGCAGGATATAT
The DNA here is from genome assembly GCF_905171765.1 of Bufo bufo. Taxonomy (NCBI): domain Eukaryota; kingdom Metazoa; phylum Chordata; class Amphibia; order Anura; family Bufonidae; genus Bufo; species Bufo bufo. Next base: position 2,452,359 of record NC_053394.1, on the reverse strand, counting down.
ACACATATATGCTATAGACAGTATATAGCGGGTGACTGGCGAGCATTGTATGGATCGTGTCGTGCAGTTGTGTCCCGGAGATCTGCTGTATATACAGCTGGAGGTGTCCGGTATATTGTATACGGTATATACAGCTGGAGGTGTCCGGTATATTGTATACGGTATATACAGCTGGAGGTGTCCGGTATATTGTATACGGTATATACAGCGTCTCCTGCAGCTCCTAGCGCGGACTTTTCTGAGGCTGTGTACACCGGGTGTTTATAGGTTATATACTATCACTGCCAATGTATAGTATACCAGGTGTTTCCATAACCTACTGTGAATGAATAGTGTCCGGGGTATTTATATGATATCAGTGTATAATACTCATGGTATTGATATGATGTGAGTTTATAATATGCAGGGTATGTATATACCTATCAGTGTATAATACGCCGGGTATTGATATGATGTGAGTTTATAATATGCAGGGTATTTATATAACTGTCAGTGTATAATATGCAGGGTATTTATATACCTGTCAGTGTATAATACGCCGGGTATTGATATGATGTGAGTTTATAATATGCATGGTATTTATATAACTGTCAGTGTATAATATGCAGGGTATTTATATACCTGTCAGTGTATAATACGCCGGGTATTGATATGATGTGAGTTTATAATATGCAGGGTATTTATATAACTGTCAGTGTATAATATGCAGGGTATTTATATACCTGTCAGTGTATAATACGCCGGGTATTGATATGATGTGAGTTTATAATATGCATGGTATTTATATACCTGTCAGTGTATAATATGCAGGGTATTGATATGATGTAATTTTATAATATGCAGGGTATTTATATACCTGTCAGTGTATAATATGCAGGGTATTTATATACCTGTCAGTGTATAATACGCCGGGTATTGATATGATGTGAGTTTATAATATGCAGGGTATTTATATACCTGTCAGTGTATAATATGCAGGGTATTGATATGATGTCAGTGTATCATACCTCGGGTATTGATATGATGTGAGTTTATAATATGCAGGGTATTGATATGATGTCAGTGTATAATAAGCCGGGTATTGATATGATGTGAGCTTATAATATGCAGGGTATTTATATACCTGTCAGTGTATAATAAGCCCAGTATTGATATGATGTCAGTGTATAATACCCCGGGTATTGATATGATGTCGGGTATAATACCCCGGGTATTGATATGATGTCGGTGTATAATACCCCGGGTATTGATATGATGTCGGTGTATAATACGCCAGGTATTGATATGATGTGCGTTCAATATCCCGGGTGTTTGAATCACTGTGGTGTACAATCTGTCGGGGGTTTATGACGGACTGTACCACATGCCGGGTGTATTCATGACTGAGGGCATATTACACCGTTTTTGTTTCATTTGGTTGGGTATTTACAGTACTGTAATTGTATATAATTATTTGAGTGCAATATTACCGGGTGTGTATATTGAATGATGTCATTATACTATAGAGAACACATTTTTTTTTTTATATATATATCTCATTTTACATACTGAGTACTCCTAGTATACGCCGGCTCGTACTATCAGAGCTTCTGCTATGTGTCCGTTATCAACATCAATGTGAGGACATTATATACTGTAGATTTATATAACAGGATATTATATACTGGGTATTTATATAACTGTGAAGACATTATATACTGTGTATTTATATAACTGTGAGGATATTATATACTGGGTATTTATATTACTGGAAAGACATTATATACTAAGTATTTATATAACTGAGGATATTATATACTGGGTATTTCTATTACTGTCAGGACATTATATACTGGGTATTTATACAACTGTGAGCATATTATATACTAGGTATTTATATAACTGTGAAAACATTATATACTGAGTATTGTTCTATTACTGTGAGGATATTATATACTGAGTATTTATATAACTGTGAGGATATTATATACTGGGTATTTATATAACAGGATATTATATACTGGGTATTTCTATTACTGTCAGGACATTATATACTGGGTATTTATATAACGTAGGACAATATATACTGGGCATTTCTATTACTGTCAGGACATTATATACTGGGTATTTATATAACTGAGGACAATATATACTGGGTATTTATATTACTATGAGGACATTATATACAGGGTATTTATGTAACTGCGATGACATTATATACTGGATATTTATATAACTGAGGATATTATATACTGGGTATTTCTATTACTGTAAGGACATTATATACTGGGTATTTATATAACTGCGAGGACATTATATACTGGATATTTATATAACTGAGGATTTTATATACGGGGTATTTCTATTACTTTCAGGACATTATTTACTAGGTATTTATATAACTGAGGATATTATATACGGGGTATTTCTATTACTTTCAGGACATTATTTACTAGGTATTTATATAACTGTTAGAATATTATGTGCTGGGTATTTATATCAATAGTTAGATATTATTACACAGTCAAAATATTGTATATCGGGTATTTATAATACACGAGGACATAGTATAAGAAGTACTTCTATTACAGTGAAGACATCATCCGTATTGGATGTTTCAGTGCTGCTATTGTATAATAGCGTCCGTATCGCTTACCGCCGAGAGCACATTGTGTTCTGAGTGTCGGCGAGGCGGGGGATCGGGGGGGAGGGGGGGGGGGAATAGTCGCGATATTGTATCAAGCGCGTTTCTATTGCCGGGAAGCTTTGCCTTTAGCGCAACATAGAAGTTGTGTCAGTAATTTACTGCGAATCATTTTAACTGCCCGACTGTGATGTATTTCATGTCTATAGAGAGACTAACATGTAGTATATATACTGTAGAGTGTCTGTATATGATATATATCTGTAGTGTATACAGTATAGTGTATATAAGGTGTAGTTTATACTTGTATATAGTATAGTGTATATAAGGTGTAGTTTATACTTGTATACAGTATAGTGTATATAAGGTGTAGTTTATACTTGTATACAGTATAGTGTATATAAGGTGTAGTTTATACTTGTATATAGTATAGTGTATATAAGGTGTAGTTTATACTTGTATATAGTATAGTGTATATAAGGTGTAGTTTATACTTGTATATAGTATAGTGTATATAAGGTGTAGTTTATACTTGTATATAGTATAGTGTATATAAGGTGTAGTTTATACTTGTATATAGTATAGTGTATATAAGGTGTAGTTTATACTTGTATATAGTATAGTGTATATAAGGTGTAGTTTATACTTGTATATAGTATAGTGTATATAAGATGTAGTTTATACTTGTATATAGTATAGTGTATATAAGGAGTAGTTTATACTTGTATATAGTATAGTGTATATAAGGTGTAGTTTATACTTGTATATACTATAGTGTATATAAGATGTAGTTTATACTTGTATATAGTATAGTGTATATAAGGTGTAGTTTATACTTGTATATAGTATAGTGTATATAAGGTGTAGTTTATACTTGTATATAGTATAGTGTATATAAGGTGTAGTTTATACTTGTATATAGTATAGTGTATATAAGGTGTAGTTTATACTTGTATATAGTATAGTGTATATAAGATGTAGTTTATACTTGTATATAGTATAGTGTATGTAAGATGTAGTTTATACTTGTATATAGTATAGTGTATATAAGGTGTAGTTTATACTTGTATATAGTATAGTGTATATAAGGTGTAGTTTATACTTGTATATAGTATAGTGTATATAAGATGTAGTTTATACTTGTATATAGTATAGTGTATATAAGATGTAGTTTATACTTGTATATAGTATAGTGTATGTAAGATGTAGTTTATACTTGTATATAGTATAGTGTATATAAGATGTAGTTTATACTTGTATATAGTATAGTGTATATAAGATGTAGTTTATACTTGTATATAGTATAGTGTATATAAGATGTAGTTTATACTTGTATATAGTATAGTGTATATAAGGTGTAGTTTATATTTGTATATAGTATAGTGTATATAAGGTGTAGTTTATACTTGTATATAGTATAGTGTATATAAGGTGTAGTTTATATTTGTATATAGTATAGTGTATATAAGGTGTAGTTTATACTTGTATATAGTATAGTGTATATAAGGTGTAGTTTATACTTGTATATAGTATAGTGTATATAAGGTGTAGTTTATACTTGTATACAGTATAGTGTATATAAGGTGTAGTTTATACTTGTATATAGTATAGTGTATATAAGGTGTAGTTTATATTTGTATATAGTATAGTGTATATAAGGTGTAGTTTATACTTGTATATAGTATAGTGTATATAAGATGTAGTTTATACTTGTATATAGTATAGTGTATATAAGGTGTAGTTTATACTTGTATATAGTATAGTGTATATAAGGTGTAGTTTATACTTGTATATAGTATAGTGTATATAAGATGTAGTTTATACTTGTATATAGTATAGTGTATATAAGGAGTAGTTTATACTTGTATATAGTATAGTGTATATAAGGTGTAGTTTATACTTGTATATAGTATAGTGTATATAAGGTGTAGTTTATACTTGTATACAGTATAGTGTATATAAGGTGTAGTTTATACTTGTATATAGTATAGTGTATATAAGATGTAGTTTATACTTGTATATAGTATAGTGTATATAAGGTGTAGTTTATACTTGTATATAGTATAGTGTATATAAGATGTAGTTTATACTTGTATATAGTATAGTGTATATAAGGTGTAGTTTATACTTGTATATAGTATAGTGTATATAAGGTGTAGTTTATACTTGTATATAGTATAGTGTATATAAGATGTAGTTTATACTTGTATATAGTATAGTGTATGTAAGATGTAGTTTATACTTGTATATAGTATAGTGTATATAAGGTGTAGTTTATACTTGTATATAGTATAGTGTATATAAGGTGTAGTTTATACTTGTATATAGTATAGTGTATATAAGATGTAGTTTATACTTGTATATAGTATAGTGTATATAAGATGTAGTTTATACTTGTATATAGTATAGTGTATGTAAGATGTAGTTTATACTTGTATATAGTATAGTGTATATAAGATGTAGTTTATACTTGTATATAGTATAGTGTATATAAGATGTAGTTTATACTTGTATATAGTATAGTGTATATAAGGTGTAGTTTATATTTGTATATAGTATAGTGTATATAAGGTGTAGTTTATACTTGTATATAGTATAGTGTATATAAGGTGTAGTTTATACTTGTATATAGTATAGTGTATATAAGGTGTAGTTTATACTTGTATATAGTATAGTGTATATAAGATGTAGTTTATACTTGTATATAGTATAGTGTATATAAGGTGTAGTTTATACTTGTATATAGTATAGTGTATATAAGGTGTAGTTTATACTTGTATATAGTATAGTGTATATAAGATGTAGTTTATACTTGTATATAGTATAGTGTATATAAGATGTAGTTTATACTTGTATATAGTATAGTGTATGTAAGATGTAGTTTATACTTGTATATAGTATAGTGTATATAAGATGTAGTTTATACTTGTATATAGTATAGTGTATATAAGATGTAGTTTATACTTGTATATAGTATAGTGTATATAAGGTGTAGTTTATATTTGTATATAGTATAGTGTATATAAGGTGTAGTTTATACTTGTATATAGTATAGTGTATATAAGGTGTAGTTTATACTTGTATATAGTATAGTGTATATAAGGTGTAGTTTATACTTGTATATAGTATAGTGTATATAAGGTGTAGTTTATACTTGTATATAGTATAGTGTATATAAGGTGTAGTTTATACTTGTATATAGTATAGTGTATATAAGGTGTAGTTTATACTTGTATATAGTATAGTGTATATAAGGTGTAGTTTATACTTGTATATAGTATAGTGTATATAAGGTGTAGTTTATACTTGTATATAGTATAGTGTATATAAGGTGTAGTTTATACTTGTATATAGTATAGTGTATATAAGGAGTAGTTTATACTTGTATATAGTATAGTGTATATAAGGTGTAGTTTATACTTGTATATACTATAGTGTATATAAGGTGTAGTTTATACTTGTATATAGTATAGTGTATATAAGGTGTAGTTTATACTTGTATATAGTATAGTGTATATAAGGTGTAGTTTATACTTGTATATAGTATAGTGTATATAAGGTGTAGTTTATACTTGTATATAGTATAGTGTATATAAGGTGTAGTTTATACTTGTATATAGTATAGTGTATATAAGATGTAGTTTATACTTGTATATAGTATAGTGTATATAAGGAGTAGTTTATACTTGTATATAGTATAGTGTATATAAGGTGTAGTTTATACTTGTATATAGTATAGTGTATATAAGGTGTAGTTTATACTTGTATATAGTATAGTGTATATAAGGTGTAGTTTATACTTGTATATAGTATAGTGTATATAAGGTGTAGTTTATACTTGTATATAGTATAGTGTATATAAGGTGTAGTTTATACTTGTATATAGTATAGTGTATATAAGGTGTAGTTTATACTTGTATATAGTATAGTGTATATAAGGTGTAGTTTATACTTGTATATACTATAGTGTATATAAGATGTAGTTTATACTTGTATATAGTATAGTGTATATAAGGATGTAGTTTATACTTGTATATAGTATAGTGTATATAAGGAGTAGTTTATACTTGTATATAGTATAGTGTATATAAGGTGTAGTTTATACTTGTATATAGTATAGTGTATATAAGGTGTAGTTTATACTTGTATATAGTATAGTGTATATAAGATGTAGTTTATACTTGTATATAGTATAGTGTATATAAGGTGTAGTTTATACTTGTATACAGTATAGTGTATATAAGGTGTAGTTTATACTTGTATATAGTATAGTGTATATAAGGTGTAGTTTATACTTGTATATAGTATAGTGTATATAAGGTGTAGTTTATACTTGTATATAGTATAGTGTATATAAGGTGTAGTTTATACTTGTATATAGTATAGTGTATATAAGGAGTAGTTTATACTTGTATATAGTATAGTGTATATAAGGTGTAGTTTATACTTGTATATAGTATAGTGTATATAAGGTGTAGTTTATACTTGTATATACTATAGTGTATATAAGATGTAGTTTATACTTGTATATAGTATAGTGTATATAAGGTGTAGTTTATACTTGTATATAGTATAGTGTATATAAGATGTAGTTTATACTTGTATATAGTATAGTGTATATAAGGTGTAGTTTATACTTGTATATAGTATAGTGTATATAAGGTGTAGTTTATACTTGTATATAGTATAGTGTATATAAGGTGTAGTTTATACTTGTATATAGTATAGTGTATATAAGGTGTAGTTTATACTTGTATATAGTATAGTGTATATAAGGTGTAGTTTATACTTGTATATACTATAGTGTATATAAGGAGTAGTTTATACTTGTATATAGTATAGTGTATATAAGGTGTAGTTTATACTTGTATATACTATAGTGTATATAAGATGTAGTTTATACTTGTATATAGTATAGTGTATATAAGGTGTAGTTTATACTTGTATATAGTATAGTGTATATAAGGTGTAGTTTATACTTGTATATAGTATAGTGTATATAAGGTGTAGTTTATACTTGTATATAGTATAGTGTATATAAGGTGTAGTTTATACTTGTATATAGTATAGTGTATATAAGGTGTAGTTTATACTTGTATATAGTATAGTGTATATAAGGTGTAGTTTATACTTGTATATAGTATAGTGTATATAAGATGTAGTTTATACTTGTATATAGTATAGTGTATATAAGGTGTAGTTTATACTTGTATATAGTATAGTGTATATAAGGAGTAGTTTATACTTGTATATAGTATAGTGTATATAAGGTGTAGTTTATACTTGTATATACTATAGTGTATATAAGATGTAGTTTATACTTGTATATAGTATAGTGTATATAAGATGTAGTTTATACTTGTATATAGTATAGTGTATATAAGGTGTAGTTTATACTTGTATATAGTATAGTGTATATAAGGTGTAGTTTATACTTGTATATAGTATAGTGTATATAAGGTGTAGTTTATACTTGTATATAGTATAGTGTATATAAGGTGTAGTTTATACTTGTATATAGTATAGTGTATATAAGGTGTAGTTTATACTTGTATATAGTATAGTGTATATAAGATGTAGTTTATACTTGTATATAGTATAGTGTATATAAGGTGTAGTTTATACTTGTATATAGTATAGTGTATATAAGGAGTAGTTTATACTTGTATATAGTATAGTGTATATAAGGTGTAGTTTATACTTGTATACAGTATAGTGTATATAAGGTGTAGTTTATACTTGTATATAGTATAGTGTATATAAGGTGTAGTTTATACTTGTATATAGTATAGTGTATATAAGGAGTAGTTTATACTTGTATATAGTATAGTGTATATAAGGTGTAGTTTATACTTGTATATAGTATAGTGTATATAAGGTGTAGTTTATACTTGTATATAGTATAGTGTATATAAGGTGTAGTTTATACTTGTATACAGTATAGTGTATATAAGGTGTAGTTTATACTTGTATACAGTATAGTGTATATAAGGTGTAGTTTATACTTGTATATAGTATAGTGTATATAAGGTGTAGTTTATACTTGTATATAGTATAGTGTATATAAGGTGTAGTTTATACTTGTATATAGTATAGTGTATATAAGGTGTAGTTTATACTTGTATACAGTATAGTGTATATAAGGTGTAGTTTATACTTGTATATAGTATAGTGTATATAAGGTGTAGTTTATACTTGTATATACTATAGTGTATATAAGATGTAGTTTATACTTGTATATAGTATAGTGTATATAAGGTGTAGTTTATACTTGTATACAGTATAGTGTATATAAGGTGTAGTTTATACTTGTATATAGTATAGTGTATATAAGGTGTAGTTTATACTTGTATACAGTATAGTGTATATAAGATGTAGTTTATACTTGTATATAGTATAGTGTATATAAGGTGTAGTTTATACTTGTATATAGTATAGTGTATATAAGGTGTAGTTTATACTTGTATATAGTATAGTGTATATAAGATGTAGTTTATACTTGTATATAGTATAGTGTATATAAGATGTAGTTTATACTTGTATACAGTATAGTGTATATAAGGTGTAGTTTATACTTGTATATAGTATAGTGTATATAAGGTGTAGTTTATACTTGTATACAGTATAGTGTATATAAGGTGTAGTTTATACTTGTATATAGTATAGTGTATATAAGGTGTAGTTTATACTTGTATATAGTATAGTGTATATAAGGTGTAGTTTATACTTGTATATAGTATAGTGTATATAAGGTGTAGTTTATACTTGTATATAGTATAGTGTATATAAGGTGTAGTTTATACTTGTATATAGTATAGTGTATATAAGGTGTAGTTTATACTTGTATATAGTATAGTGTATATAAGATGTAGTTTATACTTGTATATAGTATAGTGTATATAAGGTGTAGTTTATACTTGTATATAGTATAGTGTATATAAGGTGTAGTTTATACTTGTATATAGTATAGTGTATATAAGGTGTAGTTTATACTTGTATATAGTATAGTGTATATAAGGTGTAGTTTATACTTGTATATAGTATAGTGTATATAAGATGTAGTTTATACTTGTATATAGTATAGTGTATATAAGATGTAGTTTATACTTGTATATAGTATAGTGTATATAAGGAGTAGTTTATACTTGTATATAGTATAGTGTATATAAGATGTAGTTTATACTTGTATATAGTATAGTGTATATAAGATGTAGTTTATACTTGTATATAGTATAGTGTATATAAGGTGTAGTTTATACTTGTATACAGTATAGTGTATATAAGGTGTAGTTTATACTTGTATATAGTATAGTGTATATTAGGTGTAGTTTATACTTGTATATAGTATAGTGTATATAAGGTGTAGTTTATACTTGTATATAGTATAGTGTATATAAGGTGTAGTTTATACTTGTATATAGTATAGTGTATATAAGGTGTAGTTTATACTTGTATATAGTATAGTGTATATTAGGTGTAGTTTATACTTGTATATAGTATAGTGTATATAAGGTGTAGTTTATACTTGTATATAGTATAGTGTATATAAGATGTAGTTTATACTTGTATATAGTATAGTGTATATAAGGTGTAGTTTATACTTGTATATAGTATAGTGTATATAAGATGTAGTTTATACTTGTATATAGTATAGTGTATATAAGGTGTAGTTTATACTTGTATATAGTATAGTGTATATAAGGTGTAGTTTATACTTGTATACAGTATAGTGTATATAAGGTGTAGTTTATACTTGTATATAGTATAGTGTATATTAGGTGTAGTTTATACTTGTATATAGTATAGTGTATATAAGGTGTAGTTTATACTTGTATATAGTATAGTGTATATAAGGTGTAGTTTATACTTGTATATAGTATAGTGTATATAAGGTGTAGTTTATACTTGTATATAGTATAGTGTATATAAGGTGTAGTTTATACTTGTATATAGTATAGTGTATATAAGGTGTAGTTTATACTTGTATATAGTATAGTGTATATAAGGTGTAGTTTATACTTGTATATAGTACAGTGTATATAAGGTGTAGTTTATACTTGTATATAGTATAGTGTATATAAGGTGTAGTTTATACTTGTATATAGTATAGTGTATATAAGGTGTAGTTTATACTTGTATATAGTATAGTGTATATAAGGTGTAGTTTATACTTGTATATAGTATAGTGTATATAAGGTGTAGTTTATACTTGTATATAGTATAGTGTATATAAGGTGTAGTTTATACTTGTATATAGTATAGTGTATATAAGATGTAGTTTATACTTGTATATAGTATAGTGTATATAAGATGTAGTTTATACTTGTATATAGTATAGTGTATATAAGGTGTAGTTTATACTTGTATATAGTATAGTGTATATAAGATGTAGTTTATACTTGTATATAGTATAGTGTATATAAGGTGTAGTTTATACTTGTATACAGTATAGTGTATATAAGGTGTAGTTTATACTTGTATATAGTATAGTGTATATTAGGTGTAGTTTATACTTGTATATAGTATAGTGTATATAAGGTGTAGTTTATACTTGTATATAGTATAGTGTATATAAGGTGTAGTTTATACTTGTATATAGTATAGTGTATATAAGGTGTAGTTTATACTTGTATATAGTATAGTGTATATAAGGTGTAGTTTATACTTGTATATAGTATAGTGTATATAAGGTGTAGTTTATACTTGTATATAGTATAGTGTATATAAGGTGTAGTTTATACTTGTATATAGTATAGTGTATATAAGGTATAGTTTATACTTATATATAGTACAGTGTATATAAGGTGTAGTTTATACTTGTATATAGTATAGTGTATATAAGGTGTAGTTTATACTTGTATATAGTATAGTGTATATAAGGTGTAGTTTATACTTGTATATAGTATAGTGTATATAAGGTGTAGTTTATACTTGTATATAGTATAGTGTATATAAGATGTAGTTTATACTTGTATATAGTATAGTGTATATAAGGTGTAGTTTATACTTGTATATAGTATAGTGTATATAAGGTGTAGTTTATACTTGTATATAGTATAGTGTATATAAGGTGTAGTTTATACTTGTATATAGTATAGTGTATATAAGGTGTAGTTTATACTTGTATATAGTATAGTGTATATAAGATGTAGTTTATACTTGTATATAGTATAGTGTATATAAGGTGTAGTTTATACTTGTATATAGTATAGTGTATATAAGATGTAGTTTATACTTGTATATAGTATAGTGTATATAAGGTGTAGTTTATACTTGTATACAGTATAGTGTATATAAGGTGTAGTTTATACTTGTATATAGTATAGTGTATATAAGGTGTAGTTTATACTTGTATATAGTATAGTGTATATAAGATGTAGTTTATACTTGTATATAGTATAGTGTATATAAGGTGTAGTTTATACTTGTATATAGTATAGTGTATATAAGGTGTAGTTTATACTTGTATATAGTATAGTGTATATAAGGTGTAGTTTATACTTGTATACAGTATAGTGTATATAAGGTGTAGTTTATACTTGTATATAGTATAGTGTATATAAGGTGTAGTTTATACTTGTATACAGTATAGTGTATATAAGGTGTAGTTTATACTTGTATATAGTATAGTGTATATAAGGTGTAGTTTATACTTGTATATAGTATTGTGTATGTAAGGTGCAGGTTTTATTTTTTTACACTAATGGGATTATGCTTACTGGGGCCCAAATTGGATTCTTAATTCTGAGCGGCACTAATGGGGTCAATAATAGTATTGGGAGCCACAGTATGATAGCAACTTCCCGCCCCCTTGTAAAGCCAAGCCTTTGCCACCACATCCACTTTGGGTTGTGGCTTAACTTTGCCGGTATTTTTTGTTGGGAAAGGTGTCAACCCGAAATGTGTATATTATATGTATGTAGTATAGGTTGCAGTATATATGGTGTATGTAGTATAGGGTGCAGTATATATGGTGTATGTATGTAGTATAGGGTGCAGTATATATGGTGTATGTATGTAGTATAGGGTGCAGTATATATGGTGTATGTATGTAGTATAGGGTGCAGTATATATGGTGTATGTATGTAGTATAGGGTGCAGTATATATGGTGTATGTATATAGTATAGGGTGCAGTATATATGGTGTATGTATGTAGTATAGGGTGCAGTATATATGGTGTATGTAGTATAGGGTGCAGTATATATGGTGTATGTATGTAGTATAGGGTGCAGTATATATGGTGTATGTATGTAGTATAGGGCGCAGTATATATGGTGTATGTAGTATAGGGTGCAGTATATATGGTATATGTATGTAGTATAGGGTGCAGTATATATGGTATATGTATGTAGTATAGGGTGCAGTATATATGGTGTATGTATGTAGTATAGGGTGCAGTATATATGGTGTATGTATGTAGTATAGGGTGCAGTATATATGGTGTATGTATGTAGTATAGGGCGCAGTATATATAGTGTATGTATGTAGTATAGGGTGCAGTATATATGGTGTATGTATGTAGTATAGGGTGCAGTATATATGGTGTATGTAGTATAGGGTGCAGTATATATGGTGTATGTATGTAGTATAGGGCGCAGTATATATGGTGTATGTAGTATAGGGTGCAGTATATATGGTGTATGTATGTAGTATAGGGTGCAGTATATATGGTGTATGTATGTAGTATAGGGTGCAGTATATATGGTGTATGTATGTAGTATAGGGTGCAGTATATATGGTGTATGTAGTATAGGGTGCAGTATATATGGTGTATGTATGTAGTATAGGGCGCAGTATATATGGTGTATGTAGTATAGGGTGCAGTATATATGGTGTATGTATGTAGTATAGGGTGCAGTATATATGGTATATGTATGTAGTATAGGGTGCAGTATATATGGTGTATGTATGTAGTATAGGGTGCAGTATATATGGTGTATGTATGTAGTATAGGGTGCAGTATATATGGTGTATGTATGTAGTATAGGGCGCAGTATATATAGTGTATGTATGTAGTATAGGGTGCAGTATATATGGTGTATGTATGTAGTATAGGGTGCAGTATATATGGTGTATGTAGTATAGGGTGCAGTATATATGGTGTATGTATGTAGTATAGGGCGCAGTATATATGGTGTATGTAGTATAGGGTGCAGTATATATGGTGTATGTATGTAGTATAGGGTGCAGTATATATGGTGTATGTATGTAGTATAGGGTGCAGTATATATGGTGTATGTATGTAGTATAGGGTGCAGTATATATGGTGTATGTATGTAGTATAGGGCGCAGTATATATGGTGTATGTAGTATAGGGTGCAGTATATATGGTGTATGTATGTAGTATAGGGTGCAGTATATATGGTGTATGTATGTAGTATAGGGTGCAGTATATATGGTGTATGTATGTAGTATAGGGTGCAGTATATATGGTGTATGTATGTAGTATAGGGTGCAGTATATATGGTGTATGTATGTAGTATAGGGTGCAGTATATATGGTGTATGTAGTATAGGGTGCAGTATATATGGTGTATGTATGTAGTATAGGGTGCAGTATATATGGTGTATGTATGTAGTATAGGGTGCAGTATATATGGTATATGTATGTAGTATAGGGTGCAGTATATATGGTGTATGTATGTAGTATAGGGTGCAGTATATATGGTGTATGTATGTAGTATAGGGTGCAGTATATATGGTGTATGTATGTAGTATAGGGCGCGGTATATATGGTGTATGTATGTAGTATAGGGTGCAGTATATATGGTGTATGTATGTAGTATAGGGTGCAGTATATATGGTGTAAGTATGTAGTATAGGGTGCAGTATATATGGTGTATGTATGTAGTATAGGGTGCAGTATATATGGTATATGTATGTAGTATAGGGTGCAGTATATATGGTGTATGTATGTAGTATAGGGTGCAGTATATATGGTGTATGTATGTAGTATAGGGTGCAGTATATATGGTGTATGTATGTAGTATAGGGTGCAGTATATATGGTGTATGTATGTAGTATAGGGTGCAGTATATATGGTGTATGTATGTAGTATAGGGTGCAGTATATATGGTATATGTATGTAGTATAGGGTGCAGTATATATGGTGTATGTATGTAGTATAGGGTGCAGTATATATGGTGTATGTAGTATAGGGTGCAGTATATATGGTGTATGTATGTAGTATAGGGTGCAGTATATATGGTGTATGTATGTAGTATAGGGTGCAGTATATATGGTGTATGTATGTAGTATAGGGTGCAGTATATATGGTGTATGTAGTATAGGGTGCAGTATATATGGTATATGTATGTAGTATAGGGTGCAGTATATATGGTATATGTATGTAGTATAGGGTGCAGTATATATGGTGTATGTATGTAGTATAGGGTGCAGTATATATGGTGTATGTATGTAGTATAGGGTGCAGTATATATGGTGTATGTATGTAGTATAGGGTGCAGTATATATGGTGTATGTATGTAGTATAGGGTGCAGTATATATGGTGTATGTATGTAGTATAGGGTGCAGTATATATGGTGTATGTATGTAGTATAGGGTGCAGTATATATGGTGTATGTATGTAGTATAGGGTGCAGTATATATGGTGTATGTATGTAGTATAGGGTGCAGTATATATGGTGTATGTATGTAGTATAGGGTGCGGTATATATGGTGTATGTATGTAGTATAGGGTGCAGTATATATGGTGTATGTATGTAGTATAGGGTGCAGTATATATGGTGTATGTATGTAGTATAGGGTGCGGTATATATGGTGTATGTATGTAGTATAGGGTGCAGTATATATGGTATATGTATGTAGTATAGGGTGCAGTATATATGGTGTATGTATGTAGTATAGGGTGCGGTATATATGGTGTATGTATGTAGTATAGGGTGCAGTATATATGGTGTATGTAGTATAGGGTGCAGTATATATGGTGTATGTATGTAGTATAGGGTGCAGTATATATGGTATATGTATGTAGTATAGGGTGCGGTATATATGGTGTATGTATGTAGTATAGGGTGCAGTATATATGGTGTATGTAGTATAGGGTGCGGTATATATGGTGTATGTATGTAGTATAGGGTGCAGTATATATGGTGTATGTATGTAGTATAGGGTGCAGTATATATGGTGTATGTAGTATAGGGTGCAGTATATATGGTATATGTATGTAGTATAGGGTGCGGTATATATGGTGTATGTATGTAGTATAGGGTGCAGTATATATGGTGTATGTAGTATAGGGTGCGGTATATATGGTGTATGTATGTAGTATAGGGTGCAGTATATATGGTGTATGTATGTAGTATAGGGTGCAGTATATATGGTGTATGTAGTATAGGGTGCAGTATATATGGTGTATGTAGTATAGGGTGCAGTATATATGGTATATGTATGTAGTATAGGGTGCAGTATATATGGTGTATGTATGTAGTATAGGGCGCGGTATATATGGTGTATGTATGTAGTATAGGGTGCAGTATATATGGTGTATGTATGTAGTATAGGGTGCAGTATATATGGTGTATGTAGTATAGGGTGCAGTATATATGGTGTATGTAGTATAGGGTGCAGTATATATGGTGTAAGTATGTAGTATAGGGTGCAGTATATATGGTGTATGTATGTAGTATAGGGTGCAGTATATATGGTATATGTATGTAGTATAGGGTGCAGTATATATGGTGTATGTATGTAGTATAGGGTGCAGTATATATGGTGTATGTAGTATAGGGTGCAGTATATATGGTGTATGTATGTAGTATAGGGTGCAGTATATATGGTGTATGTATGTAGTATAGGGTGCAGTATATATGGTGTATGTATGTAGTATAGGGCGCGGTATATATGGTGTATGTATGTAGTATAGGGTGCAGTATATATGGTGTATGTATGTAGTATAGGGTGCAGTATATATGGTATATGTATGTAGTATAGGGTGCAGTATATATGGTGTATGTATGTAGTATAGGGTGCAGTATATATGGTGTATGTAGTATAGGGTGCAGTATATATGGTGTATGTATGTAGTATAGGGTGCAGTATATATGGTGTATGTATGTAGTATAGGGTGCAGTATATATGGTGTATGTAGTATAGGGTGCAGTATATATGGTATATGTATGTAGTATAGGGCGCGGTATATATGGTGTATGTATGTAGTATAGGGTGCAGTATATATGGTGTATGTATGTAGTATAGGGTGCAGTATATATGGTGTATGTATGTAGTATAGGGTGCGGTATATATGGTGTATGTATGTAGTATAGGGTGCAGTATATATGGTGTATGTATGTAGTATAGGGTGCAGTATATATGGTGTATGTAGTATAGGGTGCAGTATATATAGTATATGTATGTAGTATAGGGCGCGGTATATATGGTATATGTATGTAGTATAGGGTGCAGTATATATGGTGTATGTATGTAGTATAGGGTGCAGTATATATGGTGTATGTATGTAGTATAGGGTGCAGTATATATGGTGTATGTATGTAGTATAGGGTGCAGTATATATGGTGTATGTATGTAGTATAGGGTGCGGTATATATGGTGTATGTATGTAGTATAGGGTGCAGTATATATGGTGTATGTATGTAGTATAGGGTGCAGTATATATGGTGTATGTATGTAGTATAGGGTGCAGTATATATGGTGTATGTATGTAGTATAGGGTGCGGTATATATGGTGTATGTATGTAGTATAGGGTGCAGTATATATGGTATATGTATGTAGTATAGGGTGCAGTATATATGGTGTATGTATGTAGTATAGGGTGCAGTATATATGGTGTATGTATGTAGTATAGGGTGCAGTATATATGGTATATGTATGTAGTATAGGGTGCGGTATATATGGTGTATGTATGTAGTATAGGGTGCAGTATATATGGTGTATGTAGTATAGGGTGCGGTATATATGGTGTATGTATGTAGTATAGGGTGCAGTATATATGGTGTATGTATGTAGTATAGGGTGCAGTATATATGGTGTATGTATGTAGTATAGGGTGCAGTATATATGGTGTATGTAGTATAGGGTGCAGTATATATGGTGTATGTATGTAGTATAGGGTGCAGTATATATGGTGTATGTAGTATAGGGTGCAGTATATATGGTGTATGTATGTAGTATAGGGTGCAGTATATATGGTGTATGTAGTATAGGGTGCAGTATATATGGTGTATGTAGTATAGGGTGCAGTATATATGCAGGGACGGTGTTAGACAAAATGTGGCCCTGGGCAAATTCAAAAGTGGGGCCCAAATCTTGTAATGTACTAACAACACAGTTACATTGTGTCGATTCCGGCCTCCCTCACAGATTTACACCCCGTAAAGCTCCTCACACAGATCTTCACCCTCATGGCCCCAGAATATGCCACATGCCCCCTGCCCTCACAGCAATGAGTTCCTCTTACTCACTGCATCTGAGAGTGTTAAAAACCGGAAGCGCGGGATTCCACTCCAGGCGCGTTTCTCCCCAGAGGAGATAAGGGAAAGCATCTTGTTCTAAAAATGAGTCTCAGCCTGTTCTCGGCTTCCAGGCTCATTGTCAGTATATCCCAGTTCAGGCCACTAGGTGGCAGCACTGAACTGTGATAAAGTGATTTCTATACAGAATAATGGAGCATTTTACATCTGATGATTGTAAGTTGTGGTCCACTTGGGGGACTTGGCAAAAAGAAAAAAAATGTAAAAAAAAGTTTTCAAAAATATGAAAAAAACATAAAAATTTAAATCACTTCCATTCCCCAAAATAAAAAGAAACAAAAAAAATAGAATTATAGGCATCGCAGCATGTGAAAGCGTCCATACTGTTAAAATATTTTTAAAAAGTTAGCCCTTACGGTGAATGGCATAACAGAATAAAATTAAAAAAAAAAACATTTTGAGTTTTTTTCATCACTTTATCTCTCAAGAAAATTTAAGTGATCAAGTCATACACAACCCAAATGGTATTGTCAAAAACGACAGATCCTCTGATCCAAAAATGAGCCCCCACACATCTCCGTGGACATAACTATAAAAAAGTTATAACGGTCAGAATATTGCGATGAAAATAAAAAAAATAATAAGGTCCGTAGTGGGGGGGGCTGTTAGGGTTGCCACCTTTCCCAACAAAAAATACTGGTTACCTAAAAGTTAAAAAGGTTGGTGTGGGTTAATACAGGTGTTATTTGATCATGTTTTGCTCCATTTTTTTCACAATAAAATCTAATTTCTCACTGTTGGGAACACCCTGTGTATTTAAGTTTTATTTAGCCTCTATTTAAAAAGAGTTTCTGTAGGGATTTGAACTCACAACCTTCTACATTATGGGCAAGTACCTTAACCACTGGGCTATAGAGCTCAAGGCTGAGTCACTTCTGAAAAACAGCATAGAAGTTTCTCTTCTATTATACAAGAGAAACTTCTATGAGGTTTTTCAGCACCGACTCAGCATTGAGCTCTATAGCCCGGTGGTGATGTTTCTTGCCCTTTAATGTAGAAGGTTGTGAGTTCAAATCCCCATAGAGACATTTAAAAAAATGAAGTCTAAGTTAGATTCATATACACAGGGTGTCCCTAAGCATAATGACACCTAAGCTGGGAACTTCCCCACTCTGGAGTCCCGACTGTTAACCCTTTATATGGTATAGGGAGGAGTATATATATATATACATAGTGTTTAGGAGGTGTGTGTGTATATATAATATTTTTTTTTTTATATATATATACTAGCAGAAGGGCCCGGCCTCGCTCCGGTATATTTCATCTATTTCATTTAATGTTTGTGTGTCCAGTATCCACTATAACAGTGACCTCCACAGCGGTCGCCCCTTTATTAGTGACCTCTACAGTACCCCATCTCCTTAAGGCTACATGCACACGACCATGGTGTGTTTTGCAGTGCGCAAATCGTGGATCTGCAAAACACGGATGGCGTCCGTGCGCGTTCCGCAATTTGCAGAACGGCACGGACAGCCTTTACATAGCGCGGACAAGAATAGGACATGTTATATTTTTTTTGCGGGGCCATGGAACAGAACAACAGATGCGGACAGCACACGTAGTGCTGTCCGCATCTTTTGCGGCCCCATTGAAGTGAATGGGTCCGCACCCGAGCCGCCAAAACGGTGGCTCAGATGCGGACTAAAACAACGGCGTGAGGCCTAACAGTGATTTCCACAACACCCCGTCTCCTTAACAGTGGCCTCTACAGCAATCTGCCTCTTAACACTGACCTTCATAGTGGACCGTCCCCTTAACTGTGACCTCCACAGCAGCCTGCCCCCAGGGTGGCCAGAGGTCCGGTTTTAGGCCGGACAGTCCGGCTTTCAGACTCCCTGTCCTCCATCCGGCGCAGGGCCTGGACGGACACAGGGATGTCCTTTTGAACAGCTCACTCTTGGACAGCAGCACTGTGATGTCTGAGCGTGAGCTGCAGGGAGAAAGTCACCCTCCCCCCCACCCCTGTAGCTGACAGAAGTTGATTTTAACCTTCATTTTTTTCAACCCCCGCCAGCTGCGGAGTGGGAGGGGCGTGGCCTTTCTGAGTGGGGCGTGGCTTAGCGGGACTGGGGGCGGGGTTTTTAAGTCTGTCTTTTGCCCCCTGAACTATGATCTGCACAGCAATCCTCTCCCTTTAAAGCTGACCTACAGCAGTGAAGAAAAATGGCTGGGTTGTTATGGAAACCTGGTGTAAAACTGTGTGTATGTGGAGACTAAGGGTCCGCGAGCTTCTCTTGGCTGATAACCGTCATGTGACCAGGCTTCTATTGGCTAATGCATTTTTTGGGAATATCTCAGGAACGGACACCTGATGTACCGGTGTGCCAAATTTTGTGATTGTAAATGCGACGGTGCGGATTCCTTTAGTGGACATACACATATACATACACTGAGCTTTATATATTATATATATTATATTAGTTGGTAGTCACTGAGGTGGTGGAAATTTGCATTTGGCACTAGTGTATTATAAATGTACCGTAAATTATAAATGAATAAAGCCTTAGCTGGTAGTTAATTTATAATTTACATTTATAATATTCTAGTGCCAAATGCCAATTTCCACACTATCCCCCCTGTAACGGACCGTTTCAGCAGACAAGGGGTTAAAATCCGTTTAGGTGATAAGCCCCTTTCTGAGAGACAGGCACAGCTACTGCAGGATACACCAAACTCCCGAACTGGATACAAAGTAGCACTCCAAACTGGAACCTCACGAATAGCTGCTAGCAGACGAACAGGGATCAGCTTACACTTCTGGCAATCGGTCTTCTAACAGCATACAGTGAATCCCCCCAATAACGAGACAAGGCTCCGTGTTGAGGGTCAAGCAGTGGTCTGACTGTACTTCAAGTACAGCCTCTTTTATTCATAAACCACAAACATAGTACTGCCCACAGGGGTTTGAAATACAACCAATCAGTAATTTACAACACATACAATGTAACTACAGCAACCAATCGTTCACGCCCCCAGAGGACCAGAATGAAGACTGTGACATAGGACAAATACAACATATCCCCACAATGCATCATGGTTCCCTCCTCTCTGTCCCGGAGACAACCTGAGGAGCAATCCAATTATCTCTCAAGACAAAGAGAAGTCACCAATACACATGTGCAGACAATAGGTCAGACATCACCCTTTAAACACACAATGGGACAATGGCACAATAGAAACACACCCAGCATTTTCTCCCAAGCTGACAAGTTACACTTATTATAAATTGTTACAACTTTGTGAGTTTACATTGGCCATACATATAACTTACATCAATTTAAACAGTATAACTTGGGGACAAACCTATCCAAAATTCACTTGAATAGGTTCAGGGGTTTAAAAGTTAGTATATGGCCCATAATCCAGGGGCAAGAGGCCAGCAGCCAGTCCTCTCCAAAACCCAGTGGCGAGGTTGGTTTCGCCACACCCCCCTTCTCACTGACTTTATTAACCCCTATCAGACCTCAGATCAGACTTTATTTAACCCCTATCAGACCTCAGATGAGTAAAATAAAAAAAACTTCTCACCTCTCCTGCGCCGCAGCTCCTCTTCTTCATCTCTGGTGTTGTGCTCCGCTGTGTTCTCCGGCCCGCGCTGCACTGTCACCTGACAGCGTGCAGCATCAGGTCATAGTGCGCGCACTACGTCCTGACGCTGCACGGGGTCAGGACAGCGCAGCGCGGGCCCCATCAAAGAAGACCAGGGAGGGTGAGTATCGGAAGCGCTTGCTGCGCTTCTTCCCTGCTCCCGACACCTGATGCATACTAGTGCGCGCTCACTAGTATTCGCTTTATACGCATTATCGGCACATCAGCCAATAATACCGGTACGTCCGATAATCGGTCGATCCCTACTCCACGGGACAACACCCCCTTAACATTGGTCTCCACAGCACCACGCCCCCTTAACATTGGTCTCCACAGCACTACGCCCCTTTAACATTGGTCTCCACGGCACTACGCCCCCTTAACATTGGTCTCCACAGCACTACGCCCCTTTAACATTGGTCTCCACAGCACCACGCCCCTTTAACAGTGGTCTCCACAGCACTACGCCCCTTTAACATTGGTCTCCACAGCACCACACCCCCTTAACATTGGTTGTGGCGAAACCGACCTCGCCACTGGGTTTTGGAGAGGACTGGCTGCTGGCCTCTTGCCCCAGGATTATGGGCCATATACTAACTTTTAAACCCCTGAACCGATTCAAGTTAATTTTGGATAGGTTTGTCCCCAAGTTATACTGTTTAAATTAATGTAAGTTATGTGTATGGCCAATGTAAACTCACAAAGTTGTAACAATTTATAATAAGTGTAACTTGTCAGCTTGGGAGGAATATGCTGGGTGTGTTTCTATTGTGCCATTGTCCCATTGTGTGTTTAAAATGGTGATGTCTGTTCTGTTGTCCTCACATGTTTATTGGCGATCTCCCTTTGTCCTCAGAGATAATTGGATTGCTCTTCAGGTTGTCTGGACAGAGAGGAGGAAACCATGATGCATTGTGGGGATATGTTGTCCTATGTCACAGTCTTCATTCTGGTCCTCTGGGGGCGTGAACGATTGGTTGCTGTAGTTACATTGTATGTGTTGTTAATTACTGATTGGTTGTATTTCGAACCCCTGTGGGCAGTACTATGTTTGTGGTTTATGAATAAAAGAGGCTGTACGTGAAGTACAGTCAGACCACTGCTTGACCCTCAACACGGAGCCTTGTCTCGTTATTGGGGGGATCCGCTGTATGCTGTTAGAGACTGATTGCCAGGAGTGTAAGCTGATCCCTGTTCGTCTGCTAGCAGCTATTCGTGAGGTTCCAGTTTGGAGTGCTATTTTGTATCCAGTTCGGGAGTTTGGTGTATTCTGCAGTAGCTGTGCCTGTCTCTCAGAAAGGGGCTTATCGCCTAAACGGATTTTAACGCCTTGTCTGCTGAAACGGTCCGTTACATTGGTGGAAAGCAGCGGGATCGTTCCTACAGCCAGAAGGACAGCTACAGGAGACACCATTTCTGTGGATTCTACAATTTAAGGACAACGCATGTCCCAGTACAGCGTCCCTGACAGCAGCAGGATGGAACCAGCAGTGTTATACGAGGAGGAGGACCTGGATGGCCGGGATGCATTAAGGAAAGGCATCTGGTACCAGGCCCTGGATAATCTAGAATACCAGCGGGGTGAGAGTCTCCCCAGTGAAGAGCAGCGGTTGCAGAAGCAAGTGGCCCTGCGGATGCCCTTCCTGGGAGAGCAGCCCCTGGAGGAATGGGTGAAGGAACTAGAGCACCGGGTATGGCAGGAGCTATGGCTGGAGGATGCCTACCAGGCGCTTTGGTGGTATATGGCACAGTATATACCCTGGACAGCCGAACATGACAAGCCAGAGGGAGAGGAGTTTTATGGTCCTGGCTTGTTATGGGAGTCCTTTACAGAGCCTGACTTTGGGAGCCCTGCACAGTCCAGACTTCAGGACATTTTTTATGAGAGGGAGGCTAGGCATGAGTGGGATGACCCCCATGAGGTAGAGCAAGACCTGGCTCACCTAGCAACCCTGGAGTGGGAACTGGAGCAGGACTACCGAGATCTCTTCCACTCCATTCAGAAGGCTCAGCAGGACGGTAAGGTGACAGACCCAGATCCAGACCCATTCAGCTGGGCAGATATTGTAGAGTGTTACTGGGAAGGACCCCAGGTGGCCGGTAGAGATGGGACCGAGGTCTCTCCACCGGTCCTGCAGGGAATTGGGAGCCCAGTCTCCATTCCCCAGCGGCAGTGTGAAGTGCAGGGAGAGGAGAGCAGCGTCCTCCCTCCCCAGCGGCAGGCTGAGTTACAGGGGGCAAAGGTAGTTGTTCCTGTCCCCCAGCAGCAGCATGATTTTTTGGGAATTGGGAGCCCAGTCTCCATTCCCCAGCGGCAGGCGGAGTTACAGGGGGCAGAGACAGTCGGTCCTGTCCCCCAGCGGCAGAGTGTCCAGCAGGGAATAGAGAGCCCAGTCTCCTTTCCCCAGCAACAGGACACTGTATTGGGAGCGGAGGCGGTCGGTCGCCCTCCCCAGCGGCTGGAAGTATGTATGGGAGAGGAACTCGTTACCCCCTCTCCCCAGCGGCAGCTTAACGCACCAGGGGGAGACAGTAAAACCCACAACCGTGCAGATGGGACCGTGGTCTCTGCACCTACAGCACAGGGGGTAGAGACAGTCGGTCTCCCCCTCCAACAACCAGGCTCCAACCAGGCTTCTTCCGTGGTAGCGCTGGCACCAGGGCAGAGTACCGCTGATACCTGCCCCAAAGCAACCTCCACTCCAAGCCAGGGAGCAACACAGAGACCGGGAGTACCAGCTTCCAACATAATCTTGGTGGACTCACTGGACAGAGACAGGCTACTAAAGTCAACAGGTCCAGTATTTGGTTGTGGGTGGGCTGCAAGACTAACTCAGGTACCGACCGGCGTGAGGTCAGGTATCTGGTTAGTCTTCCCTGGGGGGGGGAGATGTGTGGCGAAACCGACCTCGCCACTGGGTTTTGGAGAGGACTGGCTGCTGGCCTCTTGCCCCAGGATTATGGGCCATATACTAACTTTTAAACCCCTGAACCGATTCAAGTGAATTTTGGATAGGTTTGTCCCCAAGTTATACTGTTTAAATTAATGTAAGTTATGTGTATGGCCAATGTAAACTCACAAAGTTGTAACAATTTATAATAAGTGTAACTTGTCAGCTTGGGAGGAATATGCGGGTGTGTTTCTATTGTGCCATTGTCCCATTGTGTGTTTAAAATGGTGATGTCTGTTCTGTTGTCCTCACATGTGTATTGGCGATCTCCCTTTGTCCTCAGAGATAATTGGATTGCTCTTCAGGTTGTCTGGACAGAGAGGAGGAAACCATGATGCATTGTGGGGATATGTTGTCCTAAGTCACAGTCTTTATTCTGGTCCTCTGGGGGCGTGAACGATTGGTTGCTGTAGTTACATTGTATGTGTTGTTAATTACTGATTGGTTGTATTTCAAACCCCTGTGGGCAGTACTATGTTTGTGGTTTATGAATAAAAGAGGCTGTACGTGAAGTACAGTCAGACCACTGCTTGACCCTCAACACGGAGCCTTGTCTCGTTATTGGGGGGATCCGCTGTATGCTGTTTAGAGATTGATTGCCAGAAGTGTAAGCTGATCCCTGTTCGTCTGCTAGCAGCTATTCGTGAGGTTCCAGTTTGGAGTGCTATTTTGTATCCAGTTCGGGAGTTTGGTGTAATCTGCAGTAGCTGTGCCTGTCTCTCAGAAAGGGGCTTATCACCTAAACGGATTTTAACCCCTTGTCTGCTGAAACGGTGCCGTTACATTGGTCTCCACGGCACCACGCCCCTTAACATTGGTCTCCACAGCACCACGCCCCCTTAACATTGGTCTCTACAGCACCACGCCCCCTTAACATTGGTCTCCACTGCACCACGCCCCCTTAACATTGGTCTACACAGCACCACGCCCCCTTAACATTGGTCTCCACAGCACCACGCCCCCTTAACAGTGGTCTCCACAGCACCACGCCCCCTTAACAGTGGTCTCCACGGCACCACGCCCCCTTAACAGTGGTCTCCACGGCACCACGCCCCCTTAACATTGGTCTCCACGGCACCACGCCCCCTTAACATTGGTCTCCACAGCACCACGCCCCCTTAACATTGGTCTACACAGCACCATGCCCCCTGAACATTGGTCTCCACAGCACCACGCCCCCTTAACAGTGACCTCTAACAGAGAAGAAAAATGACTGAGTTGTTATGGAAACCTGGTGTAATTGTGTATGTCCAAACTGAAGCACCTGTGAGTTTCTATTGGATAATAAGGGTCATGTGACTGTGTGAATGGCAGTTAGAATGTGAGTGAAGCTGCGAGCTCCTATTGGCTAATACATTTATTTTTTGAGGGATATCTCAGGAACAGTGCACCCTAGAGAGCTGAGATAATGTGGGGTAGATCGGTCCAGTCATTTGGCCGTGCATTAAGAACAGACAGACATTCAGGATGAGGCGGCTTCTCACAGGTATATTACATCCATTTAATTTAATGTTTGTGTGAGAGGTTAAATATCAACAGTGTTCCCCTTAATTGTGACCTCCACAGCATCCCTCCCCCTTAATAGTGACCTCCACAGCACCCCCCCTTAATAGTGACCTCCACAGCACCTCTCCCCCTTAATAGTGACCTCCACAGCACCTCTTCCCCTTAATAGCGACCTCCACAGCACCTCTCCCCCTTAATAGCGACCTCCACAGCACCCCTCCCCCTTAATAGTGACCTCCACAGCACCCCTCCCCCTTAATAGTGACCTCCACATCACCTCTCCCCCTTAATAGTGACCTCCACAGCACCTCTCCCCCTTAATAGTGACCTCCTCAGCACCCCTCCCCCTTAATAGTGACCTCCACAGCACCCCTCCCCCTTAATAGTGACCTCCACAGCACCCCTCCCCCTTAATAGTGACCTCCACAGCACCTCTCCCCCTTAATAGTGACCTCCACATCACCTCTCCCCCTTAATAGTGACTTCCTCAGCACCCCTCCCCCTTAAGTGACCTCCACAGCACCTCTTCCCCTTAATAGTGACCTCCACAGCACCTCTCCCCCTTAATAGTGACCTCCACAGCACCTCTCCCCCTTAATAGTGACCTCCACAGCACCTCTTCCCCTTAATAGTGACCTCCACAGTACCTCTCCCCCTTAATAGTGACCTCCACAGCAGGCCACCCACTTAACTTTAAACTCCACAGCAGCCCGCCCCTTTAACAGTGACCTCCACAGTGCCCCACCCCGTTAACTGTGACCTTCACACACACCCCGCTCCCACCCATAACAATGCCCTCCACAGCACACTGCCCCTTAACTTTGACCTCCACAGAACCCCGTCCTTTAAACAGGGCCTCCACAGTTCCCTGCCCTCCATAGCAGTACGCCCCCTTAACAGTGACCTCCACAGCATTCTGCCCCTTAACAGCGACCCCCTCCACAGTGCCCTACACTTTGCTTCATTAAAAAGGGAACTCTACAACACCCCACCTCCTTAATAGTGACCTCTACAGCACCCCGCCCCTTAACACTGACTTCCACAGCATCCTGCCCTCTTAACTGTGACCTCCACAGCATCCTGCCCCCTTAACTGTGACTTCCACAGCATCCTGCCCCCTTAACTGTGACCTCCACAGCACTCCACTTCCTTAACAGTGTCATCCACAGCGCCTTGCCCATTTAAAGGTGACCTACAGCAGTGAAAAAATTGGTTGTTATGGAAACCTGGTGTAAAACTGTGTGTATGTCGAGACTAAAGATGTGCAAGTTTCTATTGGCTGATAAGGGTCATGTGACCGAGTGTAGGGCAGTTGGAATATGAGTGAAAGACCTGCAGGCTTCTATTGGCTAATGCAGGTCATGTGATGTGCCATATTTGCATTTTTTTGGAACATCTCAGGAACGGTACATGCTAGAGAGCTGAGACCCGGTCTAAAACCTTCCCGGACACCTGATGTACCTGTGTGCCAAATGTGGGGCAGATTGGTCCAGTCGTTTGGCTGTGCATAAAAAACAGACAGATAGACATATATAAGAGACTAGCAGGATGAGGAGGCTTCGCAGGGGTTTATTACATCTATTTCATTTAATATTTGTGTCTGAGGTTAAATTATATACACAGTGTCCTCCATCACAGTGACCTCTACAGCACCCTGCCCCTTTAAAAGTGGCTTCCACAGTACCCCACTCCCTTAACAGTGAGCTCCACAGTACTCCACTGCCTTAACAGTAACATCCACAACGCCCGCCCCTTTAACAGTGACCTCCACAATGGCTGCCCTTTTATTAGCGACCTCCACAGTACCCCGTCTCCTGAACAGTGATTTCCACAATTACCAGTCCCCTTAACAATGACCTCCACAAAGCTCAGTTTCCTTAACAATGGCTTCGAGAGTGCCCACCCCTTTAACAGAGACCTACACAGTGCCCGCCCCTTTAAAAGCGATTTTCACAGTGACCACCCCTTTAACAGTGACTTTCACAGTAACCGCCCCTGTAACAGTGACTTTCACAGTGACCGCCCCTTTAACAGTGACTTTCACTGTGACCGCCCCTTTAACAGTGACTTTCACAGAGATGAGACGGGGTCTAAAACCTTCCCGGACACCTGATGTACCTGTGTGCCAAATTTGGTGAAGATCGGTCCAGTCGTTTTGTCACGCATAAAGAACAGACAGACAGAAATTCATTTTTATATATATAAGAGATATACAGTATATAAAAATGAGTTTCTTTCTATCTGTCTAGATGTTCTTTATGCGCGAACAAACGACTAGACCGATCTTCACCAAATTTGGCACACAGGTACATCAGGTGTCCGGAAGGGTTTTACACTGGGTCTCAGCTCTCTCGGATGTACCGTTCCTGAGATATTCCCAAATTCCCCACATTAGCCAATAGAAGCCAGCAAGCCTTTCACTTAAATCCGAACTGCCATTTACAGGGTCACATGTCCCTTATTTGCCAATAGAAGCTCGCAGGTCCTACTCCAGGTTGCCATAACAACTGAAGTTTGCAGGTCCTTAAGTATTCAGTCATATGATGTATGACGGCACAACTACACTGCTACATGCATGGGGGGCAGGGGCCACTATTAAACGGACGGGCGCTGTGGAGTTCAGTGTTAAAGGGGCGGCCACTATGAAGGTCACTGTTAAAGGGGTGGTCAATGTTAAAGGGGCGGGCACTGTGGTAGTCACTGCTAAAGGGGCAGGTACTATGAAGGTCACTGTTAAAGGGGGGGCCACTATGAAGGTCACTGTTAAAGGGGTGGTCAATGTTAAAGTGGCGGGCACTGGAGGTCATTGTTAAATGGGCTGGCACTGTGGAGGTCACTGATAAAGGGGTGGTCAATGTTAAAGGGGCGGGCACTGTGGAGGTCACTGTTAAAGGGGAAGGTACTATTGAGGTCACTGTTAAAGGGGCGGGCACTGTGGAAGTCACTGTTAAGGGGGCGGTCACGCATGGCAAGACATGTATTTGACTGGATTAATGGATCTAGCTATTATTCAGCCCTGGCATTAGAGCGGGAATTCTGTGCTCCCTGGTCTCCGGTCGCGTTGTTACATGCGAGGTTGCAGGTGATTCCTGTGTGGATCAAGCAGTCTATGCTGTTCAAAGATACGATAGCTACGTGGAGAATTCTCCGGAAAAAATACTGGCCATCTTATAGGATCTCCAAACATCTTCCTTTGTGGAACAATCCCGAATTTGCGCAGGGTAGAACGAATAGATTGTTTGAGGAATGGAGACGAAAGGGGATTTTGCAGGTAAAACACCGACTTCGTGACACGGATCCTAGATGGCCGATGGGAGGGGAATTGATTGAAAAGTTTTGTTTATCGTCCTTTCAGACTATCCAATGGTCCCAGATAAAGGAGGCCATGATGAGTCAGCTGGTGTTGGTACAAAAGGAGGTTCGCAGGAATATTTTGGATAAAATCCTGGATTTAGGGGGTGGGAGGGTCTCGATTTCTATGATCTACACTGACATGAGGAGAGAGGACGGGATAAGTGATAGGAGTAAGAGTTTTGGGAAATGGGCTGAGCAGATAAATTATATTGACATCGAACAAAAGATATTGAAAGGGTTTGAAACGGTCAGGAGACATGTCGTTAATGAGTCGTGGAGAGACACTCGGGTCAGATTTATGTATCGGGCCATATATGGCTTTAATATCCCCCCACATCCAGCTAAACCAGACCGAATAACAAACTGTCCGAAGTGTGGTACGGGATACACCGACTTATTTCACGGTATTTGGACATGCCCGTATAGCAGGCGATTGTGGGAAGAGGTGGGGGATTTGGTCCAGAGGTTCTGGGGAAGGGAGTTTACATTGACCCCCAATTGTATTTATTTCACTATGAGGAGGGTGAGGTTGGCCGAGGAGGTCTACCCCGCTTATTTCATACTATATGTATGGTAGTAAAACGAAGTATCTTACAAAAATGGCTTCAGGGAGATGCACCGAGGTAGAACAATTTAAAAAATGTATTTCATATGGAAAGATTGAAAACCCTCGATGTGAAAGAACGACAAGCTAAGGGTTTGTTTCAAAAATGGAAACCATTTATTATTCACTGTATGTCTGATGAAGAAATACAGCAAATGATGAAACCTTTCACACTCGCTAAGTGGTACTTAGATGGTCAACTGAGGGGGACGTTGGGCCGCCTGTTACTCCAGCCTTCTAGCTCATCTTAGTTACATGGAAAGATTACTTGATAACGCTCATGTACTTTGGCTGCTTGTATTTGCCGCACCTTATTCTTGTATGTCTAATACCCCGATGTCATTTTTGAATTGCTCTTTTTGCACTCATTGTGCTGTTTTATGTTCAGAGGTTTACACTCTGGATGTGATGTCTGTCTGTTGAAAAGTAATAAAGAATTATATATATAAAAAAAAAGGGCGGTCACTATGAAAGTCACTGTTAAAGGGGCGGTCACTGTTAAAGTCACTGGTAAAGGGGCGGTCACTGTGAAAGTCACTGGTAAAGGGGGGTCACTGTGAAAGTCACTGGTAAAGGGGCGGTCACTGTGAAAGTCACTGGTAAAGGGGCGGTCACTGTGAAAGTCACTGTTAAAGGGGCGGTCACTGTGAAAGTCACTGTTAAAAGGGGGGTCACTGTGAAAGTCACTGTCAAAGGGGCGGGCACTGTGAAAGTCACTGTCAAAGGGGCGGGCACTGTGAAAGTCATTGGTAAAGGGGCGGGCACTGTGAAAGTCACTGGTAAAGGGGCGGGCACTGTGAAAGTCACTGGTAAAGGGGCGTTCACTGTGAAAGTCACTGGTAAAGGGGCGGTCACTGTGAAAGTCACTGTCAAAGGGGCGGTCACTGTGAAAGTCATTGGTAAAGGGGCGGGCACTGTGAAAGTCACTGGTAAAGGGGCGGGCACTGTGAAAGTCACTGGTAAAGGGGCGTTCACTGTGAAAGTCACTGGTAAAGGGGCGGGCACTGTGAAAGTCACTGTCAAAGGGGCGGGCACTGTGAAAGTCACTGGTAAAGGGGCGGGCACTGTGAAAGTCACTGGTAAAGGGGCGGTCACTGTGAAAGTCACTGGTAAAGGGGCGTCACTGTGAAAGTCACTGGTAAAGGGGCGGTTCACTGTGAAAGTCACTGGTAAAGGGGCGGGCACTGTGAAAGTCACTGTAAAGGGGCGGTCACTGTGAAAGTCACTGGTAAAGGGGCGGTCACTGTGAAAGTCACTGGTAAAGGGGCGGTCACTGTGAAAGTCACTGGTAAAGGGGCGGTCACTGTGAAAGTCACTGTTAAAGGGGCGGTCACTGTGAAAGTCACTGGTAAAGGGGCGGTCACTGTGAAAGTCACTGTTAAAGGGGCGGTCACTGTGAAAGTCACTGTTAAAAGGGGGGTCACTGTGAAAGTCACTGTCAAAGGGGCGGGCACTGTGAAAGTCACTGTCAAAGGGGCAGGCACTGTGAAAGTCATTGGTAAAGGGGCGGGCACTGTGAAAGTCACTGGTAAAGGGGCGGGCACTGTGAAAGTCACTGGTAAAGGGGCGTTCACTGTGAAGTCACTGGTAAAGGGGCGGTCACTGTGAAAGTCACTGTCAAAGGGGCGGTCACTGTGAAAGTCACTGTCAAAAGGGTGGGCACTGTAAAAGTCACTGTCAAAGGGGCGGGCACTGTGAAAGTCACTGGTAAAGGGGCGGGCACTGTGAAAGTCACTGGTAAAGGGGCGGTCACTGTGAAAGTCACTGGTAAAGGGGCGGTCACTGTGAAAGTCACTGTCAAAGGGGCGGGCACTGTGAAAGTCACTGGTAAAGGGGCGGTCACTGTGAAAGTCACTGTCAAAGGGGCGGGCACTGTGAAAGTCACTGGTAAAGGGGCGTTCACTGTGAAAGTCACTGGTAAAGGGGCGGTCACTGTGAAAGTCACTGGTAAAGGGGCGGTCACTGTGAAAGTCACTGGTAAAGGGGCGGTCACTGTGAAAGTCACTGGTAAAGGGGCCGTCACTGTCAAAGTCACTGGTAAAGAGGCGGTCACTGTGAAAGTCACTGGTAAAGGGGCCTGAACTGTGAAAGTCACTGTTAAAGGGGCGGTCACTGTGAAAGTCACTGTTAAAGGGGCGGGAACTGTGAAAGTCACTGTTAAAGGGGCGGTCACTGTGAAAGTCACTGTTAAAGGTGCAGTCACTGTGAAAGTCACTGTCAAAGGCGCGGGCACTGTGGAAATCACTTTCAAAGGTGCTTTCACTGTTAAAGGGGCAGGCACTGTTAAAGGGGCGGGCTCTGTGAAGATCATTGTTAAAGGGGCAGCCACTGTGGAAGTCAGGGTTAAAGGGTCTGGCACTGTAGAGGTCACTGTTATGGGGGAAACTGTCTATCTTTTTATGACACACGGAAACATAAAATTAAATAGATGAAATATACCTGTGCGAAGCCGGTTCCTTCTGCAAGTCTCTTATATATATAAAAATGAGTTTCTGTCTGTCTGTCTGTCTAGACGTTCTTTATGCACGACCAAACGACTGAACCGATCTTCACCAAATTTGGCACACATGTACATCAGGTGTCCGGGAAGGTTTTAGCTCTCTAGGACGTACCGTTCCTGAGATATTCCCAAAAAAAGACCCAGATTAGCCAATACAAGTCTGCAAGTCTTTCCTTTCAAATCCCAACTGCCATAAACACAATTTTACTCCAGGTTTCTATAACAACCCAGCCATTTTTCTTTACTGCTTAAAGGGGCAGGCACTGTGGAGGTCACTGTTATTAAAGGGGCGGGCACTGTGGAGGTCACTGTTATTAAAGGGGCGGGCACTGTGGAGGTCACTGTTATTAAAGGGACGGGAACTGTGGAGGTCACTGTTTTTAAAGGGGCGGGCACTGTGGAGATCACTGTTATTAAAGGGGCGGGCACTGTGGAGGTCACTGTTATTAAAGGGGCGGGCACTGTGGAGGTCACTATTATTAAAGGGGCAGGCACTGTGGAGGTCACTGTTATTAAAGGGGCAGGCACTGTGGAGGTCACTGTTATTAACCGCTTCACGTCCGCCCATAGACTATAAACGTCCTATGGGTGGACGTCTATTTCTGACAGCACGTTTTAGAACGTCCTGTCAGAAATAGCAGCTGCACGCTAATCGTGCAGCTGCTGATCGGGTTGCCCGCTGTCAGTGACAGCAGGGCAACCCTAAGACAAGGCAGGGACAGTTCCCAGGTGTCCCTGCCTTCACGATCGCTGCAGACACAGCGCTCACCAAGCGCTGTGTCTGCAGAGAAGGAAGCGCTGTGCGCTTCCTGTTCCGGCCCGGCGGTCATCTGACCGCCGGGACCGGAGTGTGCAGGAGCTGTGTGAGGTCTCTCAGAGACCTCGATCAGCCCTGCTGTGAGGCTGTACAGCGCAGGATTGCTGCTGTACAGCCTCTATAGGGGTGCATTTGTCCTGTAACTGGGGCTACTATGTCAGCCCCAGTTACAGGAGAAATCAACTGTGAAAAAAAAAAGAAAAAGTGAAGCAAATGTCCCCCAGAGGTCTTGTATGACCTTATGGGGGACGAAAAGTGTAAAAAAAAATTAAAATAAAGGGTTGAAAAAATAAAATAAAGTTTCACATGTAAAAAAAAAAAAAAGTTCCCAAGTAAGGAATAAAAAAAAAAAATTAAAAATAGAAAAAATAAAATAAAATAGACATATTTGGTATTGCCGCGTCCGTAAAAACCAGCTCTATAAAAATATCACATGACCTAACCCCTCGGGTGAACACCGTAAAAAAAAAAAAAAAAAAAGTGTCAAAACAAGCAATTTTTGTCACCTTGCATCACAAAAGGTGCAACACCAAGTGATCAAAAATGCGTATGTCCCACAAAATAGTACCAATAAAACCGTCACCTCATCCCGCAAAAAATGAGCCCCTACATAAGAAAATCTCTCAAAAAATAAAAAAACTATAGCTCTCAGAACCTGGACACATTAAAACATAATTTTTTTGTTTCAAAAATGCTATTATTGTGTAAAACTTTAATAAATGAGAAAAAGTATACATATTAGGTATCGCCACGTCCGTAACAATCTGCTCTATAAAAATGTCACTTGACCGAACCCCTCAGGTGAACGCTGTAAAAATAAATAAATAGAAACTCTGCTAAAACAACCAATTTTTTGGTCACCTTGCCCCATAAAGTGTTATAATGAATGATCAAAAAATCATATGTACCCAAAAATAGTACTAATAAAACTGGCACCTTATCCCCTAGTTTCCAAAATGGGGTCACTTCTTGGGAGTTTCTACTGTAAGGGTGCATCAGGGGGCTTCAAATAGGACATGGCATCTAAAAACCACGTGGCGCTCCTTTTCTTCTGCGCCCTGCCGTGGGCCCATACAGCAGTTTATGACCATATATGGGGTGTTTCTGTAAACCGCAGAATCTGGGTAATAAATATTGAGTTTTGTTTGGCTGTTAACCATCGATGTGTTAAAGAAAAAAAATGATTAAAATGGAAAATCTGCCAAAAAAGTGAAATTTAAAAATTTGATCTCCATTTTCCTTTAATTCTTGTGGAACGCCTAAAGGGTTAACAAAGTTTGTAAAATCGGTTTTGAATACCTTGAGGGGTGTAGTTTCTACAATGGGGTCATTTATGGGGGTATCCACTATGTAGGCCCCACAAAGTGACTTCATACCTGAACTGGTCCTTAAAAAGTGGGTTTTGGCAATTTTCTTAAAAATTTGAAGAATAGCTTCTAAACTTCTAAGCCTTCTAACGTCCTAAAAAAATAAAATGACATTTCCAAAATGATGCCAACATAAAGTAGACATATGGGGAATGTTAAATAATAAATATTTTATGAGGTATCACTTTCTGTTTTAAAAGCAGAGAAATTGAAATTTAGAAAATTGCGAATTTTTCAAATTTTTGGGTAAATTTGGGATTTTTTCATAAATAAAGGGGAAATATTTTGACTCAAATTTATGACTATCATGAAGTACAATGTGTCACGAGAAAACAATCTCTGAATGACTTGGATAAATAAAGGCGTTCCAAAGTTATTACCACATAAAGTGAGATATGTCAGTTTTGCAAAATTTGGCCTGGTCAGGAAGGGGGCAAATGGCCCAGATGGCAAGTGGTTAAAGGGGCGGGCACTATGAAGGTCCCTGTTAAAGGGGCGGTCACTGTGAAAGTCACTGTTAAAGGGGCGGTCAGTGTGAAAGTCACTGTTAACCTGTAACGGACACAGCGCGTACTTGGAAATTTGCAAATTTTTGGTAAATTTGGTAATTTTTTATAAATAAAAATGTTTTGTTTTTACTCCATTTTACCAGTGTCATGAAGTATAATATGTGACGAAAAAACAATCTCAGAACGGCCTGGATAAGTAAAAGCGTTTTAAAGTTATCACCACATAAAGTGACACTGGTCAGATTTGCAAAAAATGGCCTGGTCCTTAAGGTGAAAATGAGCCCGGTCTTTAAGGGATTAAAGGGGCGGTCACTGTTAAAGGGGCTTTCACTGTGAAAGTCACTGTTAGAGGGGCGGTCAGTGTGAAAGTCAATGTTAAAGGGGCGGTCAGTGTGAAAGTCACTGTTAAAGGGGCAGTCAATGTGAAAATCACTGTTAAAGGGGCTTTCACTGTGAAAGTCACTGTTAGAGGGGCGGTCAGTGTGAAAGTCAATGTTAAAGGGGCGGTCAGTGTGAAAGTCACTGTTAAAGGGGCAGTCAATGTGAAAATCACTGTTAAAGGGGCGGTCACTGTGAAAGTCACTGTTAAAGGGGGGGGCACTGTAAAAGTCACTGTTAAAGGGGCGGTCACTGTTAAAGGGGCAGGCACTGTTAAAGGGGCTGGCACTGTGAAAGTCACTGTTAAAGGGGCGGTCACTGTGAAAGTCACTGTTAAAGGGGCGGTCACTGTGAAAGTCACTGTTAAAGGGGCGGGCACTGTAAAAGTCACTGTTAAAGGGGCGGTCACTGTTAAAGGGGCAGGCACTGTTAAAGGGGCTGGCACTGTGAAGGTCACTGTTAAAGGGGCGGCCACTGTGGAGGTCAATGTTAAAGGGTCTGGCACTGTGGAGGTCACTGTTATGGGGAAACTGTCGATATATTTTTACGACACACGGAAACATAAAATGAAATGGATGAAATATACCTGTGCGAAGCCGGGTCCTTCTGCTAGTCTCTTATATATATAAAAATGAGTTTCTGTCTGTCTGGACGTTCTTTATGCGCGACCAAACGATTGGACCGATCTTCACCAAATTTGGCACACAGGTAAATCAGGTGTCTGGGAAGGTTTTAGACCGGGTCTCGGCTCTCTAGGACGTAACGTTCCTGAGATGTTCCCCAAAAATTACCTGCATTAGCCAATAGAAGCCAGCAAGCCTTTCACTTACATCCGAACTGCCATTTACACGGTCACATGTCTCTTATTAGCCAATAGGAGCTCGCAGGTCCTACTCCAGGTTGCCATAACAACTGATCACAAGTTTTAGCAGTTCGCAGGTCCTTAAATATTCAGTCATATGAGGTATGACGGCACAACTACACTGCTACATGCATTGGGGGCAGGGGCCACTATTAAACGGACGGGCGCTGTGGAGGTCACTGTTAAAGGGGCGGCCACTATGAAGGTCACTCTTAAAGGGGTGGTCAATGTTAAAGGGGCGGGCACTGTGGAAGTCACTGTTAAAGGGGCGGGCACCTTGCTAGTCACTTTAAAGGGGCGGCCACTATAAAGGTCACTGTTAAAGGGGTGGTCATTTTTAAAGGGACAGGCACTGTGGAGGTCACTGTTAAAGCGGCGGGCACTGTGGAGGTCGCTGTTAAAGGGGTGTTCAATGTTAAAGGGGCAGGCACTGTGGAGGTCACTGTTAAAGCGGCGGGCACTGTGGAGGTCGCTGTTAAAGGGGTGTTCAATGTTAAAGGGGCAGGCACTGTGGAGGTCACTGTTAAAGGGGCGGGCACTGTGGAAGTCACTGTTAAAGGGGCAGCCACTATGAAGGTCTCTGTTAAAGGGGTGGTAAATGTTAAAGGGGCGGGCACTGTAAAAGGGGCAGACACTGCTGAGGTCAATGTTAAAAGGGCAGCCACTATGGAGGTCACTGTTAAAGGGGCGGGAACTGTGGAGATCACTGTTAAAGAGACGGGCACTGTGGAGGTCATTTTTAAAGGGGCGGGTGTTGTAGAGGTCACTTATGGGGGAAACTGTCGATATCTTTTTACGACACACGGAAACATAAAATGAAATAGATGAAATATACCTGTGCGAAGCCGGGTCTTTCTGCTAGTATATATAAAAATGAGTTTCTTTCTGTCTGGACGTCTGTCTGTTCTTTATGCACGACCAAACGACTGGACCGATCTTCACCAAATTTGCCACACAGGTACATCAGGTGTCCGGGAAGGTTTTAGAGTGGGTCTCAGCTCTCTAGGACTTACCGTTCCTGAGATATTCCCAAAAAATGACCTGCATTAGCCAATACAAGCCCCCAACTGCCATGCACACGGTCACATGTCCCTTATCTGCCAATAGAAGTTCACAGGCCCTTAGTCTCCACATACACACACTTTTACTCTAGGTTTTCATAACAGGTTTTCTTCACTGCTGTAGGGTCAGCTTTGGGCTAGGGCTACACAACTACATGCACAGCTCAACAGGCAGTATCACACAATAGACTTAGATACACAGCAGATAGTATCACACATGATAGGATTAGATACACAGCTCAGCAGACAGTATCACACAGGCTAGGATTAGATACACAGCTCAGCAGACAGTATCACACAGGAGAGGATTAGATACACAGCTCAGCAGACAGTATCACACAGGATAGGATTAGATACACAGCTCAGCAGACAGTATCACACAATAGACTTAGATACACAGCAGATAGTATCACACATGATAGGATTAGATACACAGCTCAACAGACAGTATCACACAGGATAGGATTAGATACACAGCTCAGCAGACAGTATCACACAGGATAGGATTAGATACACAGCTCAGCAGACAGTATCACACAGGATAGGATTAGATACACAGCTCAGCAGACAGTATCACACAGGATAGGATTAGATACACAGCTCAGCAGACAGTATCACACAGGATAGGATTAGATACACAGCTCAGCAGGCAGTATCACACAGGATAGGATTAGATACACAGCTCAGCAGACTGTATGACACAGAATAGGATTAGATACACAGCTCAGCAGACAGTATCACACAGGATAGGATTAGATACACAGCTCAGCAGACAGTATCACACAGGATAGGATTAGATACACAGCTCAGCAGACAGTATCACACAGGATAGGATTAGATACACAGCTCAGAAGACTGTATCACACAGGATAGGATTAGATACACAGCTCAGCAGACAGTATCACACAGGATAGGATTAGATACACAGCTCAGCAGACAGTATCACACAGGATAGGATTAGATACACAGCTCAGCAGACTGTATCACACAGGATAGGATTAGATACACAGCTCAGCAGACAGTATCACACAGGATAGGATTAGATACACAGCTCAGCAGATAGTATCACACAGAACAGGATTAGATACACAGCTCAGCAGACAGTATCACACAGGATAGGATTAGATACACAGCTCAGCAGACTGTATCACACAGGATAGGATTAGATACACAGCTCAGCAGACAGTATCACACAGGATAGGATTAGATACACCGCTCAGCAGATAGTATCACACAGAACAGGATTAGATACACAGCTCAGCAGACAGTATCACACAGGATAGGATTAGATACACAGCTCAGCAGACTGTATCACACAGGATAGGATTAGATACACAGCTCAGCAGACTGTATCACACAGGATAGGATTAGATACACAGCTCAGCAGACAGTATCACACAGGACAGGATTAGATACACAGCTCAGCAGACTGTATGACACAGAATAGGATTAGATACACAGCTCAGCAGACAGTATCACACAGGATAGGATTAGATACACAGCTCAGCAGACAGTATCACACAGGATAGGATTAGATACACAGCTCAGCAGACAGTATCACACAGGCTAGGATTAGATACACAGCTCAGAAGACTGTATCACACAGGATAGGATTAGATACACAGCTCAGCAGACAGTATCACACAGGATAGGATTAGATACACAGCTCAGCAGACAGTATCACACAGGAGAGGATTAGATACACAGCTCAGCAGACAGTATCACACAGGATAGGATTAGATACACAGCTCAGAAGGCAGTATCACACAGGATAGGATTAGATACACAGCTCAGCAGACAGTATCACACAGGATAGGATTAGATACACAGCTCAGCAGACGGTATCACACAGGATAGGATTAGATACACAGCTCAGCAGACAGTATCAAACAGGAGAGGATTAGATACACAGCTCAGCAGACAGTATCACACAGGATAGGATTAGATACACAGCTCAGCAGGCAGTATCACACAGGATAGGATTAGATACACAGCTCAGCAGACAGTATCACACAGGATAGGATTAGATACACAGCTCAGCAGACAGTATCACACAGGATAGGATTAGATACACAGCTCAGCAGACAGTATCACACAGGATAGGATTAGATACACAGCAAGGCAGACAGTATCACACAGGTCAGGATTAGATACACAGCTCAGCAGACAGTATCACACAGGATAGGATTAGATACACAGCTCAGCAGACAGTATCACACAGGATAGGATTAGATACACAGCTCAGCAGGCAGTATCACACAGGATAGGATTAGATACACAGCTCAGCAGACAGTATCACACAGGATAGGATTAGATACACAGCTCAGCAGACAGTATCACACAGGCTAGGATTAGATACACAGCTCAGCAGACAGTATCACACAGGATAGGATTAGATACACAGCTCAGCAGGAAGTATCACACAGGATAGGATTAGATACACAGCTCAGCAGACAGTATCACACAGGATAGGATTAGATACACAGCTCAGCAGACAGTATCACACAGGATAGGATTAGATACACAGCTCAGCAGACTGTATCACACAGGATAGTATTAGATACACGGCTCAGCAGGCAGAATCACACAGGATAGGATTAGATACACAGCTCAGCAGACAGTATCACACAGGATAGGATTAGATACACAGCTCAGCAGACAGTATCACACAGGATAGGATTAGATACACAGCTCAGCAGACGGTATCACACAGGATAGGATCAGATACACAGCTCGACAGACAGTATCACACAGGATAGGATTAGATACACAGCTCAGCAGGCAGTATCACACAGGATAGGATTAGATACACAGCTCAGCAGGCAGTATCACACAGGATAGGATTAGATACACAGCTCAGCAGACAGTATCACACAGGATAGGATTAGATACACAGCTCAGCAGACAGTATCACACAGGTCAGGATTAGATACACAGCTCAGCAGACAGTATCACACAGGATAGGATTAGATACACAGCTCAGCAGACAGTATCACACAGGATAGGATTAGATACACAGCTCAGCAGACAGTATCACACAGGATAGGATTAGATACACAGCTCAGCAGACAGTATCACACAGGCTAGGATTAGATACACAGCTCAGCAGACAGTATCACACAGGATAGGATTAGATACACAGCTCAGCAGGCAGTATCACACAGGATAGGATTAGATACACAGCTCAGCAGGCAGTATCACACAGGATAGGATTAGATACACAGCTCAGCAGACAGTATCACACAGGATAGGATTAGATACACAGCTCAGCAGACAGTATCACAGAGGAGAGGATTAGATACACAGCTCAGCAGACAGTATCACACAGGATAGGATTAGATACACAGCTCAGCAGGCAGTATCACACAGGATAGGATTAGATACACAGCTCAGCAGACAGTATCACACAGGATAGGATTAGATACACAGCTCAGCAGACAGTACCACACAGGATAGGATTAGATACACAGCTCAGCAGACAGTATCACAGAGGAGAGGATTAGATACACAGCTCAGCAGACAGTATCACACAGGATAGGATTAGATACACAGCTCAGCAGGCAGTATCACACAGGATAGGATTAGATACACAGCTCAGCAGGCAGTATCACACAGGATAGGATTAGATACACAGCTCAGCAGACTGTATCACACAGGATAGGATTAGATACACAGCTCAGCAGTCAGTATCACACAGGATAGGATTAGATACACAGCTCAGCAGACAGTATCACACAGGATAGGATTAGATACACAGCTCAGCAGACAGTATCACACAGGATAGGATTAAATACATAGCTCAGCAGACAGTATCACACAGGATAGGATTAGATACACAGCTCAGCAGATAGTATCACACAGGATAGGATTAGATACACAGCTCCGCAGGCAGTATCACACAGGATAGGATTAGATACACAGCTCAGCAGACAGTATCACACAGGATAGGATTAGATATACAGCTCAGCAGACAGTATCACACATGATAGGATTAGATACACAGCTCAGCAGGCAGTATCACACAGGATAGGATTAGATACACAGCTCAGCAGACAGTATCACACAGGATAGGATTAGATACACGGCTCAGCAGACTGTATCACACAGGATAGGATTAGATACACAGCTCAGCAGACAGTATCACACAGGATAGGATTAGATACACAGCTCAGCAGACTATATCACACAGGTCAGGATTAGATACACAGCTCAGCAGACAGTATCACACAGGATAGGATTAGATACATAGCTCAGCAGACTATATCACACAGGTCAGGATTAGATACACAGCTCAGCAGACAGTATCACACAGGATAGGATTAGATACACAGCTCAGCAGGCAGTATCACACAGGATAGGATTAGATACACAGCTCAGCAGACAGTATCACACAGGATAGGATTAGATACACAGCTCAGCAGACTGTATCACACAGGATAGGATTAGATACACAGCTCAGCAGACAGTATCACACAGGTCAGGATTAGATACACAGCTCAGCAGACAGTATCACACAGGATAGGATTAGATACACAGCTCAGCAGACAGTATCACACAGGATAGGATTAGATACACAGCTCAGCAGACAGTATCACACAGGTCAGGATTAGATACACAGCTCAGCAGACAGTATCACACAGGATAGGATTAGATACACAGCTCAGCAGACTGTATCACACAGGATAGGATTAGATACACCGCTCAGCAGACAGTATCACACAGGATAGGATTAGATACACAGCTTAGCAGACAGTATCACACAGGATAGGATTAGATACACAGCTCAGCAGACAGTATCACACAGGATAGGATTAGATACACAGCTCAGCAGACAGTATCACACAGGATAGGATTAGATACACAGCTCAGCAGACAGTATCACACAGGATAGGATTAGATACACAGCTCAGCAGACAGTATCACACAGGTCAGGATTAGATACACAGCTCAGCAGACAGTATCACACAGGATAGGATTAGATACACAGCTCAGCAGACAGTATCACACAGGATAGGATTAGATACACAGCTCAGCAGACAGTATCACACAGGATAGGATTAGATACACAGCTCAGCAGACAGTATCACACAGGATAGGATTAGATACACAGCTCAGCAGACAGTATCACACAGGATAGGATTAGATACACAGCTCAGCAGACAGTATCACACAGGATAGGATTAGATACACAGCTCAGCAGACTGTATCACACAGGATAGGATTAGATACACAGCTCAGCAGACAGTATCACACAGGACAGGATTAGATACACAGCTCAGCAGACAGTATCACACAGGAGAGGATTAGATACACAGATCAGCAGACAGTATCACACAGGATAGGATTAGATACACAGCTCAGCAGACAGTATCACACAGGATAGGATTAGATACACAGCTCAGCAGACAGTATCACACAGGATAGGATTAGATACACAGCTCAGCAGACAGTATCACACAGGATAGGATTAGATACACAGCTCAGCAGACAGTATCACACAGGATAGGATTAGATACACAGCTCAGCAGACAGTATCACACAGGATAGGATTAGATACACAGCTCAGCAGACAGTATCACACAGGACAGGATTAGATACACAGCTCAGCAGGCAGTATCACACAGGAGAGGATTAGATACACAGCTCAGCAGACAGTATCACACAGGATAGGATTAGATACACAGCTCAGCAGACAGTATCACACAGGATAGGATTAGATACACAGCTCAGCAGGCAGTATCACACAGGACAGGATTAGATACACAGCTCAGCAGACAGTATCACACAGGAGAGGATTAGATACACAGCTCAGCAGACAGTATCACACAGGATAGGATTAGATACACAGCTCAGCAGGCAGTATCACACAGGATAGGATTAGATACACAGCTCAGCAGGCAGTATCACACAGGAGAGGATTAGATACACAGCTCAGCAGACAGTATCACACAGGATAGGATTAGATACACAGCTCAGCAGGCAGTATCACACAGGATAGGATTAGATACACAGCTCAGCAGACAGTATCACACAGGACAGGATTAGATACACAGCTCAGCAGACAGTATCACACAGGATAGGATTAGATACACAGCTCAGCAGACAGTATCACACAGGATAGGATTAGATACACAGCTCAGCAGACAGTATCACACAGGATAGGATTAGATACACAGCTCAGCAGACAGTATCACACAGGATAGGATTAGATACACAGCTCAGCAGACAGTATCACACAGGATAGGATTAGATACACAGCTCAGCAGACAGTATCACACAGGAGAGGATTAGATACACAGCTCAGCAGACAGTATCACACAGGATAGGATTAGATACACAGCTCAGCAGACAGTATCACACAGGATAGGATTAGATACACAGCTCAGCAGACAGTATCACACAGGATAGGATTAGATACACAGCTCAGCAGACAGTATCACACAGGATAGGATTAGATACACAGCTCAGCAGACAGTATCACACAGGAGAGGATTAGATACACAGCTCAGCAGACAGTATCACACAGGATAGGATTAGATACACAGCTCAGCAGACAGTATCACACAGGATAGGATTAGATACACAGCTCAGCAGACAGTATCACACAGGATAGGATTAGATACACAGCTCAGCAGACAGTATCACACAGGATAGGATTAGATACACAGCTCAGCAGACAGTATCACACAGGATAGGATTAGATACACAGCTCAGCAGACAGTATCACAGAGGAGAGGATTAGATACACAGCTCAGCAGACAGTATCACACAGGATAGGATTAGATACACAGCTCAGCAGGCAGTATCACACAGGAGAGGATTAGATACACAGCTCAGCAGACAGTATCACACAGGATAGGATTAGATACACAGCTCAGCAGACAGTATCACACAGGATAGGATTAGATACACAGCTCAGCAGGCAGTATCACACAGGACAGGATTAGATACACAGCTCAGCAGACAGTATCACACAGGATAGGATTAGATACACAGCTCAGCAGACAGTATCACACAGGATAGGATTAGATACACAGCTCAGCAGACAGTATCACACAGGATAGGATTAGATACACAGCTCAGCAGGCAGTATCACACAGGATAGGATTAGATACACAGCTCAGCAGACAGTATCACACAGGATAG
Organism: Bufo bufo; assembly: GCF_905171765.1. Taxonomy (NCBI): domain Eukaryota; kingdom Metazoa; phylum Chordata; class Amphibia; order Anura; family Bufonidae; genus Bufo; species Bufo bufo. The sequence goes on along the minus strand of NC_053394.1, from coordinate 2,407,582 downwards.
GATTAGATACACAGCTCAGCAGACAGTATCACACAGGATAGGATTAGATACACAGCTCAGCAGACAGTATCACACAGGAAAGGATTAGATACACAGCTCAGCAGACAGTATCACACAGGATAGGATTAGATACACAGCTCAGCAGACAGTATCACACAGGTCAGGATTAGATACACAGCTCAGCAGACAGTATCACACAGGATAGGATTAGATACACAGCTCAGCAGACAGTATCACACTTGATAGGATTAGATACACAGCTCAGCAGACAGTATCACACAGGATAGGATTAGATACAGAGCTCAGCAGACAGTATCACACAGGATAGGATTAGATACACAGCTCAGCAGACAGTATCACACTTGATAGGATTAGATACACAGCTCAGCAGACAGTATCACACAGGACAGGATTAGATACACAGCTCAGCAGACAGTATCACACAGGACAGGATTAGATACACAGCTCAGCAGACAGTATCACACAGGATAGGATTAGATACACAGCTCAGCAGACAGTATCACACAGGACAGGATTAGATACACAGCTCAGCAGACAGTATCACACAGGACAGGATTAGATACACAGCTCAGCAGACAGTATCACACAGGACAGGATTAGATACACAGCTCAGCAGACAGTATCACACAGGAGAGGATTAGATACACAGCTCAGCAGACAGTATCACACAGGATAGGATTAGATACACAGCTCAGCAGACAGTATCACACAGGATAGGATTAGATACACAGCTCAGCAGACAGTATCACACAGGAGAGGATTAGATACACAGCTCAGCAGACTGTATCACACAGGATAGGATTAGATACACAGCTCAGCAGACAGTATCACACAGGATAGGATTAGATACACAGCTCAGCAGACAGTATCACACAGGAGAGGATTAGATACACAGCTCAGCAGACAGTATCACACAGGACAGGATTAGATACACAGCTCAGCAGACAGTATCACACAGGATAGAATTAGATACACAGCTCAGCAGACAGTATCACAGAGGATAGGATTAGATACACAGCTCAGCAGACAGTATCACACAGGTCAGGATTAGATACACAGCTCAGCAGACAGTATCACACAGGATAGGATTAGATACACAGCTCAGCAGGCAGTATCACACAGGATAGGATTAGATACACAGCTCAGCAGACAGTATCACACAGGATAGGATTAGATACACAGCTCAGCAGACAGTATCACACAGGATAGGATTAGATACACAGCTCAGCAGACAGTATCACACAGGATAGGATTAGATACACAGCTCAGCAGACAGTATCACACAGGATAGGATTAGATACACAGCTCAGCAGACAGTATCACAGAGGAGAGGATTAGATACACAGCTCAGCAGACAGTATCACACAGGATAGGATTAGATACACAGCTCAGCAGGCAGTATCACACAGGAGAGGATTAGATACACAGCTCAGCAGACAGTATCACACAGGATAGGATTAGATACACAGCTCAGCAGACAGTATCACACAGGATAGGATTAGATACACAGCTCAGCAGACAGTATCACACAGGACAGGATTAGATACACAGCTCAGCAGACAGTATCACACGGGATAGGATTAGATACACAGCTCAGCAGACAGTATCACACAGGATAGGATTAGATACACAGCTCAGCAGACAGTATCACACAGGATAGGATTAGATACACAGCTCAGCAGACAGTATCACACAGGATAGGATTAGATACACAGCTCAGCAGACAGTATCACACAGGATAGGATTAGATACACAGCTCAGCAGACAGTATCACATAGGATAGGATTAGATACACAGCTCAGCAGACAGTATCACACAGGATAGGATTAGATACACAGCTCAGCAGACAGTATCACACAGGACAGGATTAGATACACAGCTCAGCAGACAGTATCACACAGGATAGGATTAGATACACAGCTCAGCAGACAGTATCACACAGGATAGGATTAGATACACAGCTCAGCAGACAGTATCACACAGGATAGGATTAGATACACAGCTCAGCAGACAGTATCACACAGGATAGGATTAGATACACAGCTCAGCAGACAGTATCACACAGGATAGGATTAGATACACAGCTCAGCAGACAGTATCACACAGGATAGGATTAGATACACAGCTCAGCAGACAGTGGGGCAGGGTGCTGTAGAGGTCACTGTTATAGGTGGATACTGTCTATATCTTTTAACGACACACAGAAACATTAAGGCTCAGTTCACACCTGAGCGTTTTACAGAGCGTTCCTACGCGCTGTAAAACGCTCAACAAGGAGAAACCAATGCTTCCCTATCGGCATGGTTCTCACCTGGGCGTTTTACAGCGCGTACGATCGCGCTGTAAAACGCCCGACGCTCAAACAAGTGCATGAGCGTTTTTTCGGGCGTTTGTCGCGCGTTCCCGTACATAGACTTTCAGGAACGCGCGACAATGTGTGTTCACTTGTCTCTGTATGCGCGCTTGTGAACGCCCGTACAATCGCGCATACAGAGCGCTCCTTTCAGAACGCTCTGGTGTGAACCCAGCGTAAATGAAATCTACCGGTGGGAAGCCGCGTCCTTCTGCTAGAAAATACAGTGGATAAAATGTCAGGTTTCTGTGATGTAAAAAAATGAGACAAAGATAAATAATTTCAAAACTTTTTCCACCTTTAATGTGACCTATAAACTGTACAACTCAATGGAAAAACAAACGGAAATCTTTTAGGTGGAGGGAAGAAAAAACACCTAAAATAATGTGGTTGCATAAGTGTGCACACCCTAAACTAATACTTTGTTGAAGCCCCTTTTGATGTTATTCCAGCCTCAGTCTTTTTGGGGATGAGTCTATCAGCATGGGCACATTTTGACTCTTCTTTGCAAAAACCCTCCAAATCTGTCAGATTGTGAGGGCATCTCCTGGGCACAGCCCTCTTCAGATCACCTCACAGATTGCGAGGGCATCTCCTGGGCACAGCCCTCTTCACATCACCCCACAGATTGCGAGGGCATCTCCTGGGCACAGCCCTCTTCAGATCACCCCACAGATTGTCAATCGGATTCAGGTCTGTGCTCTGGCTGGGCCGTTCCAAAACTGTCATCTTCTTCTGGTAAAGCCATTCCTTGGTTGATTTGGATGTCTGCTTTGTGTCGTTGTCATGCTGAAAGATGAAGTTCCCCTTCATGTTCAGCTTTCTAGCAGAACCCTGAAGGTTTGGTGCCAATATTGACCGGTATTTGGAGCCGTTCAGAATTCCCTCCAGCTTAACTAAGGCCCCAGTTCCAGCTGAAGAAGAACAGCCCCTTGGCATGATGCTGCCCCCACCAGGCTTCACTGTGGGGATGGGGTTCTTCTGGTGATGGGCAGTGTTGTTTTTGGGCCAAACATATCTTTTGGAATTATGGCCAAAATGTCCAACCTTGGTTTCATCAGACCATAACACCTTTTCCCAGATGCTTCTGGGAGACTTCAGATGTGTTTTTGCAGAATGTAGCCTGGCTTGGATGATTTTCTTGGTAAGAAGAGGCTTTCGTCTTGTCCATCTACCCCATAGCCCAGACATATGAAGAATACGGGAGATTGTTGTCACATGGACCACACGGCCAGGACTTGCCAGATATTCCTGCAGCTCCTGTAATGTTGCTGTAGGCCTCTTGGTCGCCTCCCAGACCAGTTTTCTTCTCGTCTTTTCATCAATTTTGGAGGGACGTCAAGTTCTTGGTGAGGTCACTGTTGGGCCATATTTCCTCCACTTGATGATGACGGTCTCCACTGTGTTCCATGGTAGATCTAATGCCTTGGACATTCTTTTGTCCCCTTCTCCTGACTGATACCTTCTAACAATGAGATCCCTCTGATGCTTTGGAAGCTCTCTGTGGACCGTGGCTTCTGCTGTGGGATGTGACTAAGAACATTTCAGGAAAGACCAACTAGAGCAGCTGAGCTTTATCTGGGGTTAGTCAGAGGCCCTTTACATGATGGCCGGTGTATGCCGACTGCTATCTAACAGGATTGTGAATGTGATTGCTTCATTCTGAACACAGCTACATCCCCAGTTATAGGAGGGTGTGCACACTTCTGCAACCACAATATTTTAGGTGTTTTTTTCTTCCCTCCACCTAAAAGATTTCAGTTTGTTTTTCAATTGAGTTGTACAGTTTATAGGTCACATTAAAGGTGGAAAAAGTTCTGAAATGATTTATCTTTGTCTCATTTTTTTTTTACATCACAGAAACCTGACATTATAACAGGGGCGTGTAGACTTTATATCCACTGTATATATATTGAGATGTATGTATACAGTTATATATAGTAAGGTGTATGTATATATATACAGTACAGACCAAAAGTTTGGACACACCTTCTCATTCAAAGAGTTTTCTTTATTTTCATGACTATGAAGGCATCAAAACTATGAATTAACACATGTGGAATTATATACATAGCAAACAAGTGTGAAACAACTGAAAATATGTCATATTCTAGGTTCTTCAAAGTAGCCACCTTTTGCTTTGATTACTGCTTTGCACACTCTTGGCATTCTCTTGATGAGCTTCAAGAGGTAGTCCCCTGGAATGGTCTTCCAACAGTCTTGAAGAAGTTCCCAGAGATGCTTAGCACTTGTTGGCCCTTTTGCCTTCACTCTGCGGTCCAGCTCACCCCAAACCATCTCGATTGGGTTCAGGTCCGGTGACTGTGGAGGCCAGGTCATCTGGTGCAGCACCCCATCACTCTCCTTCATGGTCAAATAGCCCTTACTTTCAAAGTTTTCCCAATTTTTCGGCTGACTGACTGACCTTCATTTCTTAAAGTAATGATGGCCACTCGTTTTTCTTTACTTAGCTGCTTTTTTCTTGCCATAATACAAATTCTAACAGTCTATTCAGTAGGACTATCAGCTGTGTATCCACCTGACTTCTCCTCAACACCACTGATGGTCCCAACCCCATTTATAAGGCAAGAAATCCCACTTATTAAACCTGACAGGGCACACCTGTGAAGTGAAGACCATTTCAGGGGACTACCTCTTGAAGCTCATCTAGAGAATGCCAAGAGTGTGCAAAGCAGTAATCAAAGCAAAAGGTGGCTACTTTGAAGAACCTAGAATATGACATATTTTCAGTTGTTTCACACTTGTTTGTTATGTATATAATTCCACATGTGTTAATTCATAGTTTTGATGCCTTCATAGTCATGGAAATAAAGAAAACTCTTTGAATGAGAAGGTGTGTCCAAACTTTTGGTCTGTACTGTATATAGTGGGTGGTGTGTATATATATATAGTGGGTGGTGTGTATACAGTTATGTATAGTAAGGTGTATATATATATATAGTTGGTGGTGTGTATACAGTTATGTATAGTAAGGTGTATATATATATATATATATATATATATATATATTCCTGCTGGCAGGGATGGGAAAGACAACGAGGAGGAGGGGGGGGGGATATCATCATATCCCTCATCCTCCTCTGGACAACTCTCTGGTGTGGCCCTTCCAAGCCCATCCAATTTTTTAGCAAAGGGCCCCTCTGCTTACCAGCTAAGGGACTATTCGAGGATGGAGGAAGGGGGCAAACAATAAAGCAAGACAAATTGGAGATAGTTAACCTTTCATCGTCTACACTAAGTAATTTGGAAATTGGCCTCTTACAAAAAGGACTCTCTTTTGTCCCGACTACCAAATTCAACGCTTTCATGTGGGTCAAGGATTTGCATCTTTTTGGCAGGAAATTAAATTGGCAGACAGGCCTGTGAACAATCGGCGATTTACCCGATATTCATATTTTAGGGGATCTATGGGAGGAAGGGTCTAGATTGCCCGGACAAGGCCCATTCACAGAACTTAGACCAAAGAGCAAGAGACTACCCCCCCCCCTCCATGAGTTCAGATCATAGTGATATATTTCTTGAATTGGTGACTTCTGAACTGGAAAAAATAACAGACCTCCCCACCTGTAGAGAAAGGCACACCAAAGGGCCCATTTTTAAGGATGAGGAGGAACTGTTCGGACGTGGAGGGATTTTACCAGGAGTCGAGAAAACTCAGTGATCGGTGTAAAGATGGAGGGTGTCCGGAATCGACTCTGAGAGAAGCGTTTAAATACTCTCGGGATCAGGATCGGAACGAATTTCTGAATCCCAAAAATAAATTGCGTGGTCATGAAGAAAATATTATCCGTATCATCTCTATCTTTGATACAGAAAATAAGGAACTTAGAGACATTCCCCATACTGAGAATGGATCCGGACCTCTCTGATGCGGTCCCTCCACGTCCGTACTTTTCGTAAAGGAAGGAGCCCGCGGGACCATCTTGTACACAGCCACTATTCCAGCCCGAAACAGATGGGCACTTGGCTTGACCGTAAGCCTTTGGGAATGTTTCAATGTGGCCGATGTAAGGCCTATATCCAATATCAAGATCAATACCTGTTCCACTAACGGCCAAAGATTTGTCCTCAGGGATTTTGTTAACTGTAAAAGTAATGGTGCGATCTACTTGTGCCCAAAATACTGTACAGGCAAAACATGCAGAGAACTGCGACCAAGAGTGAGCACGTTAATGATGTGAACACCAGTAGATAACCGTGTGTTGGAAGTAGATGGAGGTAGGCCTGAGGTCCTCAGCACTGGAAGTGGATCGACAATCCCAAAGAGGCGCTGATTGGGACCGACGGATTCTGCAAATAGAATCCGAATGGATTTATCGCTTTCGATCCCAGTCCCCCCATGGGACTTAATGAAAGATTGACCTTCTCATGTTTTTTATGGGGTCTCAGATGTCTTTGGTGTAGTAGGGGGTCGGTTTGGTCTATTGTCCTCTCCTTCCCCTTTATGATATGTATAAGGGGCGATGGAACTGGCTGTGATCACCGACGCGGGAAGCGTCATAATACAAAGGGCCTTCATCTAGCAGTATTTCTGTTTATTGTTTTGGCTGCAGTACATGTCGCAGTGGGGGTCATTATCTATGTAACACTCACGCAGATTGTGGGCAGCCCAATCTCTAATGGCCCAATAAACAATACGTCTCCCCTTCTCTTTGTGAGTTTGAATCTAAATCTTGAGAGGCACCGATGATATCAGCGCTACTGATAAATGCCTTCACTATCTGTGGAACACATTTCCGTAAAGTTGAACGCATTTACCGGACTTTCGCCATTCAGGAGACGCACGTGGAGCTGGCATGTGCTCCATTAGCTGGAAGTACTGCGCATAAACTAGCGCTATAAGAAGGGGTAAAATTATTCTCCGGGGACGCATCCATATCGCGGAAGGACCCCAGAGCAATGGACATAATGGGAATCCGCCAAACATATACGTGAGAGGTCCTTTGGAGCACTATCTGTTATTTATCTATTACCTAATTCCGGGTAATCAATCACTGGCGTATTGTAATAGGGGAGTATTAATACCCTAATGTCCGGGGAATGACCTCTAGGGCTCCATCAATTGTAGACGATATATCGGTTTCTAACTATTTATCTAATTGATTATGAATTGTGGGATCACAGATGGTTAAAGAGGACCTTTCACCGATTCTTACCCTATGAACTAACTATACAGACATGTAGAGCGGCGCCCGGGGATCTCCCTGCACTTACTATTATCCCCGGGCACCGCTCCGTTCTGCCGCTATGCCCTCCGGTATCTCCGTTCCCTAAGTTATGGTAGGCGGAGTCTGCCCTTGTTCTTCTGTAGCGCTGGCCAATCGCATTGCAGAGCTCACAGCCTGGGAGAAAATAACCTCCCAGGCTGTGAGCTCTGCGCTGCGATTGGCCAGCGCTAGGGCAGACTCCGCCTACCATAACTTAGTGACTGGAATCTCCGCCTACTATAACTTAGTGAGCGGAGATACCGGAGGGCATAGCGGGAGAACGGAGCGGCGCCCAGGGATAATAGTAAGTGCAGGGAGATCCCCGGGTGCCGCTCCACATGTCGGTATAGTTAGTTCATAGGGTAATAATCGGTGAAAGGTCCTCTTTAAAGGATTGATTGATGTGTCTTTAACCCTTCAAGACAATTCATCTTGGTCTTGAAATGTCATGTTTTTGAAGGATTTAACTGTGTATTAACCTGTGGGCATAATAACTAGAGATAATATTACTGGTATCTCTGTGTCTTACACAGATCTGAGGCCCCCACTGTGATCATGTTTATCTGAGATTTATGTCCTTGCAACTATAGTTTTTTTTCCTTTTTAAATTTTTTCATTATTGATTTATCTTGTGTTGATGAATAATTTCCCCATAGTATTCCCCTGATGAACCGCTATGGGGAAACGCGTTGGGAGTGTTTAGGGTAATGAGAGGGTGAGGCAGGGCAGGTACCGGACCACAGGCCCCCCACCATCAGGGTGTTCCTGTGGGTTGAGCTACTAGCCAGGGATCTGGCAGGGACATCTTCTTTCCAAAGTGAACCCCTGTAGGTCTCCCCTGTAAATTTGAGGATTTATGTTTATGATCTATTGATATGAGATGGGGATGTTTGCTTAATTGCAGTTTTAGAGTATATCGAAATAAAGTATTATTGAGATAGTTATTAAAAGTTAAGGTATATATATATATAGTGGGTGGTGTGTATACAGTTATATATAGTAAGGTGTGTATATGTATGTATAGTGGGTGGTGTGTATACAGTTATATATAGTAAGGTGTATATATATATATAGTGGGTGGTGTGTATACAGTTATATATAGTAAGGTGTGTATATGTATGTATAGTGGGTGGTGTGTATACAGTTATATATAGTAAGGTGTATATATGTATGTATAGTGGGTGGTGTGTATACAGTTATATATAGTAAGGTGTATATATATAGTGGGTGGTGTGTATACAGTTATATATAGTAAGGTGTATATATATATAGTGGGTGGTGTGTATACAGTTATATATAGTAAGGTGTGTGTATATATATAGTGGGTGGTGTGTATACAGTTATATATAGTAAGGTGTATATATGTATGTATAGTGGGTGGTGTGTATACAGTTATATATAGTAAGGTGTATATATATATATATGTATAGTGGGTGGTGTGTATACAGTTATATATAGTAAGGTGTGTATATATATATATGTATAGTGGGTGGTGTGTATACAGTTATATATAGTAAGGTGTGTATATATATACTCTACAGAGGACAGTATACAATATATATATACAGGTCCTTCTCAAAAAATTAGCATATTGTGATAAAGTCCATTATTTTCTGTAATGTACTGATAAACATTAGACTTTCATATATTTTAGATTCATTACACACAACTGAAGTAGTTCAAGCCTTTTCTTGTTTTAATATTGATGATTTTGGCATACAGCTCATGAAAACCCCAAATTCCTATCTCAAAAAATTAGCATATCATGAAAAGGTTCTCTAAACGAGCTATTAACCTAATCATCTGAATCAACTAATTAACTCTAAACACCTGCAAAAGATTCCTGAGGCTTTTAAAAACTCCCACCCTGGTTCATTACTCAAAACCGCAATCATGGGTACGACTGCCGACCTGACTGCTGTCCAGAAGGCCATCATTGACACCCTCAAGCAAGAGGGTAAGACACAGAAAGAAATTTCTGAACGAATAGGCTGTTCCCAGAGTGCTGTATCAAGGCACCTCAGTGGGAAGTCTGTGGGAAGGAAAAAGTGTGGCAGAAAACGCTGCACAACGAGAAGAGGTGACCGGACCCTGAGGAAGATTGTGGAGAAGGACCGATTCCAGACCTTGGGGGACCTGCGGAAGCAGTGGATTGAGTCTGGAGTAGAAACATCCAGAGCCACCGTGTACAGGCGTGTGCAGGAAATGGGCTACAGGTGCCGCATTCCCCAGGTCAAGCCACTTTTGAACCAGAAACAGCGGCAGAAGCGCCTGACCTGGGCTACAGAGAAGCAGCACTGGACTGTTGCTCAGTGGTCCAAAGTACTTTTTTTCGGATGAAAGCAAATTTTGCATGTCATTCGGAAATCAAGGTGCCAGAGTCTGGAGGAAGACTGGGGAGAGGGAAATGCCAAAATGCCTGAAGTCCAGTGTCAAGTCCCCACAGTCAGTGATGGTCTGGGGTGCCATGTCAGCTGCTGGTGTTGGTCCACTGTGTTTTATCAAGGGCAGGGTCAATGCAGCTAGCTATCAGGAGAGTTTGGAGCACTTCATGCTTCCATCTGCTGAAAAGCTTTATGGAGATGAAGATTTCATTTTTCAGCACGACCTGGCACCTGCTCACAGCGCCAAAACCACTGGTAAATGGTTACTGACCATGGTATTACTGGGCTCAATTGGCCTGCCAACTCTCCTGACCTGAACCCCATAGAGAATCTGTGGGATATTGGGAAGAGAAAGCTGAGAGACGCAAGACCCAACACTCTGGATGAGGCCGCTATGGAAGCATCCTGGGCCCCCATAACACCTCAGCAGGGCCACAGGCTGATCGCCTCCATGCCACATTGCCGCATTGAAGCCGTCATTTCTGCAGAAGGATTCCCCACCAAGTATTGAGGGCAGAACTGAACTTAATTATTAGAAGGTTGACTTTTTTTGTATTAAAAACACTTTTCTTTTATTGGTCGGATGAAATATGCTAATTTTTTTAGATAGGAATTTTGGGTTTTCATGAGCTTTATGCCAAAATCATCAATATTAAAACAAGAAAAGGCTTGAACTACTTCAGTTGTGTGTAATGAATCTAAAATATATGAAAGTCTAATGTTTATCAGTACATTACAGAAAATAATGAACTTTATCACAATATGCTCATTTTTTGAGAAGGACCTGTATATATACTACAGAGGACAGTACACTATATACAGTACAGACCAAAAGTTTGGACACACCTTCTCATTCAAAGAGTTTTCTTTATTTTCATGACTATGAAGGCATCAAAACTATGAATTAACACATGTGGAATTATATACATAACAAACAAGTGTGAAACAACTGAAAATATGTCCTATTCTAGGTTCTTCAAAGTAGCCACCTTTTGCTTTGATTACTGCTTTGCACACTCTTGGCATTCTCTTGATGAGCTTCAAGAGGTAGTCCCCTGAAATGGTCTTCACTTCACAGGTGTGCCCTGTCAGGTTTAATAAGTGGGATTTCTTGCCTTATAAATGGGGTTGGGACCATCAGTGGCGTTGAGGAGAAGTCAGGTGGATACACAGCTGATAGTCCTACTGAATAGACTGTTAGAATTTGTATTATGGCAAGAAAAAAGCAGCTAAGTAAAGAAAAACGAGTGGCCATCATTACTTTAAGAAATGAAGGTCAGTCAGTCAGCCGAAAAATTGGGAAAACTTTGAAAGTAAGGGCTATTTGACCATGAAGGAGAGTGATGGGGTGCTGCGCCAGATGACCTGGCCTCCACAGTCACCGGACCTGAACCCAATCGAGATGGTTTGGGGTGAGCTGGACCGCAGAGTGAAGGCAAAAGGGCCAACAAGTGCTAAGCATCTCTGGGAACTCCTTCAAGACTGTTGGAAGACCATTTCAGGGGACTACCTCTTGAAGCTCATCAAGAGAATGCCAAGAGTGTGCAAAGCAGTAATCAAAGCAAAAGGTGGCTACTTTGAAGAACCTAGAATATGACATATTTTCAGTTGTTTCACACTTGTTTCTTGTGTATATAATTCCACATGTGTTAATTCATAGTTTTGATGCCTTCATAGTCATGAAAATAAAGAAAACTCTTTGAATGAGAAGGTGTGTCCAAACTTTTGGTCTGTACTATATATATATATATAGTTGGTGGTGTGTATACAGTTATATATAGTAAGGTGTGTATATATATATATAGTGGGGTGTGTGACTGATGCCAGGGTCGAGGGGGGTGTGTGCTGCTGGATTCTGCCCCGGCTGAGCCTGCTCACTGCTCTCTCCACAGGTAATGACACAAGTGCAGAGAGCTTCCTATTGCACAATGCTTTGGCCCGAAAACCCAAGCGGATCCGAACTGCCTTCTCCCCGTCCCAGTTACTGCGGCTGGAGCACGCCTTTGAGAAGAACCACTATGTGGTCGGCGCAGAGAGGAAGCAGCTGGCGCACAGCCTGAGCCTCACAGAGACGCAGGTACTGATTCCCGAGCCTGACTACAAGACCTGGTACTGACCCTCAAACCTGGGCACAAGACCTGGTACTGACCCTCAAACCTGACCACAAGACCTGGTACTGACCCTCAAACCTGGGCACAAGACCTGGTACTGACCCTCGAACCTGGGCACACAGCCTGGTACTAACCCCTGAGCCCTGGCACATGGCCTGGTACTGATTCCCGAGCCTGGGCACACAGCCTGTAGTAACCCTCGAGCCTAGGCACACGGCTTGGTACTGACCCCTGAGTCTGTATTATTAGCATTAATAATACAGTATTATGATTAATACAGTGCTAGTATTTTATTATCTTCCTCCTGGGCCTAATTGTCAGCTTCAGTATTGTATTATCTTCCTCCTCCTCCTGGGCCTGGTTGTCAGCTGCAGTATTATACTATTGTTATGTTCCTCCTCCGCCTGGGACTGGTTGTCAGCTGCAATATAATATTAATGTTAACTTCCTCCTCCTCCTGGACCTGATTGTCAGCTTCAGTATTTTATTATTATTTTATTCCTCCTGGGCCTGGTTGTCAGCTGCAGTATTATACTATTATTATCTTCCTCTTCCTGGTTGTCAGCTGCAGTATTATATTTTTATTATCGTCCTCCTCTACTGGGCCTGGTTGTCAGCTGCAGTATTGTATTATTGGTCCTCCTCTTGGGCCAGTTTACAGAATGTGCAGTGAGTGTATGAGGATTACAGTACGCTTATAGAAGGTGCAGTGAGTGTATAGGAGTTGAAGTAACTTTACAGAAGGTGCAATGAGTGAATGAAAGTTGCATTAAGTTTACAGAAGGTGCAGTGAGTGTATGAGAATTACAGTAAACTTATAAAAGGTGCAGTAAGTGTATCAGGGTTGCAGTAAGTTAACAGAAGGTGCAGTGAGTGTATGAGAGTTAAAGAAACTTTACAGAAGGTGCAGTGAGTATGAGTTACAGTAAGTTTACAGAAGGTGCAGTTAGTGTATGAGAGTTACAGTAAGTTTACAGAAGGTGCAGTTAGTGTATGAGAGTTACAGTAAGTTTACAGAAGGTGCAGTGAGTGTATAGGAGTAGAAGTATATTAACAGAAGGTGCAGTTAGTGTATGAGAGTTACAGTAAGTTTACAGAAGGTGCAGTGAGTGTATGAGAGTTACAGTAAGTTTACAGAAGGTGCAGTGAGTGTATAGGAGTAGAAGTATATTAACAGAAGGTGCAGTGAGTGTATAAGAGTTGCAGTAAGTTTGCAGATGGTGCAGTAAGTGAATGAGAGTTACAGTACAATTACAGAAGATGCAGAGAGTGTATAGGAATTGGAGTATATTAACAGAAGGTGCAGTGAGTGTATGAGAGTTGCAGTGAGTTTACAGAAGATGCAGTGAGAGAATGAGAGTTGTGGTAAGTTTACAAAAAGTGTAGTGAGTGTATGAGAGTTGCAGTAAGTTTACAGAATGTGCAGCAAGTGTATGAGAGTTGCAGTAAGTTTAAAGAAGGTGCAGTGAGTGAAAGAGAGTTGCAGTAAGTTTACAGAAAGTGCAGTGATTATATGAGAGTTGCAGTAAGTTTACAGACGGTGCAGTTAGTGTAGTAGAGTTAAAGAAACTTTACAGAAGGTGCAGAGAGTATGAGTTGCAGTAAGTTTACAGAAGGTGCAATGAGTGAATGACATTTGCAGTAAGTTTACAGAAGGTGCAGTGAGTGTATAAGAGTTGCAGTATGTTTACAGAAGGTGCCGTTAAATAGCAGAGTTGCAGTAAGTTTACAGAATGTGCAGTGAAAGAATAAAAGTTGCAGTAAGTTTGCAAAAAGTGCAGTGATTATATAAGAGTTGCAGTAAGTTTACAGAAGGTGCCGTTAGTGTATGAGAGTTACAGTAAGTTTACAGAAGGTGCAGTGAGTGTATAGGAGTAGAAGTATATTAACAGAAGGTGCAGTGAGTGTATGAGAGTTGCAGTAAGTTTGCAGATGGTGCAGTAAGTGAATGAGAGTTGCAGTACGTTTACAGAAGATGCAGAGAGTGTATAGGAATTGGAGTATATTAACAGAAGGTGCAGTGAGTGTATGAGAGTTGCAGTGAGTTTACAGAATATGCATTGAGTGTGAGAATTGCAGTAAGTTTACAGAAGGTGCAGTGAGTGTATGAGGGTTGCAGTAAGTTTACAGAAGGTGCAGTGAGTGTATGAGGGTTGCAGTAAGTTTACAGAAGGTGCAGTAAGTGTATATGAGTTTCAGTAAGTTTACACAAGGTGCAGAGAGTGCATGGGTGTGAAAGAGAACCTTTTACTACTCCTGACATGTCTGTTTTAATAGCTACTAGAAGTTATGAATGAATTGCTAGCAGTCTGCAGTAACAGTACAAAGGGGTAGTAACAAATGGGGGGGGGGGGGGTACCTGTTTGAAATTGGCAGGACTGATTGGATAGAGTGAGTCTGTGCAGGTACACACCCATAACTAGTTTTCACCCCTCTGTACCCTTACTACAGACTGCTAGCAATTCATTCCTAACATCTAGCAGGAGTAATAAAAGAATGGTACAACATAGACCATAAGAATAGATGCTCCAGAATTGTTATTACATGGGGAATGCATGAAGCTATTAAAACAAGCATGTCAGGAGAAGTGAAAGGTCCTCTTTAAAGTAAGTTTACACAAGGTGCAATGAGTGAATGAGAGTTGCAGTGAGTGTATAGGAGTTGAAGTAAGTTTACAAAGGTGCAATGAGTGTATGAGAGTTGCAATAATAGTATGAGGGTTTCAGTAAGTTTACAGAAGGTACATTGAGTATATGAGGGTTGCAGTAAGTTTACAAAATGTGCAGTGAGTGTATGAGGGTTTCATTAAGTTTACAGAAGATGCAGTGAGTGAATGAGGGTTGCAGTAGGTTTACAGAAGGTGCAGTGAATGTAGGAGGGTTGCAGTAAGTTTACAGAAGATGCAGTGAGTGAATGAGGGTTGCAGTAAGTTTACAGAAGGTGCAGTGAGTGTATGAGAGTTGCAGTATGTTTTTAGAAGGTGCAGTGAGTGTATGAGAGTTACAGTAAATTTACAGAAAGTGCAGTGAGTGTATGGGGGTTGCAGTAAGCTTACAGAAGGTGCTATGAGTGTATAGGAGTTGAAGTAAATTTACAGAAGGTGCAGTGAGTATATAAGGGGTTGCAGTAGGTTTCCAGAAGGCGCAGTTAATGTAGGAGGGTTGCAGTAAGTTTACAGAAGGTGCAATAAGTGTATGAGGGTTGCAGTAGGTTTATAGATGTGCAGTGAGTGTATGAGGGTTTTAGTAAGCTTACACAAGGTGCAGTGAGTTTGAGGGTTGCAGTAAGTTTACAGAAGGTGCAGTGAGTATATTAGAGTTGCAGTAAGTTTAAAGAAGGCACAGTGAGTGTATGAGGGTTGCAGTAAGTTTAAAGAAGGTGAAGTGAATGTAGGAGGGTTGCAGTAGGTTTACAGAAGGTGCAGTGAGTGTATGAGAGTTTCAGTAATTTTTCAGAAGGTGCAGTGAGTGTATGAAAGTTGCAGTAAGTTTATAGAAGGTGCAGTGAGTGTATGAGAGTTGCAGTAAGTTTATAGAAGGTGCAGTGAGTGTATGAGAGTTGCACTAAGTTTATATAAGGTGCAGTGAGTGTATGAGGTTTGCAGAAAGTTTACAGAAGGTGCAGTGAATGCAGGAGGGTTGCAGTAAGATTATAGAAGGTGCAGTGAGTGTATGAGACTTTCACTAAGTTTATAGAAGGTGAAGTGAGTGTATGAGGGTTGCAGTAAGTTTACAGAAGGTTTAGTGAGTGTATGAGAGTTACAGTAAATTTACAGAAAGTTCAGTGAGTGTATGAGAGTTGCAGTAAGTTTACAGAAGGTGCATTAAGTGTATAGGAGTTGAAGTACGTTTACAGAAGGTGCAGTGAGTGTATGAGGGTTGCAGTAGGTTTACAGAAGGTGCAGTGAGTGTCTGAGAGTTGCAGTAATTTTACAGAAGATACAGTGAATGTAGGAGGGTTGCAGTAAGTTTACATAAGGTGCAGTGAATGTAGGAGGGTTGTAAGTTTACAGAAGGTACAGTGAGTGTATGAGGGTTGCAGTAAGTTTACAGACGGTGCAGTGAGTGTATAGGAGTTGAAGTAAGTTTACAGAAGGTGCAGTGAGTGTATGAGACTTTCACTAAGTTTATAGAAGGTGCAGTGAGTGTATGAGGGTTGCAGTAAGTTTACAGAAGGTTTAGTGAGTGTATGAGAGTTACAGTAAATTTACAGAAAGTTCAGTGAGTGTATGAGAGTTGCAGTAAGCTTACAGAAGGTGCATTGAATGTATAGGAGTTGAAGTAAGTTTACAGAAGGTGCAGTGAGTGTATGAGGGTTGCAGTAAGTTTACAGAAGGTGCAGTGAATGTAGGAGGGTTGTAAGTTTACAGAAGGTACAGTGAGTGTATGAGGGTTGCAGTAAGTTTACAGAAGGTGCAGTCAGTGTATAGGAGTTGAAGTAAGTTTACAGAAGGTGCAGTGAGTGTATGAGACTTTCACTAAGTTTATAGAAGGTGCAGTGAGTGTATGAGGGTTGCAGTAAGTTTACAGAAGGTTTAGAGAGTGTATGAGAGTAACAATAAATTTACAGAAAGTTCAGTGAGTGTATGAGAGTTGCAGTAAGCTTACAGAAGGTGCATTGAATGTATAGGAGTTGAAGTAAGTTTACAGAAGGTGCAGTGAGTGTATGAGGGTTGCAGTAAGTTTACAGAAAGTGCAGTGAATGTAGGAGGGTTGTAAGTTTACAAAATGTACAGTGAGTGTATGAGGGCTGCAGTAAGTTTACATAAGGTGCAGTGAGTGTCTGAGAGTTGCAGTAAGTTTACAGAAGGTGCAGTGAATGTAGGAGGGTTGTAGTAAGGTTACAGAAGGTGCAGTGAATGTAGGAGGGTTGTAGTAAGTTTACGGAAGGTGCAGTGAGAGTATGAGAGTTTCAGTAGGTTTACAGAAGATGCAGTCAGTGTATGAGGTTTGCTGTAGGTTTACAGAAGGTGCAGTGAATGTAGGAGGATTGCAGTAAGTTTTCAGAACGTGCAGTGAATGTATGAGGGTTGCAATAGGTTTACAGAAGGTGCAGTTAATGTATTAGGGTTGCAGTAAGTTTTTCAGAAGGTGCAGTGAGTGTATAAGGGTTGCAGTAGGTTTACAGAAGGTGCAGTGATTGTATGAGGGTTGCAGTAAGCTTACAGAAGGTGCATTGAGTGTATCGGAGTTGAAGTAAGTTTACAGAAGGTGCAGTGAATGTAGGAGGGTTGCAGTAAGTTCACAAAAGGTGCAGTTTGTGTATGAGGATTGCAGTAGGTTTACAGAAGGTGCAGTGAATGTAGGAGGGTTGCAGTAAGTTTACAGAAGGTGCAGTGAGTTTATGAGGGTTGCAGTAAATTTACAGAAGGTGCAGTAAGTGTATGAGGGTTGCAGTAGGATTACAGAAGGTGCAGTTAATGTAGGAGGGTTGCAATAAGTTTACAGAAGGTGCAGTGAGTGTATGAGGGTTGCAGTAGGTTTACAGAAGGTGCAGTTAGTGTATGACAGTTGCGGTAAGTTTACAGAAGGTGCAGTTAATGTATTAGGGTTGCAGTAAGTTTATAGAAGGTGCAGTGAGTATATAAGGGTTGCAGTAGGTTTACAGAAGGTGCAGTGAGTTTATGAGGGTTGCAGTAAGCTTACAGAAGGTGCATTGAGTGTATCGGAGTTGAAGTAAGTTTACAGAACGTGCAGTGAATGTAGGAGGGTTGCAGTAAGTTCACAGAAGGTGCAGTGAGTGTATGAGGATTGCAGTAGGTTTACAGAAGGTGCAGTGAATGTAGGAGGGTTGCAGTAAGTTTACAGAAGGTGAAGTGAGTTTATGAGGGTTGCAGTAAGTTTACAGAACGTGCAGTGAGTGTATGAGGGTTGCAGTAGGTTTACAGAAGGTGCTGTGAGTGTCTGAGAGTTGCAGTAAGTTTACAAAAAGTGCCGTGAGTGTATGAGAGTTGCAATAGGTTTACAGAAGGTGCAGTTAATGTGTTAGGGTTGCAGTAAGTTTTTCAGAAGGTGCAGTGAGTGTATAAGGGTTGCAGTAGGTTTACAGAAGGTGCAGTGAGTGTATGAGGGTTGCAGTAAGCTTACAGAAGGTGCATTGAGTGTATCGGAGTTGAAGTAAGTTTACAGAAGGTGCAGTGAATGTAGGAGGGTTGCAGTAAGTTCACAGAAGGTGCAGTGGGTGTATGAGGATTGCAGTAGGATTACAGAAGGTGCAGTAAATGTAGGAGGGTTGCAGTAAGTTTACAGAAGGTGCAGTGAGTTTATGAGGGTTGCAGTAAGTTTCCAGAAGGTGCAGTGAGTGTATGAGGGTTGCAGTAGGATTACAGAAGGTGCAGTTAATGTAGGAGGGTTGCAATAAGTTTACAGAAGGTTCAGTGAGTGTATGAGGGTTGCAGTAGGTTTACAGAAGGTGCAGTTAGTGTATGACAGTTGCAGTAAGTTTACAGAAGGTGCAGTGAGTGTATGAGGGTTGCAATAAGTTTACAGAAGGTGCAGTGAATGTAGGAGGTTTGCAGTAAGTTTACAGAACGTGCAGTGAGTGTATGAGGGTTGCAGTAGGTTTACAGAAGGTGCAGTTAATGTATTAGGGTTGCAGTAAGTTTATAGAAGGTGCAGTGAGTGTATAAGGGTTGCAGTAGGTTTACAGAAGGTGCAGTGAGTGTATGAGGGTTGCAGTAAGCTTACAGAAGGTGCATTGAGTGTATCGGAGTTGAAGTAAGTTTACAGAACGTGCAGTGAATGTAGGAGGGTTGCAGTAAGTTCACAGAAGGTGCAGTGAGTGTATGAGGATTGCAGTAGGTTTACAGAAGGTGCAGTGAATGTAGGAGGGTTGCAGTAAGTTTACAGAAGGTGCAGTGAGTTTATGAGGGTTGCAGTAAGTTTACAGAACGTGTAGTGAGTGTATGAGGGTTGCAGTAGGTTTACAGAAGGTGCAGTGAGTGTCTGAGAGTTGCAGTAAGTTTACAGAAGGTGCAGTGAGTGTATGAGAGTTGCAGTAAGTTTACAAAAAGTGCCGTGAGTGTATGAGAGTTGCAGTAAGTTTACAGAAGGTGCAGTGAATGTAGGAGGTTTGCAGTAAGTTTACAGAAGGTACAGTGAGTGCATAAGGGTTGCAGTAAGTTTACATAAGGTGCAGTGAGAGTATGAGAGTTGCAGTAGGTTTACAGAAGATGCAGTGAGTGTATGAGGTTTGCAGTAGGTTTACAGAAGGTGCAGTTAATGTATTAGGGTTGTAGTAAGTTTTTCAGAAGGTGCAGTGAGTGTATAAGGGTTGTAGTAAGTTTTTCAGAAGGTGCAGTGAGTGTATAAGGGTTGCAGTAGGTTTACAGAAGGTGCAGTGAGTGTATGAGGGTTGCAGTAGGTTTACAGAAGGTGCAGTGAGTGTATGAGGGTTGCAGTATGTTTATAGAAGGTGCAGTTATGTAGCAGAGTTGTAGTGATTACTGCAGAGCGGTGTCATGAGCTTTGGAGATGGAGAACAATATTTGGAAGCAGAGGGATGGCGGGTGTTGGGCGCTGGCGCTAATTTTATGTGGTTTCTCTAGATATTGGTCGCATTTAGGAGCGGGAGGTGTTGGCCGGAGAATTTGCACTTGTCACTAATCTAATTCACTGTGTGACCCGGCGGGAGTGAGTGACGGACCAGTCTGTTTCTGTGTATCGTCCTGGCATGACAGTGTTTGGAGGGCGGCGGTAAGTGGCCCTCACTGGGTGTCCACTGTAATAGCAGCTGCAGAAGAGAGGGGCCCGTCCGATATCCAAGCAGTAAGGGCTCCAGAAGTGGAAATGTATTACCCTCCAGAGCCGCCCACAAAACATAGATGGAGAGGAAGATGAGGGCGGACGCTGCTCGAATTCTATCTGAGGAGGGAAATCACCCGTCGTTACTACTACACCCAACAGGGAGGGAATCTGATATCCAGAGGAAAGACTGTAATAATGAAAGGAGGAGGAGGAGACCGAATGATGCAAATAATTACTATAAAATAATCCTAAATCACAATAATAATAATGAGAGGAGGAGACGGAGTCGTCAGTTGATCAATGAAATTAGTTGTCAGTTCCGTGTTGTTGGTTGACAATTACCTTGTTTGTCAATTGTTATAAGTTGTCAGGATATTTTATATATATATATTTTTTTTTATTCTCTTTATTTCGATTTTATAAAAACATATACATTTATACACGGATCATGAAAATTCAACAATAAGAAAATCCATATTACAAATTAATAAATATTATTATAACTTTTTTTTCTTTTTTCCTGTTTTACCCCTAATACCCACCCACCGCCCCGAGGGAGAGGGAGAGGGACGGGGGGAAAAAAAACAAAAAACACAAGAGTAACTTCCAGCCCTAATATAGCCATTTTTTCCATATTTCATCAAGTTTTTTAGATTTTTTGATATAGCATTCAGTAACCCGTTCCACTTTGATCAAGTTGACAACTGCTTCTCGCCACCGTCCCACTGTCGGGGGATCTTCCTTTACCCATTTCCTTAATATAAGGAGTCTAGCTTGGAAAAGTACTTCACCCAAAACCAATGGTGTCTCTTTATTTAACTTCAGATGTTCGGTTGCCCCTAATATACAAACTACTGGGTCGTCAAACACATGAACCTCCAAACGTACGAATACAATCTCAGCTATTTCTTTCTATCTAAACAATCTGGGGAGTCTCCAAAAACAGTGCATTAGGTCTGCGTTCTCTCCCCTACATTTTGGGCACTTCTCTGAGGCTCTCACGCCCATTCTCTTTAACATCCAAGGGGATCGATGTCATCTATGCAGTAAAAAAACTGTGATATCTTATGTGAACCCCTGTCCGACACCATAACAGAACTTCTAAGGGCGTCTTTCCATTTCGTTGTCAGGATATTAGTTGTCTGTTGCATTGGTCCAGCAGTGAGGAGGTATATAGGGGGCAGTATAGCAGTGAGGAGGTATATAGGGGCAGTATAGCAGTGAGGAGGTATATAGGGGGCAGTATAGCAGTGAGGGGTATATAGGGGGCAGTATAGCAGTGAGGGGTATATAGGGGGCAGTATAGCAGTGAGGAGGTATATAGGGGGCAGTATAGCAGTGAGGAGGTATATAGGGGGCAGTATAGCAGTGAGGGGGTATATAGGGGGCAGTATAGCAGTGAGGGGGTATATAGGGGGCAGTATAGCAGTGAGGGGGTATATAGGGGTCAGTATAGCAGTGAGGGGGTATATAGGGGGCAGTATAGCAGTGAGGAGGTATATAGGGGTCAGTATAGCAGTGAGGGGGTATATAGGTGGCAGTATAGCAGTGAGGGGGTATATAGGGGGCAGTATAGCAGTGAGGGGGTATATAGGGGGCAGTATAGCAGTGAGGAGGTATATAGGGGGCAGTATAGCAGTGAGGGGGTATATAGGGGGCAGTATAGCAGTGAGGGGGTATATAGGGGGCAGTATAGCAGTGAGGGGGTATATAGGGGGCAGTATAGCAGTGAGGAGGTATATAGGGGGCAGTATAGCAGTGAGGGGGTATATAGGGGTCAGTATAGCAGTGATGGGGTATATAGGGGGCAGTATAGCAGTGAGGAGGTATATAGGGGTCAGTATAGCAATGAGGGGGTATATAGGGGGCAGTATAGCAGTGAGGGGGTATATAGGGGGCAGTATAGCAGTGAGGGGGTATATAGGGGGCAGTATAGCAGTGAGGAGGTATATAGGGGCAGTATAGCAGTGAGGGGGTATATAGGGGGCAGTATAGCAGTGAGGGGGTATATAGGGGGCAGTATAGCAGTGAGGAGGTATATAGGGGGCAGTATAGCAGTGAGGAGGTATATAGGGGTCAGTATAGCAGTGAGGGGGTATATAGGGGGCAGTATAGCAGTGAGGGGGTATATAGGGGGCAGTATAGCAGTGAGGGGGTATATAGGGGGCAGTATAGCAGTGAGGGGGTATATAGGGGGCAGTATAGCAGTGAGGGGGTATATAGGGGGCAGTATAGCAGTGAGGGGGTATATAGGGGGCAGTATAGCAGTGAGGAGGTATATAGGGGGCAGTATAGCAATGAGGAGGTATATAGGTGGCAGTATAGCAGTGAGGGGGTATATAGGGGCAGTATAGCAGTGAGGGGGTATATAGGGGGCAGTATAGCAATGAGGAGGTATATAGGGGGCAGTATAGCAGTGAGGAGGTATATAGGGGTCAGTATAGCAGTGAGGGGGTATATAGGGGGCAGTATAGCAGTGAGGAGGTATATGGGGGCAGTATAGCAGTGAGGGGTATATAGGGGGCAGTATAGCAGTGAGGAGGTATATAGGGGGCAGTATAGCAGTGAGGAGGTATATATGGCGCAGCATAGCAGTGAGGGGGATATGTGGGGCAGTATATCAGTGAGGAGGTATATAGGGGGCAGTAAAGCAGTGAGGGGGATATAGGGGGCAGTATAGCAGTGAGGGGAATATAGGGGGCAGTATAGCAGTGAGGAGGTATATGGGGGGCAGTATAGCAGTGAGGAGGTATATAGGGGGCAGTATAGCAGTGAGGAGGTATATGGGGGGCAGTATAGCAGTGAGGAGGTATATAGGGGGCAGTATAGCAGTGAGGAGGTATATAGGGGGCAGTATAGCAGTGAGGAGGTATATAGGGGCAGTATAGCAGTGAGGAGGTATATAGGGGGCAGTAAAGCAGTGAGGGGGATATAGGGGGCAGTATAGCAGTGAGGAGGTATATAGGGGGCAGTATAGCAGTGAGGGGGATATAGGTGGCAGTATAGCAGTGAGGAGGTATATGGGGGGCAGTATAGCAGTGAGGAGGTATATAGGGGGCAGTATAGCAGTGAGGAGGTATATAGGGGGCAGTATAGCAGTGAGGAGGTATATGGGGGGCAGTATAGCAGTAAGGGGGGATATAGGTGGCAGAATAGCAGTGAGGGGGATATAGGGGGCAGTATAGCAGTGAGGGGGATATAGGGGGCAGTATAGCAGTGAGGAGGTATATAGGTGGCAGTATAGCAGTGAGGGGGATATAGGGGGCAGTATAGCAGTGAGGGGGATATAGGTGGCAGTATAGCAGTGAGGAGGTATATAGGGGGCAGTATAGCAGTGAGGGGGTATATAGGGGGCAGTATAGCAGTGAGGGGTATATAGGGGTCAGTATAGCAGTGAGGGGGTATATAGGGGGCAGTATAGCAGTGAGGGGGATATGGGGGGCAGTATAGCAGTGAGGGGGATATAGGGGGCAGTATAGCAGTGAGAGGGATATGGGGGGCAGTATAGCAGTGAGGGGGGATATAGGGGGCAGTATAGCAGTGAGGAGGTATATGGGGGGCAGTATAGCAGTGAGGGGGGATATAGGGGGCAGTATAGCAGTGAGGGGGGATATAGGGGGCAGTATAGCAGTGAGGAGGTATATGGGGGGCAGTATAGCAGTGAGGGGGATATAGGGGGCAGTATAGCAGTGAGGGGGATATAGGGGGCAGTATAGCAGTGAGGAGGTATAAAGGGGGCAGTATAGCAGTGAGGGGGATATAGGGGGCATTACTGTGTCAGTCGGATATGTATTAGGACTCGCACAGAAAACGCAGGGCTGCCGCAGGTGTGATCTGAGGCTTATTCCCGCCTTTTGTGTCTTGCAGGTAAAAGTTTGGTTCCAGAACCGGAGGACGAAGTTCAAGCGGCAGAAGCTGGAGGAGGAAGGCTCGGACTCTTCCCAGAAGAAGAAGGGCACCCACCACATCAACCGCTGGAGGATCGCCACCAAGCAGGCCAGCCCCGAGGAGATCGACGTCACATCGGACGATTAACATTGCGACATTCGGCACTTTTCAGGACACTTTTGTATACTGGGGCCGGCGATGGACAGGAGTGGCCCCCGGGGCCCCCCGCCGGGCGGAGACGCTGGAGTATATGTGGATCCGCGGACCTGCTCCGCACACTGCTGCCGGAGGACGTGTAAATGGCGCAGAGGTGTCGCGGATTGTACAGACGTCTGTGTGTTGTGGTGACACTTCCGAGAAGTATGATGATGACCTGTCAATATTTTGTCAATAAAGAGTCATTATTACCCCGATGTGTGCGGCCTCCAAGTGTCGCAGCGCCTTGTCGCACCTGCCCGGGTGATGTCCGCGATAAAGGCGCTCATTTGTCTCTTCTTCCTACAAGAGCTCCCGGCCCTTTGTGAAAGTGCAAATCAGATGATGCGATTATCCGGCCGCGATCTGGGGGAGGGGCAGACTTGTCGCACAGGGGGCACTTTCGGCGCTGATAAAGCGGATTAGCTCGGAGGATTAGGGCTGATGCTAATGAGGGGCCCCCACAGCTCCATTATCCGGGGCCCCTCTCTGCTCGCCGCTGATAATAGCGCCATGAAGCCGGCCTGCGACTTTCATGTCCCAGAGCAGATAAAGCGGCAGCTGCGGATCTGGGCTCAGCAGACAAGTGTCGCAGGCGTTCAGACACCGCTGGGCGACATTCGCCGGCTGCAGGCAGCTTCTGGTCTCACCGCATTTTCTGCGACATTTCATTTGCATCTCAGGGAAAAAGAAAGTAAAAGCAAAACCTTTATCCTGATGATTAATAAAGAGAAGAAAGATTGAGACCTTTAACTGTGTACAAAATGTACTGCCCTATAATACTGTACATACTGCCCTATAATACTGTATATACTGCCCTATAATACTGTATATACTGCCCTATAGTACTGTATATACTGCCCTATAATACTGTACATACTGCCCTATAATACTGTATATACTGCCCTATTATACTGTGTATACTGCCCTATAATACTGTATATACTGCCCTATAGTACTGTATATACTGTCCTATAATACTGTATATACTGCCCTATAATACTGTACATACTGCCCTATAATACTGTATATACTGCCCTATAATACTGTATATACTGCCCTATAATACTGTATATACTGCCCTATTATACTGTATATACTGCCCTATTATACTGTATATACTGCCCTATAATACTGTACATACTGCCCTATAATACTGTACATACTGCCCTATAATACTGTATGTACTGCCCTATAATACTGTATATACTGCCCTATAATACTGTACATACTGTCCTATAATACTGTATATACTGCCCTATAATACTGTACATACTGCCCTATAATACTGTATATACTGCCCTATAATACTGTATATACTGCCCTATAATACTGTACATACTGCCCTATAGTACTGTATATACTGCCCTATTATACTGTATATACTGCCCTATAATACTGTACATACTGCCCTATAATACTGTACATACTGCCCTATAATACTGTATATACTGCCCTATAATACTGTATATACTGCCCTATAATACTGTACATACTGCCCTATAGTACTGTATATACTGCCCTATTATACTGTATATACTGCCCTATAATACTGTACATACTGCCCTATAATACTGTATATACTGCCCTATAATACTGTATATACTGTGTATACGGCCCTATAGTAATGTATACACTGTATATACTGCCCTATAATACTGTATATACTGCCCTATAGTAATGTATATACTGTGTATACTGCCCTATAATACTGTATATACTGTCCTATAATACTGTATATACTGTCCTATAATACTGTACATACTGCCCTATAATACTGTATATACTACCCTATTATACTGTATATACTGCCCTATAGTACTGTATATACTGTCCTATAGTACTGTATATACTGCCCTATAGTACTGTATATACTGTCCTATAATACTGTATATACTGCCCTATAATACTGTATATACTGCCCTATTATACTGTATATACTGCCCTATAGTACTGTATATACTGCCCTATAGTACTGTACATACTGCCCTATAATACTGTACATACTGCCCTATAATACTGTATATACTGCCCTATTATACTGTATATACTGCCCTATAGTACTGTATATACTGTCCTATAATACTGTACATACTGCCCTATAATACTGTATATACTGCCCTATTATACTGTATATACTGTGCTATAATACTGTTTATACTGCCCTATAGTACTGTATATACTGTCCTATGCTGTATATACTGCCATATAATACTGTGTATACTGCCCTATAATACTGTATATACTGCCCTATAATACTGTACATACTGCCCTATAATACTGTATATACTGTCCTATGCTGTATATACTGCCATATAATACTGTTTATACTGCCCTATAATACTGTATATACTGCCCTATAATACTGTACATACTGCCCTATAATACTGTATATACTGCCCTATTATACTGTATATACTGCCCCATAATACTGTATATACTGCCCTATTATACTGTATATACTGCCCTATAGTACTGTATATACTGTCCTATAGTACTGTACATACTGCCCTATAATACTGTATATACTGCCCTATTATACTGTATATACTGCCCTATAGTACTGTATATACTGTCCTATAGTACTGTACATACTGCCCTATAATACTGTATATACTGCCCTATTATACTGTATATACTGCCCTATAGTACTGTATATACTGTCCTATAGTACTGTATATACTGCCCTATAGTACTGTACATACTGCCCTATAATACTGTATATACTGCCCTATAATACTGTATATACTGCCCTATTATACTGTATATACTGCCCTATAGTACTGTATATACTGTCCTATAGTACTGTACATACTGCCCTATAATACTGTATATACTGCCCTATTATACTGTATATACTGCCCTATAGTACTGTATATACTGTCCTATAGTACTGTACATACTGCCCTATAATACTGTATATACTGCCCTATTATACTGTATATACTGCCCTATAGTACTGTATATACTGTCCTATAGTACTGTATATACTGCCCTATAGTACTGTACATACTGCCCTATAATACTGTATATACTGCCCTATAATACTGTACATACTGCCCTATAATACTGTATATACTGCCCTATTATACTGTATATACTGTGCTATAATACTGTTTATACTGCCCTATAGTACTGTATATACTGCCCTATTATACTGTATATACTGCCCTATAGTAATGTATATACTGCCCTATAATACTGTACATACTGCCCTATAATACTGTTTATACTGCCCTATAATACTGTTTATACTGCCCTATAGTACTGTATATACTGTCCTATAATACTGTACATACTGTCCTATAATACTGTATATACTGCCCTATTATACTGTATATACTGCCCTATAGTACTGTATATACTGTCCTATAATACTGTATATACTGCCCTATAATACTGTACATACTGCCCTATAATACTGTATATACTGCCCTATTATACTGTATATACTGCCCTATAGTACTGTATATACTGTCCTATAGTACTGTACATACTGCCCTATAATACTGTATATACTGCCCTATTATACTGTATATACTGCCCTAAAGTACTGTATATACTGTCCTATAGTACTGTTTATACTGCCCTATAGTACTGTATATACTGTCCTATAATACTGTACATACTGCCCTATAATACTGTATATACTGCCCTATTATACTGTATATACTGCCCTATAATACTGTATATACTGCCCTATAATACTGTACATACTGCCCTATAATACTGTATATACTGCCCTATTATACTGTATATACTGCCCTATAATACTGTACATACTGCCCTATAATACTGTACATACTGCCCTATAATACTGTATATACTGCCCTATTATACTGTATATACTGCCCTATAATACTGTATATACTGTCCTATAGTACTGTATATACTGTCCTATACTGTATATACTGCCCTATAATACTGTGTATACTGCCCTATAATACTGTATATACTGTCCTATACTGTATATACTGCCCTATAATACTGTATATACTGCCCTATAATACTGTGTATACTGCCCTATAATACTGTATATACTGCCCTATAGTAATGTATATACTGTGTATACTGCCCTATACTGTATATACTGTACATACTGCCCTATAATACTGTATATACTGCCCTATTATACTGTATATACTGCCCTATAATACTGTACATACTGCCCTATAATACTGTATATACTGCCCTATTATACTGTATATACTGCCCTATAATACTGTATATACTGCCCTATAGTACTGTATATACTGTGTATACTGCCCTATACTGTATATACTGCCCTATAGTAATGTATATACTGCCCTATAATACTGTATATACTGCCCTATAATACTGTATATACTGCCCTATAATACTGGATATACTGTCCTATAGTAATGTATATACTGCCCTATAATACTGTATGTATATACTGTGTATACTGCCCTATAGTAATGTATATACTGTGTATACTGCCCTATAATACTGTATATACTGTGTATACTGCCCTATGCTGTATATACTGTATATACTGCCCTATAGTAATGTATATACTGTGTATGCTGCCCTATACTGTATACGCTGCCCTATAGTACTGTATACACTGTATATACTGCCCTATAATACTGTATATACTGCCCTATAGTAATGTATATACTGCCCTATAGTAATGTATATACGGTGTATACTGCCCTATACTGTATATACTGTATATACTGCCCTATCATGTATATACTGTGTATACTGCCCTATAATACTGTATATACTGCCCTATAATACTGTATATACTGTGTATACTGCCCTATAATACTGTATATACTGCCCTATAATACTGTATATACTGCCCTATACTGTATAT
Organism: Bufo bufo; assembly: GCF_905171765.1. Lineage (NCBI taxonomy): Eukaryota > Metazoa > Chordata > Amphibia > Anura > Bufonidae > Bufo > Bufo bufo. The sequence continues at coordinate 2,378,814 of NC_053394.1, read as the reverse complement.
ACTGCCCTATACTGTATATATTGCCCTATGGTAATGTATATACTGCCCTATGGTAATGTATATACTGTGTATACTGCCCTATCATACTGTATATACTGCCCTATAGTAATGTATATACTGTGTATACTGCTCTATAGTAATGTATATACTGCCCTATAGTAATGTATATACTGTGTATACTGCCCTATCATAATGTATATACTGCCCTATACTGTATATACTGCCCTATAGTATTGTATATACTGCCCTATGGTAATGTATATACTGTGTATACTGCCCTATAATACTGTATATACTGCCCTATATTAATGTATATACTGGATATACTGCCCTATAATACTGTATATACTGCCCTATAATACTGTATGTACTGCCCTATAATACTGTATATACTGCCCTATAATACTGGATATACTGCCCTATAGTAATGTATATACTGCCATATAGTAATGTATATACTGTGTATACTGCCCTATACTGTATATACTGCCCTATAGTAATGTATATACTGCCCTATAATACTGTATATACTGCCCTATAATACTGTATATACTGCCCTATAATACTGGATATACTGCCCTATAGTAATGTATATACTGCCCTATAGTAATGTATATACTGTGTATACTGCCCTATAGTAATGTATATACTGTGTATACTGCCCTATAATACTGTATATACTGTGTATACTGCCCTATGCTGTATATACTGCCCTATAGTAATGTATATACTGTGTATGCTGCCCTATACTGTATACACTGCCCTATAGTACTGTATATACTGTGTATACTGCCCTATAATACTGTATATACTGCCCTATAATACTGTATATACTGTGTATACTGCCCTATAATACTGTATATACTGCCCTATAGTAATGTATATACTGCCCTATAGTAATGTATATACTGTATATACTGCCATATAATGTATATACTGTGTATACTGTCCTATAATACTGTATATACTGCCCTATAATACTGTATATACTGTGTATACTGCCCTATAATACTGTATATACTGCCCTATAATACTGTATATACTGTGTATACTGCCCTATAATACTGTATATACTGCCCTATAATACTGTATATACTGCCCTATACTGTATATACTGCCCTATACTGTATATACTGCCCTATAGTATTGTATATACTGCCCTATGGTAATGTATATACTGTGTATACTGCCCTATCATACTGTATATACTGCCCTATAGTAATGTATATACTGTGTATACTGCTCTATAGTAATGTATATACTGCCCTATACTGTATATACTGCCCTATAGTATTGTATATACTGCCCTATGGTAATGTATATACTGTGTATACTGCCCTATAATACTATATATACTGCCCTATATTAATGTATATACTGGATATACTGCCCTATAATACTGTATATACTGTGTATACTGCCCTATAATACTGTATATACTGCCCTATAATACTGGATATACTGCCCTATAGTAATGTATATACTGCCATATAGTAATGTATATACTGTGTATACTGCCCTATACTGTATATACTGCCCTATAGTAATGTATATACTGCCCTATAATACTGTATATACTGCCCTATAATACTGGATATACTGCCCTATAGTAATGTATATACTGCCCTATAGTAATGTATATACTGTGTATACTGCCCTATAATACTGTATATACTGTGTATACTGCCCTATAGTAATGTATATACTGTCTATACTGCCCTATAATACTGTATTTACTGTGTATACTGCTGTTTATACTGTATATACTGCCCTATAGTAATGTATATACTGTGTATGCTGCCCTATACTGTATACACTGCCCTATAGTACTGTATATACTGTGTATACTGCCCTATAATACTGTATATACTGCCCTATAATACTGTATATACTGTGTATACTGCCCTATAGTAATGTATACACTGTATATACTGCCCTATAATACTGTATATACTGCCCTATAATACTGTATATACTGCCCTATAGTAATGTATATACTGCCCTATAGTAATGTCTATACGGTGTATACTGCCCTATACTGTATATACTGTATATACTGCCCTATAATGTATATACTGTGTATACTGCCCTATAATACTGTATATACTGTCCTACAATACTGTATATACTGCCCTGTACTGTATATACTGCCCTGTACTGTATATACTGCCCTATAGTATTGTATATACTGCCCTATGGTAATGTATATACTGTGTATACTGCCCTATCATACTGTATATACTGCCCTATACTGTATACACTGCCCTATAGTATTGTATATGCTGCCCTATAGTAATGTATATACTGTGTATACTGCTCTATAGTAATGTATATACTGTGTATACTGCCCTATCATAATGGATATACTGCCCTATACTGTATATACTGCCCTATAGTATTGTATATACTGCCCTATGGTAATGTATATACTGTGTATACTGCCCTATAATACTATATATACTGCCCTATATTAATGTATATACTGTATATACTGCCCTATAGTAATGTATATACTGTGTATACTGCCCTATAATACTGTATATACTGCCCTATAGTAATGTATATACTGTGTATACCTCCCTATAGTAATGTATATACTGTATATACTGCCCTATACTGTATATACTGCCCTATAGTAATGTATATACTGTGTATACTGCCTTATAATACTGCATATACTGCCCTATAATACTGTATATACTGTGTATACTGCCCTATAATACTGTATATTCTGCCTTATAATACTGTATATACTGCCCTATAGTAATGTATATACTGTATATACTGCCCTATAGTGATGTATATACTGTGTATACTGCCCTATAGTAATGTATATACTGTGTATACTGCCATATAGTAATGTATATACTGTGTATACTGCCTTATAGTAATGTATATACTGTGTATACTGCCCTATAGTAATGTATATACTGTGTATACTGCCCTATAGTAATGTATATACTGTATATACTGCCCTATAGTAATGTATATACTGTATATACTGCCCTATCATAATGTATATACTGTGTATACTGCCCTATAGTAATGTATATACTGTTTATACTGCCCTATATTAATGTATATACTGTGTATACTGCCCTATAGTAATGTATATACTGTGTATACTTCCCTATCATAATGTATATACTGTGTATACTGCCCTATACTGTATATACTATGTTTACTGCCCTATAGTAATGTATATACTGTGTATACTGCCCTATCATAATGTATATACTGCCCTATACTGTATATACTGCCCTATAGTAATGTATATACTGTGTATACTGCCCTATTGTAATGTATATACAGCCCTATACTGTATATACTGCCCTATAGTAATGTATATACTGTATATACTGCCCTATAGTAATATATATACTGTGTATACTGCCCTATAGTAATGTATATACTGTATATACTTCCCTATAGTAATATATATACTGTGTATACTGCCCTATAGTAATGTATATACTGTGTATACTGCCCTATAGTAATGTATATACTGTGTATACTGCCTTATAATACTGTATATACTGTGTATAGTGCCCTATAGTAATGTATATACTGTGTATACTGCCCTATAGTAATGTATATACTGATCTATAATAACATATATACTGTATATACTGACCCATAATAATGTATATACTGTGTATACTGCCCTATAATATATATATACTGTATACACTGCCCTGTAATAATTTATATACTGTCCTATAATGTATATACTGCTCTATAATAACTTTTATACTGTGTATACTGCCCTATAATATATATACTGCTCTATAATAACATATATACTGACCCATAATAACGTATATACTGTGTATACTGCCCTATAATGTATATACCAGGGTGGATTTGATTTAAATCATAGTTTTCTACATAAAGACTGATTCCCGCTGGTATAACTTATAATATGCAAGTAGATGAAGATTTTTAGAATAACAACTTTTCCTATTAGTTTGATTCGGTTGATTCTGTATTCATAGGTTTGTAGAAGTTCGGATTAAGGTCTTTTTCTCAACTGTTCATGTTATAACATTTTTGCTGTGAAGAAGAGGAGGCCTGTGATCTCTGCTGAGTCAAATTCAGTTTTGAGAACTGCAAAAGTAAACCAAGCATCTGTGATAATATCTTGTAGACAGAGAAACTGCCCAATAATCCTACAAAAACCTCTGGAAGAGCCGGACATTGTGAATGGATTAATGGTATTTATTTACCAAAAAAATTACACACATAGAAACCTAGAAACCTAGAATGTGTCGGCAGATAAGAACCATTCGGCCCATCCAGTCTGCCCAATATACTGAGTACTATGGATAGCCCCTGGCCCTATCTTATATGAAGGATGGCCTTATGCCTATCCCATGCATGCTTAAACTCCTCCACTGTATTTGCAGCTACCACTTCTGCAGGAAGGCTATTCCATGCATCCACTACTCTCTCAGTAAAGTAATACTTCCTTATATTACTGTTAACCCTTTGCCCCTCTAATTTAACACTATGTCCTCTTGTGGTAGTTTTTCTTCTTTTAAATCTTCTCTCTTCCTTTACCGAGTTGATTCCCTTTATGTATTTAGCAGTTTCTCTCATCTCCCCTCTGTCTCGTCTTTCTTCCAAGCTCTACATGTTAAGGTCCTTTAATCTTTCCTGGTAAGTTTTATCCTGCAATCCATGGACCAGTTTAGTAGCTCTTCTCTGAACTCTCTCTAGAGTATCTATATCCTTCTGGAGATATGGTCTCCAGTACTGAGCATAATACTCCAAATGAGGTCTCACTAGTGCTCTGTAGAGCGGCATAAGCACTTCACTCTGTCTACTGGTAATGCCTCTCCCTATACACCCCAGCATTCTGCTAGCATCTCCTGCTGCTCTATGACATGGTCTGCCTACCTTTAAGTCTTCTGAAATAATGACCCCTAAATCCCTTTCCTCAGATACTGAGGTCAGGACTGTATCACTGATTTTATATTCTGCTCTTGGGTTTTTACGCCCCAGGTGCATTATCTTGCACTTATCAACATTACATTTTAGTTGCCAGAGTTCTGACCATTCCTCTAGTTTTCCTAAATCCTTTTCCATTTGGTGTATTCCTCCAGGAACATCAACCCTGTTACATATCTTGGTGTCATCAGCAAAAAGACACACCTTACCATCGAGGCCTTCTGCAATGTCGCTGATAAAGATATTAAACAATATGGGTCCCAGAACAGACCCCTGAGGTACCCCACTGGTAACAAGACCTTGGTCTGAATATACTCCATTGACTACAACCCTCTGTTGTCTGTCCCTCAGCCACTGCCTAATCTATTCAACAATATGGGAGTCCACGTACAGCCTTATTCTACAGAATTAAAAAAACGAATCTTTATTTCATGATGGAATAACCTTTGGATGGTAATATATTTTCCTCAAAAAGCATTTTATATTAAAAAAAAAATCCAATTTAAATTAAAAAAAATCTGATTTACGGTAAATCAAACAAATCCAATTTTTTAGATTTTTTTAAAAAAAATCATAGATTTTTTATCCACCCTGGTATATACTGTATATACTCCCCTATAATGTATATTGTAACGGACCGTTTCAGCAGACAAGGGGTTAAAATCCGTTTAGGCGATAAGCCCCTTTCTGAGAGACAGGCACAGCTACTGCAGGACACCAACCCCCCGAACTGGATACAAAATAGCACTCCAAACTGGAACCTCACGAATAGCTGCTAGCAGACGAACAGGAATCAGCTTACACTCCTGGCAATCGGTCCTCTAACAGCATACAGTGAATCCCCCCAATAACGAGACAAGGCTCCGTGTTGAGGGTCAAACAGTGGTCTGACTGTACTTCACGTACAGCCTCTTTTATTCATAAACCACAAACATAGTACTGCCCACAGGGGTTTGAAATACAACCAATCAGTAATTAACAACACATACAATGTAACTACAGCAACCAATCGTTCACGCCCCCAGAGGACCAGAATGAAGACTGGGACATAGGACAACATATCCCCACAATGCATCATGGTTTCCTGCTCTCTGTCCAGACAACCTGAAGAGCAATCCAATTATCTCTGAGGACAAAGAGAAGTCACCAATACACATGTGCAGACAACAGGACAGACATCACCATTTATACACACAATAGGACAATGGCACAATAGAAACACACCCGCATATTCCTCCCAAGTTGACAAGTTACACTTAATTTAAATTGTTACAACTTTGTGAGTTTACATTGGCCATACACATAACTTACATTAATTTAAACAGTATAACTTGTGGACAAACCTATCCAAAATTCACTTGAATAGGTTCAGGGGTTTAAAAGTTAGTATATGGCCCATAATCCAGGGGCAAGAGGCCAGCAGCCAGTCCTCTCCAAAACCCAGTGGCGAGGTTGGTTTCGCCACACATCTCCCCCCCCCCAGGGAAGACTAACCAGGTACCTGACCTCACGCCGGTCGGTACCTGAGTTAGTCTGGCAGCCCACCCACAACCCAATACTGGACCTGTTGCATTTGGTAGCCTGTCTCTGTCCAGTGAGTCCACCAAGGTTATGTTGGAAGCTGGTACTCCCGGTCTCTGTGTTGCTCCCTGGCTTCAAGTGGAGGTTGCTTTGTGGGCAGGGATCAGCGGTACTCTGCCCTGGTGCCAGCGCTACCACGGAAGAAGCCTGGTTGGAGCCTGGTTGTTGGAGGGGGAGACCGACTGTCTCTACCCCCTGTGCTGTAAGTGCAGAGACCACGGTCCCATCTGCACTGTTGTGGGGCTTACTGTCTCCCCCTGGTGCGTTAAGCTGCCGCTGGGGAGAGGGGGTAATGAGCTCCTCTCCCATACATACTTCCAGCCACAGCTCCTGCCATGCCAGGAGTTCCAATTCCTTTACCCATTCCTCCCGGGGCTGCTCTCCCAGGAAGGGCATCCGCAGGGCTACTCGCTTCTGCAACCGCTGGTCTTCCGTGGGGATTCTCTCGTGCTGCATATACTCCACAATACCCAGTACCTGGTACCAGATGCCTTTGCGGACTGCATCTCGGTCATCCATGACACCCTCATCGTACTCCACTGCTGTTTCCATTCTGGTGCTGTCAGGGTCGCTGTACTGGGACATGCGTTGCCCTCAAATTGTAATTCCAGGGAATGATGTTTCTTTGTAGCTGTCCTTCTGGGCTGTGGGAACGATCCCACTGCTGCCACCAATGTAACGGACCGTTTCCGCAGACAAGGGGTTAAAATCCGTTTAGGCGATAAGCCCCTTTCTGAGAGACAGGCACAGCTACTGCAGAACACCAATGTCCCGAACTGGATACAAAGTAGCACTCCAAACTGGAACCTCACGAATAGCTGCTAGCAGACGAACAGGAATCAGCTTACACTCCTGGCAATCAGTCTCTAACAGCATACAGCGGATCCCCCCAATAACGAGACAAGGCTCCGTGTTGAGGGTTAAACAGTGGTCTGACTGTACTTCACGTACAGCCTCTTTTATTCATAAACCACAAACATAGTACTGCCCACAGGGGTTTGAAATGCAACCAATCAGTAATTAACAACACATACAATGTAACTACAGCAACCAATCGTTCACGCCCCCAGAGGACCAGAATGAAGACTGTGACATAGGACAACATATCCCCACAATGCATCATGGTTTCCTCCTCTCTGTCCAGAGAACCTAAAGAGCAATCCAATTATCTCTGAGGACAAAGGGAGATCGCCAATACACATGTGAGGACAACAGGACAGACATCACCATTTTAAACACACAATGGGACAATGGCACAATAGAAACACACCCGCATATTCCTCCCAAGCTGACAAGTTACAATTATTATAACTTGTTACAACTTTGTGAGTTTACATTGGCCATACATATAACTTACATCAATTTAAACAGTATAACTTGGGGACAAACCTATCCAAAATTCACTTGAATAGGTTCAGGGGTTTAAAAGTTAGTATGGGCCATAATCCAGGGGCAAGAGGCCAGCAGCCAGTCCTCTCCAAAACCCAGTGGCGAGGTTGGTTTCGCCACATATATACTCCCGTATAATAATATATGTACTGTATATACTAACCTATAATGTATATACTGCCCTATAATAATGTTTATACTGTATATACTGACCCATAATGAATATACTGTGTATACTGACCCATAATAACGGATATACTATGTATACTGCCCTAAGTTAACGTATATTCTCTCTATACTGCCCTATAATGTATATACTGTGTATACTGATCTATAATAATGTATATACTGTGTATACTGACACTTAATAACATATATATTGTATATATGGATCCATAAGTTTTACTGTATAGACCCATCTATAATGATAATATAATGTACAGGAGGATTCTCTACAGAGCAGCGTGTGTACTGTAATTATATAATGTACAGGAGGATTCTCTACAGAGCAGCGCGTGTACTGTAATTATATAATGTACAGGAGGATTCTCTACAGAGCAGCGCGTGTACTGTAATTATATAATGTACAGGGGGATTCTCTACAGAGCAGCGAGTGTACTGTAATTATATAATGTACAGGAGGATTCTCTACAGAGCAGCGAGTGTACTGTAATTATATAATGTACAGGAGGATTCTCTACAGAGCAGCGCGTGTACTGTAATGATATAATGTACAGGGGGATTCTCTACAGAGCAGCGCGTGTACTGTAATTATATAATGTACAGGAGGATTCTCTACAGAGCAGCGCGTGTACTGTAATTATATAATGTACAGGAGGATTCTCTACAGAGCAGCGCGTGTACTGTAATGATATAATGTACAGGGGGATTCTCTACAGAGCAGCGCGTGTACTGTAATTATATAATGTACAGGAGGATTCTCTACAGAGCAGCGAGTGTACTGTAATTATATAATGTACAGGAGGATTCTCTACAGAGCAGCGCGTGTACTGTAATAATATAATGTACAGGAGGATTCTATACAGAGCAGCGCGTGTACTGTAATTATATAATGTACAGGAGGATTGTATACAGAGCAGCGCGTGTACTGTAATGATATAATGTACAGGAGGATTCTCTACAGAGCAGCGTGTACTGTAATAAAATAATGTACAGGGGGATTCTCTACAGAGCAGCGCGTGTACTGTAATGATATAATGTACAGGAGGATTCTCTACAGAGCAGCGAGTGTACTGTAATGATATAATGTACAGGAGGATTCTCTACAGAGCAGCGAGTGCACTGTAATTATATAATGTACAGGAGGATTCTCTACAGAGCAGCGCGTGTACTGTAATGATATAATGTACAGGAGGATTCTCTACAGAGCAGCGCGTGTACTGTAATTATATAATGTACAGGAGGATTCTCTACAGAGCAGCGAGTGTACTGTAATTATATAATGTACAGGGGGATTCTCTACAGAGCAGCGAGTGTACTGTAATTATATAATGTACAGGAGGATTCTCTACAGAGCAGCGCGTGTACTGTAATTATATAATGTACAGGAGGATTCTCTACAGAGCAGCGCGTGTACTGTAATTATATAATGTACAGGAGGATTCTCTACAGAGCAGCGTGTGTACTGTAATTATATAATGTACAGGAGGATTCTCTACAGAGCAGCGCGTGTACTGTAATTATATAATGTACAGGAGGATTCTCTACAGAGCAGCGCGTGTACTGTAATGATATAATGTACAGGAGGATTCTCTACAGAGCAGCGCGTGTACTGTAATTATATAATGTACAGGAGGATTCTCTACAGAGCAGCGCGTGTACTGTAATTATATAATGTACAGGAGGATTCTCTACAGAGCAGCGCGTGTAATGTAATTATATAATGTACAGGAGGATTCTCTACAGAGCAGCGCGTGTACTGTAATTATGTAATGTACAGGAGGATTCTCTACAGAGCAGCGAGTGTACTGTAATGATATAATGTACAGGAGGATTTTCTACAGAGCAGCGCGTGTACTGTAATTATATAATGTACAGGAGGATTCTCTACAGAGCAGCGAGTGTACTGTAATTATATAATGTACAGGGGGATTCTCTACAGAGCAGCGAGTGTACTGTAATTATATAATGTACAGGGGGATTCTCTACAGAGCAGCGCGTGTACTGTAATTATATAATGTACAAGAGGATTCTCTACAGAGCAGCGCGTGTACTGTAATTATATAATGTACAGGAGGTTTCTCTACAGAGAAGCGCGTGTACTGTAATTATATAATGTACAGGAGGATTCTCTACAGAGCAGCGCGTGTGCTGTAATTATATAATGTACAGGAGGATTCTCTACAGAGCAGCGAGTGTACTGTAATTATATAATGTACAGGAGGATTCTCTACAGAGCAGCGCGTGTACTGTAATTATATAATGTACAGGAGGATTCTCTACAGAGCAGCGCGTGTACTGTAATTATATAATGTACAGGAGGATTCTCTACAGAGCAGCGAGTGTACTGTAATTATATAATGTACAGGAGGATTCTCTACAGAGCAGCGCGTGTACTGTAATTATATAATGTACAGGAGGATTCTCTACAGAGCAGCGCGTGTACTGTAATGATATAATGTACAGGAGGATTCTCTACAGAGCAGCGCGTGTACTGTAATAATATAATGTACAGGAGGATTCTCTACAGAGCAGCGCGTGTACTGTAATGATATAATGTACAGGAGGATTCTCTACAGAGCAGCGCGTGTACTGTAATGATATAATGTACAGGAGGATTCTCTACAGAGCAGCGCGTGTACTGTAATAATATAATGTACAGGGGGATTCTCTACAGAGCAGCGCGTGTACTGTAATGATATAATGTACAGGGGGATTCTCTACAGAGCAGCGTGTACTGTAATAATATAATGTACAGGGGGATTCTCTACAGAGCAGCGCGTGTACTGTAATGATATAATGTACAGGAGGATTCTCTACAGAGCAGCGCGTGTACTGTAATAATATAATGTACAGGAGGATTCTCTACAGAGCAGCGAGTGTACTGTAATTATATAATGTACAGGAGGATTCTCTACAGAGCAGCGCGTGTACTGTAATTATATAATGTACAGGAGGATTCTCTACAGAGCAGCGCGTGTACTGTAATTATATAATGTACAGGAGGATTTTCTACAGAGCAGCGCGTGTACTGTAATTATATAATGTACAGGAGGATTCTCTACGGAGCAGCGAGTGTACTGTAATTATATAATGTACAGGAGGATTTTCTACGGAGCAGCGCGTGTACTGTAATTATATAATGTACAGGAGGATTCTCTACAGAGCAGCGCGTGTACTGTAATTATATAATGTACAGGAGGATTCTATACAGAGCAGCGCGTGTACTGTAATTATATAATGTACAGGAGGATTCTCTACAGAGCAGCGCGTGTACTGTTATTATATAATGTACAGGAGGATTCTCTACAGAGCAGCGAGTGTACTGTAATTATATAATGTACAGGAGGATTCTCTACAGAGCAGCGCGTGTACTGTAATGATATAATGTACAGGGGGATTCTCTACAGAGCAGCGCGTGTACTGTAATTATATAATGTACAGGAGGATTCTCTACAGAGCAGCGCGTGTACTGTAATTATATAATGTACAGGAGGATTCTCTACAGAGCAGCGAGTGTACTGTAATTATATAATGTACAGGAGGATTCTCTACAGAGCAGCGCGTGTACTGTAATTATATAATGTACAGGAGGATTCTCTACAGAGCAGCGCGTGTACTGTAATAATATAATGTACAGGAGGATTCTCTACAGAGCGGCGCGTGTACTGTAATTATATAATGTACAGGAGGATTCTCTACAGAGCGGCGAGTGTGCTGTAATTATATAATGTACAGGAGGATTCTCTACAGAGCAGCGCGTGTACTGTAATTATATAATGTACAGGAGGATTCTCTACAGAGCAGCGCGTGTACTGTAATGATATAATGTACAGGGGGATTCTCTACAGAGCAGCGCGTGTACTGTAATGATATAATGTACAGGAGGATTCTCTACAGAGCAGCGCGTGTACTGTAATTATATAATGTACAGGAGGATTCTCTACAGAGCAGCGCGTGTACTGTAATTATATAATGTACAGGAGGATTCTCTACAGAGCAGCGCGTGTACTGTAATTATATAATGTACAGGAGGATTCTCTACAGAGCAGCGAGTGTACTGTAATTATATAATGTACAGGAGGATTCTCTACAGAGCAGCGCGTGTACTGTAATGATATAATGTACAGGAGGATTCTCTACAGAGCAGCGCGTGTACTGTAATTATATAATGTACAGGAGGATTCTCTACAGAGCAGCGCGTGTACTGTAATAATATAATGTACAGGAGGATTCTCTACAGAGCAGCGAGTGTACTGTAATTATATAATGTACAGGAGGATTCTCTACAGAGCAGCGCGTGTACTGTAATAATATAATGTACAGGAGGATTCTCTACAGAGCAGCGCGTGTACTGTAATTATATAATGTACAGGAGGATTCTCTACAGAGCAGCGCGTGTACTGTAATTATATAATGTACAGGGGGATTCTCTACAGAGCAGCGCGTGTACTGTAATTATATAATGTACAGGGGGATTCTCTACAGAGCAGCGCGTGTACTGTAATTATATAATGTACAGGAGGATTTTCTACAGAGCAGCGCGTGTACTGTAATTATATAATGTACAGGAGGATTCTCTACAGAGCAGCGCGTGTACTGTAATGATATAATGTACAGGAGGATTCTCTACAGAGCAGCGCGTGTACTGTAATTATATAATGTACAGGAGGATTCTCTACGGAGCAGCGAGTGTACTGTAATTATATAATGTACAGGAGGATTTTCTACAGAGCAGCGCGTGTACTGTAATTATATAATGTACAGGAGGATTCTCTACAGAGCAGCGCGTGTACTGTAATTATATAATGTACAGGAGGATTCTATACAGAGCAGCGCGTGTACTGTAATTATATAATGTACAGGAGGATTCTCTACAGAGCAGCGCGTGTACTGTTATTATATAATGTACAGGAGGATTCTCTACAGAGCAGCGAGTGTACTGTAATTATATAATGTACAGGAGGATTCTCTACAGAGCAGCGCGTGTACTGTAATGATATAATGTACAGGAGGATTCTCTACAGAGCAGCGCGTGTACTGTAATTATATCATGTACAGGAGGATTCTCTACAGAGCAGCGCGTGTACTGTAATGATATAATGTACAGGAGGATTCTCTACAGAGCAGCGTGTACTGTAATTATATAATGTACAGGAGGATTCTCTACAGAGCAGCGCGTGTACTGTAATAATATAATGTACAGGAGGATTCTCTACAGAGCAGCGAGTGTACTGTAATTATATAATGTACAGGAGGATTCTCTACAGAGCAGCGCGTGTACTGTAATGATATAATGTACAGGAGGATTCTATACAGAGCAGCGCGTGTACTGTAATTATATAATGTACAGGAGGATTCTATACAGAGCAGCGCGTGTACTGTAATTATATAATGTACAGGAGGATTCTCTACAGAGCAGCGAGTGTACTGTAATTATATAATGTACAGGAGGATTCTCTACAGAGCAGCGAGTGTACTGTAATTATATAATGTACAGGAGGATTCTCTACAGAGCAGCGAGTGTACTGTTATTATATAATGTACAGGAGGATTCTCTACAGAGCAGCGCGTGTACTGTAATTATATAATGTACAGGAGGATTCTCTACAGAGCAGCGCGTGTACTGTAATTATATAATGTACAGGAGGATTCTCTACAGAGCAGCGAGTGTACTGTAATTATATAATGTACAGGAGGATTCTCTACAGAGCAGCGCGTGTACTGTAATGATATAATGTACAGGGGGATTCTCTACAGAGCAGCGCGTGTACTGTAATGATATAATGTACAGGAGGATTCTCTACAGAGCAGCGCGTGTACTGTAATTATATAATGTACAGGAGGATTCTCTACAGAGCAGCGAGTGTACTGTAATTATATAATGTACAGGGGGATTCTCTACAGAGCAGCGCGTGTACTGTAATTATATAATGTACAGGAGGATTCTCTACAGAGCAGCGCGTGTACTGTTATTATATAATGTACAGGAGGATTCTCTACAGAGCAGCGCGTGTACTGTAATTATATAATGTACAGGAGGATTCTCTACAGAGCAGCGCGTGTACTGTAATGATATAATGTACAGGGGGATTCTCTACAGAGCAGCGCGTGTACTGTAATTATATAATGTACAGGGGGATTCTCTACAGAGCAGCGAGTGTACTGTAATTATATAATGTACAGGAGGATTCTCTACAGAGCAGCGAGTGTACTGTAATTATATAATGTACAGGAGGATTCTCTACAGAGCAGCGCGTGTACTGTAATGATATAATGTACAGGGGGATTCTCTACAGAGCAGCGCGTGTACTGTAATTATATAATGTACAGGGGGATTCTCTACAGAGCAGCGCGTGTACTGTAATGATATAATGTACAGGAGGATTCTCTACAGAGCAGCGCGTGTACTGTAATTATATAATGTACAGGAGGATTCTCTACAGAGCAGCGCGTGTACTGTAATTATATAATGTACAGGAGGATTCTCTACAGAGCAGCGAGTGTACTGTAATTATATAATGTACAGGAGGATTCTCTACAGAGCAGCGCGTGTACTGTAATGATATAATGTACAGGAGGATTCTCTACAGAGCAGCGCGTGTACTGTAATTATATAATGTACAGGAGGATTCTCTACAGAGCAGCGCGTGTACTGTAATAATATAATGTACAGGAGGATTCTCTACAGAGCGGCGCGTGTACTGTAATTATATAATGTACAGGAGGATTCTCTACAGAGCGGCGCGTGTACTGTAATGATATAATGTACAGGGGGATTCTCTACAGAGCAGCGCGTGTACTGTAATGATATAATGTACAGGAGGATTCTCTACAGAGCAGCGCGTGTACTGTAATTATATAATGTACAGGAGGATTCTCTACAGAGCAGCGCGTGTACTGTAATTATATAATGTACAGGAGGATTCTCTACAGAGCAGCGAGTGTACTGTAATTATATAATGTACAGGAGGATTTTCTACAGAGCAGCGCGTGTACTGTAATTATATAATGTACAGGAGGATTCTCTACAGAGCAGCGCGTGTACTGTAATTATATAATGTACAGGAGGATTCTATACAGAGCAGCGCGTGTACTGTAATTATATAATGTACAGGAGGATTCTATACAGAGCAGCGCGTGTACTGTAATGATATAATGTACAGGAGGATTCTCTACAGAGCAGCGCGTGTACTGTTATTATATAATGTACAGGAGGATTCTCTACAGAGCAGCGAGTGTACTGTAATGATATAATGTACAGGAGGATTCTCTACAGAGCAGCGCGTGTACTGTAATTATATAATGTACAGGAGGATTCTCTACAGAGCAGCGCGTGTACTGTAATGATATAATGTACAGGAGGATTCTCTACAGAGCAGCGCGTGTACTGTAATGATATAATGTACAGGAGGATTCTCTACAGAGCAGCGCGTGTACTGTAATAATATAATGTACAGGAGGATTCTCTACAGAGCAGCGCGTGTACTGTAATGATATAATGTACAGGAGGATTCTCTACAGAGCAGCGCGTGTACTGTAATTATATAATGTACAGGAGGATTCTCTACAGAGCAGCGCGTGTACTGTAATTATATAATGTACAGGAGGATTCTCTACAGAGCAGCGAGTGTACTGTAATTATATAATGTACAGGAGGATTCTCTACAGAGCAGCGCGTGTACTGTAATTATATAATGTACAGGAGGATTCTCTACAGAGCAGCGCGTGTACTGTAATAATATAATGTACAGGAGGATTCTCTACAGAGCGGCGCGTGTACTGTAATTATATAATGTACAGGAGGATTCTCTACAGAGCAGCGAGTGTACTGTAATTATATAATGTACAGGAGGATTCTCTACAGAGCAGCGCGTGTACTGTAATGATATAATGTACAGGGGGATTCTCTACAGAGCAGCGCGTGTACTGTAATGATATAATGTACAGGAGGATTTTCTACAGAGCAGCGCGTGTACTGTAATGATATAATGTACAGGGGGATTCTCTACAGAGCAGCGAGTGTACTGTAATTATATAATGTACAGGAGGATTTTCTACAGAGCAGCGCGTGTACTGTAATTATATAATGTACAGGGGGATTCTCTACAGAGCAGCGCGTGTACTGTAATTATATAATGTACAGGAGGAT
The DNA here is from genome assembly GCF_905171765.1 of Bufo bufo. NCBI lineage: Eukaryota > Metazoa > Chordata > Amphibia > Anura > Bufonidae > Bufo > Bufo bufo. The sequence goes on along the minus strand of NC_053394.1, from coordinate 2,362,562 downwards.
TCTCTACAGAGCAGCGAGTGTACTGTAATTATATAATGTACAGGAGGATTTTCTACAGAGCAGCGCGTGTACTGTAATTATATAATGTACAGGAGGATTCTCTACAGAGCAGCGCGTGTACTGTAATTATATAATGTACAGGGGGATTCTCTACAGAGCAGCGCGTGTACTGTAATAATATAATGTACAGGAGGATTCTCTACAGAGCGGCGCGTGTACTGTAATTATATAATGTACAGGAGGATTCTCTACAGAGCAGCGAGTGTACTGTAATTATATAATGTACAGGAGGATTCTCTACAGAGCAGCGCGTGTACTGTAATTATATAATGTACAGGAGGATTCTCTACAGAGCAGCGAGTGTACTGTAATTATATAATGTACAGGAGGATTCTCTACAGAGCAGCGCGTGTACTGTAATTATATAATGTACAGGAGGATTCTCTACAGAGCAGCGCGTGTACTGTAATGATATAATGTACAGGGGGATTCTCTACAGAGCAGCGCGTGTACTGTAATGATATAATGTACAGGAGGATTCTCTACAGAGCAGCGAGTGTACTGTAATTATATAATGTACAGGAGGATTTTCTACAGAGCAGCGCGTGTACTGTAATTATATAATGTACAGGAGGATTCTCTACAGAGCAGCGAGTGTACTGTAATTATATAATGTACAGGAGGATTTTCTACAGAGCAGCGCGTGTACTGTAATTATATAATGTACAGGAGGATTCTCTACAGAGCAGCGCGTGTACTGTAATTATATAATGTACAGGGGGATTCTCTACAGAGCAGCGCGTGTACTGTAATGATATAATGTACAGGAGGATTCTCTACAGAGCAGCGCGTGTACTGTAATTATATAATGTACAGGGGGATTCTCTACAGAGCAGCGAGTTTACTGTAATAATATAATGTACAGGAGGATTCTCTACAGAGCAGCGAGTGTACTGTAATTATATAATGTACAGGAGGATTCTCTACAGAGCAGCGCGTGTACTGTAATTATATAATGTACAGGAGGATTCTCTACAGAGCAGCGCGTGTACTGTAATGATATAATGTACAGGAGGATTCTCTACAGAGCAGCGTGTACTGTAATGATATAATGTACAGGAGGATTCTCTACAGAGCAGCGTGTACTGTAATGATATAATGTACAGGAGGATTCTCTACAGAGCAGCGTGTACTGTAATTATATAATGTACAGGAGGATTCTCTACAGAGCAGCGCGTGTACTGTAATTATATAATGTACAGGAGGATTCTCTACAGAGCAGCGCGTGTACTGTTATTATATAATGTACAGGAGGATTCTCTACAGAGAAGCGCGTGTACTGTAATTATATAATGTACAGGAGGATTCTCTACAGAGCAGCGCGTGTACTGTAATTATATAATGTACAGGAGGATTCTCTACAGAGCAGCGAGTGTACTGTAATAATATAATGTACAGGAGGATTCTCTACAGAGCAGCGCGTGTACTGTAATTATATAATGTACAGGAGGATTCTCTACAGAGCAGCGAGTGTACTGTAATTATATAATGTACAGGAGGATTCTCTACAGAGCAGCGCGTGTACTGTAATTATATAATGTACAGGAGGATTCTCTACAGAGCAGCGCGTGTACTGTAATTATATAATGTACAGGAGGATTCTCTACAGAGCAGCGCGTGTACTGTAATTATATAATGTACAGGAGGATTCTCTACAGAGCAGCGAGTGTACTGTAATTATATAATGTACAGGGGGATTCTCTACAGAGCAGCGCGTGTACTGTAATTATATAATGTACAGGAGGATTCTCTACAGAGCAGCGAGTGTACTGTAATTATATAATGTACAGGAGGATTCTCTACAGAGCAGCGCGTGTACTGTTATTATATAATGTACAGGAGGATTCTCTACAGAGCAGCGCGTGTACTGTAATTATATAATGTACAGGAGGATTCTCTACAGAGCAGCGCGTGTACTGTAATTATATAATGTACAGGAGGATTCTCTACAGAGCAGCGCGTGTACTGTAATTATATAATGTACAGGAGGATTCTCTACAGAGCAGCGAGTGTACTGTAATTATATAATGTACAGGAGGATTCTCTACAGAGCAGCGCGTGTACTGTAATGATATAATGTACAGGGGGATTCTCTACAGAGCAGCGCGTGTACTGTAATGATATAATGTACAGGAGGATTCTCTACAGAGCAGCGCGTGTACTGTAATTATATAATGTACAGGAGGATTCTCTACAGAGCAGCGCGTGTACTGTAATTATATAATGTACAGGAGGATTCTCTACAGAGCGGCGCGTGTACTGTAATGATATAATGTACAGGAGGATTCTCTACAGAGCAGCGTGTACTGTAATGATATAATGTACAGGAGGATTCTCTACAGAGCAGCGTGTACTGTAATGATATAATGTACAGGAGGATTCTCTACAGAGCAGCGCGTGTACTGTAATTATATAATGTACAGGAGGATTCTCTACAGAGCAGCGAGTGTACTGTAATAATATAATGTACAGGAGGATTCTCTACAGAGCAGCGCGTGTACTGTAATTATATAATGTACAGGAGGATTCTCTACAGAGCAGCGAGTGTACTGTAATTATATAATGTACAGGAGGATTCTCTACAGAGCAGCGCGTGTACTGTAATTATATAATGTACAGGAGGATTCTCTACAGAGCAGCGCGTGTACTGTAATTATATAATGTACAGGAGGATTCTCTACAGAGCAGCGCGTGTACTGTAATTATATAATGTACAGGAGGATTCTCTACAGAGCAGCGAGTGTACTGTAATTATATAATGTACAGGAGGATTCTCTACAGAGCAGCGCGTGTACTGTTATTATATAATGTACAGGAGGATTCTCTACAGAGCAGCGCGTGTACTGTAATTATATAATGTACAGGAGGATTCTCTACAGAGCAGCGCGTGTACTGTAATTATATAATGTACAGGAGGATTCTCTACAGAGCAGCGAGTGTACTGTAATTATATAATGTACAGGAGGATTCTCTACAGAGCAGCGCGTGTACTGTAATGATATAATGTACAGGAGGATTCTCTACAGAGCAGCGCGTGTACTGTAATGATATAATGTACAGGAGGATTCTCTACAGAGCAGCGCGTGTACTGTAATTATATAATGTACAGGAGGATTCTCTACAGAGCAGCGAGTGTACTGTAATTATATAATGTACAGGGGGATTCTCTACAGAGCAGCGCGTGTACTGTAATTATATAATGTACAGGAGGATTCTCTACAGAGCAGCGCGTGTACTGTTATTATATAATGTACAGGAGGATTCTCTACAGAGCAGCGCGTGTACTGTAATTATATAATGTACAGGAGGATTCTCTACAGAGCAGCGCGTGTACTGTAATGATATAATGTACAGGGGGATTCTCTACAGAGCAGCGCGTGTACTGTAATTATATAATGTACAGGAGGATTCTCTACAGAGCAGCGAGTGTACTGTAATTATATAATGTACAGGGGGATTCTCTACAGAGCAGCGCGTGTACTGTAATTATATAATGTACAGGAGGATTCTATACAGAGCAGCGCGTGTACTGTAATTATATAATGTACAGGAGGATTCTATACAGAGCAGCGCGTGTACTGTAATTATATAATGTACAGGAGGATTCTCTACAGAGCAGCGCGTGTACTGTTATTATATAATGTACAGGAGGATTCTCTACAGAGCAGCGAGTGTACTGTAATGATATAATGTACAGGAGGATTCTCTACAGAGCAGCGCGTGTACTGTAATTATATAATGTACAGGAGGATTCTCTACAGAGCAGCGCGTGTACTGTAATGATATAATGTACAGGAGGATTCTCTACAGAGCAGCGCGTGTACTGTAATGATATAATGTACAGGAGGATTCTCTACAGAGCAGCGCGTGTACTGTAATAATATAATGTACAGGAGGATTCTCTACAGAGCAGCGCGTGTACTGTAATGATATAATGTACAGGAGGATTCTCTACAGAGCAGCGCGTGTACTGTAATTATATAATGTACAGGAGGATTCTCTACAGAGCAGCGAGTGTACTGTAATGATATAATGTACAGGAGGATTCTCTACAGAGCAGCGCGTGTACTGTAATTATATAATGTACAGGAGGATTCTCTACAGAGCAGCGCGTGTACTGTAATTATATAATGTACAGGAGGATTCTCTACAGAGCAGCGAGTGTACTGTAATTATATAATGTACAGGAGGATTCTCTACAGAGCAGCGCGTGTACTGTAATTATATAATGTACAGGAGGATTCTCTACAGAGCAGCGCGTGTACTGTAATAATATAATGTACAGGAGGATTCTCTACAGAGCGGCGCGTGTACTGTAATTATATAATGTACAGGAGGATTCTCTACAGTGCAGCGAGTGTACTGTAATTATATAATGTACAGGAGGATTCTCTACAGAGCAGCGCGTGTACTGTAATGATATAATGTACAGGGGGATTCTCTACAGAGCAGCGCGTGTACTGTAATGATATAATGTACAGGAGGATTCTCTACAGAGCAGCGAGTGTACTGTAATTATATAATGTACAGGAGGATTTTCTACAGAGCAGCGCGTGTACTGTAATTATATAATGTACAGGGGGATTCTCTACAGAGCAGCGCGTGTACTGTAATTATATAATGTACAGGAGGATTCTCTACAGAGCAGCGAGTGTACTGTAATTATATAATGTACAGGAGGATTTTCTACAGAGCAGCGCGTGTACTGTAATTATATAATGTACAGGAGGATTCTCTACAGAGCAGCGCGTGTACTGTAATTATATAATGTACAGGGGGATTCTCTACAGAGCAGCGCGTGTACTGTAATAATATAATGTACAGGAGGATTCTCTACAGAGCGGCGCGTGTACTGTAATTATATAATGTACAGGAGGATTCTCTACAGAGCAGCGAGTGTACTGTAATTATATAATGTACAGGAGGATTCTCTACAGAGCAGCGCGTGTACTGTAATTATATAATGTACAGGAGGATTCTCTACAGAGCAGCGAGTGTACTGTAATTATATAATGTACAGGAGGATTCTCTACAGAGCAGCGCGTGTACTGTAATTATATAATGTACAGGAGGATTCTCTACAGAGCAGCGCGTGTACTGTAATGATATAATGTACAGGGGGATTCTCTACAGAGCAGCGCGTGTACTGTAATGATATAATGTACAGGAGGATTCTCTACAGAGCAGCGAGTGTACTGTAATTATATAATGTACAGGAGGATTTTCTACAGAGCAGCGCGTGTACTGTAATTATATAATGTACAGGAGGATTCTCTACAGAGCAGCGAGTGTACTGTAATTATATAATGTACAGGAGGATTTTCTACAGAGCAGCGCGTGTACTGTAATTATATAATGTACAGGAGGATTCTCTACAGAGCAGCGCGTGTACTGTAATTATATAATGTACAGGGGGATTCTCTACAGAGCAGCGCGTGTACTGTAATGATATAATGTACAGGAGGATTCTCTACAGAGCAGCGCGTGTACTGTAATTATATAATGTACAGGGGGATTCTCTACAGAGCAGCGAGTGTACTGTAATAATATAATGTACAGGAGGATTCTCTACAGAGCAGCGAGTGTACTGTAATTATATAATGTACAGGAGGATTCTCTACAGAGCAGCGCGTGTACTGTAATTATATAATGTACAGGAGGATTCTCTACAGAGCAGCGCGTGTACTGTAATGATATAATGTACAGGAGGATTCTCTACAGAGCAGCGTGTACTGTAATTATATAATGTACAGGAGGATTCTCTACAGAGCAGCGCGTGTACTGTAATTATATAATGTACAGGAGGATTCTCTACAGAGCAGCGCGTGTACTGTTATTATATAATGTACAGGAGGATTCTCTACAGAGAAGCGCGTGTACTGTAATTATATAATGTACAGGAGGATTCTCTACAGAGCAGCGCGTGTACTGTAATTATATAATGTACAGGAGGATTCTCTACAGAGCAGCGAGTGTACTGTAATAATATAATGTACAGGAGGATTCTCTACAGAGCAGCGCGTGTACTGTAATTATATAATGTACAGGAGGATTCTCTACAGAGCAGCGAGTGTACTGTAATTATATAATGTACAGGAGGATTCTCTACAGAGCAGCGCGTGTACTGTAATTATATAATGTACAGGAGGATTCTCTACAGAGCAGCGCGTGTACTGTAATTATATAATGTACAGGAGGATTCTCTACAGAGCAGCGCGTGTACTGTAATTATATAATGTACAGGAGGATTCTCTACAGAGCAGCGAGTGTACTGTAATTATATAATGTACAGGAGGATTCTCTACAGAGCAGCGCGTGTACTGTTATTATATAATGTACAGGAGGATTCTCTACAGAGCAGCGCGTGTACTGTAATTATATAATGTACAGGAGGATTCTCTACAGAGCAGCGCGTGTACTGTAATTATATAATGTACAGGAGGATTCTCTACAGAGCAGCGCGTGTACTGTAATTATATAATGTACAGGAGGATTCTCTACAGAGCAGCGAGTGTACTGTAATTATATAATGTACAGGAGGATTCTCTACAGAGCAGCGCGTGTACTGTAATGATATAATGTACAGGGGGATTCTCTACAGAGCAGCGCGTGTACTGTAATGATATAATGTACAGGAGGATTCTCTACAGAGCAGCGCGTGTACTGTAATTATATAATGTACAGGAGGATTCTCTACAGAGCGGCGCGTGTACTGTAATGATATAATGTACAGGAGGATTCTCTACAGAGCAGCGTGTACTGTAATGATATAATGTACAGGAGGATTCTCTACAGAGCAGCGCGTGTACTGTAATTATATAATGTACAGGAGGATTCTCTACAGAGCAGCGCGTGTACTGTAATTATATAATGTACAGGAGGATTCTCTACAGAGCAGCGCGTGTACTGTAATTATATAATGTACAGGAGGATTCTCTACAGAGCAGCGAGTGTACTGTAATTATATAATGTACAGGAGGATTCTCTACAGAGCAGCGCGTGTACTGTAATGATATAATGTACAGGAGGATTCTCTACAGAGCAGCGAGTGTACTGTAATGATATAATGTACAGGAGGATTCTCTACAGAGCAGCGCGTGTACTGTAATTATATAATGTACAGGAGGATTCTCTACAGAGCAGCGAGTGTACTGTAATTATATAATGTACAGGAGGATTCTCTACAGAGCAGCGCGTGTACTGTAATTATATAATGTACAGGAGGATTCTCTACAGAGCAGCGCGTGTACTGTAATTATATAATGTACAGGAGGATTCTCTACAGAGCAGCGCGTGTACTGTAATTATATAATGTACAGGAGGATTCTCTACAGAGCAGCGAGTGTACTGTAATTATATAATGTACAGGAGGATTCTCTACAGAGCAGCGAGTGTACTGTAATTATATAATGTACAGGAGGATTCTCTACAGAGCAGCGAGTGTACTGTAATTATATAATGTACAGGAGGATTCTCTACAGAGCAGCGCGTGTACTGTAATTATATAATGTACAGGAGGATTCTCTACAGAGCAGCGCGTGTACTGTAATTATATAATGTACAGGAGGATTCTCTACAGAGCAGCGCGTGTACTGTAATTATATAATGTACAGGAGGATTCTCTACAGAGCAGCGAGTGTACTGTAATTATATAATGTACAGGAGGATTCTCTACAGAGCAGCGAGTGTACTGTAATTATATAATGTACAGGAGGATTCTCTACAGAGCAGCGCGTGTACTGTTATTATATAATGTACAGGAGGATTCTCTACAGAGCAGCGCGTGTACTGTAATTATATAATGTACAGGAGGATTCTCTACAGAGCAGCGCGTGTACTGTAATTATATAATGTACAGGAGGATTCTCTACAGAGCAGCGAGTGTACTGTAATTATATAATGTACAGGAGGATTCTCTACAGAGCAGCGCGTGTACTGTAATGATATAATGTACAGGGGGATTCTCTACAGAGCAGCGCGTGTACTGTAATGATATAATGTACAGGAGGATTCTCTACAGAGCAGCGCGTGTACTGTAATTATATAATGTACAGGAGGATTCTCTACAGAGCAGCGAGTGTACTGTAATTATATAATGTACAGGGGGATTCTCTACAGAGCAGCGCGTGTACTGTAATTATATAATGTACAGGAGGATTCTCTACAGAGCAGCGCGTGTACTGTTATTATATAATGTACAGGAGGATTCTCTACAGAGCAGCGCGTGTACTGTAATTATATAATGTACAGGAGGATTCTCTACAGAGCAGCGCGTGTACTGTAATGATATAATGTACAGGGGGATTCTCTACAGAGCAGCGCGTGTACTGTAATTATATAATGTACAGGAGGATTCTCTACAGAGCAGCGAGTGTACTGTAATTATATAATGTACAGGGGGATTCTCTACAGAGCAGCGAGTGTACTGTAATTATATAATGTACAGGAGGATTCTCTACAGAGCAGCGAGTGTACTGTAATTATATAATGTACAGGAGGATTCTCTACAGAGCAGCGCGTGTACTGTAATGATATAATGTACAGGGGGATTCTCTACAGAGCAGCGCGTGTACTGTAATTATATAATGTACAGGGGGATTCTCTACAGAGCAGCGCGTGTACTGTAATTATATAATGTACAGGAGGATTCTCTACAGAGCAGCGAGTGTACTGTAATTATATAATGTACAGGAGGATTCTCTACAGAGCAGCGCGTGTACTGTAATGATATAATGTACAGGAGGATTCTCTACAGAGCAGCGCGTGTACTGTAATTATATAATGTACAGGAGGATTCTCTACAGAGCAGCGCGTGTACTGTAATTATATAATGTACAGGAGGATTCTCTACAGAGCAGCGAGTGTACTGTAATTATATAATGTACAGGAGGATTCTCTACAGAGCAGCGCGTGTACTGTAATTATATAATGTACAGGAGGATTCTCTACAGAGCAGCGCGTGTACTGTAATAATATAATGTACAGGAGGATTCTCTACAGAGCGGCGCGTGTACTGTAATTATATAATGTACAGGAGGATTCTCTACAGAGCAGCGAGTGTACTGTAATTATATAATGTACAGGAGGATTCTCTACAGAGCAGCGCGTGTACTGTAATGATATAATGTACAGGGGGATTCTCTACAGAGCAGCGCGTGTACTGTAATGATATAATGTACAGGAGGATTCTCTACAGAGCAGCGCGTGTACTGTAATTATATAATGTACAGGAGGATTCTCTACAGAGCAGCGCGTGTACTGTAATTATATAATGTACAGGAGGATTCTCTACAGAGCAGCGAGTGTACTGTAATTATATAATGTACAGGAGGATTTTCTACAGAGCAGCGCGTGTACTGTAATTATATAATGTACAGGAGGATTCTCTACAGAGCAGCGCGTGTACTGTAATTATATAATGTACAGGAGGATTCTATACAGAGCAGCGCGTGTACTGTAATTATATAATGTACAGGAGGATTCTATACAGAGCAGCGCGTGTACTGTAATGATATAATGTACAGGAGGATTCTCTACAGAGCAGCGCGTGTACTGTTATTATATAATGTACAGGAGGATTCTCTACAGAGCAGCGAGTGTACTGTAATGATATAATGTACAGGAGGATTCTCTACAGAGCAGCGCGTGTACTGTAATTATATAATGTACAGGAGGATTCTCTACAGAGCAGCGCGTGTACTGTAATTATATAATGTACAGGGGGATTCTCTACAGAGCAGCGCGTGTACTGTAATGATATAATGTACAGGAGGATTCTCTACAGAGCAGCGTGTACTGTAATTATATAATGTACAGGGGGATTCTCTACAGAGCAGCGCGTGTACTGTAATTATATAATGTACAGGAGGATTCTCTACAGAGCAGCGAGTGTACTGTAATTATATAATGTACAGGAGGATTCTCTACAGAGCAGCGAGTGTACTGTAATTATATAATGTACAGGGGGATTCTCTACAGAGCAGCGCGTGTACTGTAATTATATAATGTACAGGAGGATTCTCTACAGAGCAGCGAGTGTACTGTAATTATATAATGTACAGGAGGATTCTCTACAGAGCAGCGAGTGTACTGTAATTATATAATGTACAGGGGGATTCTCTACAGAGCAGCGCGTGTACTGTAATTATATAATGTACAGGGGGATTCTCTACAGAGCAGCGCGTGTACTGTAATGATATAATGTACAGGAGGATTCTCTACAGAGCAGCGTGTGTACTGTAATTATATAATGTACAGGAGGATTCTCTACAGAGCAGCGCGTGTACTGTAATGATATAATGTACAGGAGGATTCTCTACAGAGCAGCGCGTGTACTGTAATAATATAATGTACAGGAGGATTCTCTACAGAGCAGCGCGTGTACTGTAATGATATAATGTACAGGAGGATTCTCTACAGAGCAGCGCGTGTACTGTAATTATATAATGTACAGGAGGATTCTCTACAGAGCAGCGCGTGTACTGTAATTATATAATGTACAGGAGGATTCTCTACAGAGCAGCGCGTGTACTGTAATTATATAATGTACAGGAGGATTCTCTACAGAGCAGCGCGTGTACTGTAATGATATAATGTACAGGGAGGATTCTCTACAGAGCAGCGAGTGTACTGTAATTATATAATGTACAGGAGGATTCTCTACAGAGCAGCGCGTGTACTGTAATTATATAATGTACAGGAGGATTCTCTACAGAGCAGCGCGTGTACTGTAATTATATAATGTACAGGAGGATTCTCTACAGAGCAGCGCGTGTACTGTAATTATATAATGTACAGGAGGATTCTCTACAGAGCAGCGCGTGTACTGTAATTATATAATGTACAGGAGGATTCTCTACAGAGCAGCGCGTGTACTGTAATTATATAATGTACAGGAGGATTCTCTACAGAGCAGCGCGTGTACTGTAATTATATAATGTACAGGAGGATTCTCTACAGAGCAGCGCGTGTACTGTAATTATATAATGTACAGGGGGATTCTCTACAGAGCAGCGCGTGTACTGTAATTATATAATGTACAGGAGGATTCTCTACAGAGCAGCGAGTGTACTGTAATTATATAATGTACAGGAGGATTCTCTACAGAGCAGCGAGTGTACTGTAATATATAATGTACAGGAGGATTCTCTACAGAGCAGCGCGTGTACTGTAATATAATGTACAGGAGGATTCTCTACAGAGCAGCGCGTGTACTGTAATTATATAATGTACAGGAGGATTCTCTACAGAGCAGCGCGTGTACTGTAATTATAATGTACAGGAGGATTCTCTACAGAGCAGCGCGTGTACTGTAATTATATAATGTACAGGAGGATTCTCTACAGAGCAGCGCGTGTACTGTAATTATATAATGTACAGGAGGATTCTCTACAGAGCAGCGCGTGTACTGTAATTATATAATGTACAGGAGGATTCTCTACAGAGCAGCGCGTGTACTGTAATTATATAATGTACAGGAGGATTCTCTACAGAGCAGCGAGTGTACTGTAATTATATAATGTACAGGAGGATTCTCTACAGAGCAGCGAGTGTACTGTAATTATATAATGTACAGGGGGATTCTCTACAGAGCAGTGCGTGTACTGTAATTATATAATGTACAGGAGGATTCTCTACAGAGCAGCGAGTGTACTGTAATTATATAATGTACAGGAGGATTCTCTACAGAGCAGCGAGTGTACTGTAATAATATAATGTACAGGAGGATTCTCTACAGAGCAGCGCGTGTACTGTAATATAATGTACAGGAGGATTCTCTACAGAGCAGCGCGTGTACTGTAATTATATAATGTACAGGAGGATTCTCTACAGAGCAGCGCGTGTACTGTAATATAATGTACAGGAGGATTCTCTACAGAGCAGCGCGTGTACTGTAATTATATAATGTACAGGAGGATTCTCTACAGAGCAGCGCGTGTACTGTAATTATATAATGTACAGGGGGATTCTCTACAGAGCAGCGCGTGTACTGTAATTATATAATGTACAGGAGGATTCTCTACAGAGCAGCGCGTGTACTGTAATTATATAATGTACAGGAGGATTCTCTACAGAGCAGCGCGTGTACTGTAATTATATAATGTACAGGGGGATTCTCTACAGAGCAGCGCGTGTACTGTAATTATATAATGTACAGGGGGATTCTCTACAGAGCAGCGAGTGTACTGTAATTATATAATGTACAGGAGGATTCTCTACAGAGCAGCGCGTGTACTGTAATTATATAATGTACAGGAGGATTCTATACAGAGCAGCGAGTGTACTGTAATTATATAATGTACAGGAGGATTCTCTACAGAGCAGCGAGTGTACTGTAATTATATAATGTACAGGGGGATTCTCTACAGAGCAGCGAGTGTACTGTAATTATATAATGTACAGGAGGATTCTCTACAGAGCAGCGCGTGTACTGTAATTATATAATGTACAGGAGGATTCTCTACAGAGCAGCGAGTGTACTGTAATTATATAATGTACAGGAGGATTCTCTACAGAGCAGCGCGTGTACTGTAATTATATAATGTACAGGAGGATTCTCTACAGAGCAGCGCGTGTACTGTAATTATATAATGTACAGGAGGATTCTCTACAGAGCAGCGCGTGTACTGTAATGATATAATGTACAGGAGGATTCTCTACAGAGCAGCGCGTGTACTGTAATTATATAATGTACAGGAGGATTCTCTACAGAGCAGCGAGTGTACTGTAATTATATAATGTACAGGAGGATTCTCTACAGAGCAGCGAGTGTACTGTAATTATATAATGTACAGGGGATTCTCTACAGAGCAGTGCGTGTACTGTAATTATATAATGTACAGGAGGATTCTCTACAGAGCAGCGAGTGTACTGTAATTATATAATGTACAGGAGGATTCTCTACAGAGCAGCGAGTGTACTGTAATAATATAATGTACAGGAGGATTCTCTACAGAGCAGCGCGTGTACTGTAATTATATAATGTACAGGAGGATTCTCTACAGAGCAGCGCGTGTACTGTAATTATATAATGTACAGGAGGATTCTCTACAGAGCAGCGCGTGTACTGTAATATAATGTACAGGAGGATTCTCTACAGAGCAGCGCGTGTACTGTAATTATATAATGTACAGGAGGATTCTCTACAGAGCAGCGCGTGTACTGTAATTATATAATGTACAGGGGGATTCTCTACAGAGCAGCGCGTGTACTGTAATTATATAATGTACAGGAGGATTCTCTACAGAGCAGCGCGTGTACTGTAATTATATAATGTACAGGAGGATTCTCTACAGAGCAGCGCGTGTACTGTAATTATATAATGTACAGGGGGATTCTCTACAGAGCAGCGCGTGTACTGTAATTATATAATGTACAGGGGGATTCTCTACAGAGCAGCGAGTGTACTGTAATTATATAATGTACAGGGGGATTCTCTACAGAGCAGCGCGTGTACTGTAATGATATAATGTACAGGGGGATTCTCTACAGAGCAGCGCGTGTACTGTAATTATATAATGTACAGGAGGATTCTCTACAGAGCAGCGCGTGTACTGTAATTATATAATGTACAGGAGGATTCTCTACAGAGCAGCGAGTGTACTGTAATTATATAATGTACAGGAGGATTCTCTACAGAGCAGCGAGTGTACTGTAATTATATAATGTACAGGAGGATTCTCTACAGAGCAGCGCGTGTACTGTAATAATATAATGTACAGGGGGATTCTCTACAGAGCAGCGCGTGTACTGTAATGATATAATGTACAGGAGGATTCTCTACAGAGCAGCGCGTGTACTGTAATTATATAATGTACAGGAGGATTCTCTACAGAGCAGCGAGTGTACTGTAATTATATAATGTACAGGAGGATTCTCTACAGAGCAGCGAGTGTACTGTAATTATATAATGTACAGGGGGATTCTCTACAGAGCAGTGCGTGTACTGTAATTATATAATGTACAGGAGGATTCTCTACAGAGCAGCGAGTGTACTGTAATTATATAATGTACAGGAGGATTCTCTACAGAGCAGCGAGTGTACTGTAATAATATAATGTACAGGAGGATTCTCTACAGAGCAGCGCGTGTACTGTAATATAATGTACAGGAGGATTCTCTACAGAGCAGCGCGTGTACTGTAATTATATAATGTACAGGAGGATTCTCTACAGAGCAGCGCGTGTACTGTAATATAATGTACAGGAGGATTCTCTACAGAGCAGCGCGTGTACTGTAATTATATAATGTACAGGAGGATTCTCTACAGAGCAGCGCGTGTACTGTAATTATATAATGTACAGGGGGATTCTCTACAGAGCAGCGCGTGTACTGTAATTATATAATGTACAGGAGGATTCTCTACAGAGCAGCGCGTGTACTGTAATTATATAATGTACAGGAGGATTCTCTACAGAGCAGCGCGTGTACTGTAATTATATAATGTACAGGGGGATTCTCTACAGAGCAGCGCGTGTACTGTAATTATATAATGTACAGGGGGATTCTCTACAGAGCAGCGAGTGTACTGTAATTATATAATGTACAGGAGGATTCTCTACAGAGCAGCGCGTGTACTGTAATTATATAATGTACAGGAGGATTCTATACAGAGCAGCGAGTGTACTGTAATTATATAATGTACAGGAGGATTCTCTACAGAGCAGCGCGTGTACTGTAATTATATAATGTACAGGGGGATTCTCTACAGAGCAGCGAGTGTACTGTAATTATATAATGTACAGGAGGATTCTCTACAGAGCAGCGCGTGTACTGTAATTATATAATGTACAGGAGGATTCTCTACAGAGCAGCGAGTGTACTGTAATTATATAATGTACAGGAGGATTCTCTACAGAGCAGCGCGTGTACTGTAATTATATAATGTACAGGAGGATTCTCTACAGAGCAGCGCGTGTACTGTAATTATATAATGTACAGGAGGATTCTCTACAGAGCAGCGCGTGTACTGTAATGATATAATGTACAGGAGGATTCTCTACAGAGCAGCGCGTGTACTGTAATTATATAATGTACAGGAGGATTCTCTACAGAGCAGCGAGTGTACTGTAATTATATAATGTACAGGAGGATTCTCTACAGAGCAGCGAGTGTACTGTAATTATATAATGTACAGGGGGATTCTCTACAGAGCAGTGCGTGTACTGTAATTATATAATGTACAGGAGGATTCTCTACAGAGCAGCGAGTGTACTGTAATTATATAATGTACAGGAGGATTCTCTACAGAGCAGCGAGTGTACTGTAATAATATAATGTACAGGAGGATTCTCTACAGAGCAGCGCGTGTACTGTAATATAATGTACAGGAGGATTCTCTACAGAGCAGCGCGTGTACTGTAATATAATGTACAGGAGGATTCTCTACAGAGCAGCGCGTGTACTGTAATTATATAATGTACAGGAGGATTCTCTACAGAGCAGCGCGTGTACTGTAATTATATAATGTACAGGGGGATTCTCTACAGAGCAGCGCGTGTACTGT
This sequence comes from Bufo bufo, assembly GCF_905171765.1. Lineage (NCBI taxonomy): Eukaryota > Metazoa > Chordata > Amphibia > Anura > Bufonidae > Bufo > Bufo bufo. Next base: position 2,346,997 of record NC_053394.1, on the reverse strand, counting down.
AATTATATAATGTACAGGAGGATTCTCTACAGAGCAGCGCGTGTACTGTAATTATATAATGTACAGGAGGATTCTCTACAGAGCAGCGCGTGTACTGTAATTATATAATGTACAGGGGGATTCTCTACAGAGCAGCGCGTGTACTGTAATTATATAATGTACAGGGGGATTCTCTACAGAGCAGCGAGTGTACTGTAATTATATAATGTACAGGAGGATTCTCTACAGAGCAGCGCGTGTACTGTAATTATATAATGTACAGGAGGATTCTCTACAGAGCAGCGAGTGTACTGTAATTATATAATGTACAGGAGGATTCTCTACAGAGCAGCGAGTGTACTGTAATTATATAATGTACAGGAGGATTCTCTACAGAGCAGCGCGTGTACTGTAATAATATAATGTACAGGGGGATTCTCTACAGAGCAGCGCGTGTACTGTAATTATATAATGTACAGGAGGATTCTCTACAGAGCAGCGCGTGTACTGTAATAATATAATGTACAGGAGGATTCTCTACAGAGCAGCGAGTGTACTGTAATTATATAATGTACAGGAGGATTCTCTACAGAGCAGCGCGTACATTTTATATATATTTATTGTGCATCTTATATCTATTATGTTTATTTTTTCCATCTTTCTATCTCGGTCATATCTATCCAGTCTTCTCATATTTATTATCTATCTATCTATCAAATTCATTTCAGCTTTATTGGCAGGACTAAAGAAATATTAGCTTTGGCAAAGCAAGTGGAAAATACGTGGGTAGGTGCTGGGGATGGGGCCACATCTAGGGTGGGGATATCTGAGTCCATGGGATATCAGGCTCCTCTCAGTCTATGGCAAGCACTGACATATTATGCTGCTATGGCCATATTCTCTACCCAGCAGTATGGAGTATCTCTCCTCCTGGAGGGGAAGTCTGGGCAGAGATCAGACAGTCTCCTGAGGTGAGCATCCCTCACTGATGAGTATTTGGGACACTGCAGTAGGAAGTGGGTCTCATCCTCCACGGCCTCCTTGTCGCACTGCGGGCACAGTCTGCTCTCTCTGGACTTGTACCTCTGTCGGTGCAGTCCGGAATCGATGAGCAGGCTGTGGGCGCTCAGTCAGTCTCTGGGGTTGGGGAGTTCCTTCAGATATGGGGCCTAGTTATACTCCCTCTGCAGGCTCTGGTAGATTTTCAGCTTCTGTGATGTTCTTATTTCATTCTTCCTGACGCTGATATACTCTTCTCTGCTATTGCATATCGTTTTCTGGATTTCCCTTCTGGATTTCAGGCTAAACTGGCCGGTAGCTTGGTCTGGCTGTACTGGTTGGAGGCATGGTCAGGCTGTACTGGTTGGAGGCATGGTTAGGCTGTAGCCGTTGGAGGTTTGGTCAGGCTTTACTGGTTGGTGGCTTGGTCAGGCTGTACTGGTTGGTGGCTTGGTCAGGCTATACTGGTTGGTGGCTTGGTTAGGCTGTACTGGTTGGTGGCTTGGTCAGGCTGTACTGGTTGGTGGCATGATCAGGCTGTACTGGCTGGTTGCTTGGTCAGGCTATACTGGTTGGTGGCTTGGTTAGGCTGTACTGGTTGGTGGCTTAGTCAGACTGTACTGGTCGGTGTCTTAGTCAGGCTGTACTGGTTGGTGGCTTGGTCAGGCTATACTGGTTGGTGGCTTGGTTAGGCTGTACTGGCTGGTTGCTTGGTCAGGCTGTACTTGTTGGCGGCTTGGTCAGGCTGTACTGGTTGGTGGCTTGGTTAGGCTGTACTGGTTGGTGCCTTGGTCAGGCTGTACTGGTTGGTGGCATGATCAGGCTGTACTGGCTAGTTGCTTGGTCAGGCTATACTGGTTGGTGGCTTAGTTAGGCTGTACTGGTTGGTGGCTTAGTCAGACTGTACTGGTTGGTGTCTTAGTCAGGCTGTACTGGTTGGTGGCTTGTTCAGCTGTACTGGTTGGTGGCATGGTCAGGATGTACTGGTTGGTGGCATGATCAGGCTGTACTGGCTGGTTGCTTGGTCAGGCTATACTGGTTGGTGGCTTGGTTAGGCTGTACTGGTTGGTCGCTTGGTCAGGCTGTACTGGTTGGTGGCATGATCAGACTGTACTGGCTGGTTGCTTGGTCAGGCTATTCTGGTTGGTGGCTTGGTGAGGCTGTACTGGTTGGTGGCTTGGTCAGGCTGTACTGGCTGGTTGCTTGGTCAGGCTGTAGCGGTTGGAGGCATGGCCAGGCTTTACTGGTTGGTGGCTTGGTCAGGCTGTACTGGTTGGTGGCATAGTCAGGCTTTACTGGTTGGTGACTTGTTTTGGCTGTACTGGTCAGTGGCTTAGTCAGGCTTTACTGGTTGGTGGCTTGTTCAGCTGTACTGGTTGGTGGCATGGTGAGGCTGTAATGGTTGGTGGCCTGGTAAGGCTGTACTGGTTGGTGGCTTGGTGAGTCTGTACTGGTTGGTGGCTTGTTCAGCTGTACTGGTTGGTGGCCTAGTCAGGCTGTACTGGTTGGTGGCTTGGTGAATCTGTTCTGGTTGGTGGCATGCTCAGGCTGTACTGGTTGGAAGCATGGTCAGGCTATACTGGTTGATGGCTTGGTTAGGCTGTACTGGTTGGTGGCTTGTTCAGGCTGGACTGGTTGGTGGCTTGGTCAGGCTGTACTGGTTGGTGGCTTGTTCAGGCTGGACTGGTTGGTGGCTTGGTCAGGCTGTACTGGTTGGTGGCTTGGTCAGGCTGTACTGGTTGGTGGCTTCTTCAGCTGTACTGGTTGGTGGCATGGTGAGGCTGTTATGGTTGGTGGCCTGGTCAGGCTGTACTGGTTGGAGGCATGGTCAGGCTATACTCGTTAATGGCTTGGTCAGACTGTACTGGTCGGTGTCTTAGTCAGGCTGTACTGGTTGGTGGCTTGTTCAGCTGTACTGGTTGGTGGCATGGTCAGGATGTACTGGCCAGTAGCTTGGTAATGCTGTACTGGTCAGTGGCTTGGTCAGGGGTGCTTTGTTTTTCTAGGGCTTCTTGGTGTAGCAAAGCTTTGTGATGGTAGGAGCTGGGACTGCTGTTATGTAGAGGAGTTCTGAATGATAGCGCCCTCTTCTGGACACCAAGGCATAGTGGGAATCTGTCCAGGTCTGCTTGACAGGCACTGTTAGAGGTGCTCTGATGGACCTGGAGGAGATGTTTTTCAGAATTCTAGGTGTAATACTTCTGTTGTCACAAAGACCCACTTTGACCGGCCCGGGTATGTATCCGAACCCCAGACTTCACTGCCATACAGGAGGATTGGGGCGATGATGCTATCAAAGATTCTAAGCCAGATGGTCACTGGTGTTTTGAGATGATACAGACGTCTTCTGAGTACATAGAAGGTTTCGCCTTGTCTGTCCATATTTCTATGGCTTGTTTAAAGCCCCCAGATTGGCTATTTTCTAGGCCCAGGTAGGGGACCTGCTGGTTTCTGTAAGTGGACAGCTGTTTAGCAGGAAGGGGGGACGCCCGGCTGGTTTCTGGTTTTTCTTCTGGAAAATCATGATGTTGGTTTTCTTTGGATTGATGGGCAGACCAGGATTGGTAGATTATCTGGGAGACCTTTTTTGGATGTCATAGCAGCAGGAGGTCATCTGCATAAAGCAGAAATGTCACCTGGGTGTCATGGAGGTTGGACCTGGTGCGGAGGAGGACTCCAGCGCCACCGCCAGCTCATTGATGTAGATGTTGAAGCGTTCTGAACTGAGGTCGCAGCCCTGTCCGAGTCCTCGACTCTGCCGAAAATAAGCCGTTCTCCTCCCATTCACCTTCATGCTGCATCTGTCCTCAGTGTAGGAGCTTCTGATGACATCATATGTTTTTCCTCCTGTCTCCGCTCTTCCGTGTCAGGAACAGGCCCGGGTGCCACCCCGAGTCAGAGGCCTCCTGAAGGCCAGAAAAAAGGCTGAGATCTTTCAATGCTTTGAAATATGGAGGCTGCGCAGGTAGTAGATGTGGTCCGAGGGGCAGGGGTTTGGCATGAAACTCTTAACTTCTACTGAGGACTATATATCTCCTATCTATCTATCTATCTATTATCTATCTATCTATCTATCTATCATCTATCTATTATCTATCTATCTATCTATCTATCTATCTATTATCTATCTATCTATCTATCTATCTATCTATTATCTATCTATCTATCTATCATCTATCTATTATCTATCTATCTATCTATCTATCTATCTATCTATTATCTATCTATCTATCATCTATCTATTATCTATCTATCTATCTATCTATTATCTATCTATTATCTATCTATCTATCTATTATCTATTATCTATTATCTATCTATCTATTATCTATTATCTATCTATCTATTATCTATCTATCTATTATCTATCTATCTATTATCTATCTATCTATTATCTATCTATCTATTATCTATCTATCTATTATCTATCTATCTATTATCTATTATCTATCTATCTATTATCTATCTATCTATTATCTATCTATCTAATTATCTATTATCTATCTATCTATTATCCATTATCTATCTATCTATCTATCTATCTATCTATCTATCTATTATCTATTATCTATTATCTATCTATTATCTATCTATCTATTATCTATCTATCTATTATCTATTATCTATTATCTATCTATCTATTATCTATCTATCTATTATCTATCTATCTATCTATCTATCTATCTATTATCTATTATCTATCTATCTATTATCCATTATCTATCTATCTATCTATCTATCTATCTATCTATCTATTATCCATTATCTATCTATCTATCTCATATCTATCTATCTATCTATCTATCTATCTATCTATCTATCTATCTATTATCTGTCTATTATCTATCTCATATCTATCTATCTATCCATCTATCTATTATCTATCTATCTATCTATCTATCTATCTATCTATCTATCTATTATCTATCTATTATCTACTATCTATCTATCTATTAACCATCTATCTATCTATCTATTAACCATCTATCTATCTATCTATCTATCTATCTATTATCTATTATCTATCTATCTATCTATTATCTATCTATTATCTATCTATCTATTATCTATCTATTATCTATCTATTATCTATCTATTATCTATCTATCTATTATCTATCTATCTATCTATTATCTATTATCTATCATCTATCTATCTATCTATTATCTATCTATCTATCTATTATCTATCTATTATCTATCTATCTATTATCTATCTATCTATCTATTATCTATTATCTATCTATCTATTATCTATCTATCTATCTATCTATCTATCTATCTATTATCTATCTATTATCTATCTATCTATCTATCTATCTATCTATCTATCTCCTATCTATCTATTATATATCTATTATCTATCTATCTATCTATTATCTATTATCTATCTATCTATCTATCTATTATCTATTATCTATCTATCTATTATCTATCTATCTATTATCTATCTATCTATCTATCTATCTATCTATCTATTATCTATCTATCTATTATCTATCATCTATCTATTATCTATCTATCTATTATCTATCTATCTATCTATCTATTATCTATCTATTATCTATCTATCTATCTATCTATTATCTATCTATCTATTATCTATCATCTATCTATCTATCTATTATCTATCTATTATCTATCTATCTATTATCTATCTATCTATCTATTATCTATCTATTATCTATCTATCTATTATCTATCATCTATCTATCTATCTATTATCTATCTATTATCTATCTATCTATTATCTATCTATCTATCTATTATCTATCTATTATCTATCTATCTATCTATCTATCTATCTATTATCTATTATCTATCATCTATTATCTATTATCTATCTATCTATCTATTATCTATCTATTATCTATCTATCTATCTATCTATCTATTATCTATCATCTATTATCTATTATCTATTATCTATCTATCTATCTATCTATCTATCTATTATCTATCATCTATTATCTATTATCTATTATCTATCTATCTATTATCTATCTATTATCTATCTATTATCTATCTATCTATCTATCTATCTATCTATCTATCTATTATCTATCTATTATCTATCTATCTATCTATTATCTATCTATTATCTATCTATTATCTATTATCTATCATCTATTATCTATTATCTATCTATCTATCTATCTATCTATCTATTATCTATCATCTATTATCTATTATCTATCTATCTATCTATCTATCTATCTATCTATCTATTATCTATCTATCTATCTATCTATCTATCTATTATCTATCTATCTATTATCTATCATCTATTATCTATTATCTATCTATCTATCTATCTATCTATTATCTATCTATCTATCTATCTATCTATCTATCTATCTATCTATTATCTATCTATCTATCTATCTATTATCTATCTATTATCTATCTATCTATTATCTATCTATCTATTATCTATCTATTATCTATCTATCTATTATCTATCTATCTATCTATTATCTATCTATTATCTATCTATTATCTATCTATCTATCTATCTATTATCTATCTATTATCTATCTATCTATTATCTATCTATCTATCTATTATCTATCTATTATCTATCTATCTATCTATCATCTATCTATCTATCTATTATCTATCTATTATCTATCTATCTATTATCTATCTATCTATCTATTATCTATCTATTATCTATCTATCTATTATCTATCATCTATCTATCTATCTATTATCTATCTATTATCTATCTATCTATTATCTATCTATCTATCTATTATCTATCTATTATCTATCTATCTATCTATCTATTATCTATCATCTATTATCTATTATCTATCTATCTATCTATTATCTATCTATTATCTATCTATCTATCTATCTATCTATTATCTATCATCTATTATCTATCATCTATTATCTATTATCTATTATCTATCTATCTATTATCTATCTATCTATCTATCTATCTATCTATTATCTATCATCTATTATCTATTATCTATTATCTATCTATCTATTATCTATCTATTATCTATCTATTATCTATCTATCTATCTATCTATCTATCTATCTATTATCTATCTATTATCTATCTATCTATCTATCTATCTATCTATCTATTATCTATCTATTATCTATCATCTATTATCTATTATCTATTATCTATCTATCTATCTATCTATCTATCTATTATCTATCATCTATTATCTATTATCTATTATCTATCTATTATCTATCTATTATCTATCTATTATCTACTATCTATCTATCTATCTATCTATCTATCTATTATCTATCTATCTATCTATCTATCTATCTATCTATCTATTATCTATCTATCTATCTATCTATCTATCTATCTATCTATCTATCTATCTATCCATCTCCTATCTATCCATCTGATCCAGGTATCTGTCCGTCCATGATGACACTGCGCCCCCTGTGTCTCCGGTGTGATGGGGGGTCCGCCCCCCGTATCATACACCCCCGGACCCCCGCACTGGATCCGTGTTATTTCTACCTGTGTAACCGATCTGTGAAATGGGAGAAGGATCTCTACACAATTCCCATGGCCGCGACATAAGGCAGCGCGATAAATATCCTGCACTAATGAGCAATTACCATATAATCACCTCCCAATTAGCTCTTATAATGATGAATTAAACATCCGAGCCGCTGGATTAGGTTACTGGCATTGTGGATTATTTACAAACCTGACTCTGCGAGCACCAAGAGCGCAGGATGAGAATTCGTATGACTACTACTCCTATCAGGACCTGTGCGTGCCTCCTGAGAGTGATGAGGGCGTATATGATGAGGGTCTCTATCACAACCTACGGTACATCCGCTACGGTAACGGCTCAGCTTGTGATCGGACTAGGATACCGCGGGTGGTGAAGAGGCCCAGCGGGTTCTTGGACGCCAACAACCCTCGGCACAGCCTTTACCAACAGCGCGGTCCGAGCCGGGCCAGTGGAATCCGGGAGGATATTTGGCAGCCAAATAATGAGCTTTTTGCACGTTTGCCATCAGGATGGCGTTATTGCTGTTTACGCTTTCGCACATATACTGTAAATTACAGGAGAGTTTCCTTTCGGACACGGTGAGGATTCATAATTCCAAGATGGATCTGATCCGGCACTGAGCTGTGGAAGACGATTGTAATTAGGATAATCGCAAATGTATTGTCCGTGTTTCTAACGGACGGCTGCAAACTGTCGTTCATTGGCGTATTTTATACATCTCAATGAGAAAAAAGTTGAATCTAATCTGATCTATAGTGAGGAGGATGTATATAATAACCTATAGTGAGGAGGGTGTATATAATAACCTATAGTGAGGAGGATGTACATAATAACCTATAGAGAGGAGGATGTACATAATAACCTATAGTGAGGAGGGTGTATATAATAACCTATAGTGATAGGGGTGTATATAATAACCTATAGTGATAGGGGTGTATATAATAACCTATAGTGATAGGGGTGTATATAATAACCTATAGTGAGGAGGGTGTATATAATAACCTATAGTGAGGAGGGTGTATATAATAACCTATAGTGATAGGGGTGTATATAATAACCTATAGTGAGGAAGGTGTATATAATAACCTATAGTGAGGAGGATGTATATAATAACCTATAGTGAGGAGGATGTATATAATAACCTATAGTGATAGGGGTGTATATAATAACCTATAGTGAGGAAGGTGTATATAATAACCTATAGTGAGGAGGATGTATATAATAACCTATAGTGAGGAGGATGTATATAATAACCTATAGTGAGGAGGATGTATATAATAACCTATAGTGAGGAGGATGTATATAATAACCTATAGTGAGGAGGATGTATATAATAACCTATAGTGAGGAGGATGTATATAATAACCTATAGTGAGGAGGGTGTTTATAATAACCTATAGTGAGGAGGGTGTATATAATAACCTATAGTGAGGAGGATGTATATAATAACCTATAGTGATAGGGGTGTATATAATAACCTATAGTGAGGAGGATGTATATAATAACCTATAGTGAGGAGGGTGTATATAATAACCTATAGTGAGGAGGATGTATATAATAACCTATAGTGATAGGGGTGTATATAATAACCTATAGTGAGGAGGGTGTATATAATAACCTATAGTGATAGGGGTGTATATAATAACCTATAGTGAGGAGGATGTATATAATAACCTATAGTGAGGAGGATGTATAAAATAACCTATAGTGAGGAGGGTGTATATAATAACCTATAGTGAGGAGGATGTATATAATAACCTATAGTGAGGAGGGTGTATATAATAACCTATAGTGAGGAGGGTGTATATAATAACCTATAGTGAGGAGGATGTATATAATAACCTATAGTGAGGAGGGTGTATATAATAACCTATAGTGAGGAGGGTGTATATAATAACCTATAGTGAGGAGGGTGTATATAATAACCTATAGTGAGGAGGATGTATATAATAACCTATAGTGAGGAGGATGTATATAATAACCTATAGTGAGGAGGATGTATATAATAACCTATAGTGAGGAGGATGTATATAATAACCTATAGTGAGGAGGATGTATATAATAACCTATAGTGAGGAGGATGTATATAATAACCTATAGTGAGGAGGATGTATATAATAACCTATAGTGAGGAGGATGTATATAATAACCTATAGTGAGGAGGATGTATATAATAACCTATAGTGAGGAGGATGTAGATAATAACCTATAGTGATAGGGGTGTATATAATAACCTATAGTGAGGAGGGTGTATATAATAACCTATAGTGAGGAGGATGTATATAATAACCTATAGTGAGGAGGGTGTATATAATAACGTATAGTGAGGAGGGTGTATATAATAACCTAAAGTGAGGAGGGTGTATATAATAACCTATAGTGAGGAGGGTGTATATAATAACCTATAGTGAGGAGGGTGTATATAATAACCTATAGTGAGGAGGATGTATATAATAACCTATAGTGAGGAGGGTGTATATAATAACCTATAGTGAGGAGGATGTATATAATAACCTATAGTGAGGAGGGTGTATATAATAACGTATAGTGAGGAGGGTGTATATAATAACCTAAAGTGATAGGGGTGTATATAATAACCTATAGTGAGGAGGGTGTATATAATAACCTATAGTGATAGGGGTGTATATAATAACCTATAGTGAGGAGGATGTATATAATAACCTATAGTGAGGAGGGTGTATATAATAACCTATAGTGAGGAGGGTGTATATAATAACCTATAGTGAGGAGAGTGTATATAATAACCTATAGTGATGAGGGTGTATATAATAACCTATAGTGAGGAGGATGTATATAATAACCTATAGTGAGGAGGATGTATATAATAACCTATAGTGAGGAGGGTGTATATAATAACCGATAGTGAGGAGGGTGTATATAATAACCTATAGTGAGGAGGGTGTATATAATAACCTATAGTGAGGAGGGTGTATATAATAACGTATAGTGAGGAGGGTGTATATAATAACCTATAGTGAGGAGGATGTATATAATAACCTATAGTGATAGGGGTGTATATAATAACCTATAGTGAGGAGGGTGTATATAATAACCTATAGTGAGGAGGATGTATATAATAACCTATAGTGAGGAGGATGTATATAATAACCTATAGTGAGGAGGATGTATATAATAACCTATAGTGAGGAGGGTGTATATAATAACCTATAGTGAGGAGGATGTATATAATAACCTATAGTGATAGGGTGTATATAATAACCTATAGTGAGGAGGATGTAGATAATAACCTATAGTGAGAAGGGTGTATATAATAACCTATAGTGAGGAGGGTGTATATAATAACCTATAGTGAGGAGGGTGTATATAATAACCTATAGTGAGGAGGGTGTATATAATAACCTATAGTGAGGAGAGTGTATATAATAACCTATAGTGAGGAGGGTGTACATAATAACCTATAGTGAGGAGGATGTAAATAATAACCTATAGTGATAGGGGTGTATATAATAACCTATAGTGAGGAGGGTGTATATAATAACCTATAGTGAGGAGGATGTATATAATAACCTATAGTGATAGGGGTGTATATAATAACCTAAAGTGAGGAGGATGTAGATAATAACCTATAGTGAGGAGGATGTATATAATAACCTATAGTGAGGAGGGTGTATATAATAACCTATAGTGAGGAGGATGTATATAATAATCTATAGTGAGGAGGATGTAAATAATAACCTATAGTGAGGAGGATGTATATAATAACCTATAGTGAGGAGGATGTATATAATAACCTATAGTGAGGAGGGTGTATATAATAACCTATAGTGAGGAGGGTGTATATAATAACCTATAGTGAGAAGGATGTATATAACAACCTATAGTGAGGAGGATGTATATAACAACCTATAGTGAGGAGGGTGTATATAATAACCTATAGTGAGGAGGGTGTATATAATAACCTATAGTGAGGAGGATGTATATAATAACCTATAGTGAGGAGGGTGTATATAATAACCTATAGTGAGGAGGGTGTATATAATAACCTATAGTGAGGAGGATGTATATAATAACCTATAGTGAGGAGGATGTATATAATAACCTATAGTGATAGGGGTGTATATAACAACCTATAGTGAGGAGGATGTATATAACAACCTATAGTGAGGAGGGTGTATATAATAACCTATAGTGAGGAGGATGTATATAATAACCTATAGTGAGGAGGATGTATATAATAACCTATAGTGAGGAGGATGTATATAATAACCTATAGTGAGGAGGATGTATATAATAACCTATAGTGAGGAGGATGTACATAATAACCTATAGAGAGGAGGATGTACATAATAACCTATAGTGAGGAGGGTGTATATAATAACCTATAGTGATAGGGGTGTATATAATAACCTATAGTGATAGGGGTGTATATAATAACCTATAGTGATAGGGGTGTATATAATAACCTATAGTGAGGAGGATGTATATAATAACCTATAGTGATAGGGGTGTATATAATAACCTATAGTGAGGAGGATGTAAATAATAACCTATAGTGAGGAGGGTGTATATAATAACCTATAGTGATAGGGGTGTATATAATAACCTATAGTGAGGAGGGTGTATATAATAACCTATAGTGATAGGGGTGTATATAATAACCTATAGTGAGGAGGATGTATATAATAACCTATAGTGAGGAGGATGTATATAATAACCTATAGTGAGGAGGGTGTGTATAATAACCTATAGTGAGGAGGGTGTATATAATAACCTATAGTGATAGGGGTGTATATAATAACCTATAGTGAGGAGGATGTATATAATAACCTATAGGGAGGAGGGTGTATATAATAACCTATAGTGAGGAGGGTGTATATAATAACCTATAGTGAGGAGGATGTATATAATAATCTATAGTGAGGAGGGTGTATATAATAACCTATAGTGAGGAGGATGAAAATAATAACCTATAGTGAGGAGGGTGTATATAATAACCTATAGTGAGGAGGGTGTATATAATAACCTAAAGTGATAGGGGTGTATATAATAACCTATAGTGAGGAGGGTGTATATAATAACCTATAGTGAGGAGGATGTATATAATAACCTATAGTGAGGAGGGTGTATATAATAACCTATAGTGAGGAGGATGTATATAATAACCTATAGTGAGGAGGGTGTATATAATAACCTATAGTGAGGAGGGTGTGTATAATAACCTATAGTGAGGAGGGTGTATATAATAACCTATAGTGAGGAGGGTGTATATAATAACCTATAGTGAGGAGGGTGTATATAATAACCTATAGTGAGGAGGATGTATATAATAACCTATAGTGAGGAGGATGTATATAATAATCTATAGTGAGGAGGGTGTATATAATAACCTATAGTGAGGAGGATGAAAATAATAACCTATAGTGAGGAGGGTGTATATAATAACCTATAGTGAGGAGGGTGTATATAATAACCTAAAGTGATAGGGGTGTATATAATAACCTATAGTGAGGAGGGTGTATATAATAACCTATAGTGAGGAGGATGTATATAATAACCTATAGTGAGGAGGGTGTATATAATAACCTATAGTGAGGAGGATGTATATAATAACCTATAGTGAGGAGGGTGTGTATAATAACCTATAGTGAGGAGGGTGTATATAATAACCTATAGTGAGGAGGGTGTATATAATAACCTATAGTGAGGAGGGTGTGTATAATAACCTATAGTGAGGAGGGTGTGTATAATAACCTATAGTGAGGAGGGTGTATATAATAACCTATAGTGAGGAGGGTGTATATAATAACATATAGTGAGGAGGATGTATATAATAACCTATAGTGAGGAGGATGTATATAATAATCTATAGTGAGGAGGGTGTATATAATAACCTATAGTGAGGAGGATGAAAATAATAACCTATAGTGAGGAGGGTGTATATAATAACCTATAGTGAGGAGGGTGTATATAATAACCTAAAGTGATAGGGGTGTATATAATAACCTATAGTGAGGAGGGTGTATATAATAACCTATAGTGAGGAGGATGTATATAATAACCTATAGTGAGGAGGGTGTATATAATAACCTATAGTGAGGAGGATGTATATAATAACCTATAGTGAGGAGGGTGTGTATAATAACCTATAGTGAGGAGGGTGTATATAATAACCTATAGTGATAGGGGTGTATATAATAACCTATAGTGAGGAGGATGTATATAATAATCTATAGTGAGGAGGGTGTATATAATAACCTAAAGTGATAGGGGTGTATATAATAACCTATAGTGAGGAGGGTGTATATAATAACCTATAGTGAGGAGGGTGTATATAATAACCTATAGTGAGGAGGGTGTATATAATAACCTATAGTGAGGAGGATGTATATAATAACCTATAGTGAGGAGGGTGTGTATAATAACCTATAGTGAGGAGGGTGTATATAATAACCTATAGTGATAGGGGTGTATATAATAACCTATAGTGAGGAGGATGTATATAATAATCTATAGTGAGGAGGGTGTATATAATAACCTATAGTGAGGAGGGTGTATATAATAACCTATAGTGAGGAGGATGTATATAATAACCTATAGTGAGGAGGATGTATATAATAATCTATAGTGAGGAGGGTGTATATAATAACCTATAGTGAGGAGGGTGTATATAATAACCTAAAGTGATAGGGGTGTATATAATAACCTATAGTGAGGAGGGTGTATATAATAACCTATAGTGAGGAGGATGTATATAATAACCTATAGTGAGGAGGGTGTATATAATAACCTATAGTGAGGAGGATGTATATAATAACCTATAGTGAGGAGGGTGTGTATAATAACCTATAGTGAGGAGGGTGTATATAATAACCTATAGTGAGGAGGGTGTATATAATAACCTATAGTGAGGAGGGTGTGTATAATAACCTATAGTGAGGAGGGTGTGTATAATAACCTATAGTGAGGAGGGTGTATATAATAACCTATAGTGAGGAGGGTGTATATAATAACATATAGTGAGGAGGATGTATATAATAACCTATAGTGAGGAGGATGTATATAATAATCTATAGTGAGGAGGGTGTATATAATAACCTATAGTGAGGAGGATGAAAATAATAACCTATAGTGAGGAGGGTGTATATAATAACCTATAGTGAGGAGGGTGTATATAATAACCTAAAGTGATAGGGGTGTATATAATAACCTATAGTGAGGAGGGTGTATATAATAACCTATAGTGAGGAGGATGTATATAATAACCTATAGTGAGGAGGGTGTATATAATAACCTATAGTGAGGAGGATGTATATAATAACCTATAGTGAGGAGGGTGTGTATAATAACCTATAGTGAGGAGGGTGTATATAATAACCTATAGTGAGGAGGGTGTATATAATAACCTATAGTGAGGAGGGTGTATATAATAACCTATAGTGAGGAGGGTGTGAATAATAACCTATAGTGAGGAGGGTGTATATAATAACTGTAACGGATCGTTTCAGCAGACAAGGGGTTAAAATCCGTTTAGGCAATATGCCCCTTTCTGAGAGACAGGCACAGCTACTGCAGAACACCAACTCCCGAACTGGATACAAAGTAGCACTCCAAACTGGAACCTCACGAATAGCTGCTAGCAGACGAACAGGGATCAGCTTACACTTCTGGCAATCAGTCTCTAACAGCATACAGCGGATCCCCCCAATAACGAGACAAGGCTCCGTGTTGAGGGTCAAGCAGTGGTCTGACTGTACTTCACGTACAGCCTCTTTTATTCATAAACCACAAACATAGTACTGCCCACAGGGGTTTGAAATGCAACCAATCAGTAATTTACAACACATACAATGTAAGTACAGCCCATCTGGTGTACACGCCCCTAGGGGACCAGAATGAAGACTGTGACATAGGACAGATAAACAGCACTTAGGACACACAGACACAACACATCCCCACAATGCATCATGGTTTCCTCCTCTCTGCCCTCGAGACACCCGAGGCGTAATCCAATTATCTCTCAAGACAAAGAGAAGTCACCAATACACATGTGCAGACAATAGGACAGACATCACCCTTTAAACACACAATGGGACAATGGCACAATAGAAACACACCCAGCATTTCCTCCCAAGCTGACAAGTTACACTTATTATAAATTGTTACAACTTTGTGAGTTTACATTGGCCATACATATAACTTACATCAATTTAAACAGTATAACTTGGGGACAAACCTATCCAAAATTCACTTGAATAGGTTCAGGGGTTTAAAAGTTAGTATATGGCCCATAATCCTGGGGCAAGAGGCCAGCAGCCAGTCCTCTCCAAAACCCAGTGGTGAGGCTGGTTTCGCCACACATCTCCCCCCCCAGGGAAGACTAACCAGGTACCTGACCTCACGCCGGTCAGTACCTAAGTTAGTCTGGCAGCCCACCCACAACCAAATACTGGACCTGTTGCATTTGGAAGCCTGTCTCTGTCCAGTGAATCCACCAAGATTATATTGGAAGCTGGTACTCCCGGTCTCTGTGTTGCTCCCTGGCTTGGAGTGGAGGTTGCTTTGTGGGCAGGTATCAGCGGTACTCTGCCCTGGTGCCAGCGCTACCACGGAAGAAGCCTGGTTAGAGTCTGGTTGTTGGAGGGGGAGACCGACTGTCTCTACCCCCTGTGCTGTAATGGAAGAGACCACGGTCCCATCTGCACTGTTGTGGGGCTTACTGTCTGCCCCTGGTGCGTTAAGCTGCCGCTGGGGAGAGGGGGTAACGAGCTCCTCTCCCATACATACTTCCAGCCGCTGGGGAGGGCGACCGACAGTCTCCGCTCCCAATACAGTGTCCTGTTGCTGGGGAATGGAGACTGGGCTCTCTATTCCCTGCTGGACACTCTGCCGCTGGGGGACAGGACCGACTGTCTCTGCCCCCTGTAACTCCGCCTGCCGCTGGGGAATGGAGACTGGGCTCCCAATACCCAAAAAATCACTCTGCTGCTGGGGGGCAGGAACAACTACCTCTGCCCCCTGTAACTCAGCCTGCCACTGGGGAGGGAGGACGCTGCTCTCCTCTCCCTGCATTTCACACTGCCTTCCCGGCATATCACTCTGCTGCTGGGGGGCAGGAACAACTACCTCTGCCCCCTGTAACTCAGCCTGCCGCTGGGGAGGGAGGGCGCTGCTCTCCTCTCCCTGCACTTCACACTGCCGCTGGGGAATGGAGACTGGGCTCCCAATTCCCTGCAGGACCGGTGGAGAGACCTCGGTCCCATCTCCACCGGCCACCTGGGGTCCTTCCCAGTAACACTCTACAATATCTGCCCAGCTGAATGGGTCTGGATCTGGGTCTATCACCTTACCGTCCTGCTGAGCCTTCTCAATGGAGTGGAAGAGATCTCGGTAGTCCTGCTCCAGTTCCCACTCCAGGGTTGCTAGGTGAGCCAGGTCTTGCTCTACCTCATGGGGGTCATCCCACTCATGCCTAGCCTCCCTCTTATAGAAAATGTCCTGAAGTCTGGACTGTACAGGGCTCCCGAAGTCAGGCTCTGCAAAGGACTCCCATAACAAGCCAGGACCATAAAACTCCTCTCCCTCTGGCTTGTCATGTTCGGCTGTCCAGGGTATATACTGTGCCATATACCACCAAAGCGCCTGGTAGGCATACTCCAGCCATAGCTCCTGCCATACCCGGTGCTCTAGTTCCTTCACCCATTCCTCCAGGGGCTGCTCTCCCAGGAAGGGCATCCGCAGGGCCACTTGCTTCTGCAACCGCTGCTCTTCACTGGGGAGACTCTCACCCCGCTGGTATTGTAGATTATCCAGGGCCTGGTACCAGATGCCTTTCCTTAATGCATCCCAGCCATCCAGGTCCTCCTCCTCGTATAACACTGCTGGTTCCATCCTGCTGCTGTCAGGGACGCGGTACTGGGACATGCGTTGTCCTTAAATTGTAGAATCCACAGAAATGGTGTCTCCTGTAGCTGTCCTTCCGGCTGTAGGAACGATCCCGCTGCTTGCCACCAATGTAACGGATCGTTTCAGCAGACAAGGGGTTAAAATCCGTTTAGGCAATATGCCCCTTTCTGAGAGACAGGCACAGCTACTGCAGAACACCAAACTCCCGAACTGGATACAAAGTAGCACTCCAAACTGGAACCTCACGAATAGCTGCTAGCAGACGAACAGGGATCAGCTTACACTTCTGGCAATCGGTCCTCTAACAGCATACAGTGAATCCCCCCAATAACGAGACAAGGCTCCGTGTTGAGGGTCAAGCAGTGGTCTGACTGTACTTCACGTACAGCCTCTTTTATTCATAAACCACAAACATAGTACTGCCCACAGGGGTTTGAAATGCAACCAATCAGTAATTTACAACACATACAATGTAAGTACAGCCCATCTGGTGTACATGCCCCTAGGGGACCAGAATGAAGACTGTGACACAGGACAGATAAACAGCACTTAGGACACACAGACACAACACATCCCCACAATGCATCATGGTTTCCTCCTCTCTGCCCTCGAGACACCCGAGGCGTAATCCAATTATCTCTCAAGACAAAGAGAAGTCGCCAATACACATGTGCAGACAATAGGACAGACATCACCCTTTAAACACACAATGGGACAATGGCACAATAGAAACACACCCAGCATTTTCCTCCCAAGCTGACAAGTTACACTTATTATAAATTGTTACAACTTTGTGAGTTTACATTGGCCATACATATAACTTACATCAATTTAAACAGTATAACTTGGGGACAAACCTATCCAAAATTCACTTGAATAGGTTCAGGGGTTTAAAAGTTAGTATATGGCCCATAATCCAGGGGCAAGAGGCCAGCAGCCAGTCCTCTCCAAAACCCAGTGGCGAGGCTGGTTTCGCCACAATAACCTATAGTGAGGAGGATGTATATAATAACCTATAGTGAGGAGGGTGTATATAATAACCTATAGTGATAGGGGTGTATATAATAACCTATAGTGAGGAAGGTGTATATAATAACCTATAGTGAGGAGGATGTATATAATAACCTATAGTGAGGAGGGTGTATATAATAACGTATAGTGAGGAGGGTGTATATAATAACCTATAGTGAGGAGGGTGTATATAATAACCTATAGTGAGGAGGATGTATATAATAACCTATAGTGAGGAGGATGTATATAATAACCTATGGTGAGGAGGATGTATATAATAACCTATAGTGAGGAGGGTGTATATAATAACCTATAGTGAGGAGGATGTATATAATAACCTATAGTGAGGAGGATGTATATAATAACCTATAGTGAGGAGGATGTATATAATAACCTATAGTGAGGAGGATGTATATAATAACCTATAGTGAGGAGGATGTATATAATAACCTATAGTGAGGAGGATGTATATAATAACCTATAGTGAGGAGGGTGTACATAATAACCTATAGTGAGGAGGGTGTATATAATAACCTATAGTGAGGAGGGTGTATATAATAACGTATAGTGAGGAGGATGTATATAATAACCTATAGTGAGGAGGGTGTATATAATAACGTATAGTTAGGAGGGTGTATATAATAACGTATAGTGAGGAGGGTGTATATAATAACCTATAGTGAGGAGGATGTATATAATAACCTATAGTGAGGAGGATGTATATAATAACCTATGGTGAGGAGGATGTATATAATAACCTATAGTGAGGAGGGTGTATATAATAACCTATAGTGAGGATGATGTATATAATAACAACCTATAGTGAGGAGGGTGTATATAATAACCTATAGTGAGGAGGGTGTATATAATAACCTATAGTGAGGAGGGTGTATATAATAACCTATAGTGAGGAGGGTGTATATAATAACCTATAGTGAGGAGGGTGTATATAATAACCTATAGTGAGGAGGGTGTATATAATAACCTATAGTGAGGAGGGTGTATATAATAACCTATAGTGAGGAGGGTGTATATAATAACCTATAGTGAGGAGGGTGTATATAATAACCTATAGTGATAGGGGTGTATATAATAACTAGAGTTGATTGGACACCTGGATGTTTGGGTTCGGCCGAACTTCAGAAAAAAGTTTGAGTTCGGGACCCGAACTTGACCCCGAACCTGAACCCCATTGATGTCAATGGGGACCCGAACTTTTGGGCACTAAAATGGCTGTAAAAATGTCATGGAAAGGGCTAGAGGGCTGCAAATGTCATCAACATGTGGTTAAGGGCATGGCAAGTGCTCTGCAAACAAATGTGGATAGGGAAATGACTTCAAATAACAAAATACGTAAAAATAAAAAATAATAATCTTGATCTAGGAGGACGAGGTCCATATGGAGTAGGAGGTTGAGGAGGCGGTGGATGTGGCGGTGTAGGTGGAAGCGGCGGTGGAGGAGGTGGAGGTAGCCTACACTGCTTTTTGGTTTAAAATTTATTTTTATTTTTTAAAATTAGGGTACACCCCAAAACATTGGGAAATATAACCTGTGATAACCTCCTCCAGTCGTGCTAAACACACGTTCAGACAATACACCGTCCGCAGGCCAGGCCAGCATCTCCGAGGCGTAAAGGGCAAGCTCAGGCCATGTGCCCAATTTGGAGACCCAGAAGTTGAAGGGGGCAGACCCGTCATTCAGTACGTGTAGGCGTGTGCACAGGTACTGCTCCACCATGTTGGTGAAATGCTGCCTCCTGCTAAGACGTTCCATATCAGCTGGTGGTGCTGGTTGTTGTGGTGCTGACAAAGCTTTTCCACATGTCGGCCATGCTAACCCTGCCTTCTGAGGTGCTGGCGGTGCCCCAGCTGTGTTGGCGACCTCTTCCTCATCCTCTTCCTCCTCCTCGTGCTTCCACTGTGCCCCTGGTGTCAGGTGGGAATGCCGTTAGCAGCGCGTCTACCAGCGTGCGCTTGTACTCGCGCATCTTACGATCACGCTCCAGTGACGGAACGTAGCGGGGATCCAGCAGCGTGGCCACCCAGTAATCAGCACAAGTTAGAATGTGGGCAACTCGGCGGTGCGTGGCTGGGGGGATACAGAGGACACAGTGCCAAACCACTCGTGTCTTCTCGTCAGCACATTCTCTGAAGAACTGCCACGTCAGGGAACTCCTTGGAGCTGGCTTTGGTGTGCTCGGTCCCTTGCTGCGGTGGGCAGTAGCAGGCGTACTGTCTAGAGGACGGCCGCTCCGCTTTTGCACCCTGATCCCTCTTCTGCTGTGCTGGTGGCTCTGTGCGACCACCGCCTCTTCCTCTGAACTACATCGGTCACTCGAATGACCTTGATTCCATGTGGGCTCGAGGACCTCATTGTCCTCCACATCATCTTCCACCCAGTCTTCACCCCTGACTTCCTTGTCGGTCTGCACACTGCAGAAAGCCCCAGCAGTTGGCACCTGTGTTTCGTCATCATCCGAGACGTGCTGCGATGGTCCTCCCATGTACTCATCCTGAAAGATAAGTGGTTGGGCATCGGTGCACTCAATCTCTTCCACTTCTGGGGCAGGGCTAGGTGGACGGCCCTGGGAAACCCTGCCAGCAGAGTCATCAAAAAGCAGAAGAGACTGCGGCATGACTTGGGACTCAGACTGCTTGGCTGATGTGCAAGGGGGCGAGGTGAAAGACTGATGGACATCGGCTGCAGGTGCCAACTGTGGTCTTTCAGCAGGAGACTGGGTGGCTGACAATGTGAAGGAACTGGATCCACTGTCAGCAACCCAATCTACTATCGCCTGTACTTGTTCAGGCCTCACCATTCGTAGAGCTGCATTAGGCCCGACCAAATACCGCTGCAGGTTCTGTCGCCTACTCACACCTGAGGAAGGGGTTTCACTTGTGCGTGTAGCTGGCACAGATCGACAGTGGCGTCGCCAGGGGGGGGCCAGAGGGGGCCACGGCCCCCCCTACATCATGCTGTGCCCCCCCATGTGCCCCCCCAACTAAAATGACGACACCCCCCCCAGTGAGCAGCCGCCGCCGCCGCCGCCGGGCACAGGGAGATGAGCGCTTCCATTGCGCTCATCTCCATTGTAAACTGCCTATGCCAGCGGAGGTGCAGGGGAGGGAGAGGCGTGTCCCTTCCCTTTCCTCTGATAGGCTGCAGGCAGGCACCGAAGTGGAGGAGAGGCCCCGCCCCCTAATTACTCCTGTTTACCTTTCTAAAGCTAAAGGACCTTTGATGATGTCATCACAGGTCCTGTAAGGGAACTGCACAGTGTAAAGTGTAGTTCCCAGGTTAGAACAGTGCATCTGCCAGGACCTGTGATGACATCATCTTCAACATCACAGGTCCTGCAGAATCTAGCAAAGGAACTGCACCAAAAATGGTGTAGTTCCTAGGTTTCAAAGGTACATCTGCCAGGACCTGTGATGACATCATCACAGGTCCTTCAACCCCTAACAGCAAGTATTAAAAGTTTACAAGCAGCTCTGCATTGATCCATACAGACTGGAATGGAGAGGTAAGAGGAGGTCCTCCACTTTTCATCATTTACCTCCCCTCCATGCCCTGTTTTTACTCATTGCTCACTCATGTATACTACTTCAGACAGTTACCACTACCTCATGTACCTCACAGTGACTATAATGCATAACTGACCACATATTTCTATAAACACTGCATCTACAGTATTATACCTTCTATGTGTCACATCAATACACTGCTCTGTATATATATATATATGCACACACACTGCATATATTACACAGTATTATACATGCAATATGTACAGATATATAGTATATACCGCAGTGCACTGATATGTGAGGTATGAGGTATAATAGATGCTGTGTGTACAGATATCAGTACACTTCTGTATATACTATATATGTGAGGTACGAGGTATAATAGATGCAGTGTGTACAGATATATAGTATATACAGCGGTGTACTGATATCTGAGGTACAAGGTGTCAGTACACTGCTGTATTTACTATATACCTGTACACACTGCATCTATTATACCTCGTACCTCACATATTACACTACTGTATATACTGTATACACTGCATATATTATACCCCGTACCTCACATATCAGTACACTGCTGTATATACTATATACCTGTACACACTGCATCTATTATACCCTGTACCTCACATATCAGAACACTAGGGAATATACTATATATCTGTACACACTGCATCTATTATACCTCGTACCTCACATATCAGTACACTGCTGTATATACTATATATCTGTACACACTGCATCTATTATACCTCGTACCTCACATATTACACTACTGTATATACTGTATACACTGCATATATTATACCCCGTACCTCACATATCAGTACACTGCTGTATATACTATATACCTGTACACACTGCATCTATTATACCCTGTACCTCACATATCAGTACACTGCTGTATATACTATATACCTGTACACACTGCATCTATTATACCGCGTACCTCACATAACTGTACACTGCTGTATATAATATACATCTGCATCTATTATACCTCTTTTGTGTGCCAGGGCTGTTTTGTAATCCCATTCCGGCCCTGATGGCATAAATTATAAAACGCAGCAGCAAGAATAGTTCATGGAACAAAGGGAGGGGCTATAAAAGGGGAATGGGGGCCCAATTTAGATTCCTGCTATGGGGCCCAGTGATTTTTATGTACGCCCCTGGCTGCAGGCACTAGGCCGGCAGCCTATCAGAGGCCGGCGCAATGACGTCATCGTGCCGCCTGAGCCTTACATTACAGCGTGGGACACAGGAAGAGGCTGCATCGCATCGCTGACACTTAGGTAAGTATAAGTGTTTTTTTTTACAATAGTGTTACTGGCACATTGGGGGGGCTTATTACAAAACTGGCACATGATGATGGGGGGGACTTTATACTGGCACATGATGATGGGGGGGGACTTTATACTGGCACATGATGATGGGGGGAACTTTATACTGGCACATGATGATGGGGGGGGACTTTATACTGGCACATGATGATGGGGGGGACTTTATACTGGCACATGATGATGGGGGGACTTAATACTGGCACATGATGAT
This sequence comes from Bufo bufo, assembly GCF_905171765.1. NCBI lineage: Eukaryota > Metazoa > Chordata > Amphibia > Anura > Bufonidae > Bufo > Bufo bufo. The sequence continues at coordinate 2,323,537 of NC_053394.1, read as the reverse complement.
GGGGGGACTTAATACTGGCACATGATGGGGGGGACTTAATACTGGCACATGATGGTGGGGACTTAATACTGGCACATGATGGGGGGGACTTAATACTGGCACATGATGGGGGGACTTAATACTGGCACATGATGATGGGGGGGACTTAATACTGGCACATGATGATGGGGGCAGACTTAATACTGGCACATGATGATGGGGGACGACTTAATACTGGCACATGATGATGGGGGACTTAATACTGGCACATGATGATGGGGGGACTTAATACTGGCACATGATGATGGGGGACTTAATACTGGCACATGATGATGGGGGGACTTAATACTCGCACATGATGATGGGGGGACTTAATACTGGAACATGGGGGGGCTTAATACTGGCACGTGATGGGGGGCTTATTACTGGCACGTGATGGGGGGCTTATTACTGGCACGTGATGGGGGGCTTATTACTGGCACATGATGGGGGGACTTAATACTGGCACATGATGATGGGGGGGACTTAATACTGGCACATGATGATGGGGGCAGACTTAATACTGGCACATGATGATGGGGGACGACTTAATACTGGCACATGATGATGGGGGACTTAATACTGGCACATGATGATGGGGGGACTTAATACTGGCACATGATGATGGGGGGACTTAATACTGGCACATGATGATGGGGGGACTTAATACTCGCACATGATGATGGGGGGACTTAATACTGGAACATGGGGGGGCTTAATACTGGCACGTGATGGGGGGCTTATTACTGGCACGTGATGGGGGGCTCATTACTGCCACGTGATGGGGGCTCTTGTTACTGCCACGTGATGGGGCTTATTACTGGCACATTGGGGGGCTCTTGTTACTGGCACGTTATTGAGGGCACTTATTACTGGCACATTATTGGTGGGCACTATAGGGGCATCTACTGAGGCCACAAAGAAGGGGTGTTTTATATGGGGGGCTCTGTACAGTAGCATTTTATACTGGGACACATTATGGTGGGCACTATGGAGAAGGGGAGAGAGGAGTACTATGGAGTCATCTACGGGGGGCACTAAGAAGGGGTATTTTATACTTGCAAATTATGGGGGACACTGAGGGCATCTACTGGGGCACGATATATGGGACATTTTATACTGGTACATTATGGGGGGCACTAGCAGGAAGGGGGGAGAGGAGCACTATGGAGGCATTTACTGGTGCACTATATAGGGGTATTTTATACTGGCACATTATGGGGAAATTAGCTCAACTGGGGCATAAGGGGGTATGTTTTGCACATTATAAGGAGAATTATTTCTACTGGGGGGCATTATGGTGGGTTTTATTACTCCCCCATGGTATGACCCCCTAGTAGCAGCACCAGCCTCTCCCTGCTCTGCTATCCCTCTGCCCTTTCTCCAAATCCTTATTATGAAATCTTTCTCATTAGGATAAAACACAACATCAGCTCCGCCGAGCCCCCGGCCAAAGTGTTGAAGTGGTGTCCGAGATCCCCAAGGGCCAAGCCAAGTAACTGTACGTTTTCATGTGAAATATGTTTATTTTATATATGTACACTCCTGTGAGAGGCGGGGAGGGAGATCTGTGGATGACACATATAGCATAAGATGCTATATACGGTATGTGGCATCCACAGATCCCCCCCATAACAGTGTCATCCACAGATCCCCCTCTCTATAAAAGTGTCATCCACAGACAGCTGGACTTTTCTTCCCTGTTGCGGTTTTAGGTATTGGGTAAAGTATTGCAGCATTTCTAAGCGTACTTGTGTAAATGTATCGTTGTTATAGCTGCCCCCCGTACTTTTGTCCTGGCCCCCAGTGTGCCCCCCCAAAATTTGAAAGCTAGAGACGCCACTGCAGATCGACCACGTCCTCTCCCTGCAACAGGAGCTCCACCAGCAGCACCACGACCAGGGCCACGTCCCTTATTTGACGCTCTCCTCATATTTCTCAAATTTAGGATCTTGCCCTAAATGTGTGTTTAATTAATAGTAGAATAGAACGACAGTATGTACAGGGTGTATCTCACACGCCCTGACCCAGACTAGGCCTCAATTAAAGATTTGTGCCCAAAATGGCTGTATTTCAAATACCTGAATCCAACCCCTGTATTTAAAGGGTGTATCTCACACGGCCTCATCCACAGTAGGCCTGAGTTAAATATTTGTGCACCAAATGACGGTATTTTAAATATCTGAATATAACCCAAATGTATAAAGGGTGTATCTCACAATGACATCTGCAGCAAAGGCTGCCAACAAAAATTTTTGTGCCCAAACGGGTGTTTTTTTCTATCAACTGAATTTAGCAGCAGTATATAACCCTGGAATATCACACGTGCTGATGCTGCAAGGACTGAAAATAGTGGAATCTGGGGGGAAAAAAATGTTTTTCAAACCCTAGAAAATGATGGGTGTATTTCTAGCTTAAATTGCACACTGACTAATCCAATTTATTTTGGTAACAGAATATGAAAGCTGTATATATTAAACTTGAATTTAACACTTGCAGATCTGGAAAATAGTCTTTTTTGGCAAAAAAGTGTGTTTTTAAAAACCCAGAAAATGGCTGTATTTCTAGCTTAAATTGCACACTGACTAAGCCTGCAAATGTACCAGATGTTGGACATTGCCAAAAAAAATGGGATTTTCAATGTCCCAAAAGCTCAGATGCCGCGCTGGTGCACTGAGCTTGCATAAAATGGCCGCCACCGCCCACATAACTGACTTATAAAAGTTATTTTTTTTCGGTCACTGGGCTCAGGGCAGGATAAAATAATTGTGCCCTGCACCCACACAACACAATGTACGTACAGTACAGACCAAAAGTTTGGACCCACCTTCTCATTCAAAGAGTTTTCTTTATTTTCATGACTATGAAGACATCAAAACTATGACTTAACACATGTGGAATTATATACATAACAAACAAGTGTGAAACAACTGAAAATATGTCATATTCTAGGTTCTTCAAAGTAGCCACCTTTTGCTTTGATTAATGCTTTGCACACTCTTGGCATTCTCTTGATGAGCTTCAAGAGGTAGTCCCCTGAAATGGTTTTCACTTCACAGGTGTGCCCTGTCAGGTTTAATAAGTGGGATTTCTTGCCTTATAAATGGGGTTGGGACCATCAGTGGCGTTGAGGAGAAGTCAGGTGGATACACAGCTGATAGTCCTACTGAACAGACTGTTAGAATTTGTATTATGGCAAGAAAAAAGCAGCTAAGTAAAGAAAAACGAGTGGCCATCATTACTTTAAGAAATGAAGGTCAGTCAGTCAGCCGAAAAATTGGGAAAACTTTGAAAGTAAGGGCTATTTGACCATGAAGGAGAGTGATGGGGTGCTGCGCCAGATGACCTGGCCTCCACAGTCACCGGACCTGAACCCAATCGAGATGGTTTGGAGTGAGCTGGACCGCAGAGTGAAGGCAAAAGGGCCAACAAGTGCTAAGCATCTCTGGGAACTCCTTCAAGACTGTTGGAAGACCATTTCAGGGGACGACCTCTTGAAGCTCATCAAGAGAATGCCAAGAGTGTGCAAAGCAGTAATCAAAGCAAAAGGTGGCTACTTTGAAGAACCTAGAATATGACCTATTTTCAGTTGTTTCACACTTGTTTGTTATGTATATAATTCCACATGTGTTAATTCATAGTTTTGATGCCTTCATAGTCATGAAAATAAAGAAAACTCTTTGAATGAGAAGGTGTGTCCAAACTTTTGGTCTGTACTGTAGATCGCTGAGTTAGATTCTGATTTTGAGAAAAGATTCTCTCCTATTCTCTCCCTCACAGCAGCAGCATCCTCTCCCTACACTTGTATCAGCAGAGTGACGTGCGGCGCTACGTGACTCCAGCTTATATAGAGGCTGGGTCACATGCTGCACTGGCCAATCACAGCCCTGCCATTAGTAGACATGGCTGTGATGGCTTCTAAGGGCACAGAGTTAAACACTTGTTGATTGGCTGCTGTGCAGCCTTTCAAAAAGCGCCAAGATAGCGCCTAACACCGAACCCGAACTTTTACTGAAATGTTCGGGTCCGGGTCTGGGGTCCAAAAATGCTAAAGTTCGGTACGAACTCGAACTTAACAGTTCGGGTTCGCTCAACCCTAATAATAACCTGTCAATGTAAAACGGGCTGAAGACTTATGTTCCAAGTAAGGCCTCTTTCAGACGGGCGTTGCAGGAAAATGTGCGGGTGCGTTGCGGGAACACCCGCAATTTTTCCGCGCGAGTACAAAACATTGTAATGCGTTTTGCACTCGCGTGAGAAAAATCGCGCATGTTTGGTACCCAAACCCGAACTTCTTCACAGAAGTTCGGGCTTGGGATCGGTGTTCTGTAGATTGTATTATTTCCCCTTATAACATGGTTATAAGGGAAAATAATAGCATTCTGAATACAGAATGCATAGTACAATAGCGCTGGAGGGGTTACATTTTTTTTTTTTAACTCACCTTAGTCCACTTGATCGCGCAGCCCGGCATCTCCTTCTGTCTCCTTTGCTGAACAGGACATGTGGTGAGCATTCATTACAGGAACAGGACCTGTGGTGAGCATTCATTACAGGAACAGGACCTGTGGTGAGCATTCATTACAGGAACAGGACCTGTGGTGACGTCACTCCGGTCATCACATGGTCCATCACATGATCCATCACCATGGTAAAAGATCATGTGATGGATCATGTGATGACCGGAGTGACGTCCCCACAGGTCCTGTTCAGCAAAGGAGAAAGAAGGAGATGCCGGGCTGCGCGAGCAAGTGGACTAAGGTGAGTAAAATTATTTTTTTTTAAAATGTACCCCCTCCAGCGCTATTGTACTAAGCATTCTGTATTCAGAATGCTATTATTTTCCCTTATAAACATGTTATAAGAGAAAATAATAATGATCGGGTCTCCATCCCGATCGTCTCCTAGCAACCGTGCGTGAAAATCGCATCGCATCCGCACTTGCTTGCGGATGCTTGCGATTTTCACGCAACCCCATTCACTTCTATGGGGCCTGCGTTGCGTGAAAAACGCACAATATAGAGCATGCTGCGATTTTCACGCAACGCACAAGTGATGCGTGAAAATCACTGCTCATGTGCACAGCCCCATAGAAATGAATGGGTCCAGATTCAGTGCGGGTGCAATGCGTTCAACTCACGCATCGCATCCGCGCGGAATACTCGTCCGTGTGAAAGGGGCCTGAAGGTTGCAGATATTACAGGTTGGAGGTATTATTGGTTGTACATATTATGGGTTGTTGATATCATACATTGTAGCTTGTAGATGTAGGTTATAGATATTATGGGGTGTAGATATTATAGGTTGTACATATTATGGTTTTTGTAAATATTATGGGTTTTAGATACTATGGGATGTAGATATTTTGGGTTGTAAATATTGTAGGTTGTAGATGTTATGGGTTGTAGATATGATAAGTAGGGTTGAGCGAATCGAAGTCCATGAAGTGGACTTCAGTCCGAATTTCTGAGAAAATTTGAATTACCTCGAATCCGAATTTCCTTGTGCTTCATGGTAACAAATCGATTTTCCCTAAAATAGTGTTTAAAACAAAAAAAAAAAAACAAGCCTACCTCATCCATTTGCTCACGACGGCTGGTCTCTGCTATTGATTGATGATCTCGCATGAAATCCTGTGCGCGGTGATGTATGACGTCAGCACTCCTGCCGACGTCATGGCATCATCACGGGCCGCTCGAGATGTCGCGCTAGATCTTCAATAAAGATGGAGACAGCTGGCCCTTAGTGAGCGAATTGATGGGGTCGGTATGATTTAATTTTTCTTATTTTATTTTACACTTTGTTATTACTGCGATCAACTTTGAGCGCGGCATCTGAGGGGTACAGTGATGGCGAGCAGCGCAATCGCCCCCCCCCCCCCCATCATTGCACCAACTACTTACAGAGAAATGCACTTCATGACAAAGTAATTAGTCACAAAGCAAATTTATTTGTAAGATTCAGCGAAGCAGCCAAATAAAATTTTTGAATACTTCACTCATCTCTAATGAGAAGTTTTTGATATTATGGGTTGTGAACAATACAGGTTTCAGACATTATATATTGAAGATATTACAGTTTGTAAATATAGGTTGTAGATATTATGGGCTGTACATGTTATGGGTTGTAGATACGTTTCTGAGCCATTTGCCACGAATAACCTCTTCTCTGATGTTATTTTGGGTTTACCCTGGTTGAGAAAATATTGTCCAGTCTTTGATTGGAGTTCTGAGGAATTAACTAAATGGGGTCCTCAGTGTTCTAATCATTGCTTATCAGTTCTACTCTCTGATCTCGAACTGGAGGAGGGTCCTATCCCTGGGTTCAGTAAGGACTTTCAGGATGTAAGGAGGCTTCTGAAGCTTTAAATCCTCATTGGGAATATGAGTGCGCCATTGAACTGGTCCCTGGTAATAAACTTCCCAAGACACGGATTTTCAACCTTTCTGGGCTGGAAAGGCAGGCCATGAAAGACTATATTCAGGATAGTCTAAATAAAGGGCACGTTTGACCGTCTGTATCTCCCGTTGAAGGTGGACTGCCCCCTCGCATCGATTACAGTGACCTCAATAAAATCACTGTCCGGAACCAGTACCTTCTTCCTCTCATTCCTGATTGATTTTATCAAATTGTCGAGGCTTGGTGGTTCTCTAAGATTGACCTTAGAGGAGCTTACAATTCGATCAGCATCATGGAGGGGGATGAATGGAAAATTGCGTGGGATACCGACAAAGGGCATTTTGAATATCTGGTGATAGCCTTTGGCCTGTGTAATGCCCCAGCTGTGTTTCAGAACCTGGTAAATAATATTTTCTGAACGTTCCTGGGTCAGTTCCTAGTGCTATATCTTGATGAGGTCTTCTTCCTGGGTTACATCCTGTTGCCCCAACAGTTTTGTATAGATTCTGTTTAGGTGCGAGCCATTGTTCATTGGGCCAGGCCTACCTCTCTCAAGGCTCTTCAGATGTTTATTGGCTTTGCAATTTATTACCGAAAATAAATTTTAAAAAATTCTGTCATTGCCAAACTTTTGACGGACTTAACCAGGAAGGGGGCGGATCTTCTCCATTGGTCTCCTGAGCCCTTGTCCGCATTTGATAATCTGAAAATATATTTTGTTCAGACACCTGTTCTCATTCAGCCAGATGTAACCAAACCTTTCTCGTTGAAGTGGACGCCTCTGAGATAGGAGTGGAGGCTGTACTATCTCAGCTTCCTTAACTAATTAGAAACCATATGCATTTCTCTCCAGAAAATTCTCCTCCCCGAGAGGAACTATGACATTGGCAACTGTGAACTATTGGCCATCAAGTAGGCCTTTGAGGAGTGGCGCCACTTCTTAGAGGAGGCTTAGCACCAAATCACGGTTCTTACAGATGACAAAAACCTGATTTATTTAGATACTGCTAAACGTTGAAATCCTCGGCAAGCACGATGGGCCTTGTTCTTTACTTGGTTTAACTTTGTTGGCACTTATCGTCCTGGGTCTGGCAATGTGAAGGCAGATGCCTTATCACATAGTTTTTGTGCTGAGGAGTTTATTGATACTGGACCTGCTAACATTTTGTTCCCTGGTATCGATGTTGCTGCCGTTGGTACTGATCCTGTCGCTGAAATATGATGCTGTCAGGACTTGGCTCCTAGTAATCTTTTCTCCGGTAAATTGTTTGTTCCTCCAAACTTTTGTCTTAATGTTTTGGCTGGAGTCTCATTGCTTTATATTGGTTGGTCATCCGGGTGATGCAGCCACTAAACATCTGGTTTCCCAAGTCTACTGGTGGCCTACTTGGTCACATGATGTAGGTGCCTTTGTCTCAGTGTGTGATGTGTGTGCTATGGCCAAGGTATCCAGGAGACATCCTGCGGGTTTACTTTGTCTCTTGCCCATTCCACAGAGACCTTAGACCCATTTCTCTATGGACTTCATTACGGACCTTCTGCCCTCCTGGGGTAGGTCGGTCGTCTGGGTGGTCATAGGTTCTGTAAGATGTGTCATCTGGTGCCATTAAAGAAACTTCTTAAGGTGAAAGTATTGGCTACTTTGTTTGTGGACAACATCCTTAGATTGTGTGGCATACCTACGTCCATTGTCTCGGATAGAGGTGTCCAGTTTGTCTCGAGATCCTGGAGAATAGTGCTGGGCAAGAATATTCAAATGGCGAATATTAATCGCGAATATCGGTACTTCGAGAATTCACGAATATTTAGAATATAGCGCTATATATTCGGAATTTTAAATATTCTAGATCTTTTTTCATCAGTAACCTCCCTTCTTGCTTGTGGGCCAATGAGAAGGCAGCAATGTCTTTGTCAGAGATTAGCAGCATCCCTAGCAACCAATAGGAAAGCTGCCTCCCCCTTACTATATAAGACCCTCCCCAGCAGCCCTTGTCTGCAGTACCCTGCAGATCTGAGAGAGCAGTGATATTGCTGTGCTCTGTGCTTTCCTGTGTCATTACATTAGTTAGTTAGTTAGTTAGTTAGTTAGTTAGCTCATATATAATACAGATAGTTAGTGGCAGATAGTCAGTGTAGGTTAGATCCTGATACATTGTAGCTGATTCCGGTGCAGGGTGTTAGGCAGTGTGATAGCTTCTGCTGTCCATACATACATGCTACAGACACAGCGCTGTGATGTCACAACAATACTTAGTGCACTAATCAGTAATATCTACTCACACCTGACAAAATTTGAAGTTTCACGTATTGCGCCAAAATATTTGCATCATTAGTGCTGATTAGCGCAATTGCGAATATATTGGAGCACTCTATCTGCACATAAAGCCATTTTTAATGTTCTGCCATGCCAATTATTTTCTCCAGTCTCAGGAAACTTCTAGCAGCTTGAAAAATGTAGCTATAGTGACTCACAGCTGTATTCTACGTGCATTACGCGAATATTACATTGCTGATTTTTCACGATTAAGAAAATAATCGCGAATTTGAGAATATATGATGAATATTCTACTAAATATTTGCAAAATATCGCAAATTCTAATATTGCCCCTGCTGCTCATCACTACCGGAGAGAGCTTAGCAACAAAGTAGGGATCAAACTCTCGTTCCATGCTGAGACAAATGGACAAACTCAAAGGGTCAACCAGGTCTTGGAGCAGTTTTTAAGGTGTTTTGTTTCTGACTGCTAAAATGAGTGGAAAAGGTTTTTTGCCTCTGGTGGAATTCAAAATTAACAACCATGTCAACTCTTCTAGTGATATCTCACTTTTTTTGTAATTATGGTTTTTCTTCTGTCTCTGGGTCCAGCTCTGTGAATCCAACGGTGGATGCTATCATTGACGATCGGGGCACGGTTTGGGCTTAGGCTCACAAGAACCTGAAAAAAGCTCAAAGCATCCAATGTAAACAAGCAGATAAGAAACAGAACTTTGGGTCCAATCTTTGTGTTGGGTGAGCTCGTCTGCCTTTTCTACTAAACATTAGCATCTCAGAGTACCGTCTGGTGACCATACGCCAAAGTTTATTGGACCATATAAAATCATGTCTGTGATTAACCTGGTATATCTTCATCTTCAGTTGCCTTCCTTGCTCAGGATACATGATGTCTACAATGAGTCATTGCTAAAAAAAAAAATATATACATTCCCCACCTAAACCAGCTGATCCTATGGTAATTTCGCGCGAGATGGAGTATGAGATGGAGAAGATTATTGACTCCCAGGGTTCAGGGTTTGTTGTGGTACTTAATCCACTATGGTGCTGAGAAGAGAACATGGGTACCGGCTCGGGACATTTATGCTCTTCGTTCCATTTAAAATCTCTGGTGGTCCCTCTTGAAAGGTGGGATATTGTCACAAACTTACCTGTCTGGGCACCAGCCGCGAGATCTCCAGCTTTGGTGCGACTGCGCCAGGAGAGAGGCGCTGATAGGCCACGCCCCCTGGTGATGTAACCGCATCCCTAGCAACAGGATGCAATGCTCTGTTTCTCTCCACTTGAGAAGAACTAGCAGTGCTTGATTATTCAGCTGTTCTGTTCCTGTGTGCTGTGTCTGACTAATGGAGCCTATCAGGTTCTGATCCTGGGACTCGGTTCTCTACCTAAACCCCATCCTGGCCTCATACCAGTGCCAGTGATAGTCTCTGTCTCACTTGCTGTGCTCCTGGTTCCTGGCTGCGTATTTTGGAATACTAATGTTTTGACCTCGGCTTGTCCTCTTGACCACTCTCTGTCTAACGTATTTATACTGAATTTCCCATCTGGTGCTGATCTCAGGTTGGCTACTTGACTGCTCCTTGTCTCTTGATTTACTACATTGTTGTCCTCCTGGTTCTGACCCATTTCAGTACAACTTTGTCTATGTGTCTTTTTTTGTCCCTTGGTGTTATTTGTCTCAGACCTTAGCAGAGTAGGGAACGTCGACCAGTTGAAGACTTGCTACTTAGATCTTGCACTGCACATAGGCAGGGAAAGCGGGCAGGGTTCTAGTTAGGGCTCACTGTCTGTGTCTGCCCCTACCTACTGACATTACATTGTAGATATTATAGGTTGTAGATATTATGGGTTGTACATGTGGGTTTTAGCTGCTTTTTTAAGTACACCCTGCCCCCACTGTGCTCATTCTGTTCCTCCTACTGATCCAAAGATGATGTATGTTAGAAGCTGCGGACCATGACATGGGAGCGGAGGGTGGGCAGGCCGCTCAGGATTGTCCTTACCGTGTCGTCCGGTAAGTGCTGCCATTACTACAGATCACAAAATGCTATTCTCTCCTGCCAGGAACAAGGGGCTGCTGTATAATTATCTGTAATCCCTGTAAAGCTCACCACACACATGGCAGCTATTTCCTGCGCATACATTTAACATATATAAATAATAAATCTGAGCTGCGTGCTCATTAAGTGAGAACCGTGAGGCTTGTGTGAGATGCCGGCTATGGGGGATAGGTGACAACATGGAATTGTTTGCATGGTGACTCCTGCCTCTGTCGGGGCCTGCTCGGCTATTCATAGGATGCCTTGTGGTTTCTCCGCACGTTTGTCGACTCTGGCTGGTTTTGGAGATTAGAGAGTGTAATATTAAAGTAACGTCCTAATAGCTGACAACTTTGACAGCTGAATACGGTCCAGGTGACTGATGCCAGCCGTCTCATGAAGACCCCATTATATGCCATACTGGGCGCACTGACCAACAGTGATGCCCCTTCACAGTCACAGCAGAGAAGCCCATTATATAAACTGATGGCCTCGTCCATGACTTCAGTGTGTATAGGAGAACCTCAGCCTGAGCAGGACCCCAGGACAAAGCCTCTCTTTATCATGTTCAGAGCAAAGAGTTGTACAGATTTGGGGCATCAGTCACATCTTTGCTCCATTAAAAGCACCCAATAGAAGTCCTCACATGGCTCCTCACCATCACTAGAGATAGTGAGTAGATATTGGGTTGAAGGACACCTGTGACCTTTAGATTCTGATACAACTTCTGGACACCAGCACCAAGGAACAGAAAATGGACCTTGAAAAGTGTGAAGTAGCAGTCCACAATGTCAGGAAGAAGTGGTGACAAATACTAGGTTCTCAGATGGACACAACACATTTGGTTCCTCACTGTGGCCTCCATGTGCTCATCACGTTTTGATCCATGGTTGGCCTACCAGGTACAGATGTGGGAAATGAGTGTATCTTGGTTGCTCCTGAATCGGTCAACATCAAACATGTATGTGACCTAGTAATGGCGGCTAATTGTGTCCATCCGTGTAAAGACCCTTAATATGCGCAGTGGGAGAAATTGCTGAGGACTCGGCAAATAACTGTCCTCTGTTCACAGCTCCTGAGCAGCGCCACAAGGGTTAATAGGAGTCTGCACCGACAGAAAATATTGGTTATCACTCAATTAAAATGTGTTTCTTCCCTGGATGTATAGGCGTCACGGACGTTTACATGAAAGAAGACAGTCTCGAAATATTGACATCAATTTAATTAAGAGTCTGTTCTTCACCTGCAGGGCAATTCACCCCCAATGAAATATTCATGTATAGGTAGAGAATTACGACAGAAACACTTTGATCACAAGTGGCGCCGACTGAGAAATGCTCCATAATTTCTTGACCTAAATTGATGTTTGAGGGATATTGCTCTGGATAAACAGGTGCAGCGAGTACTCAGAACTCCAGGCAGGTCCAACATGAGGATCAGTCACAAGACGACCTTCACCTCCACCCAAAAATCCCAGCACATAAGAGTGAAGGTGATATCAGGTGCCATCTAATGTGTGCTTACCCATAATGCCAAGTCCTTCTCCTGTTTACGGAGGATTAAAATCAGAATTGTCAGAGCTTAGAACCAATATCCAAGTTCCCTAATGTCTCTGAACACCTGGGTGAGAACAAGCATCCTCCAGATACCACATTATATCAGTGTCTACAACCTCGGCTACTTATAAACGACATCTGCCCCCAGATAAAACTAGTCTACAGAGGAGAAAACCGGGGGCAGGAGAGACAACTGAGGAGAGACAACAGAACAAAGGAGAGACATTCAAGCAGAGAAGAGACAACAGAGGAAAGGAGAGACAACAGAGTAGAGGAAAGACAACAGAGAGAGTAGAGACAACGGAGAGAGGAGAGACAACAAAGGAGAGGGGAGACAACAGAGAGAGGAGAGACAACAGAGAGAGGAAAGACAACAGAGGAGAGGAAAGGAAGCAGAGAGAGGAGAGAAAACAGAGGAGAGGGGAGTCAACGGACATAGAGACAACAGAGGAGAGGAGAGGCAACAGAGGAGGGGAGAGAGGAGAGACAACGGAGAGAGCAGAGACAACACGAGAGAGAAGGAACAGAAGAGGAGAGACAATGGAGAAAGGAGAGACAACATAGGAGAGAAAAGACAACAGAGAAGAGGAGAGACAACAGAGGAGCGACAACGGAGAGAGAAGAGACAACGGAGGAGAGAAGATACAACAGAGGAGAGGAGATACAACAGAGGAGATACAACAGAGGAGAGGAGAGACAACGGAGAGAGGAGAGACAACGGAGAGAGGAGAGACAACAGAGGAGAGGAGACAACATAAGAGAGAAGGAACAGCAGAGGACAGGAGAGACAACACAAGAGAGAGGAGAGACAACCTAGGAGAGAAAAGACAACCGAGGAAAAACAGAGAGAGGAGAGACAACAGAGGAGAGAAGAGACAACGGAGAGAGGAGAGAGAACAGAGGAGAGGAGAGACAACAGAGAGAGGAGAGAAAAGAAAACAGAAGAGAGGAGAAGCAACAGAGGGCAGGAGAGACAAAAGAGAGCAGGAGAGATAACAGAACAGAGGAGAGACATCCAAGCACAGAAGAGAGAAGGAACAGCAGAGGACAGGAGAGACAACACAAGAAAGAGGAGAGACAACCAAGGAGAGAAAAGACAACTGAGGAAAAACAGAGAGAGGAGAGACAACAGAGAGAGGAGAGACAACAGATAGAGGAGAGATAACAGAGAAGAGGAGAGACAACAGAGGAGAGGAGAGACAACAGAGGAGAGGAGAGACAACAGAGAGAGGAGAGAAAAGAAAACAGAAGAGAGGAGAAGCAACAGAGGGCAGGAGAGACAAGAGAGAGCAGGAGAGAAAACAGAACAAAGGAGAGACATCCAAGCACAGAAGAGAGAAGGAACAGCAGAGGACAGGAAAGACAACACAAAAGAGAGGAGAGACAACCAAGGAGAGAAAAGACAACCGAGGAAAAACAGAGAGAGGAGAGACAACAGAGAGAGGAGAGATAACAGAGAAGAGGAGAGACAACAGAGGAGAGGAGAGACAACAGAGGAGAGGAGAGACAACGGAGAGAGGAGAAAAAAGAAAACAGAAGAGAGGAGAAGCAACAGAGGGCAGGAGAGACAAGAGAACAGAGGAGAGACATCCACGCACAGAAGAGACAACAGAGGAGAGGAGAGACAACAGAGTAGAAGAAAGACAACAGAGAGAGGAGAAATAACAGAGAGAGGAGAGATAACAGAGGAGAGGAAAGACAACAGAGAGAGAGAAGAGATAAGAGAAGAGAGGAGAGACAACAGAGAGGAGAGACAACAGATAGAGGAGAGGAGAGACAACAGAGGAGAGGAGAGACAACAGAGGAGAGGATAGACAACAGAGAGAGGAGAGATAACAGAGGAGAGGAGAGACAACAGAGAGAGGAGAGACAACAGAGGAGAGACAACAGAGGAGAGACAACAGAGGAGAGACAACACAGAGAGGAGAGATAACAGAGGAGAGGAGAGACAACAGAGAGGAGAGACAACAGAGAGAGGAAAGATAACAGAGGAGAGACAACAGAGGAGAGGAGAGACAACAGAGAGATGAGAGATGAGAGATAACAGAGGAGAGGAGAGACAACAGAGAGAGAAGACACAAGAGAGGAGAGACAATGGAGAGAGGAGAGATAACAGGGGACAGAGGAGCGATAAGAGAGGAGAGACAACAGAGAGAAGAAAGGAGAGACAACAGAGAGAGAAGAGATAAGAGAGGAGAGACAATGAAGAGAGGAGAGACAACAGAGAGAGGAGAGATAATTGAGAAGAGGAGAGACAACAGAGGAGAGGAGAGACAAGAAAACAGAAGAGAGGAGAAGCAACAGAGGGCAGGAGAGACAAGAGAACAGAGGAGAGACATCCACGCACAGAAGAGACAACAGAGGAGAGGAGAGACAACAGAGTAGAAGAAAGACAACAGAGAGAGGAGAGATAACAGAGGAGAGGAAAGACAACAGAGAGAGAGAAGAGATAAGAGAAGAGAGGAGAGACAACAGAGAGGAGAGACAACAGATAGAGGAGAGGAGAGACAACAGAGGAGAGGAGAGACAACAGAGGAGAGGATAGACAACAGAGAGAGGAGAGATAACAGAGGAGAGGAGAGACAACAGAGAGAGGAGAGACAACAGAGGAGAGACAACAGAGGAGAGACAACAGAGGAGAGACAACACAGAGAGGAGAGATAACAGAGGAGAGGAGAGACAACAGAGAGGAGAGACAACAGAGAGAGGAAAGATAACAGAGGAGAGACAACAGAGGAGAGGAGAGACAACAGAGAGATGAGAGATGAGAGATAACAGAGGAGAGGAGAGACAACAGAGAGAGAAGACACAAGAGAGGAGAGACAATGGAGAGAGGAGAGATAACAGGGGACAGAGGAGCGATAAGAGAGGAGAGACAACAGAGAGAAGAAAGGAGAGACAACAGAGAGAGAAGAGATAAGAGAGGAGAGACAATGAAGAGAGGAGAGACAACAGAGAGAGGAGAGATAATTGAGAAGAGGAGAGACAACAGAGGAGAGGAGAGACAAGAAAACAGAAGAGAGGAGAAGCAACAGAGGGCAGTAGAGACAAGAGAGAGCAGGAGAGACAACAGAACAGAGGAGAGACATCCAAGCACAGAAGAGAGAAGGAACAGCAGAGGACAGGAGAGACAACACATGAGAGAGGAGAGACAACCAAGGAGAGAAAAGACAACCGAGGAAAAACAGAGAGGAGAGACAACGGAGAGAGGAGAGAAAACAGAGGAGAGACAACAGAGAGAGGAGAGAAAAGAAAACAGAAGAGAGGAGAAGCAACAGAGGGCAGGAGAGACAAGAGAGAGCAGGAGAGACAACAGAACAGAGGAGAGACATCCAAGCACAGAAGAGAGAAGGAACAGCAGAGGACAGGAGAGACAACACATGAGAGAGGAGAGACAACCAAGGAGAGAAAAGACAACCGAGGAAAAACAGAGAGGAGAGACAACGGAGAGAGGAGAGAAAACAGAGGAGAGACAACAGAGAGAGGAGAGAAAAGAAAACAGAAGAGAGGAGAAGCAACAGAGGGCAGGAGAGACAAGAGAGAGCAGGAGAGACAACAGAACAGAGGAGAGACATCCAAGCACAGAAGAGACAACAGAGGAGAGACAACAGAGTAGAAGAAAGACAACAGAGAGAGGAGAGATAACAGAGGAGAGGAAAGACAACAGAGAGAGGAGAGAATAGAAAACAGAAGAGAGCAGAAGCAACAGAGGGCAGAAGAGACAAGAGAGAGCAGGAGAGATGTCAGACGACAGGAAAGACAACAATGAGCAGGAGAGACAACATAAGAAGACAACACAGGAGAGAGGAGGGACAACAGAGGAGAGACAACGGAGAGAGGAAAGACAACAGAGAGAGGAGAGATAACAGAGGAGAGACAACAGAGGAGAGGAGAGACAACAGAGAGAGGAGAGAGCAGAGGAGAGACAGCAGAGGAGAGGAGAGACAACAGAGAGGAGAGGAGAGACAACAGAGAGAAGAGAGCAGAGGAGAGACAGCAGAGGAGAGGAGAGACAACAGAGAGAGGAGAGGAGAGGAGAGACAACAGAGAGGAGAGACAGCAGAGGAGAGGAGAGACAACCGAGGGCATGAGGGAAAGGTCACAAGAGACATTTGAATCTCAGGAAGGGCGATACAGAAAGTTGATAGAAAGAAACTAAGGAGAGAAAATGATCGGGAGGCAGAGAATTAGAATTTCAGAGAGCGGGAGAGATGGAGACAGAAATACACAGCATCAAAGATAAGGAAGGCAGGGAAGAAGAGGAGCGTAGGAAACCCGAGCCGCCTCCCTCTCCTGCTGCCTCTGTTAATGATCCCCACGGCTACTAACGACGGGTAATGAAGCTATTGGATATCTTGCGTCTTATTATGAGAAGAAGAAAGAACACTGCACACCTAAAGGAGACGAGAGAGCAGGCCGGGCTCATCTGAACACCGCGGCCGCCGGACGTGCCAAGTCTCTGCTGATTCTCAGGATCAGGCGGCACATTATCAGCCCTCGTGGAGGCTCAGCTGTCCGTCCCCACAGATATATATAGACAATGCAGCCACTAATCCGTCCTCTGCTCGTGGGGGGCGCTATACCATTTCTATTAGGGCTGAGGAACTTTTATATTACGCCTGGGGTATGAATTTTAGATAAGTGGCAAGGCGTAGTAAAGCGGTCTGCCGTACCTGTTCTGACGGCAGGGGGAGGAAGAGAAATGGCTGCATTGACCTCTGACACCGCTTATCTCAAGGGAAAGCAAAGGATCAGAAAAGATCAAATCCAACTCGTCCCCGTAATCATTGTAAACATCAGGTTATGACTTTATTCCATGGAGGATGGGTGTTATCCTTCCGTCTGGTGATAAGCAGTGACCTTGTGGCCCGGGGTCTCTTGTGAACCCTAAGGGCTCTGTAATAAACCCTCATCTACAGTACAGACCAAAAGTTTGGACACACCTTCTCATTCAAAGAGTTTTCTTTATTTTCATGACTATGAAGGCATCAAAACTATGAATTAACACATGTGGAATTATATACATAACAAACAAGTGTGAAACAACTGAAAATATGTCATATTCTAGGTTCTTCAAAGTTTGCTTTGATTACTGCTTTGCACACTCTTGGCATTCTCTTGATGAGCTTCAAGAGGTAGTCCCCTGAAATGGTCTTCCAACAGTCTTGAAGGAGTTCCCAGAGATGCTTAGCACTTGTTGGCCCTTTTGCCTTCACTCTGCGGTCCAGCTCACCCCAAACCATCTCGATTGGGTTCAGGTCCGGTGACTGTGGAGGCCAGGTCATCTGGCGCAGCACCCCATCACTCTCCTTCATGGTCAAATAGCCCTTACTTTCAAAGTTTTCCCAATTTTTCGGCCGACTGACTGACCTTCATTTCTTAAAGTAATGATGGCCACTCGTTTTTCTTTACTTAGCTTCTTTTTTCTTGCCATAATACAAATTCTAACAGTCTATTCAGTAGGACTATCAGCTGTCTATCCACCTGACTTCTCCTCAACGCCACTGATGGTCCCAACCCCATTTATAAGGCAAGAAATCCCACTTATTAAACCTGACAGGGCACACCTGTGAAGTGAAGACCATTTCAGGGGACTACCTCTTGAAGCTCATCAAGAGAATGCCAAGAGTGTGCAAAGCAGTAATCAAAGCAAAAGGTGGCTACTTTGAAGAACCTAGAATATGACATATTTTCAGTTGTTTCACACTTGTTTGTTATGTATATAATTCCACATGTGTTAATTCATAGTTTTGATGCCTTCATAGTCATGAAAATAAAGAAAACTCTTTGAATGAGAAGGTGTGTCCAAACTTTTGGTCTGTACTGTATGATGGAACAACTGGGTCTGGATGTGGCCCCTCACCCATGGCATCTTCGGGTGGGGGGAAGGGGGGTAGTCCTGCGACATCTCCGGGGGAAGTGCCAGTCACTGACAACTGCAGCTTAGATGACAGCCAAATGAACCACGGGCACCTTTCTCATACACTTTGCGTGCCATTCCTAACCATTATCAAAATCTCTGCTTGCTGTCACGGAACAGGCACCAGCCATGAACCTCCTGACTATAGGAATTCACCTGTCCTCAGCTGGTGACACCCCAGATCCCATGTTGTCTGACCCTGAGGCACTTTATATTTTGCCTCTTTTCGATGATTGTGCACTTGGCCCTGGGGTCCGGTGTTCAGTGGTTCCTGATGGGCTCCAGCCCGGCGACCATTCGTAAGTCACTTGTGCCGTGTGGTTGGGGCAGGAGGAGCCCTGGACGGCTGCAAGTTATGATTGACAAGCTGCAACCGGCAGCTTCTCTCCATCATTAAAGATTCTTCGTAAGGGGCGTGCAAGATATATGTGGGCGGCCATTAGATGCGGGGGCGACCATGCTGGGTATAACACGGATTGTGCTGAAATGAGGACGAGGCTCTGCAGATGAGAACGGCCAATAAGGATGCCAAGGCAATGGCCAGGGCTCAGATGGTAGCCCTCGTGTCATTGAGCAATGGCTTCATAGCAGCCGCCTGCGCCGGGACGTGGGGAAGTCGCAACTCGGGTGCAGGCAGAAGAAGGACTGTCGCTTCGCAGTTTGAAGAAAGGAGCAGGATTCAAGTATTTTGTTTGTTTCTTTTTTTCTGTCACTTCCGGGGACACTGTAACTACTAGGGTACTATAGAGGGGCCTATACAAACTACAGGGGGATTATAGAGGGGCCTATACAAACTACAGGGGGATTATAGAGGGGCCTATACAAACTACTGGGGCACTATAGAGGGGCCTATACAAACTACAGGGGCACTATAGAGGGGCCTATACAAACCACTGGGGCACTATAGAGGGGCCTATACAAACTACAGGGGGATTATAGAGGGGCCTATACAAACTACTGGGGCACTATAGAGGGGCCTATACAAACTACAGGGGCACTATAGAGGGGCCTATACAAACTACAGGGGCACTATAGAGGGGCCTATACAAACTACAGGGGCACTATAGAGGGGCCTATACAAACTACAGGGGGATTATAGAGGGGCCTGTACAAACTACTGGGGCACTATAGAGGGGCCTATACAAACTACAGGGGCACTATAGAGGGGCCTATACAAACCACTGGGGCACTATAGAGGGGCCTATACAAACTACAGGGGGATTATAGAGGGGCCTATACAAACTACAGGGGCACTATAGAGGGGCCTATACAAACTACAGGGGCACTATAGAGGGGCCTATACAAACTACAGGGGCACTATAGAGGGGCCTATGCAAACTACTGGGGCACTATAGAGGGGCCTATACAAACTACAGGGGGATTATAGAGGGGCCTATACAAACTACAGGGGCACTATAGAGGGGCCTATACAAACTACTGGGGCACTATAGAGGGGCCTATACAAACTACAGGGGCACTATAGAGGGGCCTATACAAACTACAGGGTCGCTATAGAGGGGCCTATACAAACTACAGGGGGATTATAGAGGGGCCTATACAAACTACTGGGGCACTATAGAGGGGCCTATACAAACTACAGGGGCACTATAGAGGGGCCTATACAAACTACAGGGGGATTATAGAGGGGCCTATACAAACTACAGGGGGATTATAGAGGGGCCTATACAAACTACTGGGGCACTATAGAGGGGCCTATACAAACTACAGGGGCACTATAGAGGGGCCTATACAAACTACAGGGGCACTATAGAGGGGCCTATACAAACTACAGGGGGATTATAGAGGGGCCTATACAAACTACTGGGGCACTATAGAGGGGCCTATACAAACTACAGGGGCACTATAGAGGGGCCTATACAAACTACAGGGGGATTATAGAGGGGCCTATACAAACTACAGGGGGATTATAGAGGGGCCTATACAAACTACTGGGGCACTATAGAGGGGCCTATACAAACTACAGGGGCACTATAGAGGGGCCTATACAAACTACAGGGGCACTATAGAGGGGCCTATACAAACTACAGGGGGATTATAGAGGGGCCTATACAAACTACAGGGGCACTATAGAGGGGCCTATACAAACTACAGGGGGATTATAGAGGGGCCTATACAAACTACAGGGGCACTATAGAGGGGCCTATACAAACCACTGGGGCACTATAGAGGGGCCTATACAAACTACAGGGGGATTATAGAGGGGCCTATACAAACTACAGGGGCACTATAGAGGGGCCTATACAAACTACAGGGGGATTATAGAGGGGCCTATACAAACTACTGGGGCACTATAGAGGGGCCTATACAAACCACTGGGGCACTATAGAGGGGCCTATACAAACTACAGGGGGATTATAGAGGGGCCTATACAAACTACTGGGGCACTATAGAGGGGCCTATACAAACTACAGGGGGATTATAGAGGGGCCTATACAAACTACTGGGGCACTATAGAGGGGCCTATACAAACTACAGGGGGATTATAGAGGGGCCTATACAAACTACTGGGGCACTATAGAGGGGCCTATACAAACTACAGGGGCACTATAGAGGGGCCTATACAAACTACAGGGGGATTATAGAGGGGCCTATACAAACTACAGGGGGATTATAGAGGGGCCTATACAAACTACTGGGGCACTATAGAGGGGCCTATACAAACTACAGGGGCACTATAGAGGGGCCTATACAAACTACAGGGGCACTATAGAGGGGCCTATACAAACTACAGGGGGATTATAGAGGGGCCTATACAAACTACTGGGGCACTATAGAGGGGCCTATACAAACTACAGGGGCACTATAGAGGGGCCTATACAAACTACAGGGGGATTATAGAGGGGCCTATACAAACTACAGGGGGATTATAGAGGGGCCTATACAAACTACTGGGGCACTATAGAGGGGCCTATACAAACTACAGGGGCACTATAGAGGGGCCTATACAAACTACAGGGGCACTATAGAGGGGCCTATACAAACTACAGGGGGATTATAGAGGGGCCTATACAAACTACAGGGGCACTATAGAGGGGCCTATACAAACTACAGGGGGATTATAAAGGGGCCTATACAAACTACAGGGGCACTATAGAGGGGCCTATACAAACCACTGGGGCACTATAGAGGGGACTATACAAACTACAGGGGGATTATAGAGGGGCCTATACAAACTACAGGGGCACTATAGAGGGGCCTATACAAACTACAGGGGGATTATAGAGGGGCCTATACAAACTACTGGGGCACTATAGAGGGGCCTATACAAACCACTGGGGCACTATAGAGGGGCCTATACAAACTACAGGGGGATTATAGAGGGGCCTATACAAACTACAGGGGGCACTATAGAGGGGCCTATACAAACTACAGGGGCACTATAGAGGGGCCTATACAAACTACAGGGGCACTATAGAGGGACCTATACAAACTACTGGGGCACTATAGAGGGGCCTATGCAAACTACTGGGGCACTATAGAGGGACCTATACAAACTACAGGGGCACTATAGAGGGACCTATACAAACCACTGGGGCACTATAGAGGGGCCTATACAAACTACAGGGGGATTATAGAGGGGCATATACAAACTACAGGGGCACTATAGAGGGGCCTATACAAACTACTGGGGCACTATAGAGGGACCTATACAAACTACTGGGGCACTATAGAGGGGCCTATACAAACTACAGGGGGATTATAGAGGGGCCTATACAAACTACAGGGGCACTATAGAGGGGCCTATACAAACTACAGGGGGATTATAGAGGGGCCTATACAAACTACAGGGGGATTATAGAGGGGCCTATACAAACTACAGGGGCACTATAGAGGGGCCTATACAAACTACTGGGGCACTATAGAGGGGCCTATACAAACTACAGGGGCACTATAGAGGGACCTATACAAACTACTGGGGCACTATAGAGGGGCCTATACAAACTACTGGGGCACTATAGAGGGGCCTATGCAAACTACTGGGGCACTATAGAGGGACCTATACAAACTACAGGGGCACTATAGAGGGACCTATACAAACCACTGGGGCACTATAGAGGGGCCTATACAAACTACAGGGGGATTATAGAGGGGCCTATACAAACTACAGGGGGATTATAGAGGGGCCTATACAAACTACTGGGGCACTATAGAGGGACCTATACAAACTACTGGGGCACTATAGAGGGGCCTATACAAACTACAGGGGGATTATAGAGGGGCCTATACAAACTACAGGGGCACTATAGAGGGGCCTATACAAACTACAGGGGGATTATAGAGGGGCCTATACAAACTACAGGGGGATTATAGAGGGGCCTATACAAACTACAGGGGCACTATAGAGGGGCCTATACAAACTACAGGGGCACTATAGAGGGGCCTATACAAACTACAGGGGCGCTATAGAGGGGCCTATACAAACTACAGGGGCACTATAGAGGGGCCTATACAAACTACAGGGGCACTATAGAGGGGCCTATACAAACTACAGGGGCACTATAGAGGGGCCTATACAAACTACAGGGGCACTATAGAGGGGCCTATACAAACTACAGGGGCACTATAGAGGGACCTATACAAACTACTGGGGGATTATAGAGGGGTATATACAAACTACAGGGGCACTATAGAGGGGCCTATACAAACTACTGGGGCACTGTAGAGGGGCCTATACAAACTACTGGGGCACTATAGAGGGGCCTATACAAACTACAGGGGCACTATAGAGGGGCCTATACAAACTACTGGGGGATTATAGAGGGGTATATACAAACTACAGGGGCACTATAGAGGGGCCTATACAAACTACTGGGGCACTATAGAGGGGCCTATGCAAACTACTGGGGCACTATAGAGGGACCTATACAAACTACAGGGGCACTATAGAGGGGTATATACAAACTACAGGGGCACTATAGAGGGGCCTATACAAACTACTGGGGCACTATAGAGGGGCCTATGCAAACTACTGGGGCACTATAGAGGGGCCTATACAAACTACAGGGGGATTATAGAGGGGCCTATACAAACTACTGGGGCACTATAGAGGGGCCTATACAAACTACTGGGGCACTATAGAGGGACCTATACAAACTACAGGGGCACTATAGAGGGACCTATACAAACTACAGGGGCACTATAGAGGGGCCTATACAAACTACTGGGGCACTATAGAGGGGCCTATACAAACTACAGGGGCACTCTAGAGGGGCCTATACAAACTACAGGGGCACTATAGAGGGGCCTATACAAACTACAGGGGCACTATAGAGGGGCCTATACAAACTACAGGGGCACTATAGAGGGGCCTATACAAACTACAGGGGCACTATAGAGGGGCCTATACAAACTACTGGGGCACTATAGAGGGGCCTATACAAACTACTGGGGCACTATAGAGGGGCCTATACAAACTACTGGGGCACTATAGAGGGGCCTATACAAACTACTGGGGCACCATA
Organism: Bufo bufo; assembly: GCF_905171765.1. Taxonomy (NCBI): domain Eukaryota; kingdom Metazoa; phylum Chordata; class Amphibia; order Anura; family Bufonidae; genus Bufo; species Bufo bufo. The sequence goes on along the minus strand of NC_053394.1, from coordinate 2,299,848 downwards.
GAGGGGCCTATACAAACTACAGGGGGATTATAGCGGGGCCTATACAAACTACTGGGGCACTATAGAGAGGCCTATACAAACTACTGGGGCACTATAGAGGGGCCTATACAAACTACTGGGGCACTATAGAGGGGCCTATACAAACTACAGGGGCACTATAGAGGGGCCTATACAAACTACAGGGGCACTATAGAGGGGCCTATACAAACTACTGGGGCACTATAGAGGGGCCTATACAAACTACAGGGGGATTATAGAGGGGCCTATACAAACTACAGGGGCACTCTAGAGGGGCCTATACAAACTACAGGGGCACTATAGAGGGGCCTATACAAACTACAGGGGGATTATAGAGGGGCCTATACAAACTACAGGGGCACTATAGAGGGGCCTATACAAACTACAGGGGCACTCTAGAGGGGCCTATACAAACTACAGGGGCACTCTAGAGGGGCCTATACAAACTACAGGGGCACTCTAGAGGGGCCTATACAAACTACAGGGGCACTATAGAGGGGCCTATACAAACTACAGGGGCACTATAGAGGGGCCTATACAAACTACAGGGGCACTATAGAGGGGCCTATACAAACTACAGGGGCACTATAGAGGGGCCTATACAAACTACTGGGGCACTATAGAGAGGCCTATACAAACTACAGGGGCACTATAGAGGGGCCTATACAAACTACAGGGTCACTATAGAGAGGCCTATACAAACTACAGGGGCACTATAGAGGGGCCTATACAAACTACAGGGGCACTATAGAGGGGCCTATACAAACTACAGGGGCACTATAGAGGGGCCTATACAAACTACAGGGGCACTATAGAGGGACCTATACAAACTACAGGGGCACTCTAGAGGGGCCTATACAAACTACAGGGGCACTATAGAGGGGCCTATACAAACTACAGGGGCACTATAGAGGGGCCTATACAAACTACAGGGGCACTCTAGAGGGGCCTATACAAACTACAGGGGCACTCTAGAGGGGCCTATACAAACTACTGGGGCACTCTAGAGGGGCCTATACAAACTACAGGGGCACTCTAGAGGGGCCTATACAAACTACAGGGGCACTATAGAGGGGCCTATACAAACTACAGGGGCACTATAGAGGGGCCTATACAAACTACAGGGGCACTATAGAGGGGCCTATACAAACTACAGGGGCACTATAGAGGGGCCTATACAAACTACAGGGGCACTCTAGAGGGGCCTATACAAACTACAGGGGCACTATAGAGGGGCCTATACAAACTACTGGGGCACTATAGAGGGGCCTATACAAACTACAGGGGCACTATAGAGGGGCCTATACAAACTACAGGGGCACTATAGAGGGGCCAATACAAACTACAGGGGCACTATAGAGGGGCCTATACAAACTACAGGGGCACTCTAGAGGGGCCTATACAAACTACAGGGGCACTATAGAGGGGCCTATACAAACTACAGGGGCACTCTAGAGGGGCCTATACAAACTACTGGGGCACTATAGAGGGGCCTATACAAACTACAGGGGCACTATAGAGGGGCCTATACAAACTACAGGGGCACTATAGAGGGGCCTATACAAACTACAGGGGGCACTATAGAGGGGCCTATACAAACTACAGGGGCACTATAGAGGGGCCTATACAAACTACAGGGGCACTCTAGAGGGGCCAATACAAACTACAGGGGCACTATAGAGGGGCCTATACAAACTACTGGGGCACTATAGAGGGGCCTATACAAACTACAGGGGCACTCTAGAGGGGCCTATACAAACTACAGGGGCACTATAGAGGGGCCTATACAAACTACAGGGGCACTATAGAGGGCCTATACAAACTACAGGGGCACTATAGAGGGGCCTATACAAACTACTGGGGCACTATAGAGGGGCATATACAAAACTACAGGGGCACTATAGAGGGGCCTATACAAACTACAGGGGCACTATAGAGGGGCCTATACAAACTACAGGGGCACTATAGAGGGGCCTATACAAACTACAGGGGCACTATAGAGGGGCCTATACAAACTACAGGGGCACTCTAGAGGGGCCTATACAAACTACAGGGGCACTATAGAGGGGCCTATACAAACTACAGGGGCACTCTAGAGGGGCCTATACAAACTACAGGGGCACTATAGAGGGGCCTATACAAACTACAGGGGCACTATAGAGGGGCCTATACAAACTACAGGGGCACTATAGAGGGGCCTATACAAACTACAGGGGCACTATAGAGGGGCCTATACAAACTACAGGGGCACTATAGAGGGGCTTATACAAACTACTGGGGCACTATAGAGGGGCCTATACAAACTACAGGGTCACTATAGAGAGGCCTATACAAACTACAGGGGCACTATAGAGGGGCCTATACAAACTACTGGGGCACTATAGAGGGGCCTATACAAACTACTGGGGCACCATAGAGGGGTCTATATAAACTTCTGGGGCACTATAGATGGGCCTATATTAACTTTAGGGTTTCTATAGATGGGCCTATATCAACTAGTGAAGCACTATGGAGGAACCTTTATTAACTACTAAGGCACTATAGAAGGGCCTTCATGACCTATTGTGGCACTATAGAGGAGCCTATAGAAACTACTGGGGCACTATGGAGGAACCTATATCAACTATTGTGGGACTATTGAGGGGCCTATTTCAACTACTGGGGCACTAATAGAGGGGCCTACTGTATATTAACTGCTGGGGCACTGTGGAGGAGCCTATATCTACTATGGAGCACTATGGAGGGGCCTATATAAACTATGGGGGCAATTTGGAGGGGCCTAAATCAATTAATGGGGCACTATGGAGGGGCCTATTGTAACGCCCGGTAGCAGGGTTACTTTGAAGTCTGGACATTTGTGGACATTTGATTATTTCCCCTGTGCAAGTCATCAACTCCTGACTTTATTTCACTTTAAAGGGTTAACTTGCACTGACTTCAACTGTTTAATACTGTGTAAGTGCATGTTTGCTATCATATATTTGCCACTCATTTGCATTGTCTTTGCTCAGCAATGTGGAAAGGGTTAATAAACACTCAGATACTTTTGGGACTTTCTAGCTAATAATAAGAAGCTGGTAATTTTCCACAGCTGCTATAGGGTTATAGAAGACCATGTTTTGTATGGAAAAATTCATTCAGACATTGTTTACCACCAAAACCAGACAGCCTGGCCGTTTGAATGTCTGATTTTAGCTCTGTTGTTATGTCTGGAAACTTGTTTGTGTCTGGAAAACTCTGCTGTGTCATTGTCATTGAGTATCATTGAATCTCTAATGTAAGTCTATGAGAGACGGGAAGTGTATCATTGTATCTGCTTGTGCTGAGTCTCTCCACGCCATCCCTCCCACTAGAAGGTTCCAGTCTAGCTAGAAACTGTATATAAGGAGAGTAGTCCGAGCCCCTAGTGTGCTGCAGTTAGGGACCAGTGCTTGGAGGGGAAGACTCATACCAGACTACTGAGTGACCAGAAGAAGACTCTGAGACAGGGATACTCTGCCACAGACCATGGGCCTCCAGCCTTTGGCCAGGGTACCAGCCTTCTGAGAGAGACGAACAGCTAGCTCAGGCCTTTCCCCAGCATTAAACCCTTCTTCTGCCAGGAACATGTGGCTAATCTAGCTCAGTATTCAACACATAACGACTTTATCAAATTCGATTGGCTCATCACCACTAGAGTCCTTCAATATGAAGAAGAAACCATTGAAACCAAATCCTTTAAACTAAATAGTGATAGGACTGATTTACGCACTAATAATATCAAATTCTGGTTAAATAGACAAAACAATCAACAAATGCCTGACCCTCACTCTTCCACGTTACCACCCCATAACATTGGTCGGTCTACATCCAATTCATTACAAACATTCACTCAATCCCCAAGAGTCCGACATCGGGCCACCCATCCGCCTAATATACCTCTGACATCCTCACACCTACCTGATCAAAACACTACCACCAGGACACATCAAAGAACACTTTTATCAACAGCAACAGAAAGAAACCTGCAAGTGAATCTGCCCATAATCCGAATGGGTATGTTAGCCCTGCCCTTGGAGCACATGCCGCAGCTGAACCTATCCCCATTCCTCACCTGCTTCCCCCCACTGACGACTCCAAGTATGTCATGGTATTGCCCTCTACCTCCAAAAGTCAACCAGCCCAGAGGCCTGCCTCAAGCCACCACATCTTGTCATCTCTTATGGAGGTCGGCAACCCCTCTAAGGACCATATAAGTTTTCCCCCACCACTTTTGGCCCCCTTACCCGCTTCCGGCCACCATCTCCCTCTTTGCCAGTGACTTCTACTCTACCAACCCTCACTATGCCATCTACCCTACAAACCATGCCTAACTTAGCAGTCCATTTAAATCACTCTGCTCTGTCGGAAGACTCCCTCATCACCATTCACAACATCAGTATTCAAGATAATCTGGATTCCATCGACCACCAGTCTTTTTTACCCTTACCCGGAAGCAACTTATGCCCTACGGCAACCTTCAGGGACCACAATGATCACGGACTTCTTCCGACCAACCCCAAGCAGGGGGCTAAAGAGAAGAATAAGCTTAGAAGAGGACGGAAAAGCAAGATCAAACGGGACTACAAACTATCATCAAAAAAACAGTGACAAACACCGTTACTCCCAAGAGAAACAAGAAGACTCACTAGTCCGCATTTTCAATTTATCCTCACATCCACTGAATGACGCCGAAACCAGCCTGTTACAAAAAGGTGTTTCGTTTTGCCCTACGGGCAAATTTTATGAATTTGAACGATTCGTAGACCTTAATCCGGAAATTAACGCTGCAGTGGCATTTTGAGATTCAAGCATTGAAACCCAAAACTTCACCGCAAATAACCTTGGAAAATACCACAACACATTCCAATGGAACACCGAGAGCTGTTAATACAGGGCTCGGTGTTCGCTCTGCCCAGATGCCAGCGCTTCCGCTGGGGTAGCCTGTGGAAAGTCAGCCTCTGGAGAAGAGGATAGAGGAGGACAGAGGCCGACTGCGCTCTGCCCAGATGCCAGCGCTTCCGCTGGGGTAGCCTGTGGAAAGTCAGCCTCTGGAGAAGAGGATAGAGGAGGGCAGAGGCCGACTGCGCTCTGCCCAGATGCCAGCTCTTCCGCTGGGATGTGGTCAGGGAATCCTATCCCCAGGACCTTGTTGCAGATCGGCTGTGGAGAGGAGGAATCGCTTACCTCCTCCTCCTGGCATTCCTGCGGGGTTGGTGGGGGATCTAAACCGGCCGTCCAGCATCCCGGTAGGCCTGGTGCAGAGAGCGCGGTCCCATCTGCACCATCGGAGTTAGGGGTGCTGTCCCCCTGTGGTTGAGGAGAGAGACCGGTTGTCTCCGCTCTCTTCAAAGTACACTGCCGCCAGGGCATGGAGACGATGCTCTCCTCTCCCTGCAAAACATACTACCGCTGGGGAGCAGGACCAACTGTCCCTACTCCCTGAAACTCCGGCTGCCGTTGGGGATCTGGGCCGAGTGCCCAGCATCCCTGTAGGGCCGGTGGAGAGATCTCGGTCCCATCTCCACCTGCCATATGGGTTTACCCCCAGGACAAGTCTATGAGGTCCCCTACCTCTGTAGCTGGTACTGAAGCAGGGGATACTTCAGTCGGGTCTTCCCAGAACACCTCTACAATATCCTCCCAGCTGAAGGGCTCTGGACCTGGGTCTGACACTCTGCTCTCTCGCTGAGCCCTCTCAATGGAGTGGAAGAGATCTCGGTATTCCTGCTCCAGTTCCCACTCCAGGGTTGCTAGGTGAGCCAGGTCTTTCTCTACCTCATGGGGGTCATCCCAATCCAGCCTAGCCTCCCTCTTGTAAAAGGTGTTCTGAAGTCTGGACTGTGCAGGGCTCCCGAAGTCAGGCTCTGCAAAGGACTCCCATAACAAGCCCGGACCATAAAACTCCTCTCCCTCTGGCTTGTCATGCTCAGCTGCCCAGGGGGAATGTTGAATGACATGCCACCTTAGGGCCTGGTAAGCATCCTCTAGCCAAAGCTCCTTATATACCAGGCTCTGGAGCTCTGTTACCCAGTCATCCAGGGGCTGCTCTCCCAAGAGACCCATCCGCATCACCACATGCTTCTGTAGCTGCTGCTCATAACTGGGGAGACTCTCACCTCGCCGCCGCTGGGCATTTTCCAGGGCATCATACCAGACTTCCTTTCTGTCTGCATCCCTGTAGTCTGCGTCTCCCTCCTCCTCCTCGCCATAGAACGCTGTCCGAAGACTAGTTGATTCCATCCTGCTGTAGCCAGGGGCGCTGTACGGATACTAGCGTTGCCCTCAATATACTCCACGAACGGTGTCTCCGAGCTGCTTCTCCTCACACTAGAACGCCATCCCACTGCTTGCCACCAAATGTAACAGATCTCCTGGCACCCCGAATGGGTACCTCCGTTGATAGAGGCTCCTAGTGCTTTCCGAGGACTCCAAGCACTCCACTTGACACCGTACGCACTGCAGACCCCACGAACCGCCGAAGCTTGGTTGAGGTCTCACCGTCTCCTACCCACCCTGGACCTACGACAAGGCTCCAGGCTCCAGTGGGTGAACCTCTCCTAAAACCAGAGAGCAGGAACAGCTCTTACAAGAGCTAGTAGTTATAGCCAGGGGAGTATAGCAAATCTCCCAGCGTATAGCAATCCCCCAGTGTTGATCAGTTTCCCAAACACCAGCCTCAACATGATGAAGGATAAAACAGGAACTCTTTATTGAGGGCTACCCGCCCGTATTTATGCAGGTCCCCATCTGGTGGACACGCCCCTAGGGGACCAGAAGGAAGACTGTGACACAGGACAGATATGCAGCACTCAGGATACACAGACACAATACATCCCCACAATGCATCATGGTTTCCTCCTCTCTGCCCTGGAGACACCCGAGGAGCAATTAAATTCTCTCTCAGGACAAAGGGAAATCGCCAATACACATGTGGAGACAACAGGACAGAAATCACCACCCAAACACACAATGTCACACCCCCACAGCAAACACAGACATTTAACATATTCCCAGATAGCTCAAGTCTGAGTGCATATCATTAGGTGAATGGCACTCAGAATACACGAATACCATAAAATTAGCTGGGTACCCTCACATAACAAAATACAATTCCAAAGACAGATTTAAGCTGTGCGGCCAGTCTGTCTTCTCCTTTAAAGTTAGTATGGGCCATAATCCTGAGGCAAGAGGCTGGTAAACAGGCCTCTTCGAAACCCAGTGGCGAGGTTGGTTTCGCCACATCCCAATACGCCTTACTGTTTGCCCCTGTCATTCCTTTATGCCATTGCACATTTCAGCACACACAGCGCTCGGCACACTCCTAGTGCGTGCACGCTGTCAAGACAGTAACCCAGTAAACACAACGCTCGACACGCTCCCTGTGCGCGCGCGCTGTGTAGGCAGTGACAGCTCCGGTCCGTCGGGACGGGCGGCTGTCAATCTAAAAACCCCGCCCTCTTCACTCCTGCTTTTCTAGGTGCGCTTTTTCACACGTGGGCAAGGCCGCGCTACAAGCTCCAGCACGGACCCCACAGGTAATACCAACGTTTTCTATGTCTGTATCACCAACAGCTCCATATCACCACTTCTTCCACCACCATCACTTTATCCCCCAGGTCCTTCTCCATCAGTGTTCCTATGCCATTTATCTTTTATATCCCCATTCCCCTTTTAGTATCAGGACCAGCTTATTTACATTATTCATTTATTTACATATATATATTTCCTAACTATACAATCAACTAATTCACTTGACACACATAAATGATCCCATCCCTTTACCACCTTATGTATATTGTGAGAATCATGTTCTATTCAAATACATTTTTTATCTTAGATTCATGAATCTGTGAGAACCCGATACTACACATACGTATATTTATTTATTTATTAAAACATTTTTTGTTTTATAAAACTAATGGGAACCTTTACCCAATACATTCCATTTGTAACGGACCGTTTCAGCAGACAAGGGGTTAAAATCCGTTTAGGCGATATGCCCCTTTTCTGAGTGACAGGCACAGCTACTGCAGGACACCAACCTCCCGAACTGGATACAAAGTAGCACTCCAAACTGGAACCTCACGAATAGCTGCTAGCAGACGAACAGGAATCAGCTTACACTCCTGGCAATCAGTCTCTAACAGCATACAGCGGATCCCCCCAATAACGAGACAAGGCTCCGTGTTGAGGGTCAAGCAGTGGTCTGAGGTGCTGGCACACCCAGCCTGTTTTTTATTACAGCTGTTGCAATTACAGGTCCGCCCACAGGGAGGTATAAAACAACCAAGCCCATCTGGTGTACACGCCCCTAGGGGACCAGAATGAAGACTTGTGACATAGGACAGATATGCAGCACTGTAGGATACACAGAGACAATACATCCCCACAATGCATCATGGTTTCCTCCTCTCTGCCCTGGAGACACCCGAGGCATAATCCAATTATCTCTCAAGACAAAGAGAAGTCACCAATACACATGTGCAGACAACAGGACAGACATCACCATTTAAACACACAATGGGACAATGGCACAATAGAAACACACCCAGCATTTTCCTCCCAAGCTGACAAGTTACACTTATTATAAATTGTTACAACTTTGTGAGTTTACATTGGCCATACATATAACTTACATCAATTTAAACAGTATAACTTGGGGACAAACCTATCCAAAATTCACTTGAATAGGTTCAGGGGTTTAAAAGTTTGTATGGGCCATAATCCTGGGGCAAGAGGCCAGCAGCCAGGCCTCTCCAAAACCCAGTGGCGAGGTTGGTTTCGCCACACCATTAATGTCAGCCGTCCTATGCCTTTTTGTAGAGGTGGATGTATGAATATATTTTATTAGTTTTGTATCATATCTGACTACATCATAGTATTTCATTGATAGCATTTTAATTATTTATTCTCTTTCTTCATACTGCAATATGTATCTATATACTTTTAAATCTTCTTTACGTATTTATGTATTGTTATATACAACCTTTTTTTTTTTTTTTTTTTTACATATGTTCCTTTTTGGTTACAAATTTGTGCTTTTTATTAAAATATTATTTTGACGTTTTAGACTTGAAAAAGGAGTATATTGACTCCGAAACGCATTGTCATTTACCAATAAAAGATTCTAGACATATCCACTGAGGTCATGTCTTTGCGCCAGAAGGTACAGTACACACCCCCTCCAATTGTGTTTATGCCAGGGAGGAGACTGGAGAAGCCAGCCCTATGCCTCATCTCAGGGAGAAGACTTGTGAAGCCAGCCCTATGCCTCATCTCAGGGAGGAGACTGGAGAAGCCAGCCCTATGCCTCATCTCAGGGAGGAGACTGGAGAAGCCAGCCCTATGCCTCGCCTGTATTATTTTGCACCTGAATTCCTCCAGTAAAGAAGCACACTGGTTTACTGCAAACCCTGACTCTCTGGACTGATTTCCCATTGGGGTGCACCACGCCTTACCTTCCGGAAAGCAGCAACACGTGGTGACACCTCAACAGTGTCTGAGGGACCCAGTGCAGCTTTGGGGACATCCCAAACCCGGCCACTGCAATTTGGCGTCACAAACAGGATCCAGTCCAGTGCCAGCATGGTAAGTTATCGGGGATCCAGCCCCAGTGAATAAAGACAGTCAGTGGTGACTACAGGAACGCCCCAGCCCGTATTTGAGGGGAACCAGCAACATATAAGATTCTGAAACTGTATACCAGCCAACCTGCCTGATGACTACTGGGAGGACATTGAAATGCCAGCCTTTTTCACTTTGGGGCTCATGCAGGATACCATCACTGCCTGAGAGGCCAGTCAACAAAACCTGTCCATCCATAAGCAGCCAGAATGGATTGTACCCAATTACAACATGAAAGCAGAGTGCTCCAGGAACTACGGACTATACTACAAACTGGTTAAAGCCGTCCACCACATCAGAGAGAAACTGCCGACCCTGAGGTCCTCAAACATCAGAGAGAAACCGCCAACCCTGAGGTCCCCAAACTGCTGAGAAAGAGGTAAAACGTATTTTATGAGAAGGGTCAGCTCAAATGTCACACTATTGATCTTCTTACACCTGGCCATATTAAACAGATTGTAGTACCCATCGAGTGTCCTATCTCGGTGCCCATCGAGTGTCCTATCTGTGCCATCAATAGAGATGACTAGCCCAAATAAAAAGCACCACTGCACCCAATTGAGAGTCAGAGGCCATTTGAGCTTGTTGCCTTGGACCATGTTAAATTAAGACCCAGCCCAGATGAGGATGTGTACGCTCTAGCAATCATTGACCATTATAGCCAGTATGCCATGGTGATACCAGTAAGAGACTCATCGGCACAAACCACTGTGGATGTGTTTGAACAGAGGTTTATTGAGGTTAACAGACCACCAGAAAAGATTCAGGGCTCAGCATTTGAGTCACAGTTATTCCAAGAAATGTGCACATTGTATAATATAAAAAATACGTGGACTGCCTATCACCCACAATGCAATGGGTTATGTGAAAAAATGAACCAAAACATAATAAATCTATTGATTAAATTGCCAGAGTGTGAGAAAGAAAAATGGCCGACATGGGTATCTAAGCTGACTTTGCTCTACCACCATACACCGCACTGTTCAACCAAACAAGCCCCCTATACATTAATGTCTGGACACAAGAGCTGGTGGCCGACATACCGCTTAATGTGCCGACTGATCATGATAACAACCTGTTACCATAAACTGACTGGGAAAAGAGCAACTGAGGCGCCTCAAACTGATCCAACAATTAACCAACGAAACAACCCAGGAGGCTCCACAGAAACACATGGACGACTACAATGCCAAAGCTGAGGCTAAACCACTATGTGTAGGAGATCACGTAGGGTTACGAAAACAACACAGGTCAAACAAACTGGAAAAAAAATGGGAATCTGAGCCCGACGAGATCAAAGCCATACCAACTGCTGAAACCTATCAGATAAACAGGGTGATGAGAACCTAAAAACTGGACACTGGAATCAAAGGAAGCTGTGCTTAGCCAAGGAACTTGGGGAAGAAACTCCTACGTCTCAAGAAAATGTACCAACTGAAGAAAGTATTACCGGAATTTAAGTTAAAACCAGCTACGGTCAGTGAGACCCCCTGTAACTGGTTATTGCTTCTAGAATGGTGGATGATACCAAAAATGTCATTACCTGTGTCTGATGTTCCTGAACCTTGTGGTTCCATCGCCAAGGTCACTAATAATGCCTTTTCCGATCCTGTGATCGACACACAGCCCATGAGATCCGAACGAGCCACCAAACATATCAAACCAGCCAGATACCCAGAGTAGGTGCTCCCCCCACATCTCTGTTATGGGATTTATGGGCCAGAACTGCACTTGTCGAGAAATGGTATTTTCTTGACTGTATGACTACACCTGTGCTTCTAATGAAGTCTTCTTAGGAGATGTGGAAGGCTCTTCTAGGATGCTGTCCATTCTTGATGCTGCTGCTGCTGATCTTTACATTCTATGAAAAACATTGTCTTGCTGCGAGCTATGTCAAAGGCCGTGTACTGATCCCATTCAGCCAGGGAAGAGTGGTATATGACCAGCTGTGATAGGAGGCGTGAAGGTCAGCCCTATAGAGGGTTAAGTGAAAAGGGGTCAGAATGAAGCCAGACACAACCACCACGCTGTGAAAGGGCTTATTCTCATGTACACCGTGTACATGATGACTATGTTGGTGGTACTGCTTGCCGGTCTAATAATTGGTTTGGTCCAGTTAACAATGTCCTCTCGAGTCATTTTGCTGTAGGTGCAGATGACGACCAGAGAGCCAGTGAAAAAGTAGAGGAGCGCCGAGCTCTACATGTCCTAGATCGGTGACCTGACCACAGTACCTGCTATTCTGTGCATCAATGTAAAGTGACTACTAAGCCCAGGCTGAATCCAGTGTGTCACAATAAAGAACCTGCACCCTAGAGCTGGACTGTCTCAAACCCTTTTACATAGTCAGTGCCAGTTACACAAATCTTCTTTCTTAAGTACTCCTGACTGTGTCGGGGATATGGGAGCGTGTAGTGCCCTGGAGCGGGGGTACTTTCAAGTCTGGACGTTTATTAACATTTTTCCCTGTTTCCCCTATGCAAAGTGATCACTCCTTACTTTATTTCACTTTACAGGGTTAACTTACATTGACTTATACTGTTTAACTGCATTTTATATGTGTTGTCATAGATTTGCTGCTCATGTGAACTGTATTTGCATGGTACTCTCTGGACGTATTTCCCATTGGGGTGCACAACTCCTTACCATCCCTTCCGGAGAAACACGTGGTGACACCTCGACGGTGTCCGGGGGACCCAGAGTACAGTTGTGGTCACCTCAGACCTGGCCATGAAGCGGCTTATATCAACTACTGGTGCACCATACAAGGGCCTATACAAACTACTTGGGCACAATGGGGAGGGAGTGATGTTATTTACATGGGACTGTATGTTGATGGAAGCTGTGGGAGGGAGTGATGTTAGTTGCATGTGACTGAATGTTGAGGGGGTGATGTTTACATTGGATTGTTTGTTGAAGGCGGCTGGGGAGGGGGTGATATTATTTTCTTGGGACTGTATGTTGAAGGCGGCCGGGGAGGAGCTGATGTCATTTACATGGGACTGTATTTTGGAGGGGAGTGTAGATAGAGAGGGATGTTATTTACATGGGACTATATATTGGAGGGTGCTGGAGAGATGGTGTGATTTTATTTGCATGGGACTGTAGGGTGGAGGGAGGATTATAACTGCAGGGGGCACTGCAAATCCAGGGGACATTAGGCGTTCTTATTACTACTTATACACAGTGCCCCAGTAGTTGATGTAGGCTCCTCAATAGTCCCACAGTAGTTGATATAGTGCCCCCAGTAGTTTGTATAAGCCCCTCTAAGTACCCCAGTAGTTTATATAGGCCCCTCCATAAGGCCTCAGTAGATTATATAGGCCCCTCAATAGTACCCCAGTAGTTGAAATCAATCCATCCATATTGTCTCAGTAGTTGATATAGGCACCCCCAATACATAATATAGGCACCTCCATAGTGCCCAGTAATTGATATAGGCCCCTCTATAGTGCCCCAGTAGTTGATATAGGCTCCTCTTTAGTGCCCCAGACCCCTCAACCGTGAACCAGTAGTTAATAAAAGCTCCTCCATAGTACTCCAGATTAGTTGTAAAGGCTCCTCTACTAAGGCACTATATAGGGGAATATATCAACTACTGCGGCAGTATGGAGGGGCCTATGTTAACTAGTGTGGCACTATAGAGGGGCCTACATCAACTACTGGGGCACTATAAAGGGGTCTACATCAACTACTGGGGAACTATGGAGGGGCCAATATCAACTACTACGTCACTATTTGGGGTACCTATATCAACTACTGGGGCACTATATTAACAACTGCGGCACTGTGGAGGGGCCTACATCAACTACTGGGGGACTACAGAGGGGCCTACATCAACTACTGGGGGACTACAGAGGGGCCTACATCAACTACTGGGGGACTACAGAGGGGCCTACATCAACTACTGGGGGACTACAGAGGGGCCTATATCAACTACTGGGGGACTATATCAACTAATGCCGCACTATGGAGGTGCCTATATCAACGACTGCTACAGTATAGCGGGGCCTAGGCAAACTACTGGGAAACTATGGAGGGGAGTATATCAACTACTGCGGCTCTGTGGAGGGGAATATTTAAACTATTGGGGGTGCCTATATAAAAAACTGGGGCATTATGGAGGGACCTATATCAACCACTGGGGCACTATAGAGGGCCTCTACAAACTATTGGAGCACTATGGAGGGGTTTACATCAACTATTGGAGCACTATTTGTGATGCCTGTATAAACTACTGGGGCACTATAGAGGGACCTATATAATCTCCTGGGCCTATACAAACTACTGGGGCACTATAGTGGGGCCTAAATGAACTATTAGTGAACTATAGAGGGGCCGTTATCAACTGCTGTGGCACTATAAAGGGGCCTATAGAAACTACTGGGGCACTATAGATGGGTCTATATCAACTACTGGGGCACTATAGAGGGACCTATATAATCTCCTGGGCCTATACAAACTACTGGAGCACTATAGATGGGCCTATATCAACTACTGGGGCACTGTAGAGGGGCCTATGATAACTACTGTGGATCTATAAAAATTCTGACTCCTGTACTCCACTTTGCTATTTAGGTAAATGCTTTATTTCAAAGAGCGGTTTCCAGTCAAAAAAGGTTTTTCGGCATATAGCCTTCTTCAGTATAACTGGTTGAGCCGCATAGATAGAGGAAAAGAGCGTAAAGTTGAAGCACCCACAGTGGGTAGCAGATTGCTGCAGTAGTATGGGGCTCTATGGCCCTGTTTGGCATGCGCTAGAATAAGGCAATAGCCTAAAAAGACATGGCGCCTTTTCTTTTTAGGCTATTGCCTTATTCTAGCGCATGCCAAACAGGGCCATAGAGCCCCATACTACTGCAGCAATCTGCTACCCACTGTGGGTGCTTCAACTTTACGCTCTTTTCCTCTATGCGGCTCAACCAGTTATACTGAAGAAGGCTATATGCCGAAAAACGTTTTTTGACTGGAAACCGCTCTTTGAAATAAAGCATTTACCTAAATAGCAAAGTGGAGCACAGGAGTCAGATTTTTTTTTATTATTATTTGGTCTGGGAACCATCTCCTGTTGCCCACACACTCAATCAAATTGGAGTACCATCCAACCTTACATCATTTACTGTGGATCTATGGAGGTGACAATATCAACTACTGGGGTTACAGTCACCGTGTGAATCCTTTCAGTGATCGGTGAGGATGAGCTCCAGTCACAGTGTGAATCCTTCCAGTGATCGGTGAGGATGAGCCCCAGTCACAGTGTGAATCCTTCCAGTGATCGGTGAGGATGAGCCCCAGTCACAGTGTGAATCCTTCCAGTGATCTGTCAGTATGAGCTGCAGTCACAGTGTGAATCCTTCCAGTGATCTGTCAGTATGAGCTCCAGTCACAGTGTGAATCCTTCCAGTGATCGGTGAGGATGAGCTCCAGTCACAGTGTGAATCCTTCCAGTGATCGGTAAGGATGAGCCCCAGTCACAGTGTGAATCCTTCCAGTGATCGGTGAGGATGAGCTCCAGTCACAGTGTGAATCCTTTCAGTGATCGGTGAGGATGAGCTACAGTCACAGTGTGAATCCTTCCAGTGATCGGTAAGGATGAGCCCCAGTCACAGTGTGAATCCTTCCAGTGATCGGTGAGGATGAGCTCCAGTCACAGTGTGAATCCTTCCAGTGATCGGTAAGGATGAGCCCCAGTCACAGTGTGAATCCTTCCAGTGATCGGTGAGGATGAGCTCCAGTCACAGTGTGAATCCTTTCAGTGATCGGTAAGGATGAGCCCCAGTCACAGTGTGAATCCTTCCAGTGATCGGTGAGGATGAGCTCCAGTCACAGTGTGAATCCTTTCAGTGATCGGTGAGGATGAGCTACAGTCACAGTGTGAATCCTTCCAGTGATCGGTAAGGATGAGCCCCAGTCACAGTGTGAATCCTTCCAGTGATCGGTGAGGATGAGCTCCAGTCACAGTGTGAATCCTTCCAGTGATCGGTAAGGATGAGCCCCAGTCACAGTGTGAATCCTTCCAGTGATCTGTCAGTATGAGCTGCAGTCACAGTGTGAATCCTTCCAGTGATCGGTGAGGATGAGCTCCAGTCACAGTGTGAATCCTTCCAGTGATCGGTGAGGATGAGCCCCAGTCACAGTGTGAATCCTTCCAGTGATCGGTGAGGATGAGCTCCAGTCACAGTGTGAATCCTTCCAGTGATCGGTAAGGATGAGCCCCAGTCACAGTGTGAATCCTTCCAGTGATCGGTGAGGATGAGCTCCAGTCACAGTGTGAATCCTTTCAGTGATCGGTAAGGATGAGCCCCAGTCACAGTGTGAATCCTTCCAGTGATCGGTGAGGATGAGCTCCAGTCACAGTGTAAATCCTTTCAGTGATCGGTGAGGATGAGCTACAGTCACAGTGTGAATCCTTCCAGTGATCGGTAAGGATGAGCCCCAGTCACAGTGTGAATCCTTCCAGTGATCGGTGAGGATGAGCTCCAGTCACAGTGTGAATCCTTCCAGTGATCTGTCAGTGTGAGCTCCAGTCACAGTGTGAATCCTTCCAGTGATCGGTGAGGATGAGCTCCAGTCACAGTGTGAATCCTTCCAGTGATCGGTAAGGATGAGCCCCAGTCACAGTGTGAATCCTTCCAGTGATCGGCGAGTATGAGCTCCAGTCACAGTGTGAACCCTTCCAGTGATCGGTGAGGATGAGCTCCAGTCACAGTGTGAATCTTTCCAGTGATCGGCGAGTATGAGCTCCAGTCACAGTGTGAACCCCTCCAGTGATCGGTGAGGATGAGCTCCAGTCACAGTGTGAATCTTTCCAGTGATCGGCGAGTACAGGGAGTGCAGAATTATTAGGCAAGTTGTATTTTTGAGGATTAATTTTATTATTGAACAACAACCATGTTCTCAATGAACCCAAAAAACTCATTAATATCAAAGCTGAATATTTTTGGAAGTAGTTTTTAGTTTGTTTTTAATTTTAGCTATTTTAGGGGGATATCTGTGTGTGCAGTTGACTATTACTGTGCATAATTATTAGGCAACTTAACAAAAAACAAATATATACCCATTTCAATTATTTATTTTTACCAGTGAAACCAATATAACATCTCAACATTCACAAATATACATTTCTGACATTCAAAAACAAAACAAAAACAAATCAGTGACCAATATAGCCACCTTTCTTTGCAAGGACACTCAAAAGCCTGCCATCCATGGATTCTGTCAGTGTTTTGATCTGTTCACCATCAACATTGCGTGCAGCAACAACCACAGCCTCCCAGACACTGTTCAGAGAGGTGTACTGTTTTCCCTCCTTGTAAATCTCACATTTGATGATGAACCACAGGTTCTCAATGGGGTTCAGATCAGGTGAACAAGGAGGCCATGTCATTAGATTTTCTTCTTTTATACCCTTTCTTGCCAGCCACGCTGTGGAGTACTTGGACGCGTGTGATGGAGCATTGTCCTGCATGAAAATCATGTTTTTCTTGAAGGATGCAGACTTCTTCCTGTACCACTGCTTGAAGAAGGTGTCTTCCAGAAACTGGCAGTAGGACTGGGAGTTGAGCTTGACTCCATCCTCAACCCGAAAAGGCCCCACAAGCTCATCTTTGATGATACCAGCCCAAACCAGTACTCCACCTCCACCTTGCTGGCGTCTGAGTCGGACTGGAGCTCTCTGCCCTTTACCAATCCAGCCACGGGCCCATCCATCTGGCCCATCAAGACTCACTTTCATTTCATCAGTCCATAAAACCTTAGAAAAATCAGTCTTGAGATATTTCTTGGCCCAGTCTTGACGTTTCAGCTTGTGTGTCTTGTTCAGTGGTGGTCGTCTTTCAGCCTTTCTTACCTTGGCCATGTCTCTGAGTATTGCACACCTTGTGCTTTTGGGCACTCCAGTGATGTTGCAGCTCTGAAATATGGCCAAACTGGTGGCAAGTGGCATCTTGGCAGCTGCACGCTTGACTTTTCTCAGTTCATGGGCAGTTATTTTGCGCCTTGGTTTTTCCACACGCTTCTTGCGACCCTGTTGACTATTTTGAATGAAACGCTTGATTGTTCGATGATCACGCTTCAGAAGCTTTGCAATTTTAAGAGTGCTGCATCCCTCTGCAAGATATCTCACTATTTTTGACTTTTCTGAGCCTGTCAAGTCCTTCTTTTGACCCATTTTGCCAAAGGAAAGGAAGTTGCCTAATAATTATGCACACCTAATATAGGGTGTTGATGTCATTAGACCACACCCCTTCTCATTACAGAGATGCACATCACCTAATATGCTTAATTGGTAGTAGGCTTTCGAGCCTATACAGCTTGGAGTAAGACAACATGCATAAAGAGGATGATGTGGTCAAAATACTCATTTGCCTAATAATTCTGCACGCAGTGTATGAGCTCCAGTCACAGTGTGAATCCTTCCAGTGATCGGTGAGGATGAGCTCCAGTCACAGTGTGAATCCTTCCAGTGATCGGTAAGGATGAGCCCCAGTCACAGTGTGAATCCTTCCAGTGATCGGCGAGTATGAGCTCCAGTCACAGTGTGAACCCTTCCAGTGATCGGTGAGGATGAGCTCCAGTCACAGTGTGAATCTTTCCAGTGATCGGCGAGTATGAGCTCCAGTCACAGTGTGAATCCTTCCAGTGATCGGTGAGGATGAGCTCCAGTCAGTGTGAATCCTTCCAGTGATCGGTGAGGATGAGCCCCAGTCACAGTGTGAATCCTTTCAGTGATCGGTGAGGATGAGCTCCAGTCACAGTGTGAATCCTTCCAGTGATCGGTGAGGATGAGCTCCAGTCACAGTGTGAATCCTTCCATTGATCAGTGAGGATGAGCTCCAGTCACAGTGTGAATCCTTCCAGTGATCGGTGAGGATGAGCCCCAGTCACAGTGTGAATCCTTCCAGTGATCGGTGAGGATGAGCCCCAGTCACAGTGTGAATCCTTCCAGTGATCGGTGAGGATGAGCTGCAATCACAGTGTGAAACCTTCCAGTCACAGGATGAGCTCCAGTCACAGTGTGAATCGGTGGTCCAGTGATCGGTGAGGATGAGCTCCAGTCACAGTGTGAATCCTTCCAGTGATCTGTGAGGATGAGCTCCAGTCACAGTGTGAATCCTTCCAGTGATCTGTCAGTATGAGCTCCGGTCACAGTGTGAATCCTTCCAGTGATCTGTCAGTATGAGCTCCGGTCACAGTGTGAATCCTTCCAGTGATCTGTCAGGATGAGCTCCAGTCACAGTGTGAATCCTTCCAGTGATCTGTCAGTATGAGCTCCGGTCACAGTGTGAATCCTTCCAGTGATCTGTCAGTATGAGCTCCGGTCACAGTGTGAATCCTTCCAGTGATCTGTCAGTGTGAGCTCCAGTCACAGTGTGAATCCTTCCAGTGATCCGTCAGTGTGAGCTCCAGTCACAGTGTGAATCCTTCCAGTGATCTGTCAGTGTGAGCTCCGGTCACAGTGTGAATCCTTCCAGTGATCTGTCAGTGTGAGCTCCAGTCACAGTGTGAATCCTTCTAGTGATCTGTCAGGATGAGCTCCGGTCACAGTGTGAATCCTTCCAGTGATCGGTGAGGATGAGCTCCAGTCACAGTGTGAATCCTTCCAGTGATCGGTGAGGATGAGCTCCAGTCACAGTGTGAATCCTTCCAGTGATCGGTGAGGATGAGCTCCAGTCACAGTGTGAATCCTTCCAGTGATCGGTGAGGATGAGCCCCAGTCACAGTGTGAATCCTTTCAGTGATCGGTGAGGATGAGCTCCAGTCACAGTGTGAATCCTTCCAGTGATCGGTGAGGATGAGCTCCAGTCACAGTGTGAATCCTTCCAGTGATCAGTGAGGATGAGCTCCAGTCACAGTGTGAATCCTTCCAGTGATCGGTGAGGATGAGCCCCAGTCACAGTGTGAATCCTTCCAGTGATCGGTGAGGATGAGCCCCAGTCACAGTGTGAATCCTTCCAGTGATCGGTGAGGATGAGCCCCAGTCACAGTGTGAATCCTTCCAGTGATCGGTGAGGATGAGCTGCAATCACAGTGTGAAACCTTCCAGTCACAGGATGAGCTCCAGTCACAGTGTGAATCGGTGGTCCAGTGATCGGTGAGGATGAGCTCCAGTCACAGTGTGAATCCTTCCAGTGATCTGTGAGGATGAACTCCAGTCACAGTGTGAATCCTTCTAGTGATCTGTCAGGATGAGCTCCGGTCACAGTGTGAATCCTTCCAGTGATCGGTGAGGATGAGCTCCAGTCACAGTGTGAATCCTTCCAGTGATCGGTGAGGATGAGCTCCAGTCACAGTATGAATCCTTCCAGTGATCTGTCATTATGAGCTCCAGTCACAGTGTGAATCCTTCCAGTGATCTGTCAGCGTGAGCTCCAGTCACAGTGTGAATCCTTCCAGTGATCGGTTAGGATGAGCTCCAGTCACAGTGTGAATCCTTCCAGTGATCGGTGAGGATGAGCTCCAGTCACAGTGTGAATCCTTCCAGTGATCGGTGAGGATGAGCTCCGGTCACAGTGTGAATCCTTCCAGTGATCTGTCAGTGTGAGCTCCAGTCACAGTGTGAATCCTTCCAGTGATCTGTCAGGATGAGCTCCAGTCACAGTGTGAATCCTTCCAGTGATCGGTGAGGATGAGCTCCAGTCACAGTGTGAATCCTTCCAGTGATCGGTGAGGATGAGCTCCAGTCACAGTGTGAATCCTTCCAGTGATCGGTGAGGATGAGCTCCGGTCACAGTGTGAATCCTTCCAGTGATCTGTCAGTGTGAGCTCCGGTCACAGTGTGAATCCTTCCAGTGATCTGTCAGTGTGAGCTCCAGTCACAGTGTGAATCCTTCCAGTGATCTGTCAATGTGAGCTCCAGTCACAGTGTGAATCCTTCCAGTGATCGGTTAGGATGAGCTCCAGTCACAGTGTGAATCCTTCCAGTGATCGGTGAGGATGAGCTCCAGTCACAGTGTGAATCCTTCCAGTGATCTGTCAGGATGAGCTCCAGTCACAGTATGAATCCTTCCAGTGATCTGTCATTATGAGCTCCAGTCACAGTGTGAATCCTTCCAGTGATTGGTGAGGATGAGCTCCAGTCACAGTGTGAATCCTTCCAGTGATTGGTGAGGATGAGCTCCAGTCACAGTATGAATCCTTCCAGTGATCGGTGAGGATGAGCTCCAGTCACAGTGTGAATCCTTCCAGTGATCTGTCAGGATGAGCTCGTCACAGTATGAATCCTTCCAGTGATCTGTCATTATGAGCTCCAGTCACAGTGTGAATCCTTCCAGTGATTGGTGAGGATGAGCTCCAGTCACAGTGTGAATCCTTCCAGTGATTGGTGAGGATGAGCTCCAGTCACAGTGTGAATCCTTCCAGTGATTGGTGAGGATGAGCTCCAGTCACAGTGTGAATCCTTCCAGTGATTGGTTAGGATGAGCTCCAGTCACAGTGTGAATCCTTCCAGTGATCGGTGAGTATGAGCTCCAGTCACAGTGTGAATCCTTCCAGTGATCGGTCAGGATGAGCTCCAGTCACAGTGTGAATCCTTCCAGTGATCTGTCATGATGAGCTCCAGTCACAGTGTGAATCCTTCCAGTGATCTGTCAGTGTGAGCTCCAGTCACAGTGTGATTCAGTTGCATTTTGCTCAGTGACTCTCCTGTGTGTTCGCTGGATTTCGTTCCTGTTGCGTCCTCCTGTGTCATGTGACCTGCCTGTATTCATTGCCCTGGTCTCTGGGGGACCCGGCGTTGACGAGCTCCTTGTTGAGGGCTTTATTGCTGCTGATTGATGTTAGTGACTGGTGACATTGGAGGCGGCGGTGGCCTCTTTATTTTTGGATTGCTCCCCTCCCCCTCCCGCTCTGCTGGGGCTCATTAGCCGGGCCATGAACGCTGTTTAGAAATCCATAAGGTGATTTGTGTTAATGAAGAGCGCAAATGATTCGGCTAACTACCTAAAGATGAATAATAGCTATCGGCGCGGTGACAAACACGGACGAGGCCCTGGGGACGGCGCAGGAGCGTCCTAATTGGATCAAGGAGCGGCGGCGTCCCTCTCTGCAGTCTCTGTGATCGGTCGTCGCCCCCTGGAACTGACCTTCTCAGTACTTCGTAATTAGTCAGAAGAAGGGCCGCGGCAGGAAAGCGCCATTCTTATGTTTCCATGGTGATAGGTCCAGCACCGGGAGATTAACTAACGGAAATATAACCCGGGCAGCACTACTCCTCTCATCATCCCTGTCAACATTCTCATTGGGGGTGGGAGGTGAGGAAAGATGGCGGCCATCATGTGATCATATTATACACATACATAGTAGAGGTGGTCAGTAGGTGCAACCTCTGCTTACTGTCAGTGAATGGAAGCATTCCTATTCTCACAGTTTGCTACATGGTAACAAAGTATTAGGAGAGATTTGGCCAGTGACTGATACACTGTAACAAGCCCTCAGCTGTGAGAATTAAGTTTAAAGGAGTTTTCCAGGAGTATTATACTAATGACCTATCCTCGGGAACGGCGGAGGTCCGACATACGAGACCCCTGCCAACCATCGTATTCACTTCAATGGGGCCGAGTG
This sequence comes from Bufo bufo, assembly GCF_905171765.1. Lineage (NCBI taxonomy): Eukaryota > Metazoa > Chordata > Amphibia > Anura > Bufonidae > Bufo > Bufo bufo. The sequence continues at coordinate 2,277,624 of NC_053394.1, read as the reverse complement.
CAATACCGAGCATGGCCACTAAACAATGTGCGGCGCTGTGCTTGGTGAGCAAGGCCCTGGAGATCTCAGAATAACTGGTGCCTTCTCAGCTGATCGTGGGGGTCCCGGGTGTCGGACCCCCACCGATCAGATACCGATGATCCATCCAGAGGAAAACCCCTTAGGCCTAGTTCACACTTCAGCCAAAACGCAGGAGTGCCGATCCTTCCCTTATCACTGACGGGCGGCCTTAAAGGGGTGAATATGACCCCTCCTCTTCATCAAGCTCTGAGCCTGGACGACCCCTTTAGGGTTGGGGGTCATCTACCGGTGTTTTACGTTCTTTCCCGGGCATCAGATCTGCAGATTTCTGTGCGTTTCTGCAGCGGATTTCTAACTTGCGGATTTCATGCGGTTTTACGGCAGATCGCGCCTTCATAGGAAAAGGCTGAAATCCGCGGACGTAACGGACACGGTGGTCGATCTCTGCACGGACACAATCCGTAATGTCTACAGGTGCCGTATACCAGGAAAAACCTGACGGATGCCACAGCGTGTGCAGGCGTCCTGAGGGTGCCAGCTGTTGTGGCTGGTCACAAGAGCTTACAATCTAGTGCGGAGCTGGCAGCGCTCCATATGTGCCGCCTCCACACACACAGAGCGGTAATGAATAAAAAAGCTTTCTGAGCGCCACACGAAAACAACAGGCGACATCTGCTGCCGGCAGCGGCTCCCGGGGGCCCTGGAACCCCCTGACAACCAGGCAGATCTCCAAAGGCTTGTGTCACCTGCTCTGCAACCGGAGTGAAGAGGGGAACTACAAATCCCAGCATGCCATGGCAGTGGACGAGGGCCCACAAATTCTTCTCAGTCTCTTACAAGCATTCTAACAGCGGAAGGGGCAGTGGCCCCTGTGTCTGTGGGGGGGGGGCAGTGGCCCCTGTGTCTGTGGGGAAGGGGCAGTGGCCCCTGTGTCTGTGGGGACGACGACAGTGGGCCCTGTGTCTGTAGGGGGGTAAAGTGGGCCCTGTGTCTGTGTGGGGGGGACAGTGGCCCCTGTGTCTGTGGGGGACAGTGGCCCCTGTGTCTGTGGAGGGGGGCAGTGGCCCGTGTCTGTGGGGAAGGGGCAGTGGCCCCTGTGTCTGTGGGGGGGAGACAGTGGTCCCTGTGTCTGTGGGGGGGGGGGAAGGTGGCCCCTGTGTCTGTGGAGGGGAGCAGTGGCCCCTGTGTCTGTGGAGGGGGGCAGTGGCCCCTGTATCTGTGGAGGGGGGCAGTGGCCCCTGTGTCTGTGGAGGGGAGCAGTGGCCCCTGTGTCTGTGGAGGGGGGCAGTGGCCCCTGTGTCTGTGGGGAAGGGGCAGTGGGCCCTGTGTCTGTAGGGGGGGACAGTGGCCCCTGTGTCTGTGGGGACGACGACAGTGGCCCCTGTGTCTGTAGGGGACGACAGTGGGCCCTGTGTCTGTGGGGGGACGACAGTGGCCCCTGTGTCTGTGGGGGACGACAACAGTGGCCCCTGTGTCTGTGGGGACGACAACAGTGGCCCCTGTGTCTGTGGGGACGACAACAGTGGCCCCTGTGTCTGTGGGGACGACAACAGTGGCCCCTGTGTCTGTGGGGACAACAGTGGCCCCTGTGTCTGTGGGGACGACAACAGTGGCCCCTGTGTCTGTGGGGGGCGAAGAGCAGTGGCCCCTGTGTCTGTGGGGTGGCCCCTGTGTCTGTAAGGGGGGGCAGTGGCCCCTGTGTCTGTGGGGCCCGACACACCCCTCCCCCGCTGACTGAGACGGTGAGCAGTGCTGCAGTGTTATGGTCGCCGCTCAGCCCCTCACTGACTCTCTGGGGGGAGGGGTCAGGTCAGGTGACAAGTGGACGGTCATTACTCGGAGGTGATTGGTGGAAGCAGCCGTGACGTCAGGACGACGGGGCCGCTCATATGGAGTCCACTATAGAGGTGCACACTGAGGCAGGGGTTTTTAATGTTATGGCTGATCCGTGTAGAAACCAGTGATGTTCTATAGATTATTATATTCCAAGACTCCTCCCACACAGGAAGACCGCTTCCTCATCTGGTAACGCCTCCGACACAGACCTCTAGAGACAGCCTCCTTCTGTAACTCCCCCCCCTACATGCTGCCCCTCATGGAGACCGCCCCCTGTACAGCTGCCTCTCATGGAGACCGCCCCCTGTACAGCTGCCCCTCATGGAGACCGCCCCCTGTACAGCTGCCCCTCATGGAGACCGCCCCCTGTACAGCTGCCCTTCATGTAGACCGCCCCCTGTACAGCTGCCCCTCATGGAGACCGCCCCCTGTACAGCTGCCCCTCATGGAGACCGCCCCCTGTACAGCTGCCCCTTATGGAGACCGCCCCCTATACAGCTGCCCCTCATGGAGACCGCCCCCTGTACAGCTGCCCCTCATGGAGACCGCCCCCTGTACAGCTGCCCCTCATGGAGACCGTCCCCTGTACAGCTGCCCCTCATGGAGACCGCCTCCTGTACAGCTGCCCCTCATGTAGACCGCCCCCTGTACAGCTGCCCCTCATGGAGACCGCCCCCTGTACAGCTGCCCCTCATGGAGACCGCCCCCTGTACAGCTGCCCCTCATGGAGACCGCCCCCTGTACAGCTGCCCCTCATGGAGACCGCCCCCTGTACAGCTGCCCCTCATGTAGACCGCCCCCTGTACAGCTGCCCCTCATGTAGACCGCCCCCTGTACAGCTGCCCCTCATGGAGACCGCCCCCTGTACAGCTGCCCCTCATGTAGACCGCCCCCTGTACAGCTGCCCCTCATGTAGACCGCCCCCTGTACAGCTGCCCCTCATGGAGACCGCCCCCTGTACAGCTGCCCCTCATGGAGACCGCCCCCTGTACAGCTGCCCCTCATGGAGACCGCCCCCTGTACAGCTGCCCCTCATGGAGACCCCCCCCAGTACAGCTGCCCCTCATGGAGACCGCCCCTTGTACAGCTGCCCCTCATGGAGACCGCCCCCTGTACAGCTGCCCCTCATGGAGACCGCCCCCTGTACAGCTGCCCCTCATGGAGACCGCCCCCTGTACAGCTGCCCCTCATGGAGACCGCCCCCTGTACAGCTGCCCCTCATGTAGACCGCCCCCTGTACAGCTGCCCCTCATGTAGACCGCCCCCTGTACAGCTGCCCCTCATGGAGACCGCCCCCTGTACAGCTGCCCCTCATGTAGACCGCCCCCTGTACAGCTGCCCCTCATGTAGACCGCCCCCTGTACAGCTGCCCCTCATGGAGACCGCCCCCTGTACAGCTGCCCCTCATGGAGACCGCCCCCTGTACAGCTGCCCCTCATGGAGACCCCCCCCCCAGTACAGCTGCCCCTCATGGAGACCGCCCCTTGTACAGCTGCCCCTCATGGAGACCGCCCCCTGTACAGCTGCCCCTCATGGAGACCGCCCCCTGTACAGCTGCCCCTCATGGAGACCGCCCCCTGTACAGCTGCCCCTCATGGAGACCGCCCCCTGTACAGCTGCCCCTCATGGAGACCGCCCCCTGTACAGCTGCCCCTCATGTAGACCGCCCCCTGTACAGCTGCCCCTCATGGAGACCACCCCCTGTACAGCTGCCCCTCATGATGACCGCCCCCTGTACAGCTGCCCTTCATGTAGACCCCCCCAGTACAGTTGCCCCTCATGGAGACCGCCCCTTGTACAGCTGCCCCTCATGGAGACCGCCCCCTGTACAGCTGCCCCTCATGGAGACCGCCCCCTGTACAGCTGCCCCTCATGGAGACCGCCCCCTGTACAGCTGCCCCTCATGGAGACCGCCCCCTGTACAGCTGCCCCTCATGAAGACCGCCCCCTGTACAGCTGCCCCTCATGGAGACCGCCCCTTGTACAGCTGCCCTTCATGGAGACCGCCCCCTGTACAGCTGCCCCTCATGGAGACCGCCCCTTGTACAGCTGCCCCTCATGGAGACCGCCCCCTGTACAGCTGCCCCTCATGAAGACCGCCCCCTGTACAGCTGCCCCTCATGGAGACCGCCCCTTGTACAGCTGCCCGTCATGGAGACCGCCCCCTGTACAGCTGCCCCTCATGGAGACCGCCCCCTGTACAGCTGCCCCTCATGGAGACCGCCCCCTGTACAGCTGCCCCTCATGGAGACCGCCCCCTGTACAGCTGCCCTTCATGTAGACCGCCCCCTGTACAGCTGCCCTTCATGTAGACCGCCCCCTGTACAGCTGCCCTTCATGTAGACCGCCCCTGTACAGCTGCCCTTCATGGAGACCGCCCTCTGTACAGCTGCCCCTCATGTAGACCGCCCCTTGTACAGCTGCCCCTCATGGAGACCGCCCCCTGTATAGCTGCCCCTCATGGAGACCGCCCCCTGTACAGCTGCCCCTCATGGAGACCGCCCCCTGTACAGCTGCCCCTCATGTAGACCTTCCCCAGTACAGCTGCCCCTCATGGAGACCGCCCCCTGTACAGCTGCCCCTCATGATGACCGCCCCCTGTACAGCTGCCCTTCATGTAGACCCCCCCAGTACAGCTGCCCCTCATGGAGACCGCCCCTTGTACAGCTGCCCCTCATGGAGACCGCCCCCTGTACAGCTGCCCCTCATGGAGACCGCCCCCTGTACAGCTGCCCCTCATGGAGACCGACCCTGTACAGCTGCCCCTCATGGAGACCGCCCCCTGTACAGCTGCCCCTCATGGAGACCGCCCCCTGTACAGCTGCCCCTCATGAAGACCGCCCCCTGTACAGCTGCCCTTCATGTAGACCGCCTCCTGTACAGCTGCCCTTCATGGAGACCGCCCCCTGTACATCTGCCCCTCATGGAGACCGCCCCCTGTACAGCTGCCCCTCATGTAGACCTTCCCCAGTACAGCTGCCCCTCATGGAGACCCCCCCTTTACAGCTGCCCCTCATGTAGACCGCCCCCTGTACAGCTGCCCCTCATGTAGACCGCCCCCTGTACAGCTGCGCCTCATGTAGACCGCCCCCTGTACAGCTGCGCCTCATGTAGACCGCCCCCTGTACAGCTGCCCCTCATGTAGACCGCCCCCTGTACAGCTGCCCCTCATGGAGACCGCCCCCTGTACAGCTGCCCCTCATGTAGACCGCCCCCTGTACAGCTGCCCCTCATGTAGACCGCCCCCTGTACAGCTGCCCCTCATGGAGACCGCCCCCTGTACAGCTCTATCGAACATTGACCAGCGCCCATTCAAGACATGAGGCAGGTGAGCTTTTTATTCGCTTCTATAGTTGTAGTAGTTCATGCTGGGAGTTGTAGTACCTCTCTTTTCACTGTGTATTATTTTATAGCTTATGCTGGGAGTTGTAGTACCTCCTTATGGCTTTTGCGCTCTGGCGAGACCTTCTCTTCTGTTTGCTTTAGGCCTCCTGCATACGACCGTATGGCACTTTCAGTATTTTCCGGTCCGTTTTTTACCCTCATGGAGACCGACCCTGTACAGCTGCCCCTCATGGAGACCGCCCCCTGTACAGCTGCCCCTCATGAAGACCGCCCCCTGTACAGCTGCCCCTCATGGAGACCGCCCCTTGTACAGCTGCCCTTCATGGAGACCGCCCTCTGTACAGCTGCCCTTCATGGAGACCGCCCTCTGTACAGCTGCCCCTCATGTAGACCGCCCCTTGTACAGCTGCCCCTCATGGAGACCGCCCCCTGTACAGCTGCCCCTCATGGAGACCGCCCCCTGTACAGCTGCCCCTCATGGAGACCGCCCCCTGTACAGCTGCCCCTCATGTAGACCTTCCCCAGTACAGCTGCCCCTCATGGAGACCGCCCCCTGTACAGCTGCCCCTCATGATGACCGCCCCCTGTACAGCTGCCCTTCATGTAGACCCCCCCAGTACAGCTGCCCCTCATGGAGACCGCCCCTTGTACAGCTGCCCCTCATGGAGACCGCCCCCTGTACAGCTGCCCCTCATGGAGACCGCCCCCTGTACAGCTGCCCCTCATGGAGACCGACCCTGTACAGCTGCCCCTCATGGAGACCGCCCCCTGTACAGCTGCCCCTCATGGAGACCGCCCCCTGTACAGCTGCCCCTCATGAAGACCGCCCCCTGTACAGCTGCCCTTCATGTAGACCGCCTCCTGTACAGCTGCCCTTCATGGAGACCGCCCCCTGTACATCTGCCCCTCATGGAGACCGCCCCCTGTACAGCTGCCCCTCATGTAGACCTTCCCCAGTACAGCTGCCCCTCATGGAGACCCCCCCTTTACAGCTGCCCCTCATGTAGACCGCCCCCTGTACAGCTGCCCCTCATGTAGACCGCCCCCTGTACAGCTGCGCCTCATGTAGACCGCCCCCTGTACAGCTGCGCCTCATGTAGACCGCCCCCTGTACAGCTGCCCCTCATGTAGACCGCCCCCTGTACAGCTGCCCCTCATGGAGACCGCCCCCTGTACAGCTGCCCCTCATGTAGACCGCCCCCTGTACAGCTGCCCCTCATGTAGACCGCCCCCTGTACAGCTGCCCCTCATGGAGACCGCCCCCTGTACAGCTCTATCGAACATTGACCAGCGCCCATTCAAGACATGAGGCAGGTGAGCTTTTTATTCGCTTCTATAGTTGTAGTAGTTCATGCTGGGAGTTGTAGTACCTCTCTTTTCACTGTGTATTATTTTATAGCTTATGCTGGGAGTTGTAGTACCTCCTTATGGCTTTTGCGCTCTGGCGAGACCTTCTCTTCTGTTTGCTTTAGGCCTCCTGCATACGACCGTATGGCACTTTCAGTATTTTCCGGTCCGTTTTTTACCCTCATGGAGACCGACCCTGTACAGCTGCCCCTCATGGAGACCGCCCCCTGTACAGCTGCCCCTCATGAAGACCGCCCCCTGTACAGCTGCCCCTCATGGAGACCGCCCCCTGTACAGCTGCCCCTCATGGAGACCGCCCCCTGTACAGCTGCCCCTCATGGAGACCGCCCCCTGTACAGCTGCCCTTCATGTAGACCGCCCCCTGTACAGCTGCCCTTCATGTAGACCGCCCCCTGTACAGCTGCCCTTCATGTAGACCGCCTCCTGTACAGCTGCCCTTCATGGAGACCGCCCCCTGTACATCTGCCCCTCATGGAGACCGCCCCCTGTACAGCTGCCCCTCATGTAGACCTTCCCCAGTACAGCTGCCCCTCATGGAGACCCCCCCTTTACAGCTGCCCCTCATGTAGACCGCCCCCTGTACAGCTGCCCCTCATGTAGACCGCCCCCTGTACAGCTGCCCTTCATGTAGACCGCCCCCTGTACTGCTGCCCTTCATGTAGTCCGCCCCCTGTACAGGTGCCCTTCATGGAGACCGCCCCCTGTACAGCTGCCCTTCATGGAGACCGCCCCTTATACAGCTGCCCCTCATGGAGACCGCCCCCTGTACAGCTGCCCCTCATGGAGACCCCCCCTTTACAGCTGCCCCTCATGTAGACCGCCCCCTGTACAGCTGCCCCTCATGTAGACCGCCCCCTGTACAGCTGCGCCTCATGTAGACCGCCCCTTATACAGCTGCCCCTCATGGAGACCGCCCCCTGTACAGCTGCCCCTCATGTAGACCGCCCCCTGTACAGCTGCCCCTCATGGAGACCGCCCCCTGTACAGCTGCCCCTCATGGAGACCGCCCCCTGTACAGCTGCCCCTCATGGAGACCCCCCCCCAGTACAGCTGCCCCTCATGGAGACCGCCCCTTGTACAGCTGCCCCTCATGGAGACCGCCCCCTGTACAGCTGCCCCTCATGGAGACCGCCCCCTGTACAGCTGCCCCTCATGGAGACCGCCCCCTGTACAGCTGCCCCTCATGGAGACCGCCCCCTGTACAGCTGCCCCTCATGGAGACCGCCCCCTGTACAGCTGCCCCTCATGTAGACCGCCCCCTGTACAGCTGCCCCTCATGGAGACCACCCCCTGTACAGCTGCCCCTCATGATGACCGCCCCCTGTACAGCTGCCCTTCATGTAGACCCCCCCAGTACAGCTGCCCCTCATGGAGACCGCCCCTTGTACAGCTGCCCCTCATGGAGACCGCCCCCTGTACAGCTGCCCCTCATGGAGTCCGCCCCCTGTACAGCTGCCCCTCATGGAGACCGCCCCCTGTACAGCTGCCCCTCATGGAGACCGCCCCCTGTACAGCTGCCCCTCATGAAGACCGCCCCCTGTACAGCTGCCCCTCATGGAGACCGCCCCTTGTACAGCTGCCCTTCATGGAGACCGCCCCCTGTACAGCTGCCCCTCATGGAGACCGCCCCTTGTACAGCTGCCCCTCATGGAGACCGCCCCCTGTACAGCTGCCCCTCATGAAGACCGCCCCCTGTACAGCTGCCCCTCATGGAGACCGCCCCTTGTACAGCTGCCCGTCATGGAGACCGCCCCCTGTACAGCTGCCCCTCATGGAGACCGCCCCCTGTACAGCTGCCCCTCATGGAGACCGCCCCCTGTACAGCTGCCCCTCATGGAGACCGCCCCCTGTACAGCTGCCCTTCATGTAGACCGCCCCCTGTACAGCTGCCCTTCATGTAGACCGCCCCCTGTACAGCTGCCCTTCATGTAGACCGCCCCTGTACAGCTGCCCTTCATGGAGACCGCCCTCTGTACAGCTGCCCCTCATGTAGACCGCCCCTTGTACAGCTGCCCCTCATGGAGACCGCCCCCTGTACAGCTGCCCCTCATGGAGACCGCCCCCTGTACAGCTGCCCCTCATGGAGACCGCCCCCTGTACAGCTGCCCCTCATGTAGACCTTCCCCAGTACAGCTGCCCCTCATGGAGACCGCCCCCTGTACAGCTGCCCCTCATGATGACCGCCCCCTGTACAGCTGCCCTTCATGTAGACCCCCCCAGTACAGCTGCCCCTCATGGAGACCGCCCCTTGTACAGCTGCCCCTCATGGAGACCGCCCCCTGTACAGCTGCCCCTCATGGAGACCGCCCCCTGTACAGCTGCCCCTCATGGAGACCGACCCTGTACAGCTGCCCCTCATGGAGACCGCCCCCTGTACAGCTGCCCCTCATGAAGACCGCCCCCTGTACAGCTGCCCTTCATGTAGACCGCCTCCTGTACAGCTGCCCTTCATGGAGACCGCCCCCTGTACATCTGCCCCTCATGGAGACCGCCCCCTGTACAGCTGCCCCTCATGTAGACCTTCCCCAGTACAGCTGCCCCTCATGGAGACCCCCCCTTTACAGCTGCCCCTCATGTAGACCGCCCCCTGTACAGCTGCCCCTCATGTAGACCGCCCCCTGTACAGCTGCGCCTCATGTAGACCGCCCCCTGTACAGCTGCGCCTCATGTAGACCGCCCCCTGTACAGCTGCCCCTCATGTAGACCGCCCCCTGTACAGCTGCCCCTCATGGAGACCACCCCCTGTACAGCTGCCCCTCATGTAGACCGCCCCCTGTACAGCTGCCCCTCAAGCATACAATAATGTTTAAACAGTAAGTACATCAAAAAATTGGGCTGGGCATAACATATTGAATAGATGGTTCCGCAAAAACGGAACGGATACGGAAAACATCCGGATGCATTCCGTGTGTATTCGGGTTTTTTTGCGGACCCATTGACTTGAATGGCCTCTTGCACATGAATGAACGTATTTTCATTCCGTGTCCGTTAAGTTTTTTTTGCAGACCGTATACAGAACGATTCATTTCAATGGGTCCGCAAAAAAACGGAAGGTACTATGTGCCTTCCGTTTCCGTATTTCCATTCCGCAAATAAAATAGAACATGTCCTATTATAGTGCTGTTCTATTAGGGGCCAGCTGTTCCGTTCCGCAAAATACGGAATGCACATTGATGTCATCTGTATTTTTTGTGGATCCGTTTTTTGCAGACCGCTAACTACATACCGCTGTGTGCAAGAGGCCTTATTTTGACCTATCAGGATGTGTCCTGGGGGCCACACAGAATGACATTGTGGCCCCCGCACCCATTATAGACTATGGCCGCACGCCGGCCTGTAACTATCGCGCCCCATAGACGCTGCCGCGTTCTGACCCTCCCCGTATATGGCGCAATGCTTTACTGGAGATATAAAGAGCGGCTCGTGATGAGTTCGGAGGCCCCGGGGTCTCAGGGGGCGCAGGGAATATATTAATGGGGGGATCCCGGCCCATTCTGACCACCAGATTGTCTTGTTGCTTCAACAAGCCAGACGGATTTGGCGCAGCTGCTCGCAGAACGCGCTGACATTTTCCAGGACTTATTGCCGCCCCATCAACATAGCAAAACTGTTGTAAACGCAGCTCCTCGAGACTCCGATATGAGGTCCTCGAAATGTGGGCCGATCGCCCCTGCGCATTAATGAAGATGGCGCCCAGCCAGGAAAACAGCCGCCCTCGCCGCCATGCATGTGCCCCATATAGGGGCGGCTGTTAACCCCCTGATGTCACTGCAGAGTGCATACTGTACCCCATGGAGGCCCCACACCCACCACAGTGCACCCCATGTGCTGCGACCAGCGCCCAAGTACCCTGACCTCTGATCTCTGGGGGGCTGCTTCAAACAATATAATGGGGGGCACCCCGACACCCTGAGCGGAGCCGCATAATAGGAGAGCAGAGCTATGAACGGCCTCTGATCTCTGGGGGGCTGCTCCAGATGATATAATGGGGGGCACCCCGACACCCTGAGCGGAGCCGCATAATAGGAGAGCAGAGCTATGAACGGCCTCTGATCTCTGGGGGGCTGCTCCAGATGATATCATGGGGGGCACCCCGACACCCTGAGCGGAGCCGCATAATAGGAGAGCAGAGCTATGAACGGCCTCTGATCTCTGGGGGGCTGCTCCAGATGATATAATGGGGGGCACCCCGACACCCTGAGCGGAGCCACATAATAGGAGAGCAGAGCTATGAACGGCCTCTGATCTCTGGGGGGCTGCTGCAGATGATATCATGGGGGGCACCCCGACACTCTGAGCGGAGCCGCATAATAGGACAGCAGAGCTATGAACGGCCTCTGATCTCTGGGGGGCTGCTGCAGATGATATAATGGGGGGCACCCCGACACCCTGAGCGGAGCCGCATAATAGGAGAGCAGAGCTATGAACGGCCTCTGATCTCTGGGGGGGCTGCTGCAGATGATATAATGGGGGGCACCCCGACACCCTGAGCGGAGCCGCATAATAGGAGAGCAGAGCTATGAACGGCCTCTGATCTCTGGGGGGGCTGCTCCAGATGATATAATGGGGGGCACCCCGACACCCTGAGCGGAGCCACATAATAGGACAGCAGAGCTATGAACGGCCTCTGATCTCTGGGGGGCTGCTGCAGATGATATAATGGGGGCACCCCGACACCCTGAGCGGAGCCGCATAATAGGAGAGCAGAGCTATGAACGGCCTCTGATCTCTGGGGGGGCTGCTCCAGATGATATAATGGGGGGCACCCCGACACCCTGAGCGCAGCCACATAATAGGACAGCAGAGCTATGAACGGCCTCTGATCTCTGGGGGGGCTGCTGCAGATGATATAATGGGGGGCACCCCGACACCCTGAGCGGAGCCACATAATAGGAGAGCAGAGCTATGAACGGCCTCTGATCTCTGGGGGGGCTGCTCCAGATGATATAATGGGGGGCACCCCGACACCCTGAGCGGAGCCACATAATAGGACAGCAGAGCTATGAACGGCCTCTGATCTCTGGGGGGGGCTGCTGCAGATGATATAATGGGGGGCACCCCGACACCCTGAGCGGAGCCGCATAATAGGAGAGCAGAGCTATGAACGGCCTCTGATCTCTGGGGGGCTGCTGCAGATGATATAATGGGGGGCACCCCGACACCCTGAGCGGAGCCACATAATAGGAGAGCAGAGCTATGAACTGCCTCTGATCTCTGGGGGGCTGCTGCAGATGATATAATGGGGGGCACCCCGACACCCTGAGCGGAGCCGCATAATAGGACAGCAGAGCTATGAACGGCCTCTGATCTCTGGGGGGGCTGCTCCAGATGATATAATGGGGGGCACCCCGACACCCTGAGCGGAGCCGCATAATAGGAGAGCAGAGCTATGAACGGCCTCTGATCTCTGGGGGGCTGCTGCAGATGATATAATGGGGGGCACCCCGACACCCTGAGCGGAGCCACATAATAGGAGAGCAGAGCTATGAACGGCCTCTGATCTCTGGGGGGGCTGCTGCAGATGATATAATGGGGGGCACCCCGACACCCTGAGCGGAGCCACATAATAGGAGAGCAGAGCTATGAACGGCCTCTGATCTCTGGGGGGCTGCTGCAGATGATATCATGGGGGGCACCCCGACACCCTGAGCGGAGCCGCATAATAGGAGAGCAGAGCTATGAACGGCCTCTGATCTCTGGGGGGCTGCTCCAGATGATATAATGGGGGGCACCCCGACACCCTGAGCGGAGCCGCATAATAGGACAGCAGAGCTATGAACGGCCTCTGATCTCTGGGGGGCTGCTGCAGATGATATCATGGGGGGGCACCCCGACACCCTGAGCGGAGCCGCATAATAGGACAGCAGAGCTATGAATGGCCTCTGATCTCTGGGGGGCTGCTGCAGATGATATAATGGGGGCACCCCGACACCCTGAGCGGAGCCGCATAATAGGAGAGCAGAGCTATGAACGGCCTCTGATCTCTGGGGGGGCTGCTCCAGATGATATAATGGGGGGCACCCCGACACCCTGAGCGGAGCCACATAATAGGACAGCAGAGCTATGAACGGCCTCTGATCTCTGGGGGGCTGCTCCAGATGATATAATGGGGGGCACCCCGACACCCTGAGCGGAGCCACATAATAGGAGAGCAGAGCTATGAACGGCCTCTGATCTCTGGGGGGCTGCTGCAGATGATATCATGGGGGGCACCCCGACACCCTGAGCGGAGCCGCATAATAGGACAGCAGAGCTATGAACGGCCTCTGATCTCTGGGGGGCTGCTCCAGATGATATAATGGGGGGCACCCCGACACTCTGAGCGGAGCCGCATAATAGGACAGCAGAGCTATGAACGGCCTCTGATCTCTGGGGGGCTGCTGCAGATGATATAATGGGGGGCACCCCGACACCCTGAGCGGAGCCGCATAATAGGAGAGCAGAGCTATGAACGGCCTCTGATCTCTGGGGGGGGCTGCTGCAGATGATATAATGGGGGGCACCCCGACACCCTGAGCGGAGCCGCATAATAGGAGAGCAGAGCTATGAACGGCCTCTGATCTCTGGGGGGGCTGCTCCAGATGATATAATGGGGGGCACCCCGACACCCTGAGCGGAGCCACATAATAGGACAGCAGAGCTATGAACGGCCTCTGATCTCTGGGGGGCTGCTGCAGATGATATAATGGGGGCACCCCGACACCCTGAGCGGAGCCGCATAATAGGAGAGCAGAGCTATGAACGGCCTCTGATCTCTGGGGGGGCTGCTCCAGATGATATAATGGGGGGCACCCCGACACCCTGAGCGGAGCCACATAATAGGACAGCAGAGCTATGAACGGCCTCTGATCTCTGGGGGGGGCTGCTGCAGATGATATAATGGGGGGCACCCCGACACCCTGAGCGGAGCCGCACAATAGGAGAGCAGAGCTATGAACGGCCTCTGATCTCTGGGGGGCTGCTGCAGATGATATAATGGGGGGCACCCCGACACCCTGAGCGGAGCCACATAATAGGAGAGCAGAGCTATGAACTGCCTCTGATCTCTGGGGGGCTGCTGCAGATGATATAATGGGGGGCACCCCGACACCCTGAGCGGAGCCGCATAATAGGACAGCAGAGCTATGAACGGCCTCTGATCTCTTGGGGGGGCTGCTCCAGATGATATAATGGGGGGCACCCCGACACCCTGAGCGGAGCCGCATAATAGGAGAGCAGAGCTATGAACGGCCTCTGATCTCTGGGGGGCTGCTGCAGATGATATAATGGGGGGCACCCCGACACCCTGAGCGGAGCCACATAATAGGAGAGCAGAGCTATGAACGGCCTCTGATCTCTGGGGGGCTGCTGCAGATGATATAATGGGGGGCACCCCGACACCCTGAGCGGAGCCACATAATAGGAGAGCAGAGCTATGAACTGCCTCTGATCTCTGGGGGGCTGCTGCAGATGATATAATGGGGGGCACCCCGACACCCTGAGCGGAGCCGCATAATAGGACAGCAGAGCTATGAACGGCCTCTGATCTCTTGGGGGGCTGCTCCAGATGATATAATGGGGGGCACCCCGACACCCTGAGCGGAGCCGCATAATAGGAGAGCAGAGCTATGAACGGCCTCTGATCTCTGGGGGGCTGCTGCAGATGATATAATGGGGGGCACCCCGACACCCTGAGCGGAGCCACATAATAGGAGAGCAGAGCTATGAACGGCCTCTGATCTCTGGGGGGCTGCTGCAGATGATATAATGGGGGGCACCCCGACACCCTGAGCGGAGCCGCATAATAGGACAGCAGAGCTATGAACGGCCTCTGATCTCTGGGGGGCTGCTCCAGATGATATAATGGGGGGCACCCCGACACCCTGAGCGGAGCCACATAATAGGAGAGCAGAGCTATGAACGGCCTCTGATCTCTGGGGGGCTGCTGCAGATGATATAATGGGGGGCACCCCGACACCCTGAGCGGAGCCACATAATAGGACAGCAGAGCTATGAACGGCCTCTGATCTTTGGGGGGCTGCTGCAGATGATATAATGAGGGGCACCCCGACACCCTGAGCGGAGCCACATAATAGGACAGCAGAGCTATGAACGGCCTCTGATCTCTGGGGGGCTGCTCCAGATGATATAATGGGGGGCACCCCGACACCCTGAGCGGAGCCACATAATAGGACAGCAGAGCTATGAACGGCCTCTGATCTCTGGGGGGCTGCTGCAGATGATATCATGGGGGGCACCCCGACACCCTGAGCGGAGCCGCATGATAGGACAGCAGAGCTATGAACGGCCTCTGATCTCTGGGGGGGCTGCTCCAGATGATATAATGGGGGGCACCCCGACACCCTGAGCGGAGCCGCATAATAGGAGAGCAGAGCTATGAACGGCCTCTGATCTCTGGGGGGCTGCTCCAGATGATATAATGGGGGGCACCCCGACACCCTGAGCGGAGCCACATAATAGGACAGCAGAGCTATGAACGGCCTCTGATCTCTGGGCGGCTGCTGCAGATGATATAATGGGGGGCACCCCGACACCCTGAGCGGAGCCGCATAATAGGACAGCAGAGCTATGAACCTCCTTTGATCTCTGGGGGGCTGCTGCAGATGATCTAATGGGGGGCACCCCGACACCCTGAGCGGAGCCACATAATAGGAGAGCAGAGCTATGAACGGCCTCTGATCTCTGGGGGGCTGCTCCAGATGATATAATGGGGGGGCACCCCGACACCCTGAGCGGAGCCGCATGATAGGACAGCAGAGCTATGAACGGCCTCTGATCTCTGGGGGGGCTGCTGCAGATGATATAATGGGGGGCACCCCGACACCCTGAGCGGAGCCACATAATAGGACAGCAGAGCTATGAACGGCCTCTGATCTCTGGGGGGGCTGCTCCAGATGATATAATGGGGGGCACCCCGACACCCTGAGCGGAGCCGCATAATAGGACAGCAGAGCTATGAACGGCCTCTGATCTCTGGGGGGCTGCTCCAGATGATATAATGGGGGGCACCCCGACACCCTGAGCGGAGCCGCATAATAGGACAGCAGAGCTATGAACGGCCTCTGATCTCTGGGGGGCTGCTGCAGATGATATAATGGGGGGCACCCCGACACCCTGAGCGGAGCCGCATAATAGGACAGCAGAGCTATGAACGGCCTCTGATCTCTGGGGGGGCTGCTCCAGATGATATAATGGGGGGCACCCCGACACCCTGAGCGGAGCCACATAATAGGACAGCAGAGCTATGAACGGCCTCTGATCTCTGGGGGGCTGCTCCAGATGATATAATGGGGGGCACCCCGACACCCTGAGCGGAGCCGCATAATAGGACAGCAGAGCTATGAACGGCCTCTGATCTCTGGGGGGGCTGCTCCAGATGATATAATGGGGGGCACCCCGACACCCTGAGCGGAGCAGCATAATAGGACAGCAGAGCTATGAACGGCCTCTGATCTCTGGGGGGCTGCTCCAGATGATATAATGGGGGGCACCCCGACACCCTGAGCGGAGCCACATAATAGGACAGCAGAGCTATGAACGGCCTCTGATCTCTGGGGGGCTGCTGCAGATGATATAATGGGGGGCACCCCGACACCCTGAGCGGAGCCACATAATAGGACAGCAGAGCTATGAACGGCCTCTGATCTCTGGGGGGCTGCTCCAGATGATATAATGGGGGGCACCCCGACACCCTGAGCGGAGCCACATAATAGGACAGCAGAGCTATGAACGGCCTCTGATCTCTGGGGGGCTGCTGCAGATGATATAATGGGGGGCACCCCGACACCCTGAGCGGAGCCGCATAATAGGACAGCAGAGCTATGAACGGCCTCTGATCTCTGGGGGGCTGCTTCAAACAATATAATGGGGGGCACCCCGACACCCTGAGCAGAGCCACATAATAGGACAGCAGAGCTATGAACGGCCTCTGATCTCTGGGGGGGCTGCTGCAGATGATATAATGGGGGGCACCCCGACACCCTGAGCGGAGCCACATAATAGGACAGCAGAGCTATGAACGGCCTCTGATCTCTGGGGGGCTGCTCCAGATGATATAATGGGGGGCACCCCGACACCCTGAGCGGAGCCACATAATAGGAGAGCAGAGCTATGAACGGCCTCTGATCTCTGGGGGGCTGCTCCAGATGATATAATGGGGGGCACCCCGACACCCTGAGCGGAGCCGCATAATAGGACAGCAGAGCTATGAACGGCCTCTGATCTCTGGGGGGCTGCTCCAGATGATATAATGGGGGGCACCCCGACACCCTGAGCGGAGCCACATAATAGGAGAGCAGAGCTATGAACGGCCTCTGATCTCTGGGGGGGCTGCTCCAGATGATATAATGGGGGGCACCCCGACACCCTGAGCGGAGCCGCATAATAGGACAGCAGAGCTATGAACGGCCTCTGATCTCTGGGGGGCTGCTGCAGATGATATAATGGGGGGCACCCCGACACCCTGAGCGGAGCCGCATAATAGGACAGCAGAGCTATGAACGGCCTCTGATCTCTGGGGGGCTGCTGCAGATGATATAATGGGGGGCACCCCGACACCCTGAGCGGAGCCACATAATAGGAGAGCAGAGCTATGAACGGCCTCTGATCTCTGGGGGGGCTGCTCCAGATGATATAATGGGGGGCACCCCGACACCCTGAGCGGAGCCACATAATAGGAGAGCAGAGCTATGAACGGCCTCTGATCTCTGGGGGGCTGCTGCAGATGATATAATGGGGGGCACCCCGACACCCTGAGCGGAGCCACATAATAGGAGAGCAGAGCTATGAACGGCCTCTGATCTCTGGGGGGCTGCTCCAGATGATATAATGGGGGGCACCCCGACACCCTGAGCGGAGCCACATAATAGGAGAGCAGAGCTATGAACGGCCTCTGATCTCTGGGGGGCTGCTCCAGATGATATAATGGGGGGCACCCCGACACCCTGAGCGGAGCCGCATAATAGGACAGCAGAGCTATGAACGGCCTCTGATCTCTGGGGGGCTGCTCCAGATAATATAATGGGGGGCACCCCGACACCCTGAGCGGAGCCGCATAATAGGACAGCAGAGCTATGAACGGCCTCTGATCTCTGGGGGGCTGCTCCAGATAATATAATGGGGGGCACCCCGACACCCTGAGCGGAGCCGCATAATAGGACAGCAGAGCTATGAACGGCCTCTGATCTCTGGGGGGCTGCTCCAGATGATATAATGGGGGGCACCCCGACACCCTGAGCGGAGCCGCATGATAGGACAGCAGAGCTATGAACGGCCTCTGATCTCTGGGGGGCTGCTCCAGATGATATAATGGGGGGCACCCCGACACCCTGAGCGGAGCCGCATAATAGGAGAGCAGAGCTATGAACGGCCTCTGATCTCTGGGGGGCTGCTGCAGATGATATAATGGGGGGCACCCCGACACCCTGAGCGGAGCCACATAATAGGAGAGCAGAGCTATGAACGGCCTCTGATCTCTGGGGGGCTGCTGCAGATGATATAATGGGGGGCACCCCGACACCCTGAGCGGAGCCGCATGATAGGACAGCAGAGCTATGAACGGCCTCTGATCTCTGGGGGGCTGCTCCAGATGATATAATGGGGGGCACCCCGACACCCTGAGCGGAGCCACATAATAGGAGAGCAGAGCTATGAACGGCCTCTGATCTCTGGGGGGCTGCTCCAGATGATATAATGGGGGGCACCCCGACACCCTGAGCGGAGCCGCATAATAGGACAGCAGAGCTATGAACGGCCTCTGATCTCTGGGGGGCTGCTCCAGATGATATAATGGGGGGCACCCCGACACCCTGAGCGGAGCCACATAATAGGAGAGCAGAGCTATGAACGGCCTCTGATCTCTGGGGGGCTGCTGCAGATGATATAATGGGGGGGCACCCCGACACCCTGAGCGGAGCCACATAATAGGAGAGCAGAGCTATGAACGGCCTCTGATCTCTGGGGGGCTGCTGCAGATGATATAATGGGGGGCACCCCGACACCCTGAGCGGAGCCGCATAATAGGACAGCAGAGCTATGAACGGCCTCTGATCTCTGGGGGGCTGCTGCAGATGATATAATGGGGGGGCACCTCGACACCCTGAGCGGAGCCACATAATAGGAGAGCAGAGCTATGAACGGCCTCTGATCTCTGGGGGGGCTGCTCCAGATGATATAATGGGGGGCACCCCGACACCCTGAGCGGAGCCACATAATAGGAGAGCAGAGCTATGAACGGCCTCTGATCTCTGGGGGGCTGCTGCAGATGATATAATGGGGGGGCACCCCGACACCCTGAGCGGAGCCACATAATAGGAGAGCAGAGCTATGAACGGCCTCTGATCTCTGGGGGGCTGCTCCAGATGATATAATGGGGGGCACCCCGACACCCTGAGCGGAGCCACATAATAGGAGAGCAGAGCTATGAACGGCCTCTGATCTCTGGGGGGGCTGCTCCAGATGATATAATGGGGGGCACCCCGACACCCTGAGCGGAGCCGCATAATAGGACAGCAGAGCTATGAACGGCCTCTGATCTCTGGGGGGCTGCTCCAGATGATATAATGGGGGGCACCCCGACACCCTGAGCGGAGCCGCATAATAGGACAGCAGAGCTATGAACGGCCTCTGATCTCTGGGGGGCTGCTCCAGATGATATAATGGGGGGCACCCCGACACCCTGAGCGGAGCCACATAATAGGACAGCAGAGCTATGAACGGCCTCTGATCTCTGGGGGGCTGCTCCAGATGATATAATGGGGGGCACCCCGACACCCTGAGCGGAGCCACATAATAGGACAGCAGAGCTATGAACGGCCTCTGATCTCTGGGGGGCTGCTCCAGATGATATAATGGGGGGCACCCCGACACCCTGAGCGGAGCCACATAATAGGAGAGCAGAGCTATGAACGGCCTCTGATCTCTGGGGGGCTGCTGCAGATGATATAATGGGGGGCACCCCGACACCCTGAGCGGAGCCACATAATAGGAGAGCAGAGCTATGAACGGCCTCTGATCTCTGGGGGGGCTGCTGCAGATGATATAATGGGGGGCACCCCGACACCCTGAGCGGAGCCGCATAATAGGACAGCAGAGCTATGAACGGCCTCTGATCTCTGGGGGGCTGCTCCAGATGATATAATGGGGGGCACCCCGACACCCTGAGCGGAGCCACATAATAGGAGAGCAGAGCTATGAACGGCCTCTGATCTCTGGGGGGCTGCTCCAGATGATATAATGGGGGGCACCCCGACACCCTGAGCGGAGCCACATAATAGGACAGCAGAGCTATGAACGGCCTCTGATCTCTGGGGGGCTGCTCCAGATGATATAATGGGGGGCACCCCGACACCCTGAGCGGAGCCACATAATAGGAGAGCAGAGCTATGAACGGCCTCTGATCTCTGGGGGGCTGCTGCAGATGATATAATGGGGGGCACCCCGACACCCTGAGCGGAGCCACATAATAGGAGAGCAGAGCTATGAACGGCCTCTGATCTCTGGGGGGCTGCTGCAGATGATATAATGGGGGGCACCCCGACACCCTGAGCGGAGCCGCATAATAGGACAGCAGAGCTATGAACGGCCTCTGATCTCTGGGGGGCTGCTGCAGATGATATAATGGGGGGGCACCCCGACACCCTGAGCGGAGCCACATAATAGGAGAGCAGAGCTATGAACGGCCTCTGATCTCTGGGGGGGCTGCTCCAGATGATATAATGGGGGGCACCCCGACACCCTGAGCGGAGCCACATAATAGGAGAGCAGAGCTATGAACGGCCTCTGATCTCTGGGGGGCTGCTGCAGATGATATAATGGGGGGCACCCCGACACCCTGAGCGGAGCCACATAATAGGAGAGCAGAGCTATGAACGGCCTCTGATCTCTGGGGGGCTGCTCCAGATGATATAATGGGGGGCACCCCGACACCCTGAGCGGAGCCACATAATAGGAGAGCAGAGCTATGAACGGCCTCTGATCTCTGGGGGGGCTGCTCCAGATGATATAATGGGGGGCACCCCGACACCCTGAGCGGAGCCGCATAATAGGACAGCAGAGCTATGAACGGCCTCTGATCTCTGGGGGGCTGCTCCAGATGATATAATGGGGGGCACCCCGACACCCTGAGCGGAGCCGCATATAAGGACAGCAGAGCTATGAACGGCCTCTGATCTCTGGGGGGCTGCTGCAGATGATATAATGGGGGGCACCCCGACACCCTGAGCGGAGCAACATAATAGGACAGCAGAGCTATGAACGGCCTCTGATCTCTGGGGGGCTGATCCAGATGATATAATGGGGGGCACCCCGACACCCTGAGCGGAGCCACATAATAGGAGAGCAGAGCTATGAACGGCCTCTGATCTCTGGGGGGCTGCTCCAGATGATATAATGAGGGGCACCCCGACACCCTGAGCGGAGCCACATAATAGGAGAGCAGAGCTATGAACGGCCTCTGATCTCTGGGGGGCTGCTGCAGATGATGTAATGGGGGGGCACCCCGACACTCTGAGCGGAGCCACATAATAGGAGAGCAGAGCTATGAACGGCCTCTGATCTCTGGGGGGGCTGCTCCAGATGATATAATGGGGGGCACCCCGACACCCTGAGCGGAGCCGCATAATAGGACAGCAGAGCTATGAACGGCCTCTGATCTCTGGGGGGCTGCTCCAGATAATATAATGGGGGGCACCCCGACACCCTGAGCGGAGCCGCATAATAGGACAGCAGAGCTATGAACGGCCTCTGATCTCTGGGGGGCTGCTGCAGATGATATAATGGGGGGCACCCCGACACCCTGAGCGGAGCCACATAATAGGACAGCAGAGCTATGAACGGCCTCTGATCTCTGGGGGGCTGCTCCAGATGATATAATGGGGGGCACCCCGACACCCTGAGCGGAGCCACATAATAGGAGAGCAGAGCTATGAACGGCCTCTGATCTCTGGGGGGCTGCTCCAGATGATATAATGAGGGGCACCCCGACACCCTGAGCGGAGCCACATAATAGGAGAGCAGAGCTATGAACGGCCTCTGATCTCTGGGGGGCTGCTCCAGATGATATAATGGGGGGCACCCCGACACCCTGAGCGGAGCCACATAATAGGAGAGCAGAGCTATGAACGGCCTCTGATCTCTGGGGGGCTGCTCCAGATGATATAATGAGGGGCACCCCGACACCCTGAGCGGAGCCGCATAATAGGAGAGCAGAGCTATGAACGGCCTCTGATCTCTGGGGGGCTGCTCCAGATGATATAATGGGGGGCACCCCGACACCCTGAGCGGAGCCGCATAATAGGACAGCAGAGCTATGAACGGCCTCTGATCTCTGGGGGGCTGCTCCAGATGATATAATGGGGGGCACCCCGACACCCTGAGCGGAGCCACATAATAGGAGAGCAGAGCTATGAACGGCCTCTGATCTCTGGGGGGCTGCTGCAGATGATATAATGGGGGGCACCCCGACACCCTGAGCGGAGCCACATAATAGGACAGCAGAGCTATGAACGGCCTCTGATCTCTGGGGGGGCTGCTGCAGATGATATAATGGGGGGCACCCCGACACCCTGAGCGGAGCCACATAATAGGACAGCAGAGCTATGAACGGCCTCTGATCTCTGGGGGGGCTGCTCCAGATGATATAATGGGGGGCACCCCGACACCCTGAGCGGAGCCGCATAATAGGACAGCAGAGCTATGAACGGCCTCTGATCTCTGGGGAGCTGCTCCAGATGATATAATGGGGGGCACTCCGACACCCTGAGCGGAGCCGCATGATAGGACAGCAGAGCTATGAACGGCCTCTGATCTCTGGGGGGCTGCTGCAGATGATATAATGGGGGGCACCCCGACACCCTGAGCGGAGCAACATAATAGGACAGCAGAGCTATGAACGGCCTCTGATCTCTGGGGGGGCTGATCCAGATGATATAATGGGGGGCACCCCGACACCCTGAGCGGAGCCACATAATAGGAGAGCAGAGCTATGAACGGCCTCTGATCTCTGGGGGGCTGCTCCAGATGATATAATCAGGGGTCACCCCGACACCCTGAGCGGAGCCACATAATAGGAGAGCAGAGCTATGAACGGCCTCTGATCTCTGGGGGGCTGCTGCAGATGATATAATGGGGGGGCACCCCGACACCCTGAGCGGAGCCACATAATAGGAGAGCAGAGCTATGAACGGCCTCTGATCTCTGGGGGGGCTGCTCCAGATGATATAATGGGGGGCACCCCGACACCCTGAGCGGAGCCGCATAATAGGACAGCAGAGCTATGAACGGCCTCTGATCTCTGGGGGGCTGCTCCAGATATATAATGGGGGGCACCCCGACACCCTGAGCGGAGCCGCATAATAGGACAGCAGAGCTATGAACGGCCTCTGATCTCTGGGGGGCTGCTGCAGATGATATAATGGGGGGCACCCCGACACCCTGAGCGGAGCCACATAATAGGACAGCAGAGCTATGAACGGCCTCTGATCTCTGGGGGGCTGCTCCAGATGATATAATGGGGGGCACCCCGACACCCTGAGCGGAGCCACATAATAGGAGAGCAGAGCTATGAACGGCCTCTGATCTCTGGGGGGCTGCTCCAGATGATATAATGAGGGGCACCCCGACACCCTGAGCGGAGCCACATAATAGGAGAGCAGAGCTATGAACGGCCTCTGATCTCTGGGGGGCTGCTCCAGATGATATAATGGGGGGCACCCCGACACCCTGAGCGGAGCCACATAATAGGAGAGCAGAGCTATGAACGGCCTCTGATCTCTGGGGGGCTGCTCCAGATGATATAATGAGGGGCACCCCGACACCCTGAGCGGAGCCACATAATAGGAGAGCAGAGCTATGAACGGCCTCTGATCTCTGGGGGGCTGCTCCAGATGATATAATGGGGGGCACCCCGACACCCTGAGCGGAGCCGCATAATAGGACAGCAGAGCTATGAACGGCCTCTGATCTCTGGGGGGCTGCTCCAGATGATATAATGGGGGGCACCCCGACACCCTGAGCGGAGCCACATAATAGGAGAGCAGAGCTATGAACGGCCTCTGATCTCTGGGGGGCTGCTGCAGATGATATAATGGGGGGCACCCCGACACCCTGAGCGGAGCCACATAATAGGACAGCAGAGCTATGAACGGCCTCTGATCTCTGGGGGGCTGCTGCAGATGATATAATGGGGGGCACCCCGACACCCTGAGCGGAGCCACATAATAGGACAGCAGAGCTATGAACGGCCTCTGATCTCTGGGGGGCTGCTCCAGATGATATAATGGGGGGCACCCCGACACCCTGAGCGGAGCCACATAATAGGACAGCAGAGCTATGAACGGCCTCTGATCTCTGGGGGG